>NC_138768.1:542725862-543355862 GCF_965119305.1 Pelophylax lessonae | reverse complement strand
TACCCTAGAATTTCCAAACTTATTACATTATATACTCCTGTAATACACACAGTTCTCCGGAGAGTGGTCTGAGGAGGCCTGTAATGGCACACACAGTGCTCTGGACAGTGATCTGAGGAGGCCTGTAATGCACAGAGTGCTCTGGATGGTGGTCTGAGGAGGCCTGTAAAGCACAGTGCTCTGGACAGTGGCCTGAGGAGTGGAGGCCTGTAATGCACACAGTGCTCTGGACAGCCGGGAGTCCTGTAAGGCACACAGTGCTCTAGACAGTCATCTGAGGAGGCCTGTATTGGCACACACAGTGCTCTGGATGGTGGTCTGAGGGCGCCTATAATGCACAGTGCTCTAGACGGTGGCCTGAGGAGCAGAGGCCTGTAATGCACACAGTGCTCTGGATGGCCGGGAGGCCTGTAAATGCTGCACAGTGGTCTGAGAAGGCTAATGCACACAGTGCTCTAGACGGTGGTCTGAGGAGGCCTGTAATGACACACTCAGTGCTCTGGATGGTGGCCCGAGGAGGCCATAATGCACTCAGTCCTCTGGATGGTGGTCTGAGGAGGCCTGTAATGCACGGTGCTCTGGATGAGATAATTCTATAAATTCCCCCCTAGCTGTCTTGAAGAGCAGCCTAGAATGCCTTGTTTCCACTAGTTGCCACATCTATTACAGTAGTTTCAGAAATGCCACAAATGATTCTCAGTAATGTAGACATTCGAATGAGCCTTCAAGAGATAGCCGAAGCTGCTGTGTGCCTCAATCCACTCAAATCCACCCTAAATGGAAATGTGTTCAGGGTGGAGTTGGCCTTTAATGCAACCAAGCAGCTATTTTTAATCTCTAAACAATTATCAGAAAATATTTTTATAGTTGTAAAAAAAAAACATTCAGTTATGAACGATCATGTACGAAACACGCCAATAAGATTGGCACAACAAGGTTTGCTCTGATAAACTACAATTATTTTCAGCAATAGCCAATGAAGGTCACAAATAACAGCCATATGGTTAGAAATAATGGAATTTTTGTAAAACCTTACCGTAAAATTCCTTTCTCTGAGTCCTCCGACAGTCGCCGCCCACTCATACAGTCTTCACCAATGGGTATAAACACCCATTAAATGTAGTAAATTGTGCCCATTTTTACATATTCAGCTTCCCTAGCTAATAACCATGAGATAAGTAAGGGGAAAAATGCAAGTTTGGCTATTTTGTTTAAGTGGTTGTAAAGGCAGAAGGTTTTATACCCAACCAGTAAGCCAATGAGGAGAGAGTGGGGTGGGCAAGCTGCACTTCGTGTGGGAATGGATACTCAGAGCAGTGGCTCAGGGGATAGCCTGCTTGGGTGCCCCCATAGCAAGCTGCTTGCTTTTGAGAGCACTGGGCAGAGCGGAGAGGCTAGGAGTCATGGCGTGGGTCCCGAGAAGAGGAGGATCAGGGCTGCTCTACGTAAAACCACTGTACAGAGCAGGTAAGTATCAAATGTTTTTTTTTTTTTTTTTATTGGAGATCCAAACACTAAAGCTGGATTACACACTATACAATTTTCTTTAGATTTTTCCTTTAGATTTACCAAAACCCTATAATATGAGGTCAGACCTAAACACTTTCAATTTTGTATGCAATCGGGCAGGCCCTTGCACTACATAGTTAAAGGGAAATCTAAGTAAAGATGGCTATACACTATTGACTAGTGATCTACCGATATCGTTTTTTCATTGCCGATATTTTGGCCATCGCGTATCAGTATTGGCCGATATGGTCCGATATTTTCGTACATTTAAAAAAAAAATTTAACATTTTATTTTACTTGACAGGTACTCTTGTGGAGGGATCTGGGGGTCTAAAAGACCCCAAACCCCTCCTCTGCACTTAAAAGCATTCAAAACGCCAAGTTTGGCTGTTTTGAATGCTGTAATTTTTTTTAATCTGGTGACAGTACCTGGAAGTGATGTCATGTCCGGGTTTTTGCATGGAGACCCGATCATAGCCGAATGCGGCTTTGAATGGGTCTTCGGCGGCCGTGCAGGCTGGTTGCCTGGGTCTCCCGGCGGAAGGCGTCAGGAGGGGGGGGGGGGGAGGCAATCCCATTTGTGATAAAACCATGACTCAACTGTGCCTTCCCCCCATTGGCCGCAATTATAAAGGAGCCCTCACAGTCAGCTCCTGCTTTATTTATGCTAGCCATACATTAACCAATTTTCTTTCCTTCAAACACATGTTGAAGGAAAGAAAATTGCTTGATTCCCCCCATCAACACAATCATGTTGATGGGGAACTACCCTCATGTGCTGTGGAGCTTTTTCATTCTAACAGCAGAAGATTTCTCTGCTATCAGAATACAATGATCACTGCCAGGGCTGCACATGTAGGGGGCCCGGGCCCCAGAAGCTCCACCACCTCTGACCCCTTGCTTGCTGCGCACTGCTGTCACTTGTAAATGTGGGAGTGACAGCCCTGTTCTCCCGGCGGTACACAGAATCCTACCTGTCCTGCATATCCCCATAACAGCAGAGGATAGGACGGGCAGTAGCGTTGGTACATCAATCCAGGAGGCGCTTACTTCTGACCTCTTCTGACCCTGGAATGTTGGGGGGGTAGGCCTAAAGCTGTGTAAGGGGCCCCAAAATTTCTGATGGCTGCCCTGATCACTGCTGCCGGCAAAGATCGCATGACCCATGGAATTTTAATCTGTCTCTGCCAGCTTTACAGTTACCTGTACTAAAGCCTAGTACACATGATGAGAACATCGGAGGAACGATCGTCCATTTTTTCTCGCATGCTAGTCTCATTTTGAAAACCAATAGGTTACTAAAGTTACGAAAATTCTCATTAAGACAGAATACAACTTTGGAAGTGATGTAATGCATTGTATTGTATTCTTTAGTTTCTGAGCATGATTGGTCTTGGTCACACGATTTTTTTCATACAAATACTATACTAATTACATGAAAATTGTTTGTTCTGTTATCTTACAGGTAAAATGTCCCTTTGAATATTTTTGTATGAACTGTCGTGATCGGCTCTCGATAAGCTGTTTACTAACTAATAGATTATCGGAAGCTTGCTCCGAATGCTTTTTTTTTGTCTGATATTCTCATCGTGTGCACAGGCGCCTTTCCCGAAAATTACCCCCGCATCAAAATCACAACCTGTTCATGCAAACTGCGAAGTGTATGTTAAGTTAACAACATCCCACAAACAGTTTTCAAAACGCAGCACGATTTGCAGAATCAGATCACATTGGTGTGAACAGCCAAGCGATCCGATTCTGGTGCGGATAAAAAAGGGTCCCGCACGAGCTTGGTCCAAATGCAATGCTAATTCAGCCACACAGACATCGCACAACAATGCGGTGCGAATCACATGTGATGTCTGCCATCGCACTAGTGTGAACCGGCCCTTAGCGTTATCCTCCAACTGGCACTTCTGTACTATAGGTACAGACACCGATAATAAATCACAGGTCTTATCTAAAATCCTAATGTTTGCTAAAAAGCTGAGCAGGTTCCTGCTCTCACTCTACATAGCAGCAGGCGGAGAGGGAAGGAGCCGGCTCCGTCTCTGACAGGAACTGATACTTTCAGGAAGTAGTCATATCCCTACGTAATTACATTGGTTACAACATTGAAAAAAAATAATGGGGAAACATGCAAGGGCTTATATCCTTTAATGATGCCTTTTCAAAAAGATCTGATGACAGGAACTCTGCCATTAGACCTAACAGAACTAACATTTAAAATACTAATTTCTTTTTCTATTGCAAGTCGTATGAAGTTAGTTTAGGTAAAAAAAAAAAAATAATAATTTTTAAACTTAGTGAGGGCTGGAAAAAATTAGACTGGTTACTCCCTTCTCTTCTGGAAAGTAAAGTATAAAGTCCAAAACAATACTAAGAAATTCACCTCCAATAAAAACACTGCAGAAGCCAAATGAAAAATTCTAGTACCTAGACAGGCTATTTGAAGACTGGAATGAAAACACATCAAAACATAACACAACTTAAGTATTGTAACATATGTGATGTCAATTTTAACTGAGTCAGTTAAAAAAAAAAAAGAAATCAATTGAATTTAAAACCTAAACATTTTTCTTAGTATGCGTGTATCATGCCTCACTGTATACATTTCACTTAAAGTAGACCTTTACCCGACACTTCCATTTTCTCTCCTTCCCCTCTTAACCCCCTTTTTTCACATAATCAGATATTTTTGAAATTTTTTTTTAGGGAAAAAATCCCTGCACTACCTGGGTTCAACTAGGCGAGAATGACACAGTGGATATAAAAAGCCTACCCACCCCTGTTAAAATTTCACTTTTCTAGGTCAGGGGGGACCCCTCGGAGTTTGAGGCTATCCTCCTACAGGATGTTCCACCTACACATACTGTGTCACTCTTGTATTCCTTACTCCTGCGGGCCCTTCGCCCTGAAACCCCGACCTATACTGCTACCTGGGAGAGAGATCTGGGACGGACCTTCTCCCCTAATGACTGGCACAAATGTTTTGCTCTGACCCATTCACTGTCCCCGGCGACACGGGTACAGGAGAAGGGGTTTAAATTGCTCAGCAGGTGGTACAGATACCTTCCATCTGCCACCCATATTGACCCTCTCCAGTCGGATAGGTGCTGGAGGTGCATGTCGGGCATCGGCCAAGGGTACGCTTATTCATACCTGGTGTGAATGCCCACAAATTCACGGCTTGTGGATTGATATTATAGACTTATATTGCAGGCTAAAGGCGACTACTGTCCCCCCGACCCCGGAACTGGCTTTTATCCTTGTTGCCCAGGTTCTTTCCGGTCAATTAAGAACGATGTCCTGAGGTTCTTCTTGGCAGCTGCTAGGATGGTGATCGCTAGACACTGGAAAACCAGGCGCATACTTTCCAAACTTGAATGGGCTCTTGAACTGGATGGCCTTAGAGACTTGGAGAGCTTATTGGCTCAGGAGACAGGTAGAGAGGAGCTCTCTTCTGCTCTCTGGAGATCCTGGAACATTTTCCGCTATTCGGACGACTTTAAATCATGGCTTGGGACTCCGGGTCAACCAGGTGACAGAGGGCAGTAGTGGGACGCAGGCGGTCTCTTTTACTCCTTCCTTCTCACCATTCTATCCTTCTGAATTCCTGTGATATCTCTTTCTCTCTGATCAATACAAGTAAATATTGCATACTGGGTTCCTTATCCACATATACTACCAACTTCTTTGTTTACTGATGGATATATCACCTTATGAGTATTAGCAAGGTTCCCATTACCCTGTATAATATCCGTTAACCATTAATGTATGCTTCTGGTAGAAATATATTTAAGATACTCATTTATCTAAGTCCTGTCTTTGCTCCTTCTCTGGTTATGCAGGCTACGTTGATATGGGTTGCTTTATGCTGAGCCAACTCCAAAGACACCATATAAATGCTGAGCAGTATAACACGCATATGCGATTTTGTTGTGCAGATTGCTGTTCACTTTTTCTATACATACCAATGTTTTACACCTTAAAACTTTTAACATTACTACAGTTAGGCTACTGTTTGTGATTTGTAACAAGGTGGGAGCTGTGCTGACCCCAGGGTCTGTGACCGCCCCCCCCCCCCCCCACTTACACTGATGTGATGTGTTACTACTGCATATCAAAATTAAGTGTCATTGCTGAGATTTTGTAACCCTACATGTTCAACTGGACCTGTGTATGCTTTGATATGACCTTATCCTCCTTCTCATTCCTTGTAAATCTCTCTTTATATTTTTCTCATTAAAAAAAGACTGAACTAAAATTTCACTTATCTGTGATATGAAAAAAAAGAGACAAAGATAAATCATTTCAGAAGTTTTCCACCTTTTATGTGACCTATAAACTGTACAACTCAATTGAAAAACAAACTGAATTTTTTTAGGGGGGGTTGGAGTAAAAATAAAAAAATAAAATAATGTGGTTGCACACGCTCTTATAACTGGGGATGTAGCTGTGTTCAGAATTAAGCAATCACATTCAAACATGTTACAGTTTGTTTTTTTTTTGCCCTCAGCCTCTTGGGATACCTAAGCCATGCATCCCAGGAAGCCGGGGTACTCTATTGCGCATGCTCCACATTATCAAATGGGGTGGCTGTCTCTTCCTGGTTTTTGAGTTTGGCCCCCTGATATTGTTTTGCTGCAAGAACACAAAAGACACAGTTGGTGGAGGCATGGGATTGGTGTGTAGTAACGGATCCCTACAGAACGCCATCTGATTGGCCGGAGCAGCGGTGACGTCACTCCCGCGTGCGCGCGCGGGAGCCGACAGTCACGGGACTCTGAAGGAACAGCACCAGCGGCCGTTCCTTCAGAGCGCATGCGCCAGTGACATCACTGGCTGCATGTAAGGTAAATATCTCCAAAACAGTAAATGTTTAGGAGATATTTACAGTACCTATAGGTAAGCCTTATCATAGGCTTACCTATAGGTACAGATTACAGAGGAGGGTTTACTTCCACTTTAAAGGGGACTGATTACAGTGCCTCTTTACAATGCAGTCTCCTTTATATCACAGTGCCCCTTTACAATACAGTGCCCCAGCAATCAAGGCCCTACATTCGGCAGGGCGGAGGCAGGATTCACACCAGAGCCACTGATAAGGGGGGAACCACCAGTCCTCCTGTTGAGGGCCCAGGTACACAGGGGGGCCCCAACACACACAGAATCGGTGCGGTCGCGCAGTGGGGCAATTACAGGAGGAAGCCCTGTGCGGCACTCTGCAGACAGCAGCTGAAAGCCAGTTTCTCCCCTTCCTGACAGCTTTCAGCAGCTGCAGGGAGAGACACAGGGACAGGGCATCACTCTTGTTATTTCTTCTCTGACACCAATCCTCTACCCTATTCTGTCTGCTGTGTGCTGCAGGCTTCCCTGTCCTGTAAAAAAATTCCAAATTTAAAAAAAATAATAATAATAATAATAATTAAACATCGTAATAAATAATAAAAAAAATTATCATTTAAAAAAAAAAAATGTATTCATTTATTTTTTAATGTAAAAAAACAATTAAAAAAGACAATTTAAAAACGGGCTAATTCACACAGGTTATTTGTTACGTTTGTGTCCACTAATAATGATTTTAGCATATTTTTAGGGGAAATATTGTCTTGATATAATTGGGGGGGGGAGGGGGAGCCCTAATCGGATCGCTAGTGCAATCCGATTCCGTGCGAACTTGCAGATCGCACTGCGATCGCAACTGGGGGTGTGGTTAACTGTTTATTGACACCCCCTGGGTATCGCATATGGCAGTGTGAACTGCCAGAGGTGCGGATGGGATGCGGGATCACGCTGCATATTCGCAGCGTTACCGCATCGCACAAATGTGAACCGGCACTAAAGCTGGCAATATACTAGTAGATTTTCAAACGAATATGTGTACGATTATTCATGTGAACATTCTTTGTACATTCAATGACTGGACAAGAGTCATAAAGTACTTCAACATTTTTTTTTTTCAGTCATTTTTATTACTACTTTAGTTTGCTTTTTTGTTTCATTTCAATTTTGGAAGTCATGTAATTTTAAGAATGAAAACCATATTCAAATGTTAAAAATGTGTTCAAGAAAAATCTTCCATCCTGCTACTTTGAATTTTCTCGTCACTGTAGTCAAAAACGAACATCGATTTGACTCCACTAATGATTAGGAAATCAAACTTAAAGGAGAAGAAGGGCCAAAGTTCTTTCTACTTTTAGATATGCTCTTGCAATTCATTTTATACATCAATTTTCTCTGTGGTTAAGCACCCCTTTCTATGATGTTTACTACTTTTTCTTTTTTTGTATCTTTTAACCAGATCTTTATCCAAATACAACTCATCAAAGTGTTCTTATCAGGACCTACACAAGGAATGGCAGACTTCTTGTAACTAGATCCAAAAGTAGCTCAATGCTGCCCTCTGTAGTAAGAGCCATCTTCACAAGGTCTTGGCATAAATGGTTTATTTGGATCTGCTTCCAAGTTGAGCTGCCACAGTTGCTTTGCATTCACATTGACTAGTATGGGAAACAAAAGCAAAAAGAAATGCAAATGCAATTCGAAAGAGTGTGTTTTTTATTTTTTATAAGATCTATTTATCATGCTCAATGGTACATAAAAACTATTAACACAGCCTTTACCTATTCGTCTGCAATATAAAAATATCATCAATCAATTCAAAAAAGGACTTCCTCCACTGCAGTGTGTATATGGCTCCACCTTAACTGAATTTAGTAGAGAACTGTTGTGTATCACCTCCAAAATGGGAACCGCAGCATGCAGCTTACCAAAATCTTTGGCCCCATAAAGCAAGAGGTCTGATAGCCCTTTAGGGACACATAAACAGGGTCCATGCAAAGGCTACCAGTAATTGCTTCCTCGGCCAGTTTGTATCTTTTCCCAAACAACTGCTTGGTTTTGGCCCACCTGCTTTAACCACTTCAGCTCCGAAAGGTTTAGCCAGGCCATTTTTTGCGATTCGGCACTGCGTTATTTTAACGAAAAATTGCACGGTCGGGCGACGCAGTACCCAAATACAATTGATGTATTTCCCCCCCCCCCCCACAAATAGAGCTTTCTTTTGGTGGTATTTGATTACCTCTGCGTTTTTTAGATTTTGCGCTATAAACAAAAAAAGAGCGACAATTTTGAAAAAAAAAAAAATGCCATATTTTTTTACTTTCTGCTATAAAACATTCCCAATAAAAAATTTTTAAAAATCGAATTTTTTTTATCAGTTTAGGCCAATTTGTATTCTGCTACATTTTTTGTGTTAGATTTTTGGAATTTTAATTTATTTTTTTGTTTTTATTAGTAATGGCGGCGATCAGCATTTTTTAGCGGGACTGCGACATTGCGGCAGACATATCGGACCCCTAACTGACATTGTTTGACACTTTTTGGGGACCAGTGACATTAATACAGTAATCAGTGCTAAATAATATGCACTGTTACTGTATAAATGACACTGGCAGGGAAGGGGTTAACACTGGGGGTGATCAAAGTGGTTAATGTATGCCTAATAGGGCTTACTCACTGTGTGGAGAAATGGTTCTGTGACAGGCACAGATAGATTGAAGTTTTAGCTTAGCTGAAACTTCTCATCTCTCCCTGCCTGTCTGACAGAAGACTTGCCTGCTTTGTTTACATAAGCAGGCGGGTCTTCTGCCAGTTTCTCTGACGATTGTGGGAGGTCGGCAGCAATCGCTGTCTAAACACAGCGGAAGCGCGGCTCCGGCGGCGAGCGCATGCAGCCGAGACCTCGTGCACAAAAATCATGTAGGTCTACGTGATTTTGCGCAGCCGAGCCGCCCTGCCGCAGTAATACTACGGTGGGAGATCGGCAAGAGGTTAAAGTGATTGTAAAGTCTTTTTCTTTTTTTTTTTAAAACCAAACATGTTATCCTTACCTCCTCTGTGCAGTTGGTATTGCACAGTGCAGCCCGGATCCTGCTCTATGTCCAATAGGGGCTGACCGCCGTAGTAAATAGTCATGCGGCAGTCGGCAAGTGGTTAAAATGTAATTAAACTCACAATATAAAAAAAAAAACACACAATAGAAGAAAAACTCATTACATGCTAAAGTACGCATACTCGCAAAGCCACTAAAGCATTTTGTGTAGAGTAAAATAGATCTGGTTGATCCTGCCTTCAGTTGTCCCTCCCATCTTCTCTGTGTCCTCATTGCAGTCAAAGATTTCACTGTCCAGCTGGTGGCTTCTACTGAGCATGCTCGATTTCAGTTCCCTTCTAAGCTCTTAATTTCCTCCTTTTACTTGTCTGTGCAGCCCACATAACTAAAGAGTCACACATGTGGGGGTATACACAGTAGTAAATTACACTCCCCTCCCTCCTCCCCAATGTCCTCCTATTGCTAAACACTAGTGGGGTAGGATATAGTATGCTGATTAATTACATTTACTAAAAAACTCAAACACTTTGTTTTGATATAAATCAGTATTAAATATATCTAATGTAATTGTTAATACCTGTAAAGGTAAAACAAGAGCTTTGGATGCAGATGCCGTCTGAACAAAATTAAAGCTAGTTTCAGTCATCTCTGACTCCACCTACATCATATTATTGCACAAAGAATACACATCTGATGTTCAAAAGAGGTTTATTTGGAGCTGTGAACCCATTTTTTTTATATTTAGGCTCCATGTACACGGGACGTTGTTAAAAGTCCCTTTGAATGCTGGAATTTTTAGGACGTTTGAAACGTCCGTTCGGTCACGTTTGTACCCGCGTTTAGCGGGCGTTTGCGTTTAGAACCGTTCCTAGAGGTCAAAAAATTATTCCCCTTTAAAATGGAAAAACGCGAACGCTAAACGCGGGTCATCGCGTTCGGTCGCGTTTTTGCGTTTGAAACGCCGGGAAACACACGTTCGAACGCAAATAATTGCGTTCTAAAAAAAGTCCCTGAACGCAACTGCCTGCAAATGACTGTAAACGACCTGGTGTACATGGACAGATAAGATAAAATGTAGATGGGTTCAGGGGCTTCTAAAAAAAACGCCCAACTGCTCCTAAACGGCCATTTCCAGCGTCCCGTGTACATGGAGCCTTATAGTTAAATTGTAATTGTTTTTATGAAACCGTTTTTTTTTTTTTTTTCCTGTAGTCATGTGACTGCCACAGAACCAATAAGTGCTGGCAAGACACAAACTCACCCTGTAGAGAGCATAGAGTAATAGAAGCCCCTCCCAAAGATCTTGCCCTGCAGATTCCAAAGAACAGAGAAAAGAGCATGTGACCACACAACAGCGCTGCAGGAATAAGGTACTTAAAGGATTTTAAAAAAAATAATATATAGAGTCATGATATATTTACCGTATGTAAATGAATTGTGTTTGAGGAATAGAATATCTGATAAACCAACTATTCTTTATAGAAGAGGTAACATCCTAAAAGTGGAAATAAACTATAAAAAAACGTTGTTTTCTACAATCTTCTTTAGAATGTATGCCGAGTTGCATATGCGCAGCTCAGTGTACAGACTTGGCACACCTCTGTGCAAGAATTAATGAATTCCTATGCAAATGTGCAGGAGTTACGACAATTCCCAGTGGCCAATCAAGAAAGCCATAGACCCTACACTTGGGAGAAGCTGAGAAGAAGATGTCAACCCCAAGAACGAGCAGCCCCAAATTTCCAAACTAGAGACTAGATAGATCTTTCAATTAGGCACAATTTACTTAACAATTTACCAATTTATTGCTAATAATTGATTATTTTAATGCTGCAACAATTCATGTTTTGATATTGTGTATCAAATTGATTTTATATTTATAATGTAAGATGTATTTTAAATCTTTATGGATGTATTTTAATGTCTTCTCTATTTATGGTTGCAGATGGGCCCCCACTGAGTGGTTGGTATTTGGGAAAGAAAACGGACCAGCCAAGGAAACAAGTACTGGTGGGCTTTGTGTGGACCCTGTTAAAGCACTATCAGACCTCTTGAATCATGAAGGTCAAAGATTTTGGTAAGCTTCATGATGACAACTGTTTTGGAGGTGATGCACAATGGTTCTCTACTAAAAACAGTTATGGGTGGAGGCATATGCACACTGAAGTGGAGGAAGTCCTTCTTTAAAGCCATTGATGATACGGTTGTATTGCAGACAATTAGGTTGAAGTATATATTATTTTTAATTGACTGTAATTCCCAAAGGACAATGTTGTGTGACAATCAAGCAAAACTGTTCCTGATATGCTCTGTTTGCTGCACCCTGCTCCTTCAAGCTCTTGCAGTTGAGCACAGCTACTTCTGGCATGCTCTATTAGACAAACTCTGCTCCACGGGGCCTTTGCAGCTGCGCACATCTGATAATCTCTCTGTGGTGGTATCACCAGTTTTCTCACTAGAGCCATGTTCCTGCTATATCTGGCTGTATCTGAAGAAACAACCTGGGTGATGGACACAGCTGAGTTAAAAAAAAAAAACCTGTGAGGGGGGTCCCTGTTGAATAGAATCTGTCCCCTAAGGCTGCACTCTTTGGCAAACCCAACTGCAGTTGGAGTAGAATTCGGTTCACTCAGTTCTGCTCAGTTTGTGATGGAAGAGGGATTAGAACTGACCTCAGAAAATATTATTTTACTGAAACAGTACTGGATGCTTGAAAAAGAATTCCAGCAGAGGTAGTAAGTCAAACAAATGCAAGATAATTTAAAAATGCATTGAATAAACATAAGAGTAGCAATGTCCAGGGAAAAAGTTAAATCTAAGAACATTTTTAGCAAGTATAGAAAAATCCTGTTGATCTTGCCGGAAATGCAGTGTACATTTACATTGTTGCAAGCTGAAAAGAAAGCATATAAGAACCATATCCTCCTTTTTTAAACTACTAATCACATCAAACCATCATGTAATTGAGATGAACACAGACAGCTATGTTTGAAGTTCAGCTCATGTGACGACCATGACTGCCCCCATCGATACATTGGAGAAGTTAGTGTAGCAATAAAAAAAAACACACGCACATGTAGGACATACTCAATGGACCATTTGGTTTTTTCAGCGGACAATCTTCTATATTTCTATTAAGTCATAAAAGTGGAATTACTGAGCATGAACTTCATGGTACACAACCCATTCAGAGTATGATCTCAACTCAAGTGTTCAGCTTAAAGTGATTGTAAACAATCACCTTGTAAAACAACTCATTCAGTTCAAAATAGAAATGAAAGGCAAACATTTGTGTATAGATATAACAATACATTATAATACCTTTTTAACTTTTTTATAAGTGATCACAGTCCCTCTGCTCTCAGCTGCATAAGAGCTGGGGGAGAGGAGAAGCAGCAGCACACTGACCCAGTAAATGGTTGTGCAGTGGGGGGGTGTCAGGACAAGTCTGATCATTGGAGGAGAGCACACTGAGTTCCTGTAAGATCCTGGTACTCTCAGTGCCTTTCTATCACCTCACTTCCGGGTTGCGTTCCACCACTCAGGTAGGTGGAACGCATATAGGTGTGTATTCCTTTAACAGGGCTGACATCATCATCAGGCGCCGCACTGAGTGGCTATTTCAACTGACGGTCTGCACTCACACATTGTTCGTGCAACCGCTCCTGATACCTGCCTAACCTGACGCTGCCGAATCTTCCAGCTACATACCCTATACCTGGATTGACCGGAGCTCCGCTACCTTGTCCTATACTTGCTTACTTCTCGCTATTGATAAGTACCCCACAGGGGACCCCCTCTTATCAACAACGCTTGCTATCTAAAACCTGCAGTATTGAACTGTTACTAGCTCTAGTATATCTTGCTCCCTAGTATCTATCACCTGCATTACTAAACTAGATTGCTAGCTCTTGTGCTTACTGCTTACAACCTGTATTACTGAACTAGATTACTAGCTCTTGTGCTTACTGCTTACAACCTGTATTACTGAACTAGATTGCTAGCTCTTGTACATACTGCTCACCACTACCTAAAACCTGCATTGCTGAACTTGCTTGTACATCTTGCCTGCTATTACCTACTACCTGTTGAGTGTACTAGATTGCTAGCTCTTGTCATTACTACCTATCAACAACTACTATCACTCCTCAAAAGCCTATCCGATTCTCACATCGGTTACCAGCCTATCCGATTCTCACATCGGTTACCAGCCTATCCGATTCTCACATCGGTTACCAGCCTATCCGATTCTCACATCGGTTACCAGCCTAGCTGATTCTCACATCAGTTACCAGCCCTATCCGATTCTCACATCGGTTACCAACTATATCTGATTCTCGCATCAGTTACCAAACTACCTCCACACACCTACAAAGAGACTAACATACCTGTGTAATTATTACTTCTACCTATCATCATCTACTATCACTCCTCAAAGCCTATACCTTCAGTGTATCATACCACTGCTACTTGCATAACTACTTATCACTCCTACAACATCACTATCTGAGTGTTTGTATATGTGCATACTGAATCAGGCTGAACCACTGTGATGAGTCAAGAGTGTTGGATCAGGTGATTTAACATATCTCTACAAGACTACTGAGTGGAATTCTGCAGCTGTAGATCCAGCCCCATTAAATTAAAAACCCAGAGCGTTACAGTTCCCAGCACAGCTAGAGAACTGACCACTGTGTTCTTAGTTTGTTCAGTTTTTTTCATTTTTGAAAATGTGTTAATTGAGGTTTCCTGCACATAAACAAGAGAACAAAAAACACAACTAAAATAAACAAAACAAAATATAAGAAGCATGTGCTACCACGCAGGGGTACTGGATCAACCGTAACACATAAGTGGCTAATGTATGCACAAGTAGCACATGGATTAATAAGGTGTAGTCAACAGAAGGATAATAACATTGAGTAGGAATGTAGAATGCAAAATAACACTGTCCCCTAGTATGAACTAACACTACGTGAGAGGCCCGGTCCTAGTTTGGGAAGGAGGAACTCAAGATAAACGTGACCATGATAGCCAGAAGTCAGGGTGATGCTGTAGAGCAGGGATCTCCAAACTGTGGCCCTCCATTTTTTCAGGAACTACAATTCCAATCATGCCTAGTCATGTCTGTCAATGTTACAATTTTTACAATGCCTCATGGGACCTGTAGTTCCGCAACAGCTGGAGGGCCGTAGTTTGGAGACCCCTGCTGTAGAGGGATCAGCTAACCATTTAGACCAAACCCTTTTATATTTCTTAGGACAACCTCTACTCACATAGGTATCCTTATAGAGCGAGATGGAGGATGGGAGTGACACATGGTATGTAGTCTGAAGGGTGTAAAGTAGGCCCTGTGGACAATTTTACCTTGTTTAAGTTTGTCCCTGGAGGAAATCAGACGTACAGAATGGGAGATTCCAAATATCATCCCAAAATATCATCGTCCAGGTGTTGGATATCCTGCTGCCACTTGGCTCTAAGACCAGTCAGGGTGGGAAGAGATGTTGTAATTGATAGGCTTATAGGTGTGAAGTGTTTTTTCCGTACAGTCGCACTCGTTCGAGGGCTGATTTGATAACTACATGGGAGGCTTGAGGAAATTGGCTGAGAAAGGCATGGGAGAGCTGTAGATATCTAAACAAATAGGATGGGGGAATATTGAAATTTGAGGACAAGGGTGACAGGGATTTTAGTGCGCCACTTAATGGGATGTAGTGTGGTCAGTTTTTAATAGGAAAGCAAGGGGACTGGCAGGAACACCGGCGATTTCACATAAAGGAAGCATACAAAGAACAGGATACTTTCTCATACAAGTACATTGTACAGTAGGCATATGAAGTTTTGGGGTAGCAAACGCTTTAAGGCCTAGTTCAAACTGGTGTACTGCAGCGTATGCCCATTTAACACCCGTAAGTTTGCACAGCCCCGAATGCAGACTCAAATTAGGAGCAGTGTGTCCATGCAGCCGATGTGTCCCATCTGACATGAATTGGACTACTGCCTTTGCATCTCTAGGTCTCGTTTACACTGGCGTACTACCACATGCACGTGTACAAAGGCCATGTTCACATGCACAAACACTTCTGCATAAAATGAACTCTTTAAATTGTTTGTAGGCTAAATAGTTTTACGTACACTGAATCAAAATGTTTTTGGCCATAAACGCAGTCACTAGAGTTCAGGTCTGCAATGGGTTACGTATCTGTGGGTACCTCAGTGTACACCAAATACAGAAAACATTAAAGTGGTTCTAAACCCCAGACATGAAATATTAACAAGGAATATGCCCATATGGTGTGTATTTGTCTCAATTAGGAAAACTAAGTGTAATTTCTGTCTGCTGCTTAGTTCCTCTGCTATCAGCATACAAGTTCTCCTAACACCAAGAAAACAAATGTGACAGGGGAGGGACCTCCAGCTGATTGATAGCCTCAGCTCTGTTCCTGTGTACTGTGTGGAGGGGGGGTGTGTCCCTTCCCTCCATTCAGCTCTCTGAGCTCTCCTCACTGAGCTCTGCAGAGTGTAACTTCAGCTATCCGTCCTGTTTTTTTCTGAACTCTCAGCTTTTAAATTCAGCACTTTGAACAGATGTAGAGAAGAGAGGGCTTAAAAATAGTAAAAACACTGCTTGCAAAAATAAAGAGTTACACCATTGATTATTTTTGCAAGCACTGTTTTTTGCGTATTATACTTCCCGAGTTTTTACTTGGTGAACAGCAGCTGCAAAAAAGATCTCTTATTAAATTTGTATTTACATTTATTTCTGTTCCAGCGCGGGTTTAAATTATTTGTTATCTTAAAAATAGTCCGCTAGAACTTATGTAGGAGGATTTGTTTCATCTCTGTGTATCACCAGAGATCAGTCATTTCAATGGGTATACCACTTTAAGGCCTCATGCACAATGGCCTTAAAAAAAAAAAACGAAAAAAAATGTTTTTCCACTGGATTGTGGATTCTTAGAGTGGCGTTTTTGTGGCTCCTCTATCTGTTGCACCTTATTTTTTTCTGACTTTTTGATACCAACATGTATTATATTGCCATTTTTACAGGCGTTTGGCACATTTTTTTCCTGCCTGTAAACGCGCTTTTATGTAAGTCTATGTTGTCCATGCACACATAGATGTTTACAGCCAGAAAAGAGGGGGAGCGTTTACTGGCAGAAAAAAAAAAATCACCACCAGCATGTTCAGGAGGGGAGTTTCTGGGCAAAAGAAAATGAAGAATGTGCCTAAACACTAGACACATTTAGGCGCATTTGTGTGTTAATGCATTCTAATGCACAGAATAAATGAATGCGTATTAAAAAAGCAGAACTTGCTTCTTTGGGTACACATGTACCAAGGACAGCATTTATAACTCTGTTCTCTATGCAGAATATAAAAACGTGTTGGCTGGAATGCCAATTCAAGGTGGTCAACAGAGAAGAGTGAGTTGAATTGCAACAGGTGGATATTTAGAATGACATTACCCGACCCATTGGCCAATCGCCAGATCCAGTCCACCAGCTTTATTATCAGTTATAAAGACATAAAAGGCTGGTATAGGCGGTCCCCGGGTTACAAACATCCGACTTACAAACTACTCCTACTTCCAAACCAAGGGAGACAACAGGAAGTGAGAGGAAATCTAGCTCTAGGAAGGGAAAAAGGTGTCTCCACTGAACCTTATCCACTAATTCTTGTTTCCACAACAACCCAAAATTTTCAAAATCCAATTGTCACAGGGACAGAAAGTGAGGTGACATCTTCTGAATAGGGGTAGAGACAGCAAAACAAATCATGCTGGGGTATAAACCCTTCCCTAAACTATCCAAAAACATAAAAATTATTATTTTGGCTGGGGCTACACTTAAAAAATTTACCTGTTCCGACTTACAAACAAATTTGACTTAAGAACAAACCTACTGTCCCTATCGTGTTTGTAACCCGGGGGCTGCTTGTATAACCATGGCTGAAAGGCCTGAAATAGATCACCAGTTTGGAAAGCAGGAGTGCATTTTAAATCATCTCTAGTTTTTAGTTAAAGTGACTCTCTTGCTAAAGTAAAACTCTTCAATAAACTGTTCCCTGAAAAGAAGATACTGAATACTCACCTCTCCTGCTTCAAGTGCTGCCATTCTCTAATGTAATGAATAAGCTTATGAACTTCCTAATATTCCACTGTGTGCTGTGGTTCCTTCCAATAAAGGGATTGTAAAGGCAGAAGGTTTTTTTATCCTAATGCATTCTAGCCATTAAGATAAAAAAAAAAAAAACCTGTGTGCAGCAGCCCCCCAAATACTTACCTGAGCCCATCTTTATCCAGCGATGTAGCAGGAGTTTCTCAGCTGCCCTCCTCATTAGCTGAGAGAGCAGCGCGACATGATTGGCTCCCGCTGCTGTCAAAGTCAGTCAGCCAAACAGGAGAGAGGGGGGGGGGCGAGTCGCGGCTCCGTGTCCAAATAGACACAGGGCGCTGTGACTCGGCTCAGGTGCCCCTATAGCAAGCTGCTTGCTGTGGGGGCACGAAAAAAGAAGGGGGCTTACTGAGGGGTCTGTACTGGGAGGGGGGCTTACTGAGGGGTCTGTACTGGGAGGGGGCTTACTGGGGGGTCTGTACTGGGAGGGGGGCTTACTAAGGGGTCTGTACTGGGAGGGGGCTTACTGAGGGGTCTGTACTGAGAGGGGGGCTTGCTGAGGGGTCTGTACTGGGAGGGGGGCTTGCTGAGGGGTCTGTACTGGGAGGGGGGCTTGCTGAGGGGTCTGTACTGGGAGGGGGTCTGTACTGGGAGGGGGGCTTACTGGGGGTCTGTACTGAGAGGGGGGCTTGCTGATGGGTCTGTACTGGGAGGGGGCTTGCTGAGGGGTCTGTACTGGGAGGGGGCTTGCTGAGGGGTCTGTACTGGGAGGGGGGCTTGCTGAGGGGTCTGTACTGGGAGGGGGGCTTGCTGAGGGGTCTGTACTGGGAGGGGGGCTTGCTGGGGGGTCTGTACTGGGAGGGGGGCTTACTGAGGGGTCTGTACTGGGAGGGGGGCTTACTGAGGGGTCTGTACTGGGAGGGTAGCTTACTAAGGGGTCTGTATTTTATTAGGGATAGGGGGAAACAGCATTGTATTAGGGGGAGGGGGGGGTCAGCATTTTATAAGGGGGAGGGGCCAGGGGAACAGCATTGTATTAGGGGGAGGGAGGGTCAGCATTGTATTAGGGGGATCAGCATTGTATTAGGGGGAGGGAGGTTGTGCTGAAAATGACGTTGCGCTGGTATAATGACGCAATGCTATGGGGCTGGTATGTCATTTTTTCCAGGGCTGGTTTTCATACCCAGTCTGGCCCTGCCGACCGCTCAGTTCGCCCCTGTGCACAGGCCCACATCCTGCCAGCCAGCCAGTAAGCCTGCCAGTGCCAGCCACAGGCCCACAGCTAGCAAGCCACAGCCTGCCAGCCAGCCAGCAAGCCTGCCAGTGCCAGCCACAGGCCCACAGCCAGCAAGCCACAGCCTGCCAGCCAGCCAGTAAGCCACAGCCTGCAACCCACAGGCCCACAGCCAGCCAGTGCCAGCCACAGGCCCACAGACAGCAAGCCACAGCCTGCCTGCCAGCCTGCAAGCCACAGCCTGCCAGCCAGCCAGTGCCAGCCACAGGCTCACAGCCAGGAAGCCCCAACCTGCCAGCCAGCCAGGAAGCCACAACCTGCCAGCCACCCAGAAAGCCTGCCAGTGCCAGCCACAGCCAGCCAGCAAGCCTTCCAGTGCCAGCCACAGGCCCAAAGCCTGCCAGCGGTAGCCAGCAAGACCAAAGCCTGCCAGCGGTAGCCAGCAAGACCACAGCCAGCCAGCCATAGCCAGCAGAACCACAGCCTGCCAGCCAGCAACTGTATTTAAGGTAAGAATAGCCAACTTGGCCTAGGTATCAGAGAGCTATGTTGTGTTGTTTTATTGTGGGTGTGGCTGGAGGTGGGCATGGGTGTGGATAGAGGCGTGGCAAGGGTGTGGATGGAGGTGGAACATGGGTGGGGCCTGGAAGGTGCCCTTGATTGATTTTGCCTGGGGGCCCTGATGCCTACATCACTAAAGAACACAGAAGTGATGTAAGTGCCAACAGGTCATACTAGTAAATGCAGAGGGGAACTGGGAATGTGACACACCAGGAAGTTTCAGATTCCTTATATTCAGCCAGCCGTTACTCATGGATTTTTGATCATGTCTAGTTTTCAGTTAAAACGATGTTCTTGCCAAAATTAAACTCTACAATAAACTGTTTCCGGCAAAGAAGATATGGAAACTCCTTTTTCTTGCTACCAGTGCCACCGATCTCTGCAGTAGTATAGAATAAGCCTGACAGATTCCTAATCCCCTACTGTGTTCTGTGGTTCCTCCCATTGATCCCTACATTACTACCGGACACAGTAATGATGTAGGGGCTAGTAGACCAAACTACTGTGTGCAGAGGGGGAACAGGAATCTGACACACCGGGAAATTTTGGATTCTTTAACTTCAGCCATCCATTACTCTTGGATTTTCAGTCATCTCTAGTTTTCAGTTAAAGTGGCTTTCAGGCTAAAATAAAAAAACTCTACAATAAATAGTTTCCTGTAAAGAAGACATTGAAACTCCTTTCTCCAGTTATTGGTGACACCAACTTCTGCAGTCATGCATAGACCTGACACATTCCTAATCCCTTGCTGTGTGCTATGTTTTCTCTCGTTGATCCCTACATTACTGCCAGACACAGTAATAATGTAGGGGGCTAGCGGGCAGGGCGGTGCTACCACTAGGTAAACTAGGTAGCCACCTAGGGCTCACTGCCACCAAGGGTGAAGCCATGACCGCTGGTTTCCCTCCATTCCGCCGGCTTCCCAACACTCCACTGGCTTCCCCACACAGTCCACTGTAAGGCTGCATCCTGCTGCTCACTGCTGTTGGGCACACCTCCTTGAGCTCCTCACAAGGGGCTGAAGGCCCACACACCACCACACCTGCACCCACTGTGGCGGTTCCTTAGTAGGTAGGGCAGACGGCTCGACCTCCGATGGTCCTAGAGAACCACTAACCTATGTTGGGTGTGCTGCTGTAGGTGGCGGTGCCTCAATCGCCTCCAAAGATGGTAGCTCTGATGCAGGCTCTTGACAGAGCTCGACCCCACTTGCACTGAGGGAGCACTCAACCCCTTGGTCTATGGAGGAGCCCTGGTGGCTGCTATTCCCCTCCACCAGGTCTGGAAAGCCCAGGTGTTGCACTGCAGATGATGTGGCCACGGTGGTGACCTTAGCACCAATGGTCCATAGTGCATTTTGTTTTGGCAGGGTACCAGATAGTTACAGGGAGCCTCCCTACTGGAAACACCTCATAGAGGAAGGCTCGGCATTCACCACAACAGGACAAGGATGTGAGAGCCAATATCAGTGCTCTGCACTCATACAGAGACCAAGGTTTCTGTGATCCCAGTGCAGCACACCAAAAGACCCCTTCTGGGCATGACTCAAAGTGCAGTGTCCAGAGAAACATTACGGGTATCAGATGATATAAAGCAGGACGAAGCCACCTGATCTACAAGCTGTTTTAATATTTTCTACTGTTTTTAAAAATGTTGCAGCTTGGGGGGTTGGGTGCTAGTAGTTGGTCTTGCCTAAGGTGCAAAATAGTCTAGCACTGACCCTGCTAGCGGGTCAAACCACTGAGTGCAGAGGGGGACAAAAGTGCATCCCCTTATTCCTTCAGGTCCTTGCTGCAGTTGTGTTCTATGCACCCTGTTCTTCCTCTGGTTCTTTCCTCTATGGTGACAACAGCATCAAATTACTTTAGTACATTTTTAATTTACTATCCCATAGTAACTTATCCCAACAATGAAATTTCATATCTATGCAGTAGGCCTAGCCCAATCATCCCACACACACTGGTGATCAGAATAAAACCCATTGGCTATTGCTAGTAGCTGGTCTTGCCTAAGGTGCAAAATAGTCTAGCACCGGCCCTGCTAGCGGGTCAAACCACTGAGTGCAGAGGAGGACAATAGTGCATCCCTCATTCCTTCAGGTCCCGGCTGCAATTGTGTTCTATGCATCCTGTTTTTCCTCTGGTTCTTTACTCTATGGTGACAACAGCATCAAATTACTTTAGTACATTTTTAAGTTACTATCCCATAGTAACTTACCCCGACAATGGAATTTCATATCTATGCAGTAGGCCTAGCCCAAAAATCCCACACATACTGGTAATCAGAATTCTGCTAAATAAAACCCATTGGCTATGAACTGTCACCGCTGTTAATAATAGAGTCACTTGAGCCAGCAAATCAAACATGCCATTACAAGTGTTGTTTGTAATCCTGACATTCTTGTCTAGAACAGCAAAAGCGCGAAAACGACTCTGGTGTTCCTGAGGTTAATATAGAACTCCAGGCTTAACTCATCCAAGTGCAACCCTGAAATAGTCTGCAAAATTCATCAGTGCTTATGTCCGGTGAAACATCTGAAAAGAATCACCACCGAACGCAGGAAAGTCAATACATTATGTGTCCACGTGGAATGTATGCCTGACTCCTTTTTGTCTGAAACGCAGACGATTGTTTCTTTACTGATTTTTTCCTTTTCTTTTTTTTTTGTTCTGATAACATATGCTGCCACTTAACAGACAGAGAAGCAAGACATCCGCATGACATGCAGTAAGCATAGAGGAATCCACCCAAGCCAACACAGCCTGATCCTTTACAATAAGGTACTAGTGCTGCAACCGTATAGCAGAGTGCCCTTTAATGCAGACTCCTCCCATTCTGACTGTGTTTTCTCTGCAAAAAGCAAAGAAGGAAAGCTGTCCTGGAATATATTTGAGAGGTCATCTTGGATCTGATATCCAGTGGGTAAAGGACAATTTAGTGAATCCGTCCATGGGCGGTTACACGTAGCAGGTAAGTTCATGCAGCCAGCATCTGTTTAGTCCATGCAGTACAGTACAGGCTTTGTGTAGGAATAGAGCTGACACTGCATTTTATAGGGATGCAGAGAAAGACATAATGAAATCATCCATCGTTTCTCTTCTACATTGACTTAGCTGCAGATTTTCCTTTGCATATACAGAATCACCATGTAAATCTTGGCACATATAAGCCTTACAGAAACACATAACACACATCTCCGGGAGGTGGGGGCAGCATCTGATTATTGATGAGATTACACATTTTAGAAGCTAGCTGTAGAGATTACTTACAGTGACAGTGGCAGCTGCAGCAGTTACCCATCGATCAATGAGATTGCATGGGGTCATCAGTGTATCGCTTCAATAAAGTTCTCTAAAAGGAGACGCTGCTAATTCATGCTCCGCGATTCCACATAACTGGATGCATACTAGTTTCAAATTTCCTGGCACTCTCCTGTCCAGCGCTGCACACAGTGATGTAAATGGCAGCATTATGGGAGCGAGGAGGGAGCTGCAGACTCATTCTGTCCAACCTTAAAGCAGGAGGAAAAAAATCCTTGCAAACGGACTGGAGCTTTTAATGTATAACACAGATTTGGAAATACTGCTCACTGCTAATGTGGAAGCTATTGTTTGTACAAAGGGAGCTGGTACAAAAAGGTTTAAAATTAACTTGCGCATTTATAACGGTTTCCATCTTTATGAACATTTGTAAAATAAAAAAAAAAGGCAACACTGGAAAAGTTGTTTTATTAGCATTTTTTATGCTTTGCCTATTTTATAGTGAAAGACACTTTATGCTGTAGTAAATCGTATTTCTGTCTTTGCCCTAGTTCCCGTTGTTAGAAATACACACTGAAAAAGCTTTCTAGGGATTTGGAAAGTGTTTGGCCAAATGTTTGTATAGCATGAATATTATTTGGTATATATTGAAGCATATTAACATTGTCATTCGATGTTCTAAGCACTGTTGTATCATGCATGGGTAGCGTTAAACATAAAAGCGTGGCCAAACACATAAAAGATTAGGCAGGCCCAAGCCATTCTCAACTCAATGTGGATTGTTGAAAATTTTCAGCGAAAGAAAACATTTTGGTCCTACACTATCCATGTAGATGTGTCCTAAAATTTGACTGCATAACTGTTCCAATTGTCAGTCTGTGTATGGGCATCCTTGGAATGGTAGGTACCATACAATAGTGCGGCCCTATTTCACCTCAGCTGGCTTATATGCGGTTATATCATGCAAAGGTAGCCACGCACATAAAAGATTAGGCAGGCCAAAGCCATTCTCAACCTAATGTGAATTGTTCACTGTGTCCAACCAACAAAATCATTTGGGTGCTACAATATCCATGTAGATGTGTGTGACATTTTTAACAATATGGAGGCCCTATTTCACCTCAGCTGGCTTATATGCTGTCCATGTAGATGTGTGTGAATCTTAGAAGTTGACTGCATTACCAATCCAATTATCAGTCTGTGTATGGGCACCTTAGAATGGTAGGTACCACACATTATTGCGGCCCTATTTCACCTCAGCTGGCTTATATGCTGTCCATGTAGATGTGTGTGAATCTTAGAAGTTGACTGCATTACCAATCCAATTATCAGTCTGTGTATGGGCACCTTAGAATGGTAGGTACCACACATTATTGCAGCCTGAAATCACCTCAGCTGGCTTATATGCTGTCATATCATGCAAAGGTAGCCACACACATAAAAGATTAGGCAGGCCAAAGCCATTCTCAACTTAATGTGAATGGTTCAATGTGTCCAGCCAACGAAATCATTTGGGTGCTACAATATCCATGTAGATGTGTGTGACATCTTTAACAATATTGCGGCCCTATTTCACCTCAGCTGGCTTTTATGCTGCCGTGTCATGCAAAGGTAGCCAGACACATAAAAGATTAGGCAGGCCATTCTCAACTTAATGTGAATTGTTCAATGTTTCCAGCCAATGAAAACATTTGGGTGCTACAATATCCAGGTAGATGTGTGTGACATTTTTAACAATATGGAGGCCCTATTTCACCTCAGCTGGCTTATATGCTGTCGTATTATGCAAGGGTAGCCACACACATAAAAAAGTTGCCATATACACAAAAGATTAGGCAAGCCCAACCATTCTCAACTCAATGTGGATTGTCCAAAAATGTTCAGCCAAAGAAAAAACTTTGGTGTCTTAATATCCATGTAGATGCCCCTTAAAAGTTGACTGCATTACCGTTCCAATATTCAGTCTGTATATGGGCACCCTGGGAATGGTAGATAGCACAAAATATGGAGGCCCTATTTCACTTCAGCTGGCTTATATGCTGTTGTATTATGCAAAGATAACCATGCTGATTTTGCCCATGTCATGTGGTTGTGCCCTGTTATTGCTAGATATTGGCAGCAAGTGGTTGATGTACTATCTGCTAATTTATCTGTTATTTTGCCATGTATCCCATGGATATGCTTGCTGAGTGTTCTGGATGAGGAGCAGTGGCCAAGATATACCAGAATCATGCTGAGGGAAACACTATTCTTAGCCCGCAAAGCTATATCGCCTAAATGGATTAAATCTGCTCCCCATTCTGTCCACAAATGGATACAGATGGTGAATCAAATATTGCCATGTGAAAAGCTCATTTTTGAGCATCGGTGTTTCCCTATAAAATATCGTAAAGTGTAAGATTCTTGGTGTTCCTCCTCTCTAACCATAATAAATACTTGAGATGTACGTTAAAAATACTTGACACTCAAACCTGAGAGAGTGTAATTTTGAACAATATGTTTGTATTCATTATCTGTCTGTCTATAGTTATAGTGATTTTGGGAGGGTAGTTGGTCAGCAACCATTATCAAGACTGTTATGCTATATTTTACATATGCAAATATGGACAGCCAAAGAAAATACTTTGGTGCTACAATATCCATGTAGATGTGTCTTCAAAGTTGACTCCATAACAGTTCCAATTACCAGTCTGTGTATGGGCACCCTTAGAATGCTATGTACCATACAGTACAATATGGAGGCCCTATTTCCCTTCAGCTGGCGTATATGTTGTTGTATCATGCAAAGGTAGCCACACACATAAAAGATTAGGCAGTCTCAAGCCATTCTCAATATTCATCTCACAATATCCATGTAGATGTGTGTGAATCCTAAAAGTTGACTGCATAACCATTCCAATTATCAATCTGTGTATGGGCACCTTAGAATGGTAGGTACCACACAATATCGCGGCCCTATTTCACCTCAGCTGGGTTATATGTTGTCATATAATGCAAAGGTAGCCAGACACATAAAAGATTAGGCAGGCCAAATCCATTCTCAACTTAATGTGGATTGTTCAATGTGTGCAGCCAATGAAAACATTTGGGTGCTACAATATCAATGTAGATGTGTGTGAATCTTAAAAGTTGACTGCATAACCATTCCAATTATCAGTCTGTGTATGGGCACCCTTAGAATGGTATTTACCACACAATATGGAGGTCATATTTCACTTCAGCTTGTTATATGCTGCTGTATCATGCAAGGGTAGCCACACACATAAAAGGGTAGCTATACACATAAAAGATTAGGCAGGCCCAAGCCATTCTCAACTCAGTGTAGATTGTTAAAATTGTTAAGCCAAAGAAAGATTTGGGTGCTACAATAGCCATGTAGATGTGTAAGAGTCCTACTAGTTGACTGCATTACCGTTCCAATTATCAGTCTGTATATGGGCACCCTGGGAATGGTAGATAGCACAAAATATGGAGGCCCTATTTCACTTCAGCTGGCTTATATGCTGTTGTACTATGCAAAGATAAACACACCCATAACTGTTCACGTGCTGATTTTGCCCATGTCATGTGGTTGTGCCCTGTTATTGCTAGATACTGGCAGCAAGTGGTTAATGTACTACCTGCTATTCTATCTTATTTTGCCATGTATCCCGTGGATATGCTTGCTGAGTGTTCTGGATGAGGAGCAGTGGCCGAGATATACCAGAATCATGCTGAGGGAAACACTATTCTTAGCCCGCAAAGCTACATCGCCTAAATGGATTTTATCTGCTCCCCCTTCTGTCCAAAAATGGATAGAGATAATGAATCAAATATTGCCATATGAAAAGTTCATTTTTGAGCATCTGTGTTTCCCTAAAAAATAAAGTAAAGTGTGAGATTCTTGGTGTTCCTCCTCTCTCACCACCATAAATACTTGAGATGTACGATAAACATACTTGACACTTAAACCTGAGAGAGTTTCATTTTAAACATTTTGTTTGTGGTCATTATCTGTCTGTCTATAGTTTAAGTGATTTCGGGAGGGTAGTTGATCAGCGACCTTTATCAGGACTGTTATTCTATATTCTACATATACAAATATGGAGTTGACTTCATGTCTGTGTACTGAACTCTGTATCTCAATATGTTCATGTTGAGCATTTTGGTTTTTGCACCAATGTTTTGTATCTTCGTCATTGAAAAGAGTTAAAAAATAAAATAAATAAAAAAAGATAGCCACACACATAAAAGGGTGGCCATACACATAAAAAATCAGGCAGGACCAAGCCATTCTCAACTCAATGTGGATTGTTGAAAATGTTCAGATAAAGAAAACATTTTGGCACAATATGGAGGCCCTATTTCACTTCAGCTGGCTTATATGCGGTTGTACCATGCAAAGGTAGCCACACACATAAAAGATTAGACAGGCCAAAGCCATTCTCAACTCAATGTGGATGGTTCAATGTGTCCAGCCAACGAAATCATTAGGGTGCTACAATATCCATGTAGAAGTGTATACATCTTAAAAGTTGACTGCATAACCGTTCCAATTATTAGTCTGTTTATGGGCACCTTAGAATGGTAGGTACCACACAATATGGAGGCCCTTTTTAACCTCAGCTGGCTTATATGCTGTCGTGTAAGTAGAAAAGAAAGTGGCACTTCCAGACCCAGGAACTTGGAAACTTTAGTTTTATGCTTCAAATCAAAAGGTACAACATCAGACAGGAACACAAGACAAACTGGACAGCAGACGCGTTTCACACCTTGTGCTTATTCATTATATGCTGTCGTATCATGCAAGGGTAGCCACACATAAAAAGTAAGCCATGCACATGAAAGATTAGGCAGAACCAACCATTCTCTACTCAATGTGGATTGTTAAAAATGTTCAGCCAAAGAAAATACTTTGGTGCTACAATATCCATGTAGATGTGTCTTTAAAGTTGACTGCATAACCGTGAAAATTACTAGTCTGTGAATGGGCACCCTTAGAATGGTATGTACAATTTCAGTATACTATGGAGGCTTTATTTCACTTCAGCTGGCGTATATATTGTTGTATCATGCAAAGATAGCCACGGACATAAAAGATTAGGCAGTCCAGAGTCATTTTCAACTCAATGTGGATTGTTCAACGTGTCCAGCCAATGAAAACATTTGGGTGCTATAATATCCATATAGATGAGTCTTAAAAGTTGACTGCATAAATGTTCAATTATCAGTCTGTGTATGGGCACCCTTAGAATGGTAGGTACTACACAATATTGAAGCTTTTTTCACTTCAGCCGGTCATTCTATCATGCAAGGGTAGCCATACACATTAAAGATAAGGCAGGCCCAAGACATTCTCAAATCAGTGTGGATTGTGTTCGCTCAAAGATAACATTTTGATGCTAAAATATCCCTGTAGATGTGTATGAGTTTTAAAAGTTGACTGCATGACCTATCCTTTTCAGTTATCAGTCTGTATATGGGCACCTTTAGATTGGTAGGTACCACACCAATATGGAGCCCTTTTACACTTCTCACATGGCTTATATGCACATTTCAATGAATAACTTCCATTTACTGCTTTAAGCTGGTCAAAACAATAGTCAGTCAGGCTTACAAATGTGACAGCCTTGGTGACCATATAAATATGGTAATCATATTTTTAGTGGCAGGTTCTTTATTAAGCTTAGCCATTAATGTAAACCTATGCATACTGATCACTTCTGACATCCCTTGGGCATATTAAAGCAGAAATGTGAACACACAGTTTTAAATACCCTATAACTCAGAAAGGTTCATCAATCACATAACTGTCTATTCCTGACAGTGCCTAATCACTACTATCCGGCATTAAAGCCTATTCTCCTAGATGCTTAAAGGGTAATTCCAATCCGTGGGGAAAAAAATAGCAAATAAAAAAACAACAACAATATAGCGTATATAATTGCGACACAAATCATATTGTACTTGAATGTTATTAAACATTACCTTTCCTTTTCAATCTGCAGCTGTTGTAATTTTCTGAAAATGCAATGCAATATGGCTACCTGGAGCTGTTCTGTACACAGAATGTGCACTGACCACACCCCAAAAACATCATTTCCTGCTTGTGTGATTGGCTCACCAATTTTCCCAGAAGTCTGCCTAAGATACAAGTCAGATTCCAGGCATCCACTGCAAGAGAAATGTCATTTTTGGTGAGATACTCCAATAGGAGCACGCCTAAAGGGATGCAGGCCCAGCAAATTTCCTCAGTAGTGTTCTGCAGCTGCCACAGCTGATAGATAATTATGAAACCACTCCCATTAGACCCATTCAGCACAGAGGCACAGAGAAACAAACAATGATTTCCTCAGAATAACAAAAGGTAGGAATCTGCAACAAATTTTGTTAAAATCCCTGCAACGTACAGAGATCACCCAGAGAGTTTTTTCTCAACAAAAGTGGAGTTATGCGTTAAAGTATTAAACTTCAGTAGAGAGAAAACTGGACTGGCTCCTTAATTATGCCTGGAAGGGGCTAGTGGGCAAGTGATAGTACACTAAAACAGGGAGCAAAGAGGGTTTAACGGGTAAAAGAAGGTAAAAACAAAATGGCATGACAAAGACTGACATTGCGGCGGACAGATCGGACCCCTAACTGACATTTTTTACACTTTTGGGGGGACCAGTGACATTACTACAGTAATCAGTGCTAAAAATATGCACTGTTACTGTAATAATGACACTGACAGGGAAGGGGTTAACCAAGGGGTGATCAAATGGTTAAATGTGAGCCTAGGGGGTGTTTTCTAACTGTGAGAGGGATGGGCTTATTGGATCAACACAGGGACCTGAGTTCCTAAACAGGAGGAACCCAGGAGCCCTGTGATGATCCCTGACAGAACGGCGGTCGCTGTGTTTACAATGGCAGACTGCTGTTCTGTCTTCCCGGGGAGTGATTGCGGGGGCCAGACGGCAATCGCGGCCGCCGGCCCCGCAGATCAGCTTCCTGTTTCGGGAATCACCGCATGCGCATGCCCCCAATGCTCGCTCCGAGGAAGCCTGCCGCAGTATATCTGCGGAGGGCGGTCAGCAAGTGGTTAAAGCTCCCTTCAAGTGGGGCTAAAAACTGTCCCATAAGTTATTATTAAAAAAAAAAAAAATAAATAAAATGGTACAGACGTTAGGATAAACCAGATTCCCAGTGTTTTCAATGAAAAGTATGTACCTTATAAAGGTCATTTTAAAAAAACCAAATCGTTTTTTTTACGTGCTCATTACTCATCCCATCAAAAAATAAATATTGCATTGAATTGAATGAACACTGGCCCCATTTCTCGATACCTAAACAACAACTGTACAGACTTGGGTGCAAGATAAAATAATGTGAATTGGATTGGTAATTATGGTTAGTACAACTGCTATCACGTGAATGGGTCTAGATAAATATGCATTGACTCACAATATATCACAGTGGAGTGACATTTGATGCATTTTCTTTGTTTTAGCACTGGATTTTTTGAGCGCTGCAATTGAATCTTTTGTTATCTTTAGCTGGTTGTCTAGAGTTCTACTTTAAGCGCTACCTGGCCATCCACAGTAGCTTGTAATCTCCCTCCAGCAAGGCCATGAAAGAAGGCCAAAACTCTAGCAAAGAGAAGAGTAAAAGTTCATGTCAAGGCATTTTATACACACGGGAGGAGATGGAGAATATTACAGCTGACATTTACCTTAAAAAGGATGCGTGGCAGTAATTATACACTATTAGGATGTAATATTAATAGATTTGATTTTTAATAAATGGTTCATTTTAATTGCTTTTCGTTATAAAAAATGAAGAAGAGTATCACAATATATAGTCATTAGCACCAAGAATAGCGCAATTTTATATACGTTGGTCAATGGAGATACTTGGGAAAAGGTCTGACATATCTCAAATGATGCACAGGCTTGTTCATATGTTTGCTTCAATAAACTATACTTCAAAGTGCACCGCTGGGAACAAAACTTTCAATATTAATATTGTCTTTAGTTACTTAGCTGTAAAGTAATTACTTGGAGACTTTCTTCATTCTACTGAAAAACATCTCTTGTAGTTTTTCAGAGAAGTACAGCTCCTGCTGTACTCTTAACCCACTCTGAACATAAATGGGAAACTGACCTCAGAATCACATTGACACCAGAGTATTGGACTACAATATGGTCAAATATTAAATCTTCAAAATACTGTCGCCCTGGAGGCAGACTACAAAGTTTTGACTCGCTGGTATTTGGTCTCCGCCAGGATATCCAGATATATCCCTTCCGTCATGCTTCTGCAACTGTGGGGGGGCTTGGGCACTCACCACCATACTTGGTGGTCCTGTCCCATTGTTTGCATGTTTTGGATAGACTTTTTTTTATTTCCATCCACACTGCTCTTGACACCACTCACTCCCGACCCTCTAATAGCTCTATTGCACCGCAGACCGGAAAATATTTTGACAGCCCAATTTAAAGGAGTTGTAGAGGCAGAAGGTTTTTTATCTTAATGCGTTCTAAAGCCTTCTGTGTGTATCAGCGGCCCCAGCACCCCCTAATACCTACCTGAGCCCCATCTATATCCAGCGATGTCCACAATTCCTCTTAATTGGCTGAGACAAAGCAGCAGCGTCATTGGCTCCCGCTGCTGTCATTTAAAGTCAGCCAATCAAGAGAGAGAGGGAACGGGGCCAAACGGCAGCTCCGTGTCTAAATGGATACACGAAGATGCAGCTCGGCTTGGGTGCCCCCATAGCAAGCTGCTTGCTGCAGGGGCACTCGAGAGGAGGGAGGGGCCAGGAACACCGAAGAGGGACCCGAGAAGGGGAGGATTGGGGCTGCTCTGTGCAAAACTATTGCACAAATTAGATCACAAACACAAGACTTTACAATCACTTATTACAGCAGTTTCTAACAGCAGCCAAACAAACTATAGCGAAAATGTGGAAATCCCCCCGCTGATAGAAATTAAGAATAGAGTGATGCAAGCCATGATTCATGCCAAAATTGAGGCAATATTGCATGACAGAGTCACCAAATACACTTAAGTTTGGCAGCCATGGGTGGACCACTATCTCCACCCTACTTTGACACTTCACTCTTGCTCCCCAACTGACGACTTTGGCCCCCTTAAAGAGGAAGTAAACTTCCCTCTAATGTTTGTACCTATAGGTAAGCCTATAATATCAGTATTCCACTCATCCCTTCTCCTATACAAGTTCCGGTTTTGGGGCGTGAAGTCACCAGCTCCTCCCAATGCGTTGCGTCATTACCTCATGTGACTTTCTCTGGGGTGGGATGCCCTTACAGTTTTCTTTGTCACTGTCCAATCTCCTGAGGGTAGTTGCATAACCCATGCAGGGACACATTCATGACATAAGAGACCAATAGGGTATCTTCGATCTTAAAAACCCTACCTGTCAGCAAGTTTTAAGAAAGCTCTATTTGGACCTATTGGGCTATAAGAATGAATAGAGAAATAACAAGCTAAGCTGTATTTGAAGTTCTTGTTTAAAGTTTAGTGAAAAAAAAAGCACCTGTGTGTGTGGCTTGCCTCATGTATAAAAATGTGTTTTTTCACCTGAACCACACAGGTTGTTTCTTAGCAATCTATTTTTAGATAATTCCCTACAATGGAACATGTTTTTCCTTGGCACTCAATAGCAGCTTCAGCAACACTGCTCTCCCTCCTCCCACACAATTTCACTACCAGAAGACCTGAATTGGATCTTGTGCCTTACACATTTTGTGCATTCATTTTCTCATCAAAAACAGTTTACCTTCCATTACTTGGAGTTCACAGAGATAAACAGGGACATTTTTTCAACAGAATCGATTGTATACCATATTTATTTTTCAGAAAACATATGTGAAACGGATCAGCTTAAGATGAAATCCAGTTAGCAGAAAAATATTACTGACATCTCCCAGATAGAAAGGTTTAAAAATAAGGAGAAATAAAAACATTTGTACTCACCTAGGTGGATGCAGCCATCAATTTGATGCTGCATCTCTCCCCCACTGGCTCTGCACTGAGAACTAAGTGATCAAAGACCACTGATCGCTCAGTTCTCCCCTCCGCTCCTGAGCAGAGCTGTGTGTGTCGCCAGATCTCTGCTCTGCCCCTTCATCGCATACTGGAGCGCCAGGCTGCAGAGGGGCGGGAAGGGTCGGGTCCAGGAGTTGCCTGAGCCGAGTGCCAATCCAGGGTTCTGGGTAGATCCCAACCATATGGTTAGGAGCTTTTCAGAGCCTGGACCAGCTGAGTGACGTCAGCCAACAGAGGACTTTGGCCCACTGTCTGCTGAAAACAGGCCACAAGAGTTTAGAACTAAGTGCATTCCTGTGATCTACAGGATAAGTTTAGCAAAAATAGCTTTGGCTATACTTCTTCTTTAATTACTATTTTGTCCAGGGGGATTGATGTGTAGAGGAATTCTTGCCTTAGAGAGAAAACCTGCTGGAGTGAGGAATAAGGTAAGTATTCTTCTACTCTAGACTAGGATCTCTTTCACACTGGAGGCTGGGGGTAAATAAACACAGGTGGTTAAGTCGAGCTTGAACTGCCCCCCCCCCCCCTCCCCCGGCCAACCTAATTCCTACCATACAGCCTTATTGGGCTGTTCGCAGTACAAGGCACAGATGTGATGCTTTGCATTGCAGCATATTTAATGCGGTATGTCAAATTGACAGGCAGCATTGCTTGTCAAACTTGCCTATTCAAGAGCTAGGGGCCATGCCACTGGCTTTTGGCTTGAGGTTGTGGTGCATTAGTCTTGTGCAGCAAAAGATAAAAAGCATTCAGGGGGCAGCAGGCATGCTTTCTGAATGCCTGACAGTGACTGGTTAGCTGCACTCTGAAAAGCGATTTGCAGTGGGGGAATAGGCTCGCAGCTATGTCCAAACTATGGCCCTCCAGATGTTCAGGAACTACAATTCCCATCATGCCTAGTTATGTTTGTGAATGTCAGAGATTTACAATGCCTCATGGGAATTGTAGTTCCTGAACAGCTGGAGGGCTGTAGTTTGGACACCCCTGCGCGGCGCTAGTGAGAACCTAGCCTAAATGCGCTCATATCTGTGCCATCTGGGGGGGGGGGGGGAAGCACATGATATTTTAAAAACCTTGTTTCAATGGACACATTGTAATTATATATGTATATAGGGGCAGCCATTTGTGTTCTTACAGTACATTATGTTTAGCTGATGGTTGTGCTTTACTGTTCTTCCTCACAATGCAAGAATATCAGTCAGCTGACTCACTGACAGCAATCTACCTTATGCTATTTTATATCTTTTCTCAGCACAGAGGCAGAGAGATTCATCTGAAAGCTCCCTCTAGTGGCTAAAGTGGACATTTTTCAGTATTGAATAGAAGAACAAAACTATGGAAAAACAAACTTGCAAAAATGTGGAGGAACTAAAAAATACTGCACAGAATGATATAGAAAAAAAAGGCAAAGAATTATATAGAAATGTATTACATATGCTTTAATTTTTAGATTTAATGACACTTTAATTCGGATGACAGAATTTGGCAAGTGATACCATTAGCCAAATGACAACTGCAGTAAAATTGTGGTAGTTCATTTTAAAATCCTTGTTTGGCTGTGATAAAAAAAAAAAAAAAAAAAAAAAAAAAACAACATTTAGGAGGCACCAATGTCCCCTTCTGAATGCCTGTAAACTGCTGCTTAAAAGCAATTTACTGTGCATTGATTTGTTTTTTTGTTTTTTTATATAGAGAGAAATACTGCCACCAGTGAACCTAATCTGGGTCCCGAAAAACACATTATTTAGAACATATAGGACTTAATTGCTTTTTATGGTGAAGTGGTTGGAAACCCAAAACCTCAAAACACACTTATTTAGCAAAGTTTAGTAGATAATGTTGTTATAACCTAAATAAAATTGTGTGTACCTCTTAAAAAATCATCATTCTTCTAAAATGTGCCAATGTGTCGATGTGGCATAGTATTAAGGCTCCATGTACACGGGACGCTGGAAATGGCCGTTTAGGAGCAGTTGGGCGTTTTTTTTAGAAGCCCCTGAACCCATCTACATTTTATCTTATCTGTCCATGTACACAGGGTCGTTTACAGTCATTTGCAGGCAGTTGTGTTCAGGGACTGTTTTTAGAACGCAATTATTTGCGTTCGAACGCGTGTTTCCCGGCGTTTCAAACGCACAAATGCGTCTGAACGCGTCCGAACGCGTCTGAACGCGTCTGAACGCGATGACCCGCGTTTAGCGTTCGCGTTTTTCCATTTTAATGGGGAAATAATTTTTATGACCTCTAGGAACGTTTCTAAACGCAAACGCCCGCAAACGCTGCTAAACGCCCGCTAAACGCCAGTACAAACGCGACTGAACGGACGTTTCAAACGTCCTAAAAATTCCAGCATTCAAAGGGACTTTTAACAACGTCCCGTGTACATGGAGCCTAAAGCACATCTGCCGATTTGTGGGCATGGGATAGCACCAAAGCAGTAGGGGGGGGGGTGTTGAGACCTAATATTACACTATTCCGCTCCTACCTATACACTCTCTGTATTTTCTGCTGTCTCACCCTCTATGTCTCTCTCTCTTTCTTTATGATGTCTCTCTCTCTCTTTCTGGTGGTTCTCTCTCTCTTTCTGATGCCTCTCTCTCTTTCTGATGCCTCTCTCTCTTTCTGATGCCTCTCTCTCTTTCTGATGCCTCTCTCTTGCTCTCTCACTCTCTGATGCCTCTCTGATGTCTCTCTCTGTTTCTGATGCCACTTTCTTGCTCTCTCTCTCTCTCTGATGCCTCTCTCTTTCTCCCTGATGCCTCTCTCTCTCGCTCTCTCTTTCTGATGCCTCTCTCTTGCTCTCTCTCTCTGATGCCTCTCTCTCTTTCTGATGCCTCTCTCTCTCTCTGATGTCTCCCTCTCTGATGCCTCTCTCTCTTTCTGATGCCTCTCTCTTGCTCTCTCACTCTCTGATGCCTCTCTGATGTCTCTCTCTGTTTCTGATGCCTCTCTCTTGCTCTCTCTCTCTGATGCCTTTTTTTGATATAAATGCCTTGATTATTCATCCTTTTGTAATATTTGTATAAATAGGTGACCACACTGTTGCACAGTGTACCACCTTAAGATATGCCTTTTTTACAATACTGGTTATCCACTTTCCTTTTTTCCTCATACCAGGACCCCAGGAGCTCCCGGCACGGAAAGCCCCGAATCCTCCCTGGATCGGGGCACTCTGAAACCGATTGGTTGGTCCTGCACCCTCCTTCATCCCTATAAGGGATCTCAGCTTCTATTCCGTGTCGGCGGCCGCACAGGCACGTCCGCACCGTTACAAGGGATGCAGCTTCTGCCGCACGCAGGCGCACCTCTTGCCATACCACGGACCCTGCCCATCGGCGTCACGCAGCGCACCACTGCGCATGCGCGACAGCCTTTAAAGGCCGGGGAACACTCCTAGTCCTGCAGTCTCTCCCGGATCGAGGGAAAAACCGGACCTGGAGTCAACATGCTGTTACACCATACTGAAACTCTTTTCACAAAACGTAAGTGTAGGCTTGGAGGAGATTCTTATTCATCTCCCTTACTAAGTCTAACCCTTTACTTCTACTTAAACCATCCAAAGTTTTTTATGATGTACTTCACTTTTTATAATGTACTTCACTCGTATACTTCACCACCTTACAGTAGCCCATTATACACCCTATCATTGTAGATGATCTCTATCAATGTGGAAGTCTGTAACCACAACCACATTGGATCCTTCGACCAGAAAACGCTGCCCAAGAAGTAAATATTATTAATTATTTGATGAGAACCTCTCAATTCCCTCATTTCAAACAATTAGCCAAATTACTCTCTTTCACCCAATACAGCACACTGTTCCTGCAGCACCTGGAGAAACTCTGGGGAGGCACTATCTCAGGAAGTGGACAAAAAATATGTATGTTAAACCACATTCTGTGTATATCAAAATCTGAATTACAGTACATACTGCTATGATTGACAATTTACTTTGATTATTCTTAGAATCGGTGACATATCCTTGATAAAGGCCGCAACAGGCCGAAACATGTCGGATTACCGATCAGGCCCTTTCTCTGCATCTATCCCTGTCCTTTGATACGAGGAACAGCAGAGCAGGACCACCTACAACCTATGTTCAAGTCACTTACTTATCACGTGTAACACACTCTATTACTTCCTCTTCACTGGCACAATGGGACTCTACCCATTAGTTCACTCAATCTTTGTATATAACTTATACATGTAAATAAATTTTACCTATTTTGCACTATTATTGCCTACCTCTCTTACTCCTGCCCTTAAAATCCCATACCTGACTTGAGGCACCACAACCTACAAACTGATGCCTCTCTCTTTCTCTCTGATGCCTCTCTCTCTCGCTCTCTCTCTCTCTTTCCGATGCCTCTCTGATGTCTCTCTCTCTCTTTCTGATGCCTCTCTCTTTCTCTCTGATGTCTCTCTCTCTCTCTCTTCCTGATGTCTTGCTCTCTCTCCCAGCATGCTCTATACCTGGATCTCCGGAAGAGAGGAGAGAGGAAAGTGAATGAAAGCTTGGCTCTGATCTCAGTCACAGCTTAGAGCGAGGTACAGACTGCAGAAGACACGCCCACCTCACACAGGTTAATGCGTCATATTACATAGGCTGCCAATCATAGGAGAAGAGGAGTGACGCCACCATTTTTTTCATGGTGTCGAGTTTTTTTTTTAAATCATTATAGCAGGGAGGATAACAGATAACAGGCTGTTCTCCTAGCAGCCATATAATACACAAATGATGTGTGCCCTGTTCTTCATTAGAGTAAGTTGTCCGTTTGTATTTGACCTTCCAGGTTTACAACCACTGTAGCCCTTTAACGTTCTGCTCCACCGTTTTTGTTAAAAATATTTGTTCTGTTTTGTGAGGATCCCCGAGGTCTAAATGTCGACCAGCGACATGAAAGTTTATTATATTAATGGCACAACAATGGATACATCAATTTTAGTTTTAAAGTAGTAGTCAAGTACAAACCCATCAAGGCTACTTTCACACGGGTTCGCATCAAAACTGCCTGCAAAATGTGTAAACGAAACGTTTTTGCTGCGCGATATTTAAAGAACATGCTGCACAAAAAAATGCTTGGCGTGTGCATTTTTGAGGCGGTTCCAATTCATTTTAATGGGGAGGAGCGTTTTTGATGCATTTTTCTTGTTAACTCCCCAAACATGCTTCAAAAATGCGGAAATGCTTCAAGCAGGAGTCTTTGCAATGGAAGCGCACTGCCCCAGTAGTACATAGAATTTAAAGGGAAACAATTTTCTTGAGATTTTCAGAGTTCTTTTTTTTTTTTTTTTTTAACGCAAAAGGGCGTTTTTAAAAACTCCTTAGTGTGAAAGCAGTCTAAGTATACAATGGTAATTTCCAATACGTTACAAAAAAATATCAGTAGTGCTCTTCACAAAAAACAACAGAATTACAGAAAAAAGTTAAATACCAGCAAATCTGAAATGGTGAAATCTACCAACAAGGTCTGGCTGGTCCAGTAGTCCAGCTTGATGTTGGTGTATACCCCCCTGATGTACCAAGGCATTTCCATTCTGTTTTTGATACATGTTTGACATAAGCGGAAAGCAGTGTTTGAACTCTGAATTGGACCATATAGAGCTGTGCATACTTGTGTTTATTGCTGTGTTTGTAATGCATTTTAGTGGCTTCATTTCCTCCAAAGTCAATGTGATTGCATCTGAAACACATCCTAAACTGAGCTCACACTGATCGCAAACTAATTTAACATTCATTGTTTTTTTCTGCATTTGACTTGCTTCTAAATCTGAAGCCTGTGTGCACCAGTTTTTAAACAGACCCTGTCATCAGATTACATTTCTAAATGTAAAGCCTTTCTTCAATGCTGTGAAAATTGTAAACAGATATGGACCTTCTAAAATGCAGTGCCAATTAAATGCCATACTCCTTATCAACCAATCATAATCCATCTCGTACTGTCATACTGGTCTGAATTCAGAAGAATCAGCTAATTTTGATTGACTACTATAGATTACTGAACCTAAAAATTTGGACCAGACACCACAGATGTCAAAGTGTCTTGTAACAAAACCTGTCAGTTTACCAAAATACCAAACACGTCCTCTAAGCCCCCGTTCACATTAGGTCGCTCCTATTAGAACCGGTCCTGTACTACTCAATGGACCCGACGGGGCGCGACTTGCCAGGCTGACCAAGGCGCCTGGCTAGTCGTAATAGTGTGAACCGGCTCTAAGTGCCGGTTCACACGAATGCGGCACGACTTCGGGGGCGACCTGTGAAGTCGCGTGCACAGCGACTTCGGCGCGACTTGCATGGACTTCATATAATGAATGTCTATGCAAGTCGCCCCGAAGTAGTACAGGAACCTTTTTCTAAGTCTGTCACTCCTATTAGAACCGTTCCTGTAGCACACAATGGACCACGACTTGTCAGGCTAACAAGGCGCCTGACAAGTCGCGGTAGTGTGAATGGACACTTAGAGCCTGTTCACACTACTCCGACTTGGGGCGCGACTTGTGCGCCCTCAAGTCGCTTGTCATTACAAATTCAATGTAAATGAATGAGAGCCGTCTTAATATGCACTACTGAAGTTGCTCCGACTTCAGAAAAGGTTCCTGGGGGCGACTTTCTGGTCGTGGTAATGTGAACCAGCTGTAATACTTGGCTAGTATATCTTATTCTGATTGCGTAGTAAATTAGGCAATATGAAAATCAACATATCTGCAAGTCTTTAAAAAGTGTTCTTTTTCTTTCCCCTTCTTTTTTTTTCCCCCAAAACTATGTAACTACTACTAAAAATGTTATTCTGCGCTAAAACCTGCAAACTTTTAAAAAAACTTTTAAAAAACTATCTCCTAATAACCTTGTTTGCTTTTTTCTTAATTCTTTATTTAAAGCGACAGATTAAAAAATACAGAACCATGAATTTTTTCATATACCCCAATACATAGTAAATCCACAGATTCTCAAGATGCCCTTATGTATTACATGTCAGAAACTTCTAAATATTAGCAATACAGATCAAATATGGAATTTATTGCATTTATCCACTACGTCTACTTGGTTCTGTGCTTCTTTTTTTTTATAAAGGAGAGGGGGAAAAAAAAAAATGACCACCTATTCAGAGATATTCTATATAGTACCAATAATAAATGTATGTCAATTTTGGGGATACATTGCAGAGCCCAAACAGTTTTATTTTTTTATTTTGACATTTTTTTATTTTGACAGAATTTTAGGGGGAAAAAAAAAAAGTGTTTCTTAGCACTTTGAAGTTTTGCAAAAGTTTTGGGGTTGAATTTTATCACTAAATAAGTGCTCTCAGTTGGAGCACAACAGAGCAAAGGGGTGGACAGTCTCTATTTGGCCACATAATTCGGTAAAAATAGTTTTGATTGAAAAACAAATCCAAGGATTAAAGCTAACATATTTGTGTGTAAATTGCACATGCAAACTGTTGATCTGAGACTCAATTGGGTCAATCAATGTTCCCCTCTGTTATTAGAATTAGGTCAGAGAGCTCCCAGGGCAGCAACAGTCTGACTTCAGGGGAATGCTGACTCTTGGCTCTTAAAGAGAGTTATCAAAAGATCCTTATGGCCCATACACACAATCCGAAAAACTGACAGAAAATACCACTTTTGACAGCAATTGTACGATAATCGGATCGTTAGTACACAGCTTTTGAGAGCCGATCACGACAGTTCATCCGATATTATCTGATCGGACAAGCACAAAAATGTTTCTCATATGATTTTTGTTTAAGTACAGTTGTCGCCCAAAAATACAACACAAATACACTACAACACATTAAATGACTTCCCAATTTTTATCCTGTCGTATGAGAATTTTCAGAACTTCTCCATTTTCAATGTGCGACTAGCATGCGAAAAAAAAAAAGACGACGATCTGTCGTCCGATTTCCGGATCCTGTGTACGGGCCATTAGTGCCTCAAAATAATGAACAAGTTGGCGCACAGTCTAAAGCAGAACTAAACTTCCACTGTAAGTAACAGCAAGGCAGGCAGGCTTTTATTGCAGAAGAGACATGTACTGTCTCTTCTGCAATAAAATGGCCCTACTTGCCAGCTCGCTGTCTTCTCCAGCACTGTAAACTGAGCTAGGCATGCGCAGCCCAGCTTCCAGCGCCGTGTATGTGCAGGAGTGATGTCATGCCCCCAGGCAAATGAAGCCTGAAGACCAGCACTCAGAAGATGCCGGCGCCGACATGGGACCATTAAATAGGCAAGTATTCACTCTTTAGTTCCACTTTACAGTGCTGCTAGTGTACACAATGTAGGATTTCTCTCATTCAGCCCTGCTCCTTCAATGTTGAAAAATTTTGGGCAAGAGGGAGCCAGCAGAGCCACCTACAACTCAAATTTTGGCTGGTTCATCAGGAACCAAAATTCACTCTTTTTAAAAAAAAAAAAAAAATAACAAACATGTTATACTTACCTGCTCTGTGTAGTGGTTTTTGCACAGAGCAGCCCGGAACCTTCTCTTCTCGGGTCCCCCGCCGACACTCCTGGCCTCTCCCTCCTGCTAGGTGCCCCCACAGCAAGCAGCTTGCTATGGGGGCACCCAAGCAGGTTCACTCCCGATCCACGGCTCTGTGTGTCCATTTACACACAGAGACACGGCTCGGCCCCTCCCCATCCGTCTCCTGATTGGCTGGATTGAGAGGGGGCTCAGGTAAGTATTGGGGTAAGGGGGTGTAGAATACATGAAGATAACAAACCTTCTGCCTTTACAATCACTATAAGGGCCCTTTCACATGAATGTGTTTTTGCTGCATCTTTCCTTTGCTAAGGGACAGTTCACACCACATAAAGAAAACAAAAACACATGGATATTAGGTTATTTGGTTTTCAATGGCATAGTTCACACCAGTGCAGTCAGTTCCAGTGCGTTTCAGTTCCATTAAAGAAAAGTAGAACATGCTGCATTTTTCTGCACTGGACTGTACTGGAATGTGGTAAAATGGCACAGTGGTGTAGTGGTTAGCACTTTAACCGAGCAACAAGAGGGTCGCTGGTTCGGATCCCAACCACGACACTACCTGCTTGGAGTTTGCATGTTCTCCCTGTGCCTGCGTGGGTTTCCTCCGGGTACTTCGGTTTCCTCCCACACTCCAAAGACATGCTGGTAGGTTAATTGGATCCTGTATAAAAAAAAAAATTGGCCCTACTGTGTATGTATGAATGCGAGTTAGGGACCTTAGATTGTAAGCTCCTTGAGGGCAGGGACTGATGTGAATGTACAATGTATATGTAAAGCGCTGCGTAAATTGACAGCGCTATATAAGTACCTGAAATAAATTTAAAAAAAAATAATAAAAATGCAACGGAACACTTTTGTCCTCATTTAGGTTTAAGAAAAAGAGGGGGAAAATGCACTGGATCAAATCAAAAATGCACTGCTCATACATGCTTCCCCTATAAATGAATAATTTGGTAATAGTTACCTATTTACATATATGTTAATGTGATTAAAACTGCATGATATCAATGCAGTAAAACATTGGTAGTGTGTTAGATCCAGCCTATGTAAATCTACCCCTTTCTGAGGCTTGTAAATTGCAAAATTTAAAAAAAACATATTTGAGGGAAAAAAAAATGCACTGGAACACATCAAAATCGCGCATGCAGAAAAGCATCCAGAACGCAGCCGGACGTTTCTATAGTGTGAACTGGCCGTAAAAGAAAAAAAAAATCCCGTTAAATCTTATGGAACTCTTCACGCCACTGCGCTGCGGGTGTGGTGCGTTTCGAAAAGCCCTGCCTGATGCATCCCTCTGCGCTTTTTTAAAACCGCACAAAAAAACGCAGCTCCCCATTGAACTGAATGGAATCGGAGTCAAAAACACCCCACGGTAGTGTTTTTTGAGTCACATGTTCCTGTTTCACAGTAACATGCCAAGCAGTAAAAGCAGTGAAAATGCATCAAAAACCACTTGGAGGCCCAGTCGCACTTCTGGAATTAAAAATGCATGTAATGGTAGTATGTATATAAATTCTGTTTTTTTATTTCACATGCCTTTATTAAGATAAGACTGCTTATACATTTTTTATCATATGCTCAGGAAGAACTGTCCAGGATTTTAGGCTCCATGTACACGGGACGCTGGAAATGGCTGTTTAGGAGCAGTTGGGCGTTTTTTTCAGAAGCCCCTGAACCCATCTACATTTTATCTTATCTGTCCATGTACACCAGGTCGTTTACAGTCATTTGCAGGCAGTTGCGTTCAGGGACTTTTTTTAGAACGCAATTATTTGCGTTCGAACGTGTGTTTCCCGGCGTTTCAAACTCACAAACGCGTCCAAACGCATCTGAACGCGTCCGAACGCGATGACCCGCGTTTAGCGTTCTCGTTTTTTCATTTTAAAGGGGAATAATTTTTTTGACCTATAGGGAACAGTTCTAAACGCAATCGCCCGCAAATGCCGCTAAACGCGGGTACAAACGCGACCGAACGGACGTTTCAAACGTCCTAAAAATTCCAGCATTCAAAGGGACTTTTAACAACGTCCCGTGTACATGGAGCCTAACAGGTTTACTTTAAAAGTTAATGTAAAATGCAGGCATAGTGTTTTGTAAAGCATTTTACATAAGGTCCTATCTCCATAGCAGATGTGCTTACTTTAAAATGCATGTAAAAGGCATGTACTGTGGTTTTTTTTAATGCATTTTACACGCAACTCTATTCATCTCCATAACAGATACATTTATGTCAAAAATGACTTTTAAAGCATAGATAAAAACATTATCACTGAATTTACTATAAGTAGGATCTAGTCACGCATTTTATGTGTAGCATCTGGTGTGTTTAGATGTAGCAAAAAAATGAAAAAGTGTGAAGATGCCCTAAACACAACCATTACAATAATGATCAAAAAAAAAAAAAATAATAATAATTCACACTTAAAATAAAATTAAAATAAAATACACTTACAATCGCAAGACTCATCTCTTATTGCACCCACCTCCTCTCAACCAGGGGAGGATTGGGCCAGGGAGCAGGGGGGCAATTGCCCCCCTGGGCTGCTCTGATGCCCCGTAAAAGGGCTGCACCGCTTCTGCCACAGACATTTCTAAGGGATTCCTGGTGAAAAGAAGTAAAAGTCCCCACCGCTGACCTACTGAGTGTGGGATGAAGACAAGGACAGAGCACAGACCTCCCCCCAGCATGGATGGTGTAAACTGTGTCTGAGCAGAGGCCGGTTCCATGTCCCACTGGAGACTCTCCTTTCCATGGTGAACCCCCGGCTGAGCTGTCCCAGCTCCCCCCAACCCCCCTTGGTAGCCAGGTCAGGAACCCGGATTCGGCCAGTGAGTAGAGAGTACCTGGAGCGAGCTTCAGCCTGGAATGGGGGTCAGGAGGAGGGAGAGAGGGAGGAGAGCCGAGTCGCTGCACCATGGGCCTCCGGTTTGTACTTGCCCCCTAGGCCGAAAGTTACCAGTCAGCTCCTGCCTAGGTCTCCTTGTGTCTTCTCGATTCTTATTTCTCCTGACTTTCATCTTCCTTCCTTCTTCTTTCTCCTCTCTTCTTGGACCCCTTGTTGTCCCCTTTCAATACTCATGATACTGTCTTTGTTGATGTAATATCAACGGTGACCAATACTCCTCTGCATCGATCAGGAGGAGTACCTTACGAATGCCTTGTTACGTAACACAATCTGTAGCAGTACCGAGAACTGCAATCTGCGCTCCTATGCATTTTTGGGTTCCAGTTAATGGTTTTTGGTATTCAATTTAGGCCTGTTATCGTGTGCCTGTATTGTTATAATTAAAATCTTATGTTCTGGAATTTTACTACGTGTGTTTCCCTTGACAATGTGATATTGTTGCCATGTGGCTGTTTTTTTCTATGCTGTCATGAATAAAAAAATGTTGAACGTAAAAATAAAATACACTACAGTGCCCCTTTAAGAAATAGGGCAGCCACAATTATAATTTTAGGATAATCTCTAATCAGTTTGTTGCCCATATTAACTCTGCAGTAGAGTCCTACTGGAAATCTGTCCTAATTAAATCTTGAAATAGAAATCTGTGTAAATGCCACTTGATGTATTCATATGGGAATGCAAAGGGTTAAGGCTCCTGTTAGAGATAGTTCCATACTTTCCTGTGCAGATAATTAATGGGGGTGAAATGTGTGGCTACCCAGGTATTATACTTTATCATTTGGAATTCATGAGCACACTGTAAAGGGACTTAGGGATCATTCTAGTTATACTTCACGTTCATTCCGTTGCCTGATCGGACTGAACCATGATTAATAGAAACCAAAGTAAAGATGCAGCACCAAGGGAGAAATGGGCTCCAGGATTAGCAGTAGAGGTACATAAGATTAAAGTTAAAGTTAAAAAAAAAAAAAAAGCTTTTACAGGAGAAAAACAGCTTGTTCACACAGGTGGCCATGGGGCAGTAAAAGCAGGCACTTAATCCTCAGTTTTACCACCCCTGAGCACCCACCTTAAAAAGGGAATGCAACCGCTTAAGGCTGTACACATACCATGGCAAAAATGTTGCCGCTGCCCAACAGGACCCGTTAAAAATGTATAAGGCTGTGCAGTAACCACCCTGAAACTGTATGCAATGCTAGCAGTTGCAGTGCAATGATCCAGCCCTCTTGGGGTAGACCAGGTGGTGGGAATGTGTCATTTTACCTCCTTACAATCTTGTTGATTGCCTCCCACTGCCTCAGCAATGTCTGTGGGAACAGAGAGAGCTGCTACAGGCCGGCACACTGCTGGATTTAGTGAGGGGGGGGGGGTCAATACTGTAACCTAAACATTTTTTACTTTAAACCCTTCCCGCTGACCCCCTACCAGCTCTTTAGGAGTTCTAAAAGCCAGGAAGTGGAGGAAGGCATTCGGGTCATGGGACCGCTGTGATTGGCTGTAATATGATCGGAAAGTTCCCAATCGCAAGTATGCATTGGGAGCTTACCGATCCCCACTGGCTACCGTGCTGGGAATGCACAGGCAGCGGCCACTCAGCGTCAAGGACCACCCGCTGAGAGGCTGCATATTTGCATATGGCCGGCGCCAAGGGGACACAGCTGTCATGTGATCAGGAGGGCCAATCACAGAGCCCTCCTGCCGAGCGGTGTTGCGCTGTATCCTGGGGACACAGGCTTACCCCTCCTTCTGAAGGACGTTCAGGAATGTCCACTCAGAAGGAGGAACCCGGGTAGGAGGAGGTTAAACATCCCTTGTAATAGGAATAGTGCATGACAGGTCCTCTTTATGGAGAGATCTGGGGTCAGTAAGACCTCAGATCTCTCCTACAGGCTGGAAACCATGAAATAAAAAAAATAAATAAATAAAAATAACGATCTCAGCTTTCCACCTGAGATCACGGCAGTATTTACAACTACCATTATGTCGTCACGCCCGGGCCTACGGAAGTCAGAGGCTGCCAGGGACCATCTGGTCCTCGGTATTCTCTATGGTGTACTTCCGCCGCCAGCAGATTCTTTCGCGAGCTTGCCAATCGCATGGGCAAGCTGGCATCCCCTCCCACCGCCTGCAAGAACAATCAAGTGGCTGAACAGCCGCTATGATTGTTCTTATGGTAAAGGGAATCGCCAGCTAAAAAAATTGATATCTGAATGATGCCTGCAGCTGCACCCATCATTGAGATATCCCCACTCAAAGCCCAGAAAGTCATATGACGTACTGCGGTATGGAAGTGGTTAAAGTGTTACTAAACCAAGAACCCTGCATTCATTATATCTGGTCTCCCACAGTAGACAGAACATGGAGATGTAATTATTTTAGTAAATATAAACTCCTCAGCAGTATATAGCAGTCCTGCGACTTCTATCAGTATCTGGTCAAAGCTTGTAGGAGTTTTTATTCTGCTCTGCACAGACTCTCCTATGAGGCTGCAGGAGCCCTGACCCTCTCTCTGGACAATGCTAATTGGCCCTATGCTAATCACATCCTCCCCTCTGGATGGTGCTAATTGGCCCTATGCTAATCACATCCTCCCCTCTGGACGGTGCTAATTGGCCCTATGCTAATCCCATCCTCACCTCTGGACGGTGCTAATTGGCCCTATGCTAATCATATCCTCCCCTCTGGACGGTGCTTATTGGCCCTATGCTAATCACATCCTCCCCTCTGGACGGTGCTAATTGGCCCTATGCTAATCACATCCCCCCCCCCCACACACACACACACACACCAAGAAAATAAAACTCTCTAGCGATCCACACAAAACTGAGCATTAGCAAAGTGCTTCCAAGGCTCTGTGCTATCATGAGATAAGATGGGTTGCGGACTGTGGAAGAAGGAGAGGATCAGAGAAGACAGGATCAATCAGCCTTTTTACACAGTGCACCGGATTAACCCCTTGGGTCCCACAGTGATTATAACAAGTATGCTTTACTGCATATATAGTCAGGTTGAATAAAGATACAATTCCATCTAGCGCAACCAACGAAAAACAGACTGATTTTACTGTTGTGAGTATAGTAACACTTTAAAACTAACGCTTAACTTCTTGTCCTCCCTCCAGCAGATGGAGCGACGGCGGTGGGACTTTCCTATCAGCAAAACAGAGCAGTAGGAGAGCAAAGGGAAGGTAAGTAAGTATGAGATGCAGCTGGGGCCAAATTGAAAACTCAGCTTTAGCTAAGCACAAGAGATGGTACTTACTTTTTTGAGCCACGTCTCTTGTGCTGATGGATTGACTCTGTCTTAGCTGAAATCCCCCCCAGCGGCAGCAATGTTCCAATGCTATGGGGGTTAATACAGCCACTGCACCTGCCATAGGCATTCATTAAGAGTGCAGACTTTACCCGCCCTTTTTGCCCCCCTCCTATATTCATATAATCTATACTATAGCTTCTATCAATGAAAACTGCTCTATGAATGGAGGATGAGCAGATTAATAAAATGTCTGCCTCCCTCCATTCATAGAAAGCTTTTTATTAATGTAAGCTTAATTCAAAATAAATAAGAGAAGCATACATAGTCAGCACTTATGACGAGTGCCTGTGACAAGTCCAGTGGCTGTATTAACCTCCGCAGCACCAAAAGATTACTGCTGTGGGGGTATGAGGGGAAGGGAGACAGGACTTTGAACTAAGAGCGCAGCCACCAGTACACTGGTCATCTCTCATAGGCACAGGTGTGCACAGCCTATTGCATTAGGGTGTGCATCCTAAAGCTCAAACAAACATGTGTGCGTGTGTCTACATATACGTATATAAAATAAATCAAGAAGAAATATGCTCACAAACATAAAAATGTAAAAAGCATATCTATCCACAATGGACCCAAAGTGATCAGGTCAGGAGGACAGTGTCCAGCACACCTGAGGACCTTTCAAATGGCTGACGCGTTTCAAGGGGGGATCCCTCTTCTTCAGAGCCCAGAGCTCTGAAGAGAGGCTCCCCCTCGAAACGCGTCAGCCATATGGAAGGTCCTTCGGCGTGCTAAACACTAACCTGATGACCTGGTCACTTTGGGTCCATTGTGGATCGATATGCTTATTACCATTTTATTTTTGGGAGTATATTTCTTCTTAATTTATTTTAATAAACTCCATTTGGGTAATGCACAAGGTCGGTGCGGCCTCATTTTATTCTTTACACAGTGTTCCCATCGGGTTTCCCCTGACCCTAGGAGGGCAGCAAAATCTGTGCTTATACTCGTAGATTTTGAGACCTACCACCGCCACATCTTTGTCGAGCGCAGGAGATTTCGTCTATTTGTTCACATATACGTATTTGACCCTGGCACATTGATCTCCCTGCCATCACAGTTAAAGAGAAGAATGTAAACACTTCTTTTGTGGCAAAGCCGGTAAGAGTGAGATATTTCCCATCTTCCTGCTGGAACACAAAGCAATAATACTAATGAGCATGGGGTGATTAGGGTGTGCTCAGGCACACTGGCACACCCTGTGCGCACGCCTATGCTCACGGGCAGGGCCGGTGCTTCCACTAGGCAAACTAGGCAGCCGCCGAGGGCGCATTGCAACCTAGGGGCGCAGCCATGAGTCAGCACTCTCTGTCCATCATGAATGATCCTTGTGAGCTGAGGGGAGGGGGCAGCAGTGGGGGAGGAAGAATGGACAGAGGAAGATGCCAGGTGTCTGGGGCAGTGGCTGAACTACCAGGCCCTGGCTTTCCACCACTGTTGGGGGGGGGCCCCAAGAGGCAGGAAGGGAGCCCACAGGAGTGCTGCCTGCATGATGATCCTCTTTGGCTGGAGCTGAGTGGTGTAAACCCCGGGCAGGAAGTGACTCTCTGCACTGAGCTGGTGGGCAGACGTTCATTTCCCTGGGTCAGTATTAAGCAGAGAGAGGAGGAGAGCTAAACCTGACCCCAAGCTTGACACTGGAGGGCGGCACCTTTACTGGAGCAGAAACGACGAGGCACCGGAATGGTCTGAGGAGGTTGGGGATTAGGGACTGCTGCTTCTCCCTTCACCAGGAGCCAGTTGGAGCTGTGGTGAGCACTGTGGTCCAGAAGAGGAGCATCCTAGGAGAAGGAATCAGCAGGATCACGGTGAAGGAGGGCAGAGAGCGGCCAACTCTCTTCATACAGCCCAGTGAGTGTCCCCAGAACAGGGGACCAGGGTCCCTGGGTGTGACATGGAGGTTCCCTGGTGTATAAGGGAATCAGGGTCACCAGATGTGCCATGGGGCATAGGGGTCACTGGGTGTAACAGGGTTTCGGGGGTCACCAGGTGTGCCATGAGGAATTGGGGTCCCTGGGTGTGCCATGGGGGATTGAGGTCCCCAGGTGTGACATGGAAAAACATCAGGGTCTCTGGGTATGACATGGAGGTACATCAGGTGCCCCTGGTGTGACATGGAGGATCATCAGGGTCCCTTGGTGTGGCATAGAGGGACATTAGGGTCCCCAGGTGTGACATGGAGGAATATGGGGGTCACTGGGTATGACAGCATAACATAGAGGAGCCATCAGATCAGGGTCACTGGGTATGACATAAAGGAGTTTTTAACCCCTTCCCTTTTTATTTTATTTTTTTGGAGGCGGGGGAGCAAGTAGCTGGTCTTGCCTAGGGCATGAAATAGTCTAGCACCGGCCCTGCTCACGGGGCACACTCTCAAAGCAAAATTTAGAAAGAATTATTCAGTTATAGTTGCAGGTTTTCTAGAAAGGAGCTTCTTCTAGCAAAATTGCTTTGTTTTTCTTAGAACTGTCACATAAGAGAAAACGAATGCGTTTCATATTCTTATGTTCAAGATTCTCCAAATCATCATCTGCATTTAATTAGCCAAGGTTAGACATTTGTGAAAGTCTGAATCCAAATGAAGCAGAAGGTGTGTTACACTGCATGAATGTGCATGTGTGAAATTCTGATAAATTAGATCATTAAACATAAAAGATAAAGTGCTAGAAATTCACCGCAACTTCTCTATGCTTGTCAGGAATGTTTTCTCTTAGCTCAATTAGCTTTGCCGTGCTATAATTCTCTTTCAGTTTCAATTAAACTAACCCAGGGAAACCATTTGCTGACAGAAATATGAGGTCTCCTATTATCGACTTCTCGTTCTGTATATTCTAGTTGCCTGGCTATCGTGCTGGCCCTCTTGAGCAAGACAATAGGGTCATGTAAAAAGCTCTAATAACATTCAATAAAGATGGCTTGAGACCAAAGGGAGAAAGATTTAGAGATAGGATGTACAGCGAGTATAGAAAATAATCACCCCCTTGTAAAATAATCACATTTTGTTGCTTTGCAGCCTAAAATGAAGACAGAAACCATTTTTGTTTTATCCAACTGTATTTACTAGGGCAACTTATAACATCCAAGTGAAAGATAGAACACCAACATGTCAAAAAAAATAAATAAAAAAAATAAACAGAATCGCCGAGTTGGAAAAAGGATCACCCTCCTTATGTCAGTATTTTGTTGGACCACATTTTCCTTTATTTACAACCTTTAGTCTGTTGGGATATGTCTCTACTAACTTTGCACATCTAAACTTTGCAATATTTGCCCAATCTTCTTTGCAGAACTGCTCAAGTTCGGTTAAATTTGATCGTTTGTGGTCTGTTTCCAAGATAGAAGGAAAAATGGATGGGGCAAAATATCATCAAATTCTGCTGCCCTCTTCCAGGAAGTTGTCAATAGGAAGAAGGTTTACCTTCCAACAAGACAATGACCCAAAGCACACAGCAAAAAGGACAACACAGTGTTTAAAGGATAAAAGGTGAATGTCCTTGCATGGCTTAGTCAGAGCCCAGACATAAACCCCATTGAAAATCCGTGGGATGACTTGAAGGCTGCAGACTACAAACGGTCACCATCAAATGTAACTGAACTTGAGCAGTTCTGCAAATAAGAGTGGGCAAATATTGCATAGTCTAGATGTGCAAAGTTAGTAGAGAGATATCCCAACAGACTAAAGGCTGTAATTAAAACAAAAGGTAGTTCAACAAAATACTGACATAAGGGGAGGGGGGATCCTTTTTCCAACTCAGTCATTCTGTTTTTGACTTTTTTTCTGACATGTTGGTGTTATGTCTTTCACTTGAATGTTAGAAGTTGCACTAGTAAATACAGCCGGATAAAACAAAAACTGTGTCTGTTTTCATTTCAGGCTGCAAAGCAACAAAATGTGATTAATTTAAACGGGGGTGATTATTTTCTATACCCACTGTATATAGTATCTGATATAGAAGTATTAGAAGTACCGTGATTGGGGAAGTTGACATTGAGCTTTTACATTATCCAAATGTGAGGAACTTATTATTTTAGGACATGTTTACACATGCAGCCAGGGGTGGTAAAAATAGGCAGGTGAGCAAGTTAGCATTCAAATGAATAGAGCTGCACGCAACAGTGAGTCAAATTCTCGGCTTGCATACCCCTATGTGATCAAAAAAAAGTTACGACAAAAAAAAAAAATGTTAAATGGTACAATAGGAAGGAAAAAAAAAAAAAAAACACCCAAGCACCCCCCCCCCCAAAAAAAAAAGCAATTCTTGAGGCCGAGCTCCACAATATACACACACACATAAAAACATAAATGCACCCATCGGTCGGAGGTGCCTACGCACAAAAACATTAAATTATGATACGTATGTCATGTATAAGGTGAAGCATTGGGAAGACACATCTGTCCAGAAGCACTTTGCATATAACAAAATATTCCTTTTTTTTTTGGCTTTGGGTATTGTCACATTTGACTTTTATTTTCTGTATTGCATTTCTTGTCACATTATTTCACTTTTTGCATTATGCACATTTATTTTTGATACATACGATGTGTTGTGTAGATAACACTGGTTTATCACTAACCTATTGCAAAGATTTTTGTATGTTCATAAATCACTGTGAGCACCAACACCTTTACATATTGTCTTAAATTGATAAGTTGAGTTTTTCATTTTTAAAAGGGGCAGCTACACATTTTCCTTATACTTTTTCACTCAAGGGCGCCATTCCCAGTTTTAATGTCACATGTTATATATCGCCGGCTAGAGTGAAAGCAATGTTTCCAGCACCAAATTGCCTGCCTAACTCTAAACGGATGATCTGTAGGGAACTTTTAACCACTTAAGCCCCGGAGGATTTGGCTGCCCAAAGACCAGGCCCTATTTTGCGATTCGGCACTGCGTGACATTAACGGACAATTGCGCGGTCGTGCGACGCTGTACCCAAATGAAATTGACATCCTTTTTTTCCTACAGAGCTTTCTTTTGGTGGTATTTGATCACCTGTGCGATTTTTACTTTTTGCGCTATATACAAAAAAAGAGCGACAATTTTGAAAAAATAACAATATTTTTCACATTTTTTTTATATGAAATTCCCCCCAAAAAATGTAAAAATCAAATTTTTTTAACATTTTAGGCCAATTTGTTTTCTGCTACATATGTTTGGTAAAAAAAAATCGCAATAAGCGTATTTTGTTTGGTTTGCGCAAAAGTTATTGCGTTTACTAACTAAGGGAAAGATTTTTGTCATTTTTATTGTTTTTTTTTTTAACGAGTAATGGCGGTGATCTGCAATTTGTTTTGCGGGACTGCGACATTGCGGTGGACAGATCGGACTCTTGACTGACATTTTTGACACTTTTGGGAGTACCAGTGACATTACTACAGTAATCAGTGCTACACATATGCACTGTTACTGTAAAAATGACACTGGCAGGGAAGGGGTTAACTTTATTGGTGATGCAGGGGTTAAGTGTGTCCCTAGGGGCGTACTTCTAACTGTAAAGGGGTGTGGCTAGTGATGTAACCACAGAGACATACGATCCTACATAGCAGGATCGTATGATCTCTGCAGTTAGATCAGGGAGAATGACAGGTGGCTTTGTTTACATTAGCCGTCTGCCTTTCTCCCTCTGCACCGGGAGATTGCGAGTGACCGGCAGACATCGGGTCCGCCGGTCACACGCGCGGACATGTTAGGGAACGAGCGGGGGCGGGAGCGTGCACCCGGCAGCGCGCGCTCGCCCCCTAGAGGCCCTCAGGCTAGCGACATAGTACTACGTCACTTTGCCTGTACAGGGCTGACTGCCGCAGTAAATATACTGTGGGCGGTCAGCAAGTGATTAAAGCGGGCGGAGCCTTGAATCACTGCTGGGTCCTTGATTCTAATAGCTGTGACACCCGTACACTCACTTTCCTGTTCCTGGTAAGACCTGGACACAAGGTTAGAGGCTTCACCCTCCCAAAGCTCTTTGATTTATCTGGACTCCAGAACCCAATCTACGAGTTACAAAACCAGGAGAAAAAACGGAAAACCCAATTTTCTCTACTCAGAAATCAGAACAGGTATTTTGGAGCCCCTCAATCTGCATCTGAGAGAACCTTGTGAGCCATTTACCTCTTTTAGCTCTCTGGCAGGGCCTAAAACTATCATGCTTTATATATATATACACACACGCACCCATATTTTATTATACCTTTTCATGTGACAACACTGAAGAAATGACACTTTGCTACAATATAAAGTAGTGAGTGTACAGCTTGTATAACAGTGTACATTTGCTGTCCCCTCAAAATAACTCAATACCCAGCCATAAAGGTTTAAACCGCTGGAAACAAATGGGAGTACACCCAAATTGGGCCCAATTAGCCATTTTCCCTCCCCGGTGTCATATGACTCAGTGTTACATGGTCTGAGGTGTGAATGGGGAGCAGGTGTGGTCAATTTGGTGTTATCGCTCTCACTCTCCCATACTGGTCACTGGAAGTTCAACATGGCACCTCATGGCAAAGAACTCTCTGAGGATCTGAAAAAAAGTATTGTTGCCCTACATAAAGATGGCCTAGGCTATAAAAAGATTGCCAAGACCCTGAAACTGAGCTGCATAGTGGCCAAGACCATACATTGGTTAACCACTTTAATACAGGGCACTTCCCTCCCTTCCTGCCCAGGCCAATTTTCCCCTTTTAGCGCTGTTGCAATTTGAATGACAATTGCGCGGTCATGCAACACTGTACCTATACCAAATTTATGTCATTTTCCCCCCACAAATAGAGCTTTCTTTTGGTGGTATTTGATCACCTGTGCGATTTTTACTTTTTGCTAAACAAATAAAAAAAGACCGAAAAGTTTGAAAAAAAAACGTTTTTTTGTTTATGTTATGCAATTTTGTAAATAAATAAGTTTTTTCCTGCACTGATGAGCACTGATGAGACTGCACTGACAGGCACTGATGAGGAGGCACATACATATACATACATATATATACATATATATATATATATACACATATATATACACATATATATATATATATATATATATATATATATATATATACATACATATATATACATATATATATATATATATAAATATATATATATATATATATATATATATATATATATAACAAAAAATTCAATCAGGGATTGCTGCACTTGTATTGAAAGTCCATTGAAATACACAAAAATTACATAATATACTCCAAAGTACAATGCCCTTCTTCAGGCTGGAACATTGAATATACAATATATACACACACGCAATAGTTTTTTTTTGCAGATAAACATTCAATACATGACAAAAGTACAGCTTTGCAGCTCCCTTTTCTGATTAAAACCTCAAAATGTTTGATGTGTTACTGCTGTGGTGACTCATTTGAATTCTGTGCATAAAGGACTTCTTGCAGCAAAAAAAAAAAAACGAAATAGCTGCTTATGTGAAATGCATGGCTAGAGCTTCATCTACCGGCTGGACAGAAGACCACAACATAATATGACATTTTTCATGTTTAACCACACAAAATGCTCTTATTTTATTTTTAGTCCTGACCATAATACCCTAATCAATCCAAGGAGCTTACAGATTTTTACTTTATCCATATTTCCTGATGACGCCGGAAGAGCCATTCGGTGAGGTCTGACTAGTGGCGGAAATTCCAGGACCTTTACTGACGTCACGTCCGACTCGGTGGAACGCATGCTGGCTCGGAGAGACGAGCGCCGGCGTCGATTGTGTATTGATCAGGCTATACACAGCCGTTGCCGATTTGTGGCACATGAAAATGTGAGTGCATTGGCTTATACTTTTTACTCATTCCTTTTAATAAGTATATTGCACAATTATTGCGCTATTTTTCTCTCATACTGGATTATTCCTGCTGATGGCATGTAAGTACTAAGGAAGTGGATGTGAACTACATACCAAGCATAGGAGTGAGCATTAAACAGTGAGAGTCCCGGTGGCCCAAAGCCTTCTGGTGAGTGCCCCCCCTATATATTAGGTGGTGGAACACAGCATTTAAGCGAAGCACTTTAATATAAGGAGAGAACGCATCATTAGAACACGTGGTGGAATAAAGAAGTGGAATAGAAGATTTTATTGTTTTGAAATAATTTTTCTAATTTTCAGCACTTTCACATTGTTCATTTTTATATATGTTTTTTGGTGATTATTTCAGCAAAATTGTATTGGTTGCATGGATTTGCTTGTTTACACCTATTGCTATTGGATTATTTTCACATATACACTTGTATAAAGCTAGTGCCTCAACAAAAAATAATGTTTCACTTTTTTGCCTGAATGCTTGTGGGGGGGAGGGGGGGTTGTTTTCTTGGTTTTTTAAAGCGGAGTTCCACCCGAAAATGAAAGTTCGTTCCATCTTCTCGCTCTGAGTCACCTGAAAAACAAATGGATAATCGCAATTTTTTTTTTTTTTACTTACCTTGTTTAGAAGATAATATACTTACCTTACTTCCTCTTCCTCCCCTCGGCAGCCACGGCGAGTCGTCACCTCCTGGCTTGCAATGATTCCTGGGAGCTGAACGTTATCGCTCCCAGGAATCAATGCGCCTGCACCGGCCCCGACGTCAGCTCCAGTTCAGGCGCATCATACCTTGCCCAGAAGCTGTGCAGGGATGACGCGCGCGCACTGGAAGTGATGGCGGGGCCGGTGCAGAGCATCGTGGGACCGAAGAGCACGGAAGAGGACGCAGAAGAGGATCGCGCTGGCTTCAAGCTGCCCACACCTGAGATGGCAGCGCTGGACAATACATTTTCAAGGTAAGTATTTCTTCTAAAAGGTAAGTGCAACCTGGGACAGATCAGAGGCTATCCATTGTGGAATGCACTAGCCCTGACTGTCCCGGGGGTATTTTTATGTATTTTTTTGTTTTTTAGGTGGAACTCCGCTTTAAGGTTTCACTGAGTATGGGAAGATGTGGGGCTAGAAAATGGCATTTTCATGCAAGGTCCTCTTTAAAAGATCCAATAGCTTTTCAGCAGTTCTAGTCCGATGTATAAAATGTGCCATTATTTGTCTTTAAATATCAGCTGTAGTTGAACTGACCCTTTTATATGCCCACTCAGCACAACAATTAGGCTGGGTTAACATAAGGGGTGGGACACCACATGTGATTCAGATAGGAATCACACCACATTCCTATTGAAATCTCATGCGATGCTTCGCAGTGCGATTTAAAGCCATTCATTTTGTATGGCCTCAATTCACACCACTCCGCACAAAAAAGGTGCAGACATCTTTTTTTTTTTTTTTTTGCAGCACCAAAGTCGAATCCTTTCAATCGCACTGCAATTTGTAATCGGTGGCAGATCACATGAACAGAATGTGAGTTCAGTGCGGTGAGGAAAACACTCAGGATTCGCTGCTTTTCCAGCACCGCATATATGTGAATCGAAGCTTAGTCTAGATTCACTCATGTCTGGTGTTAATTTACCCTCCGTTTTCACTGCAAATTTCCTAAGCAGCTGTTCAGCTGCAATTTTAGATTCGGTTCAGATGCACATTTTTGGAACCGGTGGCCATCGGCATTATTAACATTAACTGCTTATTAAGGAGCGGACCGGAAAGTCGGCCACTGCATCCTTAACAACAGATGACTCATTAGCTGACAGCTAAATGTAAAATAAAAATCATTGCTTGCAATAAAAGAAATCATGAAAAAAAACAGCGTTGGGTCCTTCCCCCCAAGACATATCAGGCCTTTTCAGATCTAGTACGGATTTTAAGCCCAAAGCACCTTGACCCATGTTGATGGAGACAAGGGCCTCTTTTTCACAACCCTGGCAGGTGATTGTGGGGGTCTGTGGGCAGGGGGCTTATCAGAATCTGGAACCCCCGTTAACAAGGGGGTCCCCCCAGATCCCAGCCCCCTCCTATTCGAATCAGTATAAAAAACCTGAAAAAAACCCCCCAAAAAAACACTGAGTTGGTGACGTTGTGGGGGCGGTGCCACCAGGTGAATTTGCCAAGTGGCCCTGCCCCTTAACTATTTAAGAACTGTCACACGGCGGAGCAGGGAGACGTCAGGAGCCTTCAGCATACATTTTTTTTTTCTTTTTCGGGTCGGCGATGTGTGTGATTGACAATGCATCTACACTGGGGGACATTTTTTTTTTTTTTTTTTTTAAATAGGGGAATTGTCAAAAACTGTCTGTTTTTATTTATTTTTGACACTTTTTAGTGAATGAGTAGGGGTAAAATATACCCCATACTCATTCACATAGGTAGCGGCTGGGGGCCACCCCAAAGCACCCCGATATGTTGAGGGCATGTGGTCTGGTAAAGTTCGGGGTGGGGGTGGGGGGCTGCCAGACTGCATGCTCGGATGAGGGTCCAAAATGGATTTTGGGAGGGGATTTCCCTCAAAACCCTTACCAGACCTAAAAGGGCCTGGTGTGGATTAGGGAGGTTACGCTGTTTTTTTTTTTTTTTTTTTTGGGGGGGGGGGGGTCAAATTTGTGTTCAAAATGGAATTTGCATGTGAACTGCACCACAGTGCTCAAAAAACACACAGGACACTTTTTAAATTCACAGCAAACTCCCACTGCTGCTGCACCCAACATATGTGAACCGGCTCTATAGAAAGCTGGCTTGATTCACATGTCATGCGAATCTGATGCGGTTCAAAACGCATCCAATTCGCATATATGTGAACAAAGTGTTACTGTAAAATGCGTAAAGAAAAAGAAAAAAGCTCCTGAAATCACTACCACCTTCTAGTATGAGATATTGGGGTGTTACTGGTGCACACAGAATGTGGTGCAGCTGTGTATAGTATTTGATTGGCTTCTAGGTTTTATCTGCCGCGACTTGTCATACCACTTGAGAATTCAAAGTCGCATGACAAGTCGCACCCCATCAGCGGCAATGCAACTATTCTAAAAGGAGCAATTTGAGTAGTTCAGATTTCAAAAAAGGTTTCTGCACTACTTTTAGTCTAACTTCAATACGACTTGCGTTGACTTCTATTAAAGAAAGTCGTATGCAAGCTGCGATGAAGTCGTGCCGGCATGTCGGATTTAAATTTGCGGCAGTGTAATCTGGGGCTAATTGGGAAAGCTAAATTGAACAAGCTGAAGTTAGAAGCTGATCGGGTACTTTGCAAAGCTGCACAAGATTCTGTGAGCACCAGTTTTAGTAAATCTCCCCCAATGCGTCATTTCATCAGTGCACAAGCAATGGATTTAGACCCCTTTCACACTTATGAAACCTAAAAGTCACGCGATTTTGCAACGATTTTGAATGGACTTGAATTAACGCCTAGGGCTATAGACCTCAAAATGCATTAAAATCAGCCCACAGTAGTGCAGGGACTACTTTGATCTCGCACAGATATGAACAGTACTCTTTGGAAATCATGGAGTACAACTCATCATGCGACTTTTCAGTCCCAAGTTGCAGGACAAGACGCACAAGTGTGAAAGGGGCCATAAAAAGATTTTCTATTTTATACCTAAACACTGAGATCCGTACAAACATCACTTTTTTGAAAACATTTTCTAAAGCTGAACTCCAGGCAAACAGCCACTGATGAAATACATATGAAAGAGTCGTTATCTGCCCAAAGGATTTTTATTTCTGTCCAGTCTTGAGATTTACACAGCTCCGCCACATAGCACAGACATGTCTGGCAGGGAAGTGGACCTTATATTTCTCTCTATAAGTTCTGTCCCAAAATATATATATATAAATATATGTATATATATAAAACCACACAGTATATATATATATATAGGCTCAGTATATGTAAAAAATACATCATGCCCCCCTTTTTATAGAACAGGAATACTATATTAAAATTAGAATAGGAAAGCTATATGAAACCAAAAAATGTAAATTTATTGCAGCTTACTGATCCTTCAGACCCCGTTCACACTGGGGCGATCCGACTTGCCGGGGCGACCTCGGAGTGGCCGGCACGGACTTCATAACATTGAAGTCTATGCAGGTCGCTCCAGGTCGCCCCAAAGAAGCTCCGGACCCTTTTTCTAAGTCGGAGCGACTTGTGTCGCTCCTATTAGAACGGGTCCACAGCTTCTCTATGCCAGGCGACCTACGGCGACCTGTCAGGCGACCAGGTCGCCTGACAGGTCGCCCCAGTGTGAACGGGGTCCAAATGTGGTGCCTGTATTTATTTTGTTTTCTAGGCTCCTTTATATTCACCTGGTGATTTGGCCATTAACACACTACCTGTTTTAGGGTGTCTCCACTCTGGATGGAGGGGCAACAGACACACTGTACCTTTGGCCAGCAGCGCTGGTTCGATGGTAGTGTTGGATACACAAGCAGATTTAAATGAACTTGACTACCAAATTGAAGCCAAACTCCAGCTAACAATTGATAAACAGCTACAGCAATAGTCTTTTTTCTTTTAGAAAAGCTGACCAAAAGCTGACCATTAAGCACCCCTGTCAGTGCTAAATGGCTTGTCTCAACCTTCCAACTGCTACTTTGCATGGCAGCTTGGTCTGTTTAAAGGAATTTAAAAAATAAGAATTTGTAATATAATAAATGTTTTGTTTTTGGAGTTTATTACAGCTTTAAAACTTTTCCCAGGAAATGCTATTTGTGTCAATGGCAGGCAGCGTAAATCCATATCCTGCATTTGTCATACATCATCTCCAGCTCAGCCCCTTGTCCTCTGACTTGACTGTAGCCAAAGTAAGCACCCTTCATCCCAGACAGCAACTCAGATGCCTCAGCAACCTTCTAAGAGATGCCAGCCTTGTAAAATGCAATACTTTAGAAAACCTGGGTACACTGTTCAATGTCTGGCAAGTGGATGAAGAAAAATGAAGAAATATGCTGTAACTTTTAAAACTTGAATGACCATCACTACTGCTGGATCTTGCACTGACCATAAAATGCTCATAGCAAACATACTATTGCTCAGATTACACAACGCTACTCATAACAACTACACTATATCACCAAAAGTATTGGGACACCTCCCTTTACACGCACATGAACTTTAATGGCATCCCAGTCTTAATCCATAGGGTTCGGTACTGAGTTGGCCCACCCTTTGCAGCTATAACAGCTTCACCTCTTCTAGGAAGACTGTCCACAAGGTTTAGGAGTGTATCTATGGGAATTTTTGACCATTCTTCCAGAATCCCATTTGTGAGGTCAGGCACTGATGTTGGAAAGAAGGCCTGGCTCACAGTCTGTGCTCTAATTCATCCCAAAGCTATTCTATCGGGTTGAGGTCAGGACTCTGTGCAGGCCAGTCAAGTTTCTCCACTCCATGTCTTCATGGACCTTGCTTTGTGCACTGGTCCAAATCATTTGATGAATGGGGGATTATGGTGTGGGGTGTTTTTCAGGGATAGGGCTGGCCCCTTAGATCCAGTGAAGGAAACTCTTAAAACGTCAGCATACCAAGACATTTTGGACAATTTCATGCTTCCAACTTTGTGGGAATAGTCATGTTGACCCCTTCCTGTTCCAACATGACTGTTCACCAATGCACAAAGCAAGGTTCATAAAGACATGGATGAGCGAGTTTGAGGTGGAGGAACTTGACTGGTCTGCACAGAGTCCTAACCTCAACCTGATAGAACACCTTTGGGATGAGTTAGAGTGGAGACTGTGAGCCAGGCCTTCTCATCCAACACCAGTGCCTGACCTCACAAATGCACTTCTGGAAGAATGGTCAAACATTCCCATAGACACACTCCTAAACCTTGTGGACAGCCTTGCCAGAAGAGATGAAGCGGTTAAGGTGTACATTTAATAAACAGCCTCAGGATCACAACTGATCTCCCGTGTGTACCGGTTTAGGTAGCTGAGATGAAGAGCAGAGAACATGTTCTTCTCTTCTCATCACAGTACATGACCGTTCTGTCACAAACGGCCAGTTTAGAAAAGTGAGATCTGGAGATCTCACAGCCGTTACTCTGAAATATCTCCATTCCAGATTCTCCAGCTCAGAGGTGGAGAATCTGGGAGAGAAGCTGGTGCAAGTAAAGGAAGAAGACTTATTTCTTCCTATATATCAGCACCAGTGGGTTCAAAATTATACGTTTTTTTTTTATTATTATTATATATATATATATATATATATATATATATATATATATATATATACTGGTGTGTGTGTGTGTATGTATATGTGTATATATATATATATATATATATATATACTGGCATATATATATATATATATATACACATACACACACACGCACACACATACCCTGTATGTACTGGTATGTATGCATGTGTACGTGTGTGTGTGTGTGTGTGTTTATATATATATATATATATATACACACATACATACACACACACAGTATATTACATATATACAGTATATATATACATACAGTATAAATACATGTATATATATACTGTATATATGTAATATACTGTACGTGTGTGTGTGTGTGTACATATATAGATAGATAATCAGTTCGTTTTCACGTATCAAAAAAATTTAGTTTTCACGTATCAAAAAAATTAATTACGTGTTCTTTTAAACTTTGGTTTCACTTTTTAAACTTAGCGGCGCTGTAATCTCACAATATCTGGTGAGATTACAGGCAGTCCACCCAGTTATACACAGATCTCGGCCGTTTTCAGAGGAAAAACTTCTCCTCTGATCACCCTGTGAGAAGTGAAGTTCTCGACCTCCTAAACTGGGTGCCAGAGGAGATAATTTTTCTCTGAGAACTGCCGAGAAGTGAACTGAGAGAAAACTTCTCAGTTTATTAAATGTACACCTATATCTGCAAAGTGTGGGCCAACTTAATATTGAACCCTACGGACTAAATCTGGGATGCCATTAAAGTTCATGTGAATGTAAAGGCAGGCGTCCCAATACTTTAGACAATATAGTGAGTGTCCATGTTCAAAGTCATTGCATAGCAGTGCATACCATACAAAGTGCATTTATAAATGTTGTGGTTACAGAGGAATATACTTGAATAAAAGTTTTTGTGCCTTGAGTTTTCCTTTAACTGAGATTATCCTGGAATTATCTACATTACAGAAAACCTTTCTTTTTATAAGAAGTCACTTGTTTTCCAGAGGGCATAAAAATGATATCAGTTTGCAAGAACCTTGAATAACAGTCTATTAATGGCTCCCCCTGCCAAGTCTGGCAAAAACATGTTATGAGAAAGGCCCTTTTAAGATTACTGAAAAGAAATTGCTCATGGTTTGCATGTAAAACTATTTACTTACCCGTTTCTGGTGCCTTGTCCTCCTCGGTTGGCATTGACTCACCAAACAAGAACTTGTATTTCGCCTTGGCAACATTTTGGGAGTGAGCTGATGTGCTATTAACCCACACATACCTCTCTGCCTGTTGAGGAAAAAAATAAAAAAAGGTTCAATGCATCATTATATGTATTATATATTATACGGAATATCATATATGGTTTTCTTTCACATGTTTCCTATTAAAATAAATTGTGTCAAACAATCCCAGAGTCTATGGCTAAGTTTAGACATGCTGTAAAAATGCGTGGTCAGACCTTGTAGTTAGCAAATAAATATTCATTTGTCAAACCAATAATCAGGTAAAGAAATCCCCTATTATTTTTTCCCTGCATTGCAAGGGATACTTTTTTATTCACCTGGAGTAGGGGCTTTAACCACTTGACCTCCAAAACATTTACCCCCCTTAATGACCAGGCCATTTTTTGCGATACGGCACTGCGTTATTTAACCGACAATGGAGCGGTGGTGCAACGCTGTACCCAAATTAAATTTATATCCCTTTTTTCTCCACTATTTCTTTTGGTGGTATTTGATCACCTCTGTGTTTATTTTTTGCGCTATTAGCAAAAAAAGGCTGACAATTTTGAAAAAAAATATATACAGTGCCTTGCAAAAGTATTCGGCCCCCTTGAATTTTGCGACCTTTTGCCACATTTCAGGCTTCAAACATAAAGATGTAAAACTGTTATTTTTTGTGAAGAATCAACAACAACAAGTGGGACACAATCATGAAGTGGAACGAAATTTATTGGATATTTCAAACTTTTTTAACAAATAAAAAACTGAAAAATTGGACGTGCAAAATTATTCAGCCCCCTTAAGTTAATACTTTGTAGCGCCACCTTTTTCTGCGATTACAGCTATAAGTCGCTTGGGGTATGTCTCTATCAGTTTTGCACATCGAGAGACTGAAATGTTTGCCCATTCCTCCTTGCATAACAGCTCGAGCTCAGTGAGGTTAGATGGAGAGCGTTTGTGAACAGCATTTTTCAGTTCTTTCCACAGATTCTCGATTGGATTCAGGTCTGGACTTTGACTTGGCCATTCTAACACCTGGATATGTTTATTTGTGAACCATTCCATTGTAGATTTTGCTTTATGTTTTGGATCATTGTCTTGTTGGAAGACAAATCTCCATCCCAGTCTCAGGTCTTTTGCAGACTCCATCAGGTTTTCTTCCAGAATGGTCCTGTATTTGGCTCCATCCATCTTCCCATCAATTTTAACCATCTTCCCTGTCCCTGCTGAAGAAAAGCAGGCCCAAACCATGATGCTGCCACCACCATGTTTGACAGTGGGGATGGTGTGTTCAGGGTGATGAGCTGTGTTACTTTTACGCCAAACATAACGTTTTGCATTGTTGCCAAAAAGTTTGATTTTGGTTTCATCTGACCAGAGCACCTTCTTCCACATGTTTGGTGTGTCTCCCAGGTGGCTTGTGGCAAACTTTAAACAACACTTTTTATGATTATCTTTAAGAAATGGCTTTATTCTTGACACTCTTCCATAAAGGCCAGATTTGTGCAGAATAAAAAGAAAAGGGGACGAATGGCCTCTTTTATTTATGGGGAAGTGGCAGGTGAGGATAGCTTAGAGTAAGGAATAGGCTGAGTTAGTGTTTAGGCAGATTAGAGCCTGTCAGATGAGAAGAAAGCTGATTGGCTATAGGGGTTAGTTAGTTTACCCAGTATCCAGGGAGAATAAGTCCCTTACCAGTTTGAGCCGGGTTTTTTCCCGCCTAGATGAGTTGAATCTGATTGGTCAGAAGAGTTCAAGTGGTCCTATTTAACGGGCCTCCTCACAGATGAATCGTCACGTCGCCAGTCAACAGGAGAAGGAAGAAGTCAGCCCAGCGGTTCCCAGACGGAAGGAGCGGTCGGTGCAGCGGCGGTCTAGGAGGGTCATCGTCGGGTGTCAGCGACTTTCCCTTTCGTTGCGGTACCAGCCCAGCGTCATCGGGTGGAAGAACGGAAGCTTCCGGAGCGGTCCTGGCTGAAGACAGAAGAGGAGAAGACAGGCGTTTCAACTTACCTCAGGAGCGATGAGCCTCATGAGAAGACTGATCGAGCGGGCGGGTGAGGCTGGAGGCGAAGATTGGGTCCGGCGGTGTCTCGAGCTGCCGCTCGTCGCGGACTCCGGTAGAGCGGCGGGAGAAGATGGAGCGGGACCGGCATCGAGAGCGGCCGCCGGAAGTGAAGTCGGACGGGGATCGGCTGACGTAACGGTCCCGGACGGAAGAGCGTCATCCTCGGCGACGACGGGCGGAGAAGACGTCACGGGAAGCGGTGTGAGCAGGCGCGTCACACCCGGAAGAGCCGGCCAGGGGATCGGGCCGGTGAAGAGGCGGCGCAATCCGCGCCATCGTTTCTCCCCTCCGGTGGAGGTCCGAAGAGCCGGGAGGGGCAGCGGAGCATCGCCGAGGAGCGGCCAAGCGGGAAGACCTGCTCCGGGTGACGGAGCGAGGGCCCAGTCGGCGGTGGCAAGATCGGTCGGCGGGACGAGGAGCTCGGAGGGGATCGCGCCGGCAAGATCAGGTGAGGAGATCTTCGTGGAGAATGTGGTAGCCCCCTCCCTGGTCACTAGGCCCCCCCGAACATTACACACGGAACCGGAACACTCCACCAGGGGCGCTGTTGCTCAGGACAGCGCACCCCTGCCTGCCATGTCAGGATTATTACAGGCTTTCCTGAAGGACTTTAAGTCCTTATTAGAAACCAGCACAGGTGCTGGGTCGAGTACCCCTGCTACTGTGCTGCCATCCCCAGCTGCCATGTCTGCCCCCACTACTACTATATCGGGCGACATGGTGGCTCCCCAGCCTGCTCCTTCACCTAGGGATGTATGGATTCCCCCAATGGGCAATTTGGAGGTTGAACCTCATAGGCCCCAGAGTTTACATTCCGATATGTCAGCTTCTTACCTCCTAGCTAAAGCGCAGAATCTGCCGGAGACTTCCCTTAGGGAAACTCTCACCTGTGAGGTGTCCCCGTTAGGTTTCCACTTATCTGAGTCCGTTAAGGAGAGGATCTGGCAGGGACATTTTATGGATATGTTGTCACTATTACCTTCCGCTAAAGATTTTGTTGCTAGGGCAGATAAGAAGGACGATGATGAGAGGAGGCGCCCTATTTCCAAGTCTTTCAACAACTGGTTGCAGGGCTTTTTTATTTTTTCGTCGGTTATGTGCGAACGTTTCCCTGCTAAAAGCGTCGGGTTGTTTCAGCATGCCGATATTATACTGGAAGCGTACAAAAATTTCGGCGGAACCTCCTGGTTTCAGTACGACGTGGCGTTTCGCCAAAAGCTGGCGGTGCAGCCCGCTATGAAGTGGGGAGTAAAGGATGTCAGCCTTTGGCTGGACCTTTTTCTCCCACAAAGGTCAATTTTTCCCAGGCAGCCCTTTCCGAGCCAGCAGCCCCAAGCCTCCTCCTCAGGTTTGCAGTTTAGAAAAGGAGTGTGCTTTAACTTCAATGAATCCGTCTGCAAGTGGCCGGGTTCATGCAAGTACAGGCACGAATGCGCTTTTTGCTCTGGGGCCCACCCCATCGCAAAGTGCTTTAAGAGGCAAGGGGGTCAGGCCACGGGTGTTCTGCACAAAGGCGGTAACCCCAGTGAGCCTCACCGCCATGCTCCCGTGGCTTCAGCGTTACCCCGACAGGGCGAAAGCCAACCTCCTCACTGAGGGTTTTACAGATGGTTTTCCCCTGCCCAAGTTTTTCGGTCAGGGTTGTAGGTTGGTGGACAATCTTAGGTCTGTTGAGGGTTTGGAATCAGTCGTGGAGGAAAAGGTGAGTAAGGAAATTGAATTGGGTAGATTCGCTGGCCCTTTCTCGGTCCCCCCCTTTAGGAATTTTAGGATCTCCCCTTTGGGCATTGTCCAAAAGAAGGAGCCTAATACTTACAGGCTTATTCATCATTTGTCGTTTCCTTTCGGGGATTCTTTAAATGATGAGATAAGCGAGGATTTAGCTACGGTCCAGTATTCCTCATTTGACGATGCCCTAGTGAAATTAAGGGGCCTAGGGAGGGGGGTTTTGATGGCCAAGGCTGACATTAAATCGGCCTTTCGTCTGCTGCCGGTACACCCGGACGCATTTAATTCCCTGGGGTTTTTCTTTTCGGGCAATTTTTATTTTGACAGATGTCTCCCTATGGGATGTTCATTGTCATGTTTTTATTTCGAATGTTTCGCAACCTTTTTGGAATGGGTCGTTTCAACATTTTGTGATTCGACCGACATCGTTCACTATTTGGACGATTTTTTGTTCTTGGGGCGGGCGGGATCTACAGACTGCTTGCGCTTACTGGATGGTTTTGTACAGTTGTGCGAGCTTTTTGGGATCCCGTTGGCTCATGAGAAAACGGCGTTGCCGGCTACCTGCATTCAATTTTTAGGTATCACCATCGACTCAGAGGTAATGGAGTTTAGGCTCCCGCGAGAGAAAGTGTCTAAACTCAAACATTGTCTATTGTCTCTGATCCGGAGACGTAAGGTTCGTCTTAAGGAGATGCAGTCCTTGCTTGGTTTGCTGGCATTTGCTTCCAGGGTCATTCCCCTGGGTAAGCTATTTTCCAGGAAGCTGTATGCGACGATTGCGGGTCTCAAGTCGCCCAATTCTCATGTGAGGTTAACTCAGGAGGTCAGGGAAGATATGTTAGTGTGGTTCCAGTTTTTGTCGGATTTCAATGGCAAAAGTGTTTGGCAGGAGGAATTCATCCTGGACAAGGATTTTTGCCTTTTTACGGATTCAGCGGGTTCGGTTGGCTTCGCCGCCATTTGGCGCACACACTGGTGCGCCGACCGCTGGTGTCCGCGATGGGTTCAGTTGGGTTTCACACGTAACAGTGTTCTTCTGGAGCTCTTTCCAATTGTGGTGGCCCTGGAAGTCTGGGGCCATCACTTTCGGAACAGGAGATTGATGGTTAGGACGGATAACAGGGGGGTGATGTTTGCTATCAATTGTTTATCTTCAAAATCCCCTCCTGTTATTGCGTTATTGCGTTATCTTGTGTCTAAATGTTTGTCCTTTAATATTTGGATTAAGGCGACTTTCGTCCCGGGCAGAGATAATGGTTTGGCGGATGCTTTGTCTCGCTTACAGATGGAACGCTTTTTTACGCTGTTTCCGGAAGCGGACGAGCTGAGCTGTCATTACCCGAGCCACCTGTGGTACATAGTTTAGATTTGGTGGCAAGGAATGTATTGCGCTCTTTGGCTCCGTCGACCATGGCAGGATACCAATCTGCATGGTCTCTATGGGTGTCGCATCTTCAGTCATCGGGTGTATCCCCGGATAGTTTTTCGGAACATTTGGTGCTGTCATTTCTAAATTTATTGTTCCATAGAGGGTATGCGTGGTCTCACGTGAACAAAATTTTGGCCGGAGTATCGTTTTTTGTTAAGTTACGGAATTTCCCTTCATGTGTTTCATTTTTACGGTGCGTCAAGCCATGAAGGGATATCGAAAGGCGACTTTTTTGCCCGATTCCAGGAAGCCTGTCACTGTCTCACTTTTGGTGAATTTGTGTTCAATTACGTCGTCCGTTTGCTTTTCTTATTATGAGTCGGTCCTTTTTCAGGCGGCTTTTTCGTTGATGTTTTTTGCGGCACTAAGAATTTCTGAGCTAGTGCCGACTAATAGGACGTTTAGCTCCGGTCTTTTTGTCTCGGACGCAATTTTATCTGACATGGCCTGTAGCATTTTGATACGTTTCTCTAAGACGGATCAGTTGGGTGTTGGGAAGCGTGTCGAATTGCACAGGTTCCGCAACTCGTCAGTATGTCCGGTGCGTTTACTGCAAAAATTTTTGGCTATTAGAGCGGACGGTTCCGTATTCTTGTTCAATCATCAGGATGGTAGGCCATTAACTGGCTATCAATTTAATGCTGTTTTTAAGAAGTGTCTCGTTCAGTTGGGGCTGGATAAGGAAAGGTTGACTTCCCATTCCTTTCGTATCGGTGCCGCTACTGAAGCTGCGAGATTGGGTCTTGATGATCAATTTGTTAAAAAGTTGGGTAGATGGAAGTCGGATGTTTTTCAATCTTATATCCGCCCTGACACTGTTTGTTAAAATTTTCAGGACGATGCCTAACCATATGGATCATCGGACACTCTTTCGTGCACTGGGCTCGTGCACGAGCCAGAAGACGTTCCTACGGTGAAAACCTTGGCTTAGATCCCAATTTTTATAGGATTCAGTGGTTTAGCAAGAGAGGAATGCTGTGGTCGGAATTTCGTCCCGAAATTTTTAGACTTCTGCAGTTTCTTCCCCCCCCGGATATACTGGTAGTACACCTTGGGGGGAATGATGTAGGTAGAGCTAGGACTTTGGATCTGATTTTTGCAATCCGGGATGACCTACAATTGTTAAAGTTGTCGTTTCCTTTTATGACAGTGGTTTTTTCGGAGGTCATCCCGAGACTTGCCTGGTTCAAGCACTGTTACTTGAGACCATTTGAAAAAATTCGTAAGCGCGTCAACAGGGCTCTGGAAAAGCTGCTGCGGGTCGTCGGGATTTTATCTTTTAGGCATAGGGAGTTGGAGGGTGGTACTAGTGGGCTGTACAGGTTTGATGACACCCACTTATCAGATATTGGCCTTGATACTTTTAATGCCAACCTGAGTACTAGTATTGAAGAGGCCGCGTGTTGGGGGTGTGCCAGGCGGGTGTGAGCCGCCTGCCTGTTGGATGTTTTGATATATTTATTTGTTAATGGCAACCTGGGTCGTTGGGACCGGGTTGTTTTTCTATACTGCTGTTTTATTCAAGTTTAAAAAGATTTATCGATCTTTATGTGTGAAATAATAAACGGCCGCGGCCTCTTTAATTCCAAAGTTGAAGTCTGAAGGTGTCTTATTTAATATTTTAAGATAAGGTTAAGAAATCCTGCCTACTTCCCCATAAAAAGAAAAGGGGACGAATGGCCTCTTTTATTTATGGGGAAGTGGCAGGTGAGGATAGCTTAGAGTAAGGAATAGGCTGAGTTAGTGTTTAGGCAGATTAGAGCCTGTCAGATGAGAAGAAAGCTGATTGGCTATAGGGGTTAGTTAGTTTACCCAGTATCCAGGGAGAATAAGTCCCTTACCAGTTTGAGCCGGGTTTTTTCCCGCCTAGATGAGTTGAATCTGATTGGTCAGAAGAGTTCAAGTGGTCCTATTTAACGGGCCTCCTCACAGATGAATCGTCACGTCGCCAGTCAACAGGAGAAGGAAGAAGTCAGCCCAGCGGTTCCCCCCCCCACCCCCCCCTGTTTTTGTTTGTCGCGGTCAGTTTGTTATTTTAGGGTCACCTTCGGTCACAGCGAAGGGGGACGTTATTTTGTATTTGTGTTTGGATGTTTTGATATATTTATTTATTTGTTAATGGCAACCTGGGTCGTTGGGACCGGGTTGTTTTTCTATACTGCTGTTTTATTCAAGTTTAAAAAGATTTATCGATCTTTATGTGTGAAATAATAAACGGCCGCGGCCTCTTTAATTCCAAAGTTGAAGTCTGAAGGTGTCTTATTTAATATTTTAAGATAAGGTTAAGAAATCCTGCCTACTTCCCCATACGACTGATTGTTGTCCTATGGACAGAGTCTCCCCCCTCAGCTGTATATCTCAGCAGTTCATCCAGAGCGATCATGGGCCTCTTGGCTGCATCTCTGATCAGTCTTCTCCTTGTATGAGCTGAAAGTTTAGAGGGACGGCCAGGTCTTCGTAGATTTGCAGTGGTCTGATACTCCTTCCATTTCAATATGATCGCTTGCACAGTGCTCCTTGGGATGTTTATGCTTGGGAAATCTTTTTGTATCCAAATCCGGCTTTAAACTTCTCCACAACAGTATCTCGGACCTGCCTGGTGTTTTCCTTGTTCTTCATGATGCTCTCTGCGCTTTAAACAGACCTCTGAGACTATCACAGTGCAGGAGCATTTATACGGAGACTTGATTACACACAGGTGGATTTTATTTATCATCATTAGTCATTTAGGTCGACATTGGATCATTCAGAGATCCTCACTGAACTTGTGGAGAGAGTTTGCTGCACTGAAAGTAAAGGGGCTGAATAATTTTGCACGCCCAATTTTTCAGTTTTTTATTTGTTAACAAAGTTTGAAATATCCAATAAATTTCGTTCCACTTCATGATTGTGTCCCACTTGTTGTTGATACTTCACAAAAAATTACAGTTTTATATCTTTATGTTTGAAGCCTGAAATGTGGCAAAAGGTTGCAAAGTTCAAGGGGGCCGAATACTTTCGCAAGGCACTGTATATATTTTTACTTTCTGCTATAAAGCCATCTAAAAAAAAAAATCTAATTCCTTCATCAATTTAGGTCAATATGTATTCTACAATATGTATTCTACTACATATTCTGGGTAAAAAAAATCCCAATAAGCATATGTTGATTGGTTTTGCAAACGTTATAGCGTCTAAAAAATTATTATTTTTTCTATTTTTTTACTAGTAATGGCAGCGATCAGCAACTTATAGAGGGGCTGCGATATTACGGCGGACATTCTGACACTAACTGACACTTTTTGGGGACCAGTGATGCTGATACAGTGATCAGTGCTAGAAATATGCACTGTCACTGTACTAATGACACTAATTTACATCAGGGGCAATCAAAGGGTTAACTGTGTGTCTAACCAGTGTTTTACTATACTATGGGAGATGTTTTTACTAGGGGAAGAGATGGAATTTGTTACATGCTTTGCAGGAACACTAATTCCATTCCATTCCTCTTGTCAGAATGTCGATCTGCCTTGTTTACATAGGCAGATTGCAGTTCTGGCTCTCTGCCTAACGATCGGTGGGTGCCGGAGGACATCGGGTACCCAGCACCAGCTGTTCAGCTTCCGCTGTGTGTTATCATAGTGGAAGCGAACCACAGGTGGCGCTCATGTGCACTCCCTACCCAGAAGTGTGCCGCCTTGTAGCAGTAAAACTGCTATAGGGCGTACCTGAAGCAGTTAAAGTGTTACTAAACCCAGGATCCTGCATTCACTATATCTGGTCTCCACAGTACACAGAACATGGAAGTGCAATTATTTTAGTAAATATAAACTGCTAAATACCTTTTCTCATCAGCAGTATATAGCAGTCTTGTGACTTCTATCAGTTTTCCTGCCAAGCACTGGCTAAAGCTTGTAGGAGGAGTTTTCATTCTCCTCTGATTGTCCTATGAGGCTGCCGGACCCCTGACCCCCTGTCTAGACAATGCTGATTGGCCCTGTGCTGATGACATGCACCCTTCCAAGAAAAAAAAAACTCTCTAGCTATACACACCAAACTAAGCATGTGCAGAGTGTACTCAAGGCTCTGTTCAATAGGGAGATTGATTGGGGACTGTGAAAGCAGGGGAGGTTCTGTGCATACAGGATCAAACAGCCTTTTTACACAATGCGTAGGATTAACCCATTAGGTTCCACAGTGAGTATAACAAGCATGTATTACTGCATATACACACTGATTTTATGGTTGTGGGTTTAGTAACACTTTAAAAACATTTAGTTACGTGAAGAACTACTGTGTCTCCTAATCTGGTATGATAATCTGTCTCTCTCGTGTGATGTAACATCATTTGAAATGGTACAAATATGAGTCAGCCGTATGACACATTCAGCCCACAAACTGCTAACAGGAAATATAAAGCCAATGATCTGAGAGACACACAAATGTGTTTTTTCAGAATGGATCGGTTAATGTCATTTTTTTCTTCAAATAGCTGGAAAACAATGTTTTATATCCCTGATCGGTAAACAGCTTCAGTTTACTGAGCTCTAATAACGATAATGCACGCAATACTACAATCTGTCAGCGTTTAAGTTACAATAATGGGAAATACATGCAACTACATTATCAGAATGCTACAACATATTTCATAATAGACCATTTCTTTTCATTGTTTACAAAACCTACAGGCAGCCAGACAGATTTCAGCTGGTACTTTCCTAATATAGGTTATATACAAAATGTATGTGTGTATATATATATATATATATATATATACACACATACATACATACACACATATATACACACATATATACACACACATACACTACACTAAATTACAAAAAGTATTGGGACGCCTGCCATTACACGCACATGAACTTTAACCGGTTGCCGACTGCCGCACGACTATATACTGCGGCGGTCAGCCCCAGCCAGGCAGAGTGACGTACCGGTACGTCACTAGCCTGTCACTTCCTTGTGAGCCAATAGAGGGCGAACGCGCGCCCGCGAAGGCGCGCGCCCGCGGCGGCTCGTTCACAGGGATGTCCGCCGGTCACTCGCCGATCGTCGGTACAGAGGGAGAAAGTCAGGCGGCTGATGTAAACAAGCCGCCTGTCATTCTCCCCTGTGTAGAAAACAGTGATCAGACGGTTCTACTATGTAGGGCTGGTGATCACTGTTCCTACACTAGTAGCCACAGCCAATCACAGTAGAAAGCACGCCCCTAGGGACACACACAGCCCCTCCCTCTCAAATAAAGTTAACCCCTTCACTGCCAGTGTAATTTTACAGTAACAGTGCATATATATAGCACTGATTACTGTAGAAATGTCACTGGTAACCCCAAAAGTGTCAAAAATGTCAGTCAAGGGTCCGATCTGAATTAAAAAATATAAAGATCAGCGCTCAGCTTTTTAACAGGGGGACCACTAGATCTAGTATAAATGTATGTAGAAAAGACGTGCCTTAAAAGAATATTGAATGGTGATCAAATTAATAAATGTGTCAGTAAAAGTGTGTTCAAAAATGCTGAATATATAGAGTGATAATAGAATATGTAAATGTATACAAAATAAATCCAATCAACGATGCAGTGCTGAGTGACTGTTCAAGTAAACCAAACTCATGTGCGACTCTATACAAACAAATAAATCCAATTCATAAAAGTGTAGAAAATGAGTGACAGTGACAAAAGTAAAACAACTAAATATAGCAATATTTAAGATAAAGTGCTTCAATAGTCCATAAAGTGCGTATATTAATTTAACAAGTATTCATGATAGCAGTCCCACATGAAGTAAATAAAGTGCAGTGTGCCAAAAAAAAAAAAAAATAAATCTTTCTATATATGGTGATCTTTCCAATCAACTCAAAAAAGTGAAAGGTGCTCTTCAAACACAGCAAGGTGAGTGTATCCCAGTGAGCATACAATCCAGACACCGAGTGCAGTGGCCGCTCACCTCCACAACACTCAGATTGAGCGTTCGATATAACAATCCTGGCAACCCTTTTCAGCTTGTTCGCTAACAAGGGTCCGATCTGTCCGCCCCAATGTCGCAGTACCGCAAAAAAATCGCAGATCGACGCCATTACGCGTTAAAAAAAAAACAACAAAAATGACAAAAATCTTTCCCTTTGTTAGTAAACGCAATAACTTTTGCGCAAACCAATCAAAATACGTTTTTTGCGATTTTTTTTAGCAAACATATGTAGCATAAAACAAATTGGCCGAAAATGTTAAAAAATTTTGATTTTTACATTTTTTGGGGGGAATTTCATATAAAAAAATTTGAAAAATATTGTTATTTTTGCAAAATTGACGCTCTTTTTTTGTTTATAGCGCATGATCAAAAAATCGCACAGGTGATCAAATACCACCAAAAGAAAGCTCTGTTTGTGGGAAAAAAAGGACGTCAATTTCATTTGGGTACAGCGTCGCACAACCACGCAATTGTCCGTTAAATTTACGCAAAAAAAGGCACTGGTCTTTGAGCAGCCAAATCCTCCGGGGCTTAAGTGGTTAAAGGAGTTGTAAAGGTGGGGGTTTTTTTTAATCTTAATCCATTCTATGCATTAGGATAAAAAGCCTTCTGTGTGTAGCAGCCACCCTCAGCCCCCCAAATACTTACCTGAGCCCCCTCTCTATCCAGTGATGTCCACGAGTGCCTCAGCCGTCTCTCTCTCCTGATTGGCTAAGACACAGCAGCGGTGCCATTGGCTCCTCCTGCTGCCAATTAAAGTCAGTGAGCCAATCAGGAAAGCGATGGGGCCGGGCCGAATGGCAGCTCCGTGTCTGAATGGACACACAGAGCTGCAGCTCTGCTCGGGTGCCCCCATAGCAAGCTGCTTGCTGTGGGGGCAACTCAACAGGAGGGAGGGGTCAGGAGCAGCAAAGAGGAACCCGAGAAGAGGAGGATCCGGGCTGCTAGGTGCAAAATCACTGCACAGAGGAGGTAAGTATAACATGTTTATTTAAAAAAAAAAACATCAGACTTTACTATAACTTTAAGACTCCATTACATCTGAAGTCATCTCCCTTGTGGAGTCCTGAAAAAGCTTTGAAGACCCAGAAAAAAATTAAATTTTGTCTGTTTTAATTTGTGCTTCATCTAAATTTCCCATTTCATTTCAGTCAGACTGAGCAGGACTATCATGCTGCCCCTGAGCGGAACTGGAGCCCTTTGCAAGTCATTGTGTGCTGTACGACCTTCTCATCATGGAGGATGAATCATTTCCTAAAAGATACATTACTGAGAATGTTATTTCCCTGACTGTCATGCTAATTAGGGCTCATTCAGGGGGGTGCTGACACTTGTCCTGCATGCTGAGCCGCTGTCATCTTTGTCAGCATCTACCTCCTGTGTGAATACCAAATGTTACCATGCGGCTGTGTCCAAATGCAACTGCATCCACCTCTAAAGACCGCCTGTGTGCAGACCCAAGGTGGATGCCAGCGCGTAAAACAGCAGCTCAGCACACGTGTCAATGCCAATCTCGCTAAGCCCTAAAGGGCAACTTCACTTTTGTGGGGAAAAAAATGGCAAATAAAAGAGAAAATACAATTGCGACACAAGTCATATGCAATTGCAGTTGAATGTTATTGAAAATTACCTTTCCTTTTCTGAAAATGCAAAGCAATATGGCTACCTGGAGGTGTTCTGTACACAGAATGTATACTGACCACACCCCAGAAACATTTCCTGCTTGTGTGATTGGCTCACCAATTTTCCCAGAAGTCTGCACTAAGATACAAGTCAGATTTTAGGCATCTCCTGCAATAAAAATTTCATTTTTGGTGAGATACTTCCAATAGGAACACATCTAAAGGGATGCAGGCCCAGCAGATTTCCTCAATAGAGCCCTTCATGTGCACAGCCGATTGATAATTATGAAATCACTCCAATTAGATTCACTTTTCCACATGGATAAAGACAAACACGCAAAGATTTTTTCAGTATCACCCAGGGGGGGGAATGTTTTTTTCTCAACAAAAGTGGAGTTACGCTTTAACCACTTACCCACTGGGCACTTAAACCCCCTTCCTAACCAGACCAGTTTTCAGTGCTCTCACAGAAATACTCAGTCAGGCAACACTGTACCCACATGAAATGTTCGTCTTTCTTTTCACACAAACAGAGCTTTCTTTTGGTAGTATTTAATCATCATTGTTTTTTTGTTTGTTTTTTGTGCTATAAATGAAAAAAGACGAACAATTTTGTAAAAAAAATGCATTTTTCTTTGTTTCGGTTTTAAAATTTTGCAAATTTAGTAAATTTTCGATAAATTTTGGCCAAAATTTATACTGTTACATATCTTTACTAAAAATAACCCAAATAAGTATACATTTTTTGGTCTTTGTGAAGGTTATAGAGTCTACAAGCTATGGTACCAATCATTGAAAATTGATCACACCTGATGCACTGACGGCCTATCTCATTTCTTGAGACCCTAACAAGCCAGTAAATTACAAATACCCCCCAAATGACCCCTTTTTGGAAAGTAGACATTCCAAGGTATTTATAAAGAGGCATGGTGAGTTTTTTGAAGTTGTAATTTTTTTCAACGAATCTTTGAAAAATTAAGATTTTTTTTTTTCTTTTTTCACAAAATGACCATATTACCAAGTTATTTCTCACACACTGTATATGCATACTTGTAACTTTTCCCCCCAAAAATACATTCTGCTACTCCTCCTGAGTTTGTCGATACCACATGTGTGGGATTTTTCCACAGCCTGGCCACCTACAGAGGTCCAACATCCAAGTAGCACCCCCAGGTGTTCTAGGAGCAAAAATTACACATCTAATATCCTGACAACCTATCATACCTTTGAAGGCCCTGGAGCACCAGGACTATGGAAACGCCCTCAAAATGACCCCATTATGGAAAGAAAACACCCCAACACATAATCTAGGAAGCATAATGCGTCTTATGAACATGTCATTTTTTTCCACAAGTTTTTGGAAAATGTGGAAAGAAAATGAAAACCTATTTTTTTTTTTTTAACATAAATTTGTCCATTTATAAGATATTTCTAACACATAGCATGTACATGGAAAAAAATTACACCCCAAAATACATTCTGGTACTCCTCCTGAGTATGGCGATACCACATGTGTGACACTTTTCCTCAACCTAGCCACATACAGAGTCCCAAACTGCAGGGAGCACCGTAATTTCCTGACTTCCCATTACAATTTTGTGAGGCACTGTAGGGCACTGATAAGTACTGTAGTGGCATTGATGTGGCATGGATGTGGCATGGATAAGCAATGATGTGGCATGGATGTGGCACGAATGAGCACTGATGTGGCACGGATGAGCACTGACGTGGCATGGATGTGGCATGGATAAGCACTGATGTGGCATGGATGAGCACTGATGTGGCATGGATGAGCACTGACGTGGCATGGATGAGCACTGACGTGGCACGGATGACCACTGACATTGCATGGATGTGGTATGGATGAGCACTGACGTGGCATTGACGTGGCAAGGATGAGTACTGATGTGGCATGGATGATGCACGGTTGACCACTGACATGGCATGGATGTGGTATGGATGACCACTGACATGGTATGGATGTGGCACGGATGAGCACTGACGTGGCATGGATGAGCACTAATGTGGCATGGACGAGCACTGACGTGGTATGTATGAGCATTAATGTGGCACAGATGAGCCATGGATGAGCACTGAGATCGCATGGGTGTGGCACGGATGAGGCATAAATGTGGCATGGATGTGGCATAATTCAGGTATGGAGGAGGCAGAGGATGAGTGCAGCTCTGGTTTCTCTCCTCTCCTCGCACGCTGTACTGATTGGGGGGAAGGGGGGCGCACGGGAAGCGTGATTCTGGGAGGAGGTCATTGTACGCCCTCCCAGAATAAGCCGACCGCTCTGTAGCCGTCATTCCGCTAAAGTCTGGTCGGCAAGTGGTTAAATGCATGTATCATCCAACCCCAGAAGACTGAGGCAGAAAGGAATTTTTAGGGAGTGGATAGGGGAGTGCAGCGCTAGAGAGCATCTCTGGCTGCAATACAGGCGGGTATAATGAAAATAAATAGTTAGGCTCTTCGTTATTTTTAATAGTAAGTTAGAGTTTTAAAAGAGAAGTATGGGATGTTATTATTTCTTTTTTAAATCACAACTACTTATGTGGATGCAGCATTAGTCCAGCTCTCTGCTCTGCCCCCCCCCCCCCCCTCACTGGTGCGCTTGGCTGTCTGTTGAAAACGGGTCACGGGAGTGTAAAACAAAATGCACTCCTGTGATCCATAGGAGAAGTACAGCTTCACCTATAAACTGTGCAACTCAGTTGAACAACAAACTGAAATATTTTAAGTGGAGGGAAGTGAAAAAAAAAAAGTAAAATATTATGGTTGCATAAGTGTGCACACCATCTTATAAATGGGGATGTAGCTATATTCACAATTAAGCAATCACATTCAAACTCATGTAAAATAGGAGTCAGTACACACCTGCCATCATTTAAAGTGCCTATGATTAACCCCAAATAAAGTTCAGCTGTTCTAGTAGGTCTTTCCTGACATTTTCTTTGTCTCATCCTACAGCAAAAGCCATGGTCCGCAGAGAGCTTCCAAAGCATCAGAGGGATCTCATTCTTAAAAGGTATCAGTCAGTAAGAAGGGTAAAAAAGAATTTCCGAGGCATTAGATGTGCCATGGAACACAGTGAAGACAGTCATCATCAAATGGAGAAGATATAGAACAACAGTGACATTACCAAGAACTGGACGTCCCTCCAAAACTGATGAAAAGACGAGAAGAAAACTAGTCAGGGAGGCTGCTAAGAGGCCTACAGCAACATTAAAGGAGCTGCAGCAATATCTGGCAAGTACTGGCTGTGTGGTACATGTGACAACAATCTCCTGTATTCTTCATATGTCTGGGCTATGGGTCAGAGTGGCAAGACGAAAACCTTTTCTTACAAAGAAAAACATCCAAGCCCGGCTAAATTTTGCAAAAAAAACCATCTGAAGCCTCTTAAAAGCATGTGGGAAATGGGTTATGTTCGGATGAAACCAAAGATGGACTTTTTGATCATAATTACAAAAGATATGTTCGGTCGCAAAAACACTGCACATCACCAAAAGAACACCATACCCACAGTGAAGCATGGCGGTGGCAGTATCATGCTTTGGGTTGTTTTTCTTCAGCTGGGACAGGGACCTTAGTCAAGGTAGAGGGAATTATGAACAGTTCCAAATACCAGTCAATATTGGCACAAAAGCTTTAGGCTTCTGCTAGAAAGCTGAACATGAAGATTAACTTCATCTCTCAGCATGACAACGACCCAAAGCATACATCCAAATCAAGGAATGGCTTCACCAGAAGAAGATTAAAGTTTTGGAATGGCCCAGCCAGAGCCCATACCTCAATCTGCGGGGTGATCTGTTGAGGGCTGTGCACAGGAGATACCCTTGCAATGCCCTCGCAATCTGACAGATTTGGAGTGTTTTTGCAAAGAAGAGTGGGCAAATATTGCTAGGTCAAGATGTGCCATGCTGATAAACTCATCCCCAAAAAGACAGAGTGGTGAAATAAAATCAAAAGGTGCTTCAACAAAGTATTAGTTCAAGGGTGTGCACACTTACGCAACTATAATATTTTAGTTTTTTTATTTTTACTTTCCTCCCTACCGAAAAGATTTCATTTTGTTGTTCAACTGAGTTGTACAGTTTATAGGTCACATTAAATAAAGGTGGAGGAAGTTCTGAAATGATTTATCCAGGTCTCATTTTTTTTTAATCACAGAAACCTGACATTTTAACAGGGGTATGTAGACTTTTTATATCCACTGTATGTGTATATATATATATATATATATATATATATATATATGATGGTAAAGAACCTTGGATTTGGCGTTGATGACATGTATTGTGTTCTATTTGAGGCCACCAGATGGCAATACAAAGCAGAGTTTTGTCTGGCATACTGAAAAACGTCAGTTGGAGGAAATAAAGAAATAAGAAAACTGAACTTTGATCTATACTGGAAAGTATACACACATAAATTCACTTCATATGGCCGATGAAGTAAGCTTGCCTCTCCATGTTTATGGGAGGCACAATTCTTCATCTCATCTGAAAATGTAACTGCTCTTGCCAACACACAGCATTTAAAAACATCTGCAGGCATGTTGCAGGAAAATTTTATGAAGAATGTCAAAGAGCAAGTAGTGCCTAAGAACCAGACATCTTTTTATTCTACAATGTCCTTGCAGCAATATGAACAGCCATTATAAACCTTAGTTGTTAAATTTACTGTGGCAGGATGGGCTTAGGTGCAGCAATTTCCATTTAAAGAGAATTTGGTAATTCTAGGTTGGAAGTAGAACTTCCGGTGACGTTATCTGCAGCTAAGAATATGGTAACAAAATGCACTTGATATTTAGTAACTGGACCACAGCAGGGAGAGCGCCATGTGCACATATCTATGGTTTGCTGTGCCATATATGATTAGATTTAGGGATGCCAGTCCTGCTTTGTTGGCACACAGCATTTTCTACTCAATGTAGCTTATGCTAGCCATGCATGCTACATATTTTTGTTCAGCATGAATGGAGGAATCTTCCCTGACAGATAATGCATTCAGACGCATGATAGGATGCAATCACTGTTTGCCTGATAATTTTCCACCCAATCCATGTGACGTTGTATACAAAGTCCTTAAATAAAAAAAAAGTTCCACTATATAAAGAATTGCCAGTCACATCATCAAGTAATGCAGATCCATGTCAATCATGTTGTTTGACAGCCGGTGACCCGCTGAATGAAGAAAAAACACACTATCACGTAGGTCAATAAACGGTAAATGACATCAATGATGCTCCCTGGGGAAACCCACTCCTTTGCTTATGTTACAGTAGTGGGGACCGGGAGATGACATTCAGCGGGAGTCAAGTGGTGAGTTCGGACAAGTTAGTGGGTTTTTCTCAATTTAGTAAGCCAGCTGCCATCGGCATTATGATTGATGTGGATCTGCATTGCTGGATGACATGATTGATGGAGAATTTAAATCACCAAACATTTTTTTTTTAATTTAATTTGGTTTGACATGATTAAAAGGCAAGAATTTGATAAGCCCCCTGCCAACAGACCCCCACAGCCATCAGGCCAGGGTTGGGGGAAAGAGGCCCTTGTCCTCATTAACATGGGGACGAGGTGCATTGCCGGGTGGGACAAGGTGCATTGCCAGGTGGTACCCGCCCCCTTGGGAGACCCCCATGCTTTTTTCTTTGGTTTTTTTTTTTGGTTGGGAATGCCCCTTAATATCCATACCAGACATGAAATTTGGGAGGGACCCAGTCTTGTTTTTACCCAGCTGAAAGCTGAATGTGCCGGACAGGGATAAGTCACTGGTTGTGCGAGTGTTGGCTCCTTAACAACCGTAAGGAAACCATCACTTCACACTGTAGCTGGAGGTTGGCTCAGGTGAAATCCCACTGGTTTGGTAGTCCTCACAGGAATCTCAATAGACTGTACACAGTGGAGAGATATCCCTCATATTATTTCCCCTGTTGGTCAAATGTTCTTAGCCAATGGTGTTAGGCTATTTTCTAGCCAATGGTGTTAAGCTATTTTCTAGCCAATGGTGTTAGGCTAACACCATTGGCTAGAAAATAGCCTAACACCATTGGCTAGAAAATAGCCTAACACCATTGGCTAGAAAATAGCCTAACACCATTGGCTAGAAAATAGCCTAACACCATTGGAAAGAAAATAGCCTATTTTCTCTATCATTGAATATTAACGCTTGTGATCGAATGTTCTTAGGGTTATTTTTTTCTTAGGATCGAATGTTACATTCACCTGGTGAAAGGCAACAAGAAAACTATTCCACACATATTACAAACATTACAGGTATCATGTGTTATCATGTGCACAAATTCACAAAGCATTTATAAATAGGCCCTAAAGTGTTCACTATCTATAATCTGTTTTAAATTATTAAAATATTATATTATTAAAATGATCCTTTAGGATCTATCCGTAAGACGGTTGCTCATAGCACAGCAGTTACAGAGTATTTTGTGGGTACAAGTCAGCATTTAGCACAATGCAGTCATGGAACTTATTTGGCACATGCCACGTGCCTCACCTATTTTATTTTTTCTCCATGTGTCTGCCTTTTCTAAGTTCGAATATTGGAAGGTATGCAGGTTTGAAATCTAAACACCTAATTAAACATTCGGTCATTTTTTGTCATATGTTTTAACTTTTTAACTGTAAAGCAAGTACATTACTCAGAGATTGTTAACTTTTACACAATGATTGGGCCTCATGTATATAGATATATGATAAAATGCTCCAATTAGGCTGCTGAAGTTGGCAGAAAAACTGCCTTTAATGGCAAGTTTTTATGTATGTATACACGAGTCCATTATGTATGTGCGTATACCCGCATATGGGCATATTGCACTTAGATGAGTGTAAACTGATTCTATTGGCTGGAATAGTCATTTATTCTAGCCACTAGAATACATTTTTGCGCATAAGCACATGGTTAGGCATGTTTATACATGTTTACATGTTTAGAGGCGTAAATTACCATGGAAAACCTCTCTCCAAGTGCAGGTTTGGGGTATTTTTTTATGCCCCTAAATGCTGCTCTTACAGCGGAGCTCCCCCCAGAAGGCGAAGCTTTGCTTGTTCGCACCCTCCACTGCCACCTTTGGCACCTTTTTGGGGGGAGAGGGGGGCCCGTACCTTGTTTTGACAGGTACCTGTACCCACTTCCTGGTAAGATTACTGCACAGCGATCTACGACATGTCCAGGCCCCTCCTCCTTCCCCCCGCTGCCTTCTGGGACCGGTGTGTCTCCCAGAAGACATGGGGACCATTCAGAAAACACAGTGCGACTCCCACATGTGCCTAAAGGCTCACCTGCTGGTTTCCCTTACTTGCATTGCCAGCGCCTGCACCCGGAGCCGATGGACGAATCCGTTTGGAGTGCTGACACCATGGGATTCCTGGACAGGTAAGCGTCCTTATATTAAAAGTCAGCAGCTACAGTATTTGTTACTGCTGACTTTTAATATTTTTTTTCCCCCAGACTGGACTCTGCTTTAATGTGGTTCTAAAGGCAGGAGGTTTTTTTAACTTAACGCATTAAGGTAAAAAACCTTCTGGGTGCTGCTCCCCGCTACATCACCCATTTATTCTCACCTGAGCCCTATCTCAATCCAGCAATGTGCATGAGAGCAGCGGCTCTCCTGGGTCTCTCTCTCCTCTTGCTCACACACCACCCAATGGCTCCTGCTGCTGTCAATCAAAGCCAATGAGCTAATGGAGAGAGTGGGAGCGGGGCCGATCTGTGTTGTGTGTGTGAATGGACAATGTCCATTCATAGGAGCGCCGCTCGGGAGCGAGCCTGATCGAGTGCCCCCATAGCAAGAGGCTTGCTATTGGGGGCACTGGCCAGGGGGGAGGAGCCAGGAACATCAACGGAGAACCAAAAAGAAGAGTATTGGGGCTGCTCTGTGCAAAACCATTGCACAGAGCAGGTAAATATAACATGTTTTTTATTTTTTTAAATGATAACTTTTACAATCACTCCAAATACGCCTATAACTGATACAATATGCATATGCACATTAGATAACCTACAGTTTCTTTAAGAGGCCAGATGCCCCTAGCAGCGCCATTTGTTCTGCCCATGTTCATGAGGCCTTATACTGTTAAAACATTGCTTATTAAACTATTTAAAAGGAGTCAGTAAAAAAGTGCTCTCTCAGTAAAGTTTGAACATTTTTTCATTAAAAAAAGCTGTGGGAGGTCGGCATCCCTGATTACATTGAACATGAAACTGGTTATAATCACACTGACTGAACTGCAGACCTGCCTGATTTAACTGATTACTAATAAGTTCAAAAGACTTGAGTATCATAACTTTAGAAGCTTAAAGCAGAACTCCGGGATAAGCAATTATCATCTAAATACAAAAGGTGTGTGTAATTACACTTTTATTTTGGTGTCCTATTTTACTTCTTCCAGGTCTGTGCAGTAATCCTTTGAGCAAAACGGTATCACTGTACAGGAGCTTCCTGTAACACAGACCGGTCACTGCTGCCCTCTTTCCTTGTGCAGGGTGACTGGTCTTGTCGCCGCCCTCTCCTGCAGTTTTCTGCAGGCAACCTGTAGTGGGTGGGCCTGCTGGGCCCCTCTCACAGCTCTGCTCTCTGCCCAGACTAAGTGCAGCACCGCAATGAGGTCACAGCTGTTTTTACAAAGTAATATCATCATTTGTAAAGGTATTTGTTACAAACAAAGTAGATATAATCCTTTGTGGCTTCTGAGGAATAGATTTAATTAAATGTTTGTGCCCAGAGTTCACCTTTAAAGTGTAAGTGTTAACCACATCATCTAATGAGAAAATCTCTAATGTTTCAGTGCAGGTTAGAAAACTAAAGCGGTTATCTGGCTGTCGGAAACAATACCTATCTTTGACATTCTTGCTTTTCTTGTAGTGGCAACACAGCATTGAAATATTGAGCTACCACGAATTCTAGAAAAATGGTTATTTCTGATGCTGGGATTAACAATTTCCCTATGGGCATGGCCTCATAGATCTCGATGCAGGCACACCTTTGATGTTTGGACAAGCAAAATTTTGCTTTGACCCAGTTTGCATGAATGGTGCTCAGCTTGGAACAAAGCATTGTTAAATTCTGCCAAGCTGTTTGTCTGATCAAGGTCTAAATCTAAACTCAGTATTTTATAAAGGATGGGTAGTACTGTATTTATTATGGTCAGGGTATGTGTATGTATGTATGTATGTATATACATACATACATACATATATACATGTATGTATGCATGCTCGGATAAGGGTCTGGTATGGATTTTGGGGGGGAACCCACGCCGTTTTTTCAGCGTGTGGCTAGCCTCAAATTCCATACCAGACCCGAAGGGCCTGGTTTGGAACCTGGGGGGAACCTCCACGCAGTTATTTTCCCATTTTTGGCGTGGAGTTCCCCCTCAAGATTCTCACAGTGCAAGTCGCGCCGCAAGTCGGATCATCCTGATCCGACTTGCGGTGCGACTTCCATTCAAATCAATAGGCTCCCATAGGGAACCATTGATTTTGAATGGAGGCAGAAAAAAGGCTGCTAAAAGCAACGTGGCCAAACGTGCAATAACGCATATGGAAAAAGCTACTGAAAGCACGTTTAACAGCTGCTTTTTCCCGGCGTCAGAACTAGCTTTGCAGCACGTTTTTTCTAACGTCCCGTGTACATGGAGCCTAAAGCTGGGCACACATTGATTGGATTTCGAACAATGTGTGGCTATCCCTGCTCGACAAAGTTGATTATTTGATAGACTTCTGTTAAAAAGGCATGCTGTAAAATACTTCTGTTTCTATTGGCTGCAGCCACTGATCATGTATAACGACAGCTATCAGTGCAGCCATCAGAATAAAATGTCCTGGCGAGAAGGGATTCCTCCAATCACCTCGTTTGTGTGGATGGAGGAATCATTTTTTTTTTTTGTTCAGCCTGCTGGCCAAATGAAAAAAAAAAAACAACTAGCAGTATATGGCCAACTTTACAGAGCATGACTCTGGAAAAGGGATTCAAAGCTGAATAATCTCTTGAGATCTGACAGCTGCTGCTGTGTCACCTGTCTGACGTCGTCATGATTATACACACTGCCTTTCCAGTCCTGAGTGTACATTATAGTATCAAATAGGAAAGCTGCATAATTACTTTGGTTGATCCACTGGAGCTCAGTTGATTAATGTTATGTACACACAGGAGCTGGAATATAGCAAGCATTAATAAATTAGGGTCAAACAGTTGATAGGACAGCAACTGTCAGACCTCACGGGACCTCTCAGCTATGTCTGTCCACTGCATAGTTAATATTTGTGTACAAGTATCGCTATAAATAAGATTGTAAAATTATAATAATTTAAAAATGTACATGTAATCTCTTGCATTAGCTCTGTTGTGACTGGCTCTCATTAAAATGTCAGGTGACATAACCATAGAAGACCATTTACCTATAGGCTATGGCTTTTGGCATTGGGCCCTGCTAGCAGTACTTTGCTTTGATGATCGATAACCTGAATGCATTAGTTCTTCTCTATTCTTGCCAGTGGAAAAAACTGAAGAGTGCACAGAGCTTGTTGACATGTGATAAAACCAATACTTTCATGTTCACTGAACCACCTCTTTTGGAAAACAACATCTAATTATGCATTTAGCCATTTTTGAAGGTTTACAAATTGGTGGAGCGTCTAATTAGATGCAGCTTACCCTTTTATTTTTGTCAAGCTCTACAAACTTGGAATTATATAGTTTAGAGAGCTCTTTGTGCAGCTGTCCCATTTAAAACACTTGACTTTGAATTACATAAAACTATAGTGAAGAAGAAAATGGGGAGACAACAGTTCTTTCTTCAGAATTGTAAAGAATTTCCTGTTTGTAGCCCAACAGATTGGAAAGATCTATTAATGGTTGAAAGGACCTTCATCTGTCACAATATGGGCTTCAAGACCAGGAATCAGCTTGTTGCACACTGAGCTGGGACTGGTTAGGGAGTTTTGGAGAGAAAAACAGGAACCATTTGGGACTTTCACCGTCTGTCCTCCCGAGGTGATTTTCAGCAGTTAGATCTTTAATCAAGAACAGCTGTCCCACCCGCCCTGCCGTTAGTCGCGGCAATCCTTTGTTGGGGGTATTGTTGCCCACTAGGGATGGGCTCATCCGTGTTTGGATCGTGGTCCCAACACACTTGAGCAATCCCGCCAAGAAGCCCTCGCTGCACACCACGGTTCCTGACAGGATTGCTCAGGTAGATTGGGACTGGTGGTATTTGATCACCTGTACAATTTTTTTTTTTTTTTGCGCTATAAACAAAAAAGAGCGACAATTTTGAAAAAAAAAAAAAAACAATATTTTTCACATTCTGCTATAGAACATTCCCCAAACAAAAAAAAAAAAAATCTAAATTTTTTAACATTTTAGGCCAATTTGTTTTCTGCTACATATTTTTGTTAAAAAAAAAAATCGCAATAAGCGTATTTTGATTAGTTTGCCCAAAAGTTACTGCGTCTACTAACTACAGGAAAGATTGTTTTTTTTTACTAGTAATTCTCAAAAAAAAAAAATGTAAAAATCATTTTTGGCCAATTTGTTTTCTGCTACATATTTTTGGTAAAAAAAAAAAAAAAAAAAAAAAAAAAAAATCGCATTGCGGCGGACAGATCGGACCCGTGACTGACATTTTCGACACTTTTGGGGGTACCAGTGACAATACTACAGTAATCAGTGCTATACATATGCACTGTTACTGTAAAAATGACACTGGCAGTGAAAGGGTTAACTTTGAGAGGGAGGGGTTAAGTGTGTCCCTAGGGGCGTGTTTCTTACTGTGATTGGATGTGGCTTGATGTGTAAGAACAGAGATCAACTGTCCTGCATAGCAGAACCGTGTGATCTCCATTCTTACACAGGGAAGAATGACAGGCGGCTTTGTTTACATTAGCCGCCTGCCTTTCTTCCGGTGTAACAGACGATCGCGAGTGCCCGGCAGACATCGGGTCCGCCGGGCACGCGGGGGGGGGGGGTCCGTGACCGGGCGGGAGCGCTCCGGCTGCGCACACTCGCTCCCTAGAGCCTCACAGGCAAGCGACGTAGACCTACGTCGCTTTGCCTGTGGGGGGCTGACAGCCGCAGTAAATAGTCGTGCGGCGGTCGGCAAGTGGTTAAGTGGTTAATGGACTGTTATGTTCAGCTCGAGTCTTGGTGACTGAGCTTTGGTGTTTGAGATTTGTTTCAAATATTATTGGTTTATTTCTGGTTATTTAAATAAGTTCAAAGGAAATTAAAAAAAACAAAAATTATTTTTGAGCTTTTAACCCCAATAAAAAAGGGCCGCGGACTAATATTTTAGAAAGATATTTGTGTTTATTGTTTCATTTAATTACCACATTTCTGGAGATTTAGGCCCCTTTCAAACGGGCGCCTCTGCTAAGCAGGATCCGCTTGCTCTGTGGGGGATCTCTCCGCTGATCCCCGCTGAGCAGGCAGATGACAGGTCTGTGTCTGCTCTACTCTATGGGGCAATCGGATTAAAAACACGCCACCTGTTCGTTCCCATCCAATCCGATGGACAGATGGGGAATGGGACCACCATCCATCTGTTTTTAGCAGACAGGATCAGATCATATAGTGGCGGGTGTCAGTGGACAAATCAGCCGCACCATAGAAGAGACTGGAGGGTTCAATCAGGTCCACTTATAAAAACTGACAGGCTGACCTGATCAGACAGCCCGTGTGAAAGGGGCCTTTTTGAAAGAAGGGTGCTTTTGGGCTTTGCAATCCCATGTTGCAACAGGTTTCCAAGGGATGGACAGGAATCAAGCCTGGAGCCCAGGTGCAGTGGCGTACCAATGGGGGGGGCGGGGGTGCGGCCCGCCCCGGGTGCCACTCACTGGGGGGTGTCAGCCGGTGTCCTGCCCGGTGTGTTCAGAGTCAGACAGATCCCGCAGTGTGAAGGCAGCTGCAGTGGCTAGCAGCTCCTTCAGTCCGTGCTGCTAGTGGGGGGCGGAGCCACGGCGGGAATAAGGGGGCGGAGCCGCGGCGGGAATAAGGGGCGGAGCCTCGGCGGGAAGAAGGTGAGTGCCCATTGCCAAAGTGTGTGCTGGATAGGAGGGGGATGGGGCTGCTACATATAGAGGAATTCATCTTTCTCTATTCTTCCTGCAGCTTCCTGCTGAATAACTGATTCTCCTCCTCTCCCTCCTGCAGGAAGAATAGGGAAAGATCAATTCATCTATATGCAGCTGCCCCATCCCCCTCCTATACAACTTCTTTTGCTGGCCCCCCAAAGTTCTTAACCTCCTCCAGTGCTCCTAATCCCTCCCTCAGTGCTTTTAGCCCCTCTCCCCCCAGTGCACTAGACCCCCCCTGTTCTTTAGCCCCCCCCCATGCTCTTCAACTCCCCACAGTGCTTTCTCCCTCCCCCCTAAGTGCTCCCCGTCCCCCCAGTGCTCTCCACCCCCCTGATTTTCCCTGCTCGCCCCCCCAAGTGCTCCCTGTCCCCCCAGTGCTCTCCACCCCCCTGATTTTCCCTGCTCACCCCCCAAGTGCTCCCTGTCCCCCCAGTGCTCTCCACCCCCCTGATTTTCCCTGCTCACCCCCCAAGTGCTCCCTGTCCCCCCAGTGCTCTCCACCCCCCTGATTTTCCCTGCTCACCCCCCAAGTGCTCCCTGTCCCCCCAGTGCTCTCCACCCCCTGCACCTTCCAACCCCCCTACAATGCTTTCCAAACCCCCTCTTAATTCTCTCCAGTTCCCCCCCCCCCCCCACCGTGCCCTTCAACTCCTCCAGTGCTCTCTGCTTCGTCTGTGCTCTCCGGCCCCCCTAGTGCTCTTCTATCTTCTATCATGTCCTCAGTCTCTGACCATCCCTTGTATCACGTCTGCAGTCTCTGACCATCTTCTGTATCATGTCCTCAGTCTCTGACCATCTCCTGTATCATGTCCTCAGTCTCTGACCATCTCCTGTATCATGTCTGCAGTCTCTGACCATCTCCTGTATCATGTCTTCAGTCTCTGACCATCTACTGTATCATGTCCTCAGTCTCTGACCATCCCTTGTATCACGTCTGCAGTCTCTGACCATCTCCTGTATCATGTCCTCAGTCTCTGACCATCTCCTGTATCATGTCTACAGTCTCTGACCATCTCCTGTATCATGTCTGCAGTCTCTGACCATCTCCTGTATCATGTCTGCAGTCTCTGACCATCTCCTGTATCATGTCTACAGTCTCTGACCATCTCCTGTATCATGTCTGCAGTCTCTGACCATCTCCTGTATCATGTCCTCAGTCTCTGACCATCTCCTGTATCATGTCCTCAGTCTCTGACCATCTCCTGTATCATGTCTACAGTCTCTGACCATCTCCTGTATCATGTCTGCAGTCACTGACCATCTCCTGTATCACGTCTGCAGTCTCTGACCATCTCCTGTATCATGTCCTCAGTCTCTGACCATCTCCTGTATCATGTCTGTAGTCTCTGACCATCTCCTGTATCATGTCTGCAGTCTCTGACCATCTCCTGTATCATGTCTGCAGTCTCTGACCATCTCCTGTAGTTTGTCTGCAGTCTCTGACCATCTCCTGTATCATGTCTGCAGTCTCTGACCATCTCCTGTATCATGTCTGCAGTCTCTGACCATCTCCTGTATCACGTCTGCAGTCTCTGACCATCTACTGTATCATGTCTGTAGTCTCTGAATATCTCCTTTAGCAAGTCTCCAATCTCTTACTCAAACTTAAACACATTGCTAATATTAGCTATCTATCTATGCTGAAGGTAGGACTGTGCAGGGGAGGCAGAGAGTGCAAAAGGGGGAACTGCGATTAGATAGACGGAGGGCAGACTGCAAGGGGCACTGTGATGGGGGGCTGTGAAATTTGAGCAAAAAGTATTCTTGAAAACATTACATTTTTTTGTGGGTGTTTTTACATTTTAAAGTCGGGGGGGGGGGGGTGCCAGATATAGGATCCGCCCCGGGTGCCAAATGCTCTAGGTACGCCACTGCCCAGGTGAGAAACATCAGACTGATTCTGAAGAGACTCGGCTGAAACAGGAACAGCTGTGGATGGCAGTGCAGGTTGGTTCTGATGACAACGAGCTGTGACAGACATGCAGTATCAAGACTATTAAAAAAAATTGCCTGTATGAAGGTCTCTGTACTGACACATCAGGCGCAGATAACCAATGAACATTTACCATATAAGGTTAATGTAGGTCTAAAACCAACCATTTAGGCTCTGTTTACGCGCTCCTCTCTGAAGTCTCAAAACGCCCAACAAGCAAAATCCTATTCATTTCAATGGCCCCTGTTCACATATAAGCATTTTGTCTCCTGCAGCAAAATGCCTGAAGCTCAAAAATGTACACAAGCTTTTTTTTGGCAGATTACAAGCGTTTTTATTAGATGTCAATGCCTCCCTCCAAACACCTGTAAAAAAAAAAAAAAAAAAAAAGCCTGAAAAAAGCCCAAAAAAACACCTGAAAATGATACGCTCAGGTGTGAATGGAGCCTAAAATCTTACGTAACATGTTAAAGCATTGCTAAACCCACAGCAGTAAAACCAGTGTGTATATGCAGTAAAGCATGCTTGTTATACTCACTGTGGAACCTAAGGGGTTAATCATTTGCATTGTGTAAAAAGGCTGTTTAATCCTGTCTTCTCTGATCCTCCCCTTATTTTACTGTCCCCAATCCATCTGCTGATAGAACAGAGTATTGGATGCACTCTGCAAAATGCTCAGTTTGGTGTGTATTGCTATTGTTTTTTTTTTTCTAGGGAGGGTGCATGTGATAGGCACAGGGCCAATCAGCACTGTGCAGACATAGGGTCAGGGGTCATGCAGCCTCATAAGACAGTCAGAGCAGAACGAAACCTCCTCCTACAAGCTTTAACCAGACACTGATAGAAGTCACAAGGCTACTATATACTGCTGATTAGGGATGGGCAAACGGTTCGTCCCTCGCGTGACGTCAGATGGGGGCGGTGCCCTGCCCCTTGCCTATATAAGAAATGTCAAAGCACGAAGTGAGCATACAGCGGGAGGCCTCCCAGGAGGTGAGAGCTTTTTAATTTTTTCTATTTTTCGGTTCAGCGGGCGGTATGATTGACAAAGGATTTACATCGAAAGACACAATTTTGTCATTTTTTAATACAGGATTTGTCAAAAACTGTCTTGTTTGGTTATTACTTTTGTACACTTTTTGCTGAATGGGTAGGGGGCCTGCAGATGCCGACCACCACAACCCAGGGTGGTCGGGTAGAGGCCCTTGTCCCCATCATCATGAGGACAAGGTCCTTTGGGGTGGGGGGGCAGCAGAGCCGGGTGAATTGTAACCGTGAGTCATTTTAAATGGGATTTGATTTACTTTCTTTTCTTTAGAAATGTAATTTTTGCTGCAGCATGTTTTATGCATGCTACAGATGCGCCACTTTACAGGCACACTGAGGGGACCCCCAGGCACTATATTTAAAGGAATTTTCATTTTTTTTGTTGTACTAATATTAAAATCACTGCTTCTGGAAAAACAATCTTTTTTTTTTTTATACATGTCCCCCCCCAAGGCAGTACCCAGACCCCGATACCCGTTTTATGGACAATTACTTGCATATAAGCCTTTCAAATGGGCACCTTTGATTTTTTTTCTTTTTCGGATACCATAGACTTCAATAGGGTTTTCGCCGTACAGCTAACATTTCCGCTGTTCAGGAGTTCTGCTGCAAACTGAACAGGGGGGGGGGGTGTGCTTGGCCAATCCCTACTGCTGATGAGAAAAGGTATTTAGCAATTTATAATCACTAAAATGATTGCAATTCCATGTTCTGTGTACTGTAGGAGACCAGATATTGTAAATGCAGGGTCCTGGGTTTAGTAACACTTTAGGTTCGTTTTCAATCTATTAAATGTACAATTTTCATAAAAATAATAACTTGGGGATTCTGCCTTGAAGGTCCTTGTTCAGGTTCTTCTTGTTTTGGGATACCAACTGTCTTCAAATTGAGCTTTTGCATAGTCGTCTGGTCATTTGCAATGTTGGAGACTACAAGTAATTATATCAGCGCACATTATGTAGGTACGGTCACGTCACAAAGCTGGCCCTGAGCAATGATGTGCAGGCCACGATGGAATAAATGCATTCAGACAGTTAAATGCCTAAAAGGGCCATCATTTATCAAAAGCACAAAAAAAATGGAAAAAGCTGAAAACAGTGTTTTATGATAAAAAAACAAATGGCATTTTCTACTCTACAGAGTGCTTCGGTAAAATAAATGTCATCCAATAAATGTTTGCATTTACTGTAAGCAGCCCCCTCATTTATCCTTTATCAGCCTCATAAGGAGGCAGTGTCCTTGAAGTTCTAAGAAATAATTAGGTTAGAGTACCATCCCCTCTGATACTAAAGCAGCTGTCAAAATCAAGAAGATTTGTATTAACGATTTTAAAATGCCACAAGGCAGTTCAAGGTAGTTTTACTTGTTGTTGGACACAAGTGTCAACTTGTTGGTGAGACTTTTGAGGCAGTGTCTTTATGCCCTGTACAGGTTTGCTTTTTAAAGAAATGCTTTGAAATGACAGAGGTATATTGATTTATTTAAAGGCGAATGAAGAGAAGTCTGTATATTGTCTTGCACTGAAATGCCTATAAAGAAGCAGTTCTAAACGGGCTTGAGAATTACTTTCTAACTGCTATAAGAATACTGGTGGCTCTGTACTGTTGGCTCAAAGTGGATCCTCACCTTCCATCAGATGTTGCCTCCCCTCTACCCCTCTGTTGTGAAAAATGGTTCTCTCTCTTTTTTTTTTTTTAAAGAAAACCCCACTTTTGCCCACTGTCCCTCTTGGGATATGTATGTTACATATCCCAGGAGGCATAGCCCTTCAGAAAAGGAGGAGGAGAGGGGCCTAGTGACTCGTCTTTGGGCAACTTCCTGGTACACCAGGAAGAGCTGGCAGCTTCCCAATGACCTCACTGAAGAAGATGGTGGCATGGGACCGAGGAGGGGGCAGAAGAGAAGCGGATATCAGCAGGATATCGCTGGATCTGCTGGGTGGGTGAGTTCTTAAAATGTGCAGGACCCCCAACCAGTTAGTGATAGGTAAATTGGTAATAAACTCTCATTCCTTATTTTTACCTACAGGTAAGCCTAAAATAAAGTTTACCTGCAGGTAAAATGAATATCTCCTAAACATACACCATTTAGGAGATATTCTAGCCAGCAGCAGCAGCCGGTGACGTCACTGGGGCAGGCGCTCTGAAGGAATGGCATACGTGTGCCTTTCCTTCAGAGCTGTGTGCCACGGCTGAAAAATCTGCGCCCATTTGTGGGAGTGACGGAATCACGGCTCAAGCCAGTAAAGCGGCTTCTGCAGATGAACCCGAAAGGAAGACTGGGTGGAGATGGAAAATCCTACAGCAGTGACAGCGTGCCGCTGGAGGGCTTCGTTTTCAGGCATATCCTTCATAACGTGCTAGTATTATGGCGTTACCTTGCAGGGGGAAACTTTTTTTTTTTTTTTTAGAGTGCACTACCGCTTTAAAGAAAAAAATATATATTTTTATACAAGAGTGATGATTGGTGGAATATGTGTACATGAATAAGACTCTGGATGCAAGGAATAGAAGACATGCCTAGTCTGGCCTAGGCTTCTTAAAAACCTCCTGGATGCCCTTAGGTGAGCCTCACTGTAAACAGCTGATGAGCTAAGCAGTAGCCAAAGGGCCAGAGCTAATTTTCATGCAGCAAATAGTTTATAGAAACATAAAGGTCCTGGCACCCAGCCTTTTAATCATGCCAATGACGTCAGCACAGCTCCTCAAAATTCTAAAAACAATTCCCCCATAATGACAACGTGAAAGAAGTTTGTTTGAAATCTTTGCAAATTAATTTTAAAAAGGAAAAAAATTGCTTAATATTTTCTTGGAGCACCTTTTGCACCAATTACAGCCTCAAGTCTTTTTGAGTATGATGCTACAAGTTTGGCACACCTATTTTTGGGCAGCTTCTCCCATTCTTCTTTGGAGAACCTCTCAAGCTCCATCAGGTTGGATAGTGAAGGATTGGTGCACAACCATTTTCAGATCTCTCCAGAGATATTCAATCGGGTTCAAGTCTGGGCTCAGGCTGGGCCACTTAAGGACATTTACAGAGTTGTCCCATAGCCACTCCTTTGTTAGCTTGGCTGTGACCTTTGGTCCTGTTGGAAGATGAACCTTCGCCCTAGTCTGAGGTCCAGAGCAGGTTTTCGTCAAGGATATATTTTTAAACATTGCTGCATTTTCATCTTTCCCTCGATCCTGACTAGTCTCCCAGCTCTTGCCGCTGAAAAACATCCCCCACAGCATGATGCTGCCACCACCATGCTTCGCTGTAGGGATGATATTGGCCAGGTGAGTGGTGCCTGGTTTCCTTCAGACATGACGCTTGCCATTCAGGCCAAAGAGTTCAATCTTTGTTTCATCAGACCAGAGAATTTTGTTTTCTCATGGAAAATAATTTATTTAATTCATTTTGGAATAGGGCTGTAAAATAACAAAATGTGGAAAAAGTCAAGCGCTGTGAAGAACTTTTGTGCAGACACTATTCCAGTAAAGTAAAAGTGTAAGGGCCATTTAACAATGGTGCACTTAAAAATGCATATCACGCTTTTGGTGCATTTTCTGGATTCCTGATGTCCAGCATGCACTTGGACATGTGACTCAAAAAAACGCACCAAAAACACACTGAGTGCGTTTTTGATGCATTTTCCATTTATTTCAAAGGGAAGGTGCGCTTCTGGTGTGCTTTTTAAACATGCAACAAAAATGCAACATGCAGAACTTTTAAAAATGCACTGCACCCACAGCGCATTGGTGTGGAAAGTTCCAAAAGATTTAAAGTAATAAATTTTTAATGCATTTTGTTCCACTTTTTAAACACCAAAGCACATCAAAAATTGATCATTGTAAAAGGGTCCTTTCAGGTAAAAGGTTCGGGTGCTATCATTACTCTCAAAATAGTTCAGATGGTGAACAATGATTGTCTGTGATGGTGCCCCAGGTGGGACTGTAGAATAAATTCTACATGTACATCCACAAAAAAAGGCAACAGAAAAAAAAGATTAATAAGCCGAATAATAATATTATGAGTAATTCCAGGAGGACTTCTGGACTCGGTTTGTCCTTTTTGGTAATCCAAACTTTTTTGTAGCATTGTTTAATTTATGGACATCAGTCATCAGTAACAAGGAGTTGTCCACCTGGCTAATGCATGTTTTTGGACTTTGATACAAAGTTCCAGAGTCTGCAAGAGTTATTTTATTCTTTAAATTTAGTTGTTCATCTGGCTTGTAAAAAAAAATTAATCGGGCCATAGATTTAGTAAAAAACACACATAGCGATCTCACCAATATCATCATCATGGTCAGTGTTGGGGGTAACTAGTTACAAAGTAACTAATTACAGTAACTACATTACTTTTTTTGGTAACTATGTAAAGTAACTAGTTACAATACTAATATTGGTAACTACACTACTTTACTAGGCTATAGGAAGTAACTACACTACTTTACTAGGCTATAGGAGGTAACTACACTACTTTACTAGGCTATAGGAACGCGCTTTCCTGCGTTACCCAAGCCGTGCGATACAATCGTTATTTCGAAGAATAGAGAGGGATGAAGTTTATGACTTTTTGTTGCACTTTATGTTTTATTCTGTTTTTTCAGGTTTTGTTCTCATGTTTCCCAAAGCCTGTGTTTATACAATAAACTCTATGCAGAAAGAGTGTCATGTATCTTCTTCTACACGGTCAATTAAGAAAGAGGAAAGTAAAGTAATAAGTAGTGAAGTTACTTTTCAAATGCAGTAACTAGTAAAGTAATCTCATTACAATTTACAGAAGTAACTAGTAACTAGTTACATTTTTTGAGTAACTACCCCAACACTGATCATGGTCTTCCTTCATCTTGCTCTTCCTTGCATAACGTCTCCAACCTGTCAACGGTGAAACTAAGGCAGGCCATAGATGAGTCTGTTTTTTTTTTTTTTCTTTCAATCAGCAGGTTGAACGAAAAAAAACTGACTGGATTCCCACATCTACACAGTCAATAAGGATGGGGGAATCCTCCCCGTTTAGCTATTGTATTCTGACAGCAGAGAGACTTCCCAGCCAGCAAACTACATTGATCAGCGCTGTTGGCTATAACCTGCAGTGCTGATAGAGCGGGAAGAGTCCCAGAGGGCTTCTGTACAACCTCCCTGACCATACATGGATTGAAATTCGGTCAGTCCCTGCCAAATCAGCTGAATTTCCACCTATGTACAGTATAGCTGACCTAAAATACATATTTATATAACATAGAACTGTGTTAACCTTGACACCTCAGTGCTAAGAATGCATAGAGAAGTTGGCCTTAGAGTGTGCAAATGCAATGACCATTGTGCAACAGGGACTGGGTAATTATGGTGGTGCTGCCCTCTTCAAATCAGGGAATTTTGAACGGTACCAACAAGAAATGCACAAACGGAAGGGAAATGCCAAGTGCATTATGTACGGCAATTTACTAGAAGACAAAATGTACAACCCCCCTGATCATACATGGATTTAAATTCGACCAGTCCCTGCTAAACCGGCCAAATTTCCACCTGTGTACAGGGTGCAAACGCCAAGTGCATTATGTACGACATTTTACTAGAAGACAAAATGTACAACCCCCCTGATCATACATGGATTTAAATTCGACCAGTCCCTGCTAAACCGGCCAAATTTCCACCTGTGTACAGGGTGCAAACGCCAAGTGCATTATGTACGACATTTTTCTACAAGACAAAATGTACAACCCCCCTGATCATACATGGATTTAAATTCGAGCAGTCCCTGCTAAACCGGCCAAATTTCCACCTGTGTACAGGGTGAAAATGACAAGTGCATTATGTACGACATTTTACTAGAAGACAAAATGTACAACCTCCCTGATCATACATGGATTTAAATTCAGCCAGTTTCTGCTAAACCGGCCGAATTTCCACCTGTGTACAGTATGGCCTACTTAAAATACATATTTATATAACATAGAACTGTGTAACCTTGACACCTCAGCGCTAAGAATGCACAGAGAAGTTGGCCTTAGAGTGTGCAAATGCAATGACCATTGTGCAACAGGGACTGGGTAATTATGGCGGTGCTGCCCTCTTCAGAACAGGGAATCTTGAACTGTACCAACAAAAAAAACACAAAAGGGTCCAAACGCCTAGTGCATTATGTACGGCATTTAATTAGATGACAAAATGTACTCACAAAACAAAGTAGATAGATAGCATACAATGGATTCAGAAAACAAAAGTCCCCCTTCTAGCATTATTGGACCAAATGGTAGACAATACCAGCTAGTGTTTCAGGGGACTGGCCCCTTTCCTCAGAGCAAAGACAGAGCCTTGGCCCTGAAACACGTCAACTGGTATTGTCTACCATTTGGTCCGATGAGGCTACAGGGCGGACTTCAGCTTTCTGAATCCATGATATGCTATCTACTTTTCTTTGTGAGTACATTTTGTATCTTTTGTCTTATACTAAAGTTCTGTGGATAATGCACTAGGTGTTTGTGCCCTTTTGTGCGTTTTGTTGTACATATTTATATAACAATAGATTGTGTAGTATACAGCACTGTAATGCAAGCAGATTGTATATGATGGGAAGTAACAAGCAAGAATATTTAATTCATGACAAAGATGCAGGCAGGACAGTAGTAGAAACCACAGGATGGATGTCTCTCATCGAAACCACAGAACCAGCCATAAGGAGGATATTCTCATTCTATGACATTGAGCTCCGTAAACAACAAATAAGAGACCTAAAAAAATATCAAAATGTACCAACAGCTGACTGTTTGGGAAAATACAAAGTAATCATATGCAATATTTGGAACCTAAAAAGATTCTAAAATACATTGTTTTTAATCTTGATTGTATTAAATAAAATATATGTAAAATTATTTTAAATTCCCTAGAATTTTCTGTGTATTTACACATAGGTGGTGAAGAAGGCATATCCTTGCTGTCAAAGTGACACTTCCCCAGCTGCCACCTAAAATACACATAAGGATAGCCCCCTCCTCGAGTAAAGAATCTCAAGCATAAAAGCCTTTAATTTAGGAATCCCTAAATACAGGTAGCAATTATAAGCTTTGACATGTGTGTCAATGCAGGCCTGCTGCACCTGGGGCAGTTGTGACCCAGCACTGGCTGGTCAATTTGGGAACAAGGAACCGCTCCATGTGCTAGCAAGATAAATGACACCAAGATGGCTGCTGCATGTTCCTTTAAAACACTCCTCCTTCCAAACACATTCACAAATATAAAGAGAGAGGAAAAATATCAACTCAGCATTTTACTTTCGTAATTCTAATTACAGGAAACTATTTAAAAATTGCCGGAAAATACAAATGATGGTATTAATTAAAAAAACACGCATCTTACACAGGTTCTCATAAGAAATGCAAAAGAATCCTCCAAAGAGACAATTCCTCAAACACATAAATTACGAGCCTTTCTACTTTTGTGAAAATACAGACAGCTTGCACTCACTTAGGAAATATGATAATGAGCCAGATAGAAGCAAAGCATATGGTGAAGCCTCCGGGTATAATCAGACGGAACATGCAGTTTGCTAAACTGATTTTCATTGACATTTAGCAATACAGCACGGTATAATGGCAGACAATGCATCCTTAATTATATAACAGCTCTACTCTCAGCTGACCTTTCATGGTCACTTACTGGACTTTACAATCTGCAAATGTGAAGTCATATAAAGCTAATTACTAAAACACATTGGGGTTTCCTGCAACGTGCATACCCTGAGATAGAATACTTCTAACAAATACCCATTAAAAGCATATAGAAGAAATAGAATAATAAGAGATATGCTCGTACATTCTGAACACCAAATAACAAAAAATACAGATAGGCCCCTTTCACACGGGCGATCCGATCTGATCCGATCCTCCTGTCAGTTTTTCAGGCGGACCTGATCGGATGCTCCATGCATCCCTATGGGGCAGCGGGTGTCAGCGGAGACATCTCTGCTGACACCCGCTGCTATCCCATCCGATCCTGTCCATGAAATCCAGACGGATGGAAACCCTATTTTCCATCCGTCTGGAGGATCGGATCAGATGAGAACGGACAGGCGGTCTGTTCTCATCTGATCTCCCCATAGAGGACAGCGGGAATCTGACAGCTCCGTCCCTGCACACAGAGCGGAGACGGAGCTGCCATCCGCCTGCTCAGCGGGGATCAGCGGATCGATCCCCCTCCCCTGAGCAGAACAGACTCAGTCGGGCAGTGCGCCCGTGTGAAAGGGGCCAAAAGAACTTTCCTAGGAAGTACGAGAAATGGATCGTATCCGTGTCTCAGCTGTGTGCAATGCGGATTAATGAGAAAAGGTGATAGCTTTGTACACCCCAGTAGTGGAAAGAAATACGGAATCTGTGGTTTCTACACATGCCAGACATCCTATATGATTTACATACTGATCTGTCCATGTGGATTGATATATGTCAAGAGAGACAACCCAAAAAATCGGCCATCAATTAGGAAAAATCAGCCAGGTTTACCAGTTCCAAAACACTGCATGCAATATGGCCATAGAGATACAGATCTACAATTTATGATCTTAGAAGACATAAAGAAAAACAAAAGGGGAGGAGACAGGATCCTTAAACGTAGGCAGAGAGAAGTATGGTGGATAAAACAATTAAATTCTTTACATCTATACAGTTTGAACAAAGATTATGATCTATACTTGTTTCTGTAGGATAAGAAAACATTTTTTATAGTGACAATTATGGAGGAGTAGTGATTTTTTTTTCTTTCATATGTGTAATTTTTTTGTAGAAAAGGAAGAATCGAGAAATGCCCTGAAACATTATGCCGATCCTTTTCCAAATCAATATGGATTTTGATGCTGAGCAGTAGGGATTAATGCTTTGCAAATCCATATAAATCTATATAAATCTTTGCGATACTTTGTATTTTTATATTTGTTATGAGTTCCTTGTTACAATTGCTATTTAGTGTATATACAATAGGATGGAAGGTAGTTATATTATGCTTTAGATTTAATCAGAATAGGAGATGAAGTGAGAAAGTCGTATATGGACACATACGTAAATCTCTAGATACTGTGTCTTTGTGGAAGCAGGATTAGATAAGGATAGGTTAATTCAGGTATTCACAGAAGTAGTGGTGACCTGTTTATGCCTACATTCCTTGTGAGAGGGAAGATAAAAGGCAACCTAAATATAGAAATAAAAAATATAAATTTTAATTAATTTTTCTTAAATTTATAATGTGCATTGTTGTACTGTTAAAAGTTGTTGGTAAACTTTATTCTGATTTAAAAAAAAAAAAAATTATAATTATTTAAATTAACAGCTTACTTAACAGGTTTAAAAAAAAATCTTTGCTATATATATATATATATATACATACATACACACACACACATACATACATACATACACACACACAATTTTTTATATTTTTTTTAAGGAATTTCTCTCTTTTTTTTTTTGTATATATTGTTTGTTGCAGGTGCAGCCTTTGCATAGGAACAAATGGAGTTTCCCTTGGGCATGCACAGAAACAAGGTGAGCCCAGCTGGAAGACATTTCAGTGAAAAGGTATAAAACATGGAGGGTGGGGCACGTACTGAAAAGTAAACTGTCCTAAAAGCATAGTTATGAGTCATACTGTACAGAACAGGCCTTATCAACCTTTTACCCCAGAAGTACCGCTAAAATTATTTTCAGCTATCAGGTAACCCCTGCTAAAAGGTACGTTAGCAAGTTTTGTATACTGTAGATATAGTAACCTATAAATAAAAGAGTCATAAATGTGGCATACCTAATGTATTTGACACCCAAGGTGCATCATTTTTTTTTAACCACCCCCTTACCCCTTCCAATGATAAAATGATCTCTAGTAACATTTACAAAATTAAAAGTAATAGTAATGATCAAAAATAAAAATGCAGACAGACTCCTTTACATATAAAAGTGATCACAGAAAAAAAGGCAGAGTAGTCCATGTATTAAATGCCTTGCTGAAATCAAGATATACTTTGTCCACAGCACCACCCTGGGCCAAAACATTGTTAATATATTCAAAAAATGAAGTCAGATTAGTCTGAGATGATCTGCCCTCAGTAAAGCCTTACTGCTTGGGTTCAGCAAGTTGTGTATTTTTAAGTGATCGATGATCCTTTTTTTCAGGAGTGATTCTATGTACATTGGTGGTCTTTGGAGAAATGCCTCCTTAAATCATTGTTCAGTGATCTGGTGACTGAGATTTCCTCACTTTGGAGTTTTGGCTATGAGACAGGAAGTGAAGGGAAATCTCTAGGGTGTCACTGGGGTCACCGGAACTAGGGCCCCTGTAACGTTAAAAAACACTACCCCATGAAAATTCCCTACCCTCGTCACTTCCTCTGCACATATGTCATGGAACTGCTGAGCAGCTTCCCACTGTGCATGCTCACAGCTCCGGAGGGTAGGGAATTTTCACGGGGTAGTGTTTTGTAACGTTACACCGCATCAGCTGTTGCTGCGGGTACATTAAATCATCTCCGCTGCAACATTAAATCATCTCCGCTCTAACCCCTCTGACTTCCCTGATCTCGGCTACTAAATGTAAAAGCAACGGCGGGTCTATGAAAATATAAATCATGGAGATCTCTGCTCCGTGATTTATATTTTCATAGACCCACCGCCGCTTTTACATTTAGTAGCCGAGATCAGGGAAGTGACAGGGATAGGAGCGGAGATGATTCATGTTGCAGCGGAGATGTTTTAATGTAACTGCGGCAACAGCTGATGCGGTGTAACGTTCCAACACACTACTGTGAACATTCCCTACCCTCCGAGCATGCGCACTAGTAAGCTCCTCAGCTGTTCAATGATGTAGGTGCACCGGAAGTGACGAGGGTAGGGAATTTTCACGGGTAGGGTTTTTTCAACAACGGAACACCGCCTCTAATAGTACTCGGATGTCCACCTAAAATGTGGAATTTTCTTTTACTTTCAGTTTTGATAGTAATGGTAAACAGAACAAACAGACAGGGTGAATCCCCCTAATGGGGGCAGAGGCAGCAGTAAAAAACAGACAGGGGTTCTAATCCATCCCCACTACATCCAAAAGTAAGGAAAAAAAAAATGTTGCCTTTAGTTACACCTGAAGTTGAAGTTCAGTCTAAAGAATGGTCCAACTATTGGGGGGTCAGTGGTGACACTGCCACCCTTACACAGAGCTGTAAATACCCCTGGTGTCATGCCACCGGCTTTGCCAAGTGGTGTTGGCCCTGTAACTATACAGGCACCATCAGAAGGTAGCCACAATTCAAAGAACCCTACCATCCTCTGAAGGAACCCTGGTTGAAAATGACTGGTTTAGCAGACGAGAATATTGGCAATTCAAATTCCAATTGACTGTAGTCATACAAGATCTCATTTGACAATGAATGTGCCATGCTACATTTAGTACATGCACTTTACCTCTCATTGTTTACCCCATACGGACCAGGGCAATTTTCATAATTTAGCTTTGGGCTATTAATTCAGAATCAAAGTTGAATAACTTTGCTCTTTATACCTGAAGGAACACAATTATTTTTTTCTATAACAAACTATTGTGCAATATATATAAAAAAAATGTTATTTATTTACATTTGTGTACCTGGTTTGATGAAAAAAAAAAAAAAGCCACAAACATGAATGAATGAGACAAACAAAAGAAGATACCTTTACGGTAATTTTTTTCCAAACAAAAGCATACGTTACGTTTTATACCTTGTCTATGAAAAAAATAGATAGAGAAAAGGGTAAGAAGTAGTTAACTAGGAATAACCAAAGTCTCCAAGTGTATATTTTTTTTACCTGCCAATCCTATTGCTCCTGCACTATCAGTTTTTTTTTTTTTTTTTTTACCTTACTTCCCTCTAGTAACACTGTAATCCTTATTTTGGCTCCTGTGATTAGGTCAATATGGCCCCCAAGTTTTTAACTCCACTGGATCAAAAGGATACCTGGGATTTGTCCTCCTGGTGCATTTGTATTCTGCTGTGATTGTCAGACAACAACATTGACAACCATCCTACCCAGCATACATCAGGCCATCACTGCACTGGGTGACAATGCTGCCATTAATTCACTGCAGGTAAATACTGTTGTCAGTCTTCATAAGAAAAACCATAGTACATAGTCCCTCACTCCCCAAACACTGCACCTGTCCCACTGACAGGCCTATGACTGATTAGTGTGGTCAGCCGAATCTGATGAGAAACTGAGAGACTAGTTCCCAATCAGGACCATCTTGCGGCTGAATGACAGCTCACAGCAGTGCCGCATTCGCTGCCATCAGCTGTCAATCAGAAGTTAAGCAGATCTCATAGAGACCTAGTCTCCGTTCCCCATCAGGCTCCATCCCATCAAGTAATTTCACAAATACGGGCATTGCCATATTTGGGTTATGAGATCACTAGTATCCTGACCTCTTTGTTTATATTCAACTAGACCCACGTGGGGGAAGCTGTCTAATCCTGACAGCTTCCCAGCACAGATGGGCTCCACTCTGAGTACTGGCTTACCTCTGTATTCTAGCTCAGAGCTGGACTATTACAACCATTTTCCTAATTTGTTAACTAGTTGATGCCATAGCAATCGCTTCTTAAAGTGGCAGTAGTTAGAAGTACGGTTTGGCTATATTTAAAGTGATTGTAAATGATCACCTTGAACAACAACCTATTCAGTTTAAAGTAGAAATTAAAGACAAAACGTCTGTGTATAGATATACAAAAAAAAAAAAAAAAATGTTCCCCTTTTTGATAAGTGACCACATTTCCTCTTTTCTCAGCTGCATAAGTGCTTGAGATGGGGGAAACAGCAGCACACTAATCTTCCCAGTGAATTGCTGTGCGGGGGGGGGGGGGGGGGTCAGGGCAAGTCTGATAATCAGAGGAGAGCAGGCTGAGTTCCCAGCATGGCTAGAGAACTGACCATGGTGTGTTCTCCTGATTAGTGAGGTCAGTTTTTAAAAGGAAAGCAGAGGAACTGGCAGGGACAACAGGGATATCACACAAGGAAGCAATACAAAGAGAAAAGGATAGTTTGTCATACAAGTATATGGTACAGCAGGCACATATCAGGAATAAGAAATGTTGGGTTTACATACTCTTAAAGATTAACTGGGTGTTAACCACTTCCCGACCACCCGCCACCTTTTTACTGTGGCAGGGTGGCTCTCCTGCACGACGTAGACCTAAGTCGGTCGCGCGCGGGAAGCTATGGGGCGTGTTCCCGCCCCCACTCGGCAGCGGGGAAGCCATTGTACGGGTCAGGCGGCTTTGCTTGCCGCCTAACACCCACGATGGCTCCCCGCTGAGAGAGAAGGACGGGCAGCTGTTGTAAACACAGCTGACCGTTCTTCTCTCTGAAATGATCACAGAGCTCCTGTGATCCTTCTATATAGTATCACATGTCTCTATGGTCATTTCAGAAGTCACGCCCCCCCCCACAGTTAGAACCACTCCCCTAGGCTCACATTTAACCCACTGATCACCCACAATGTTAACCCCTTCCCTGTCAATGTCATTATTACAGTAACGGTGCATATTTTTAGCACTGATTACTGTAGTAATGTCACTGGTCCCCTCAAAAGTGTCAAAAATGTCAGGGGTCTGATCTGTCCGCCGCAATTTCGCAGTCCCAGAAAAAAAAAATAAAAAAATCGCAGATCGCCGCCATTACTAGTAAAAAAAAAAAAAAAAAACAATAAAAATGACATAAATCTTTCCCGTAGTTAGTAGACGCGATAACTTTTGGGCAAACTAAACAAAATATGCTGATTGCGATTTTTTTAACAAAAATATGTAGCCGAAAACAGATTGGCCTAAAATGTTAACAAATTGTGATTTTTAATTTTTTTTTTTTTTCAAAATTTTTGCTCTTTTTTTGTTTATAGAGCAAAAAAAAAATCGTACTGGTGATCAAATACCACCAAAAGAAAGCTCAATTTGTGGGGGAAAAAAGAACATCAATTTTATTTGGGTACAGCGCAGCACGACCGCGCAATTGTCCGTTAAAATAACGCAGTACCGAATCGCAAAATAGGGCTTGGTCAGGAAGGGGGCAAATCCTTCCGGTCTTAAAGTGGTTAAATAAGGGTTTTTTTTACTTTACAGATTTGCTGCAAATAAAATAACCAACAGATGACAGGAAAAGCACATCATCTGCTCATAACAGCTGCAGTTAATTATAGTGTAACCTAATAGTTACTATGAGCTCAATTCACTAAGTTAGGCTGGCCATACAATTTTTTTCTACAGTTTTCCCTTCGATTTACCAAAAACATATAATATGGAGGTTAAACCTAAACACTTTCAATTCATATGCAATCAGGCAGGCCCTTGCACTACATAGTTGAAGGTAAATTTAAAGAAAATGTGAGTATAATGTATGACCAGCCTTATATTGCATGTGTTATTTACCATGACAATTGTTATTTTCTACTGCGTGACTGTTATTTTCAGCTCTTTTTTACTGAAAATAATAATTATTAGAACATATGATAAGAAAACTTCCCACGGTGACTCCTGCACATAGACTAGGAATCAAAAAGACAATGGCTTCCTAGGAGGCATGAACAGTAGGTAAATGTCCATTGGGGACACACTAAGTATGTCTTCTGTGGCTAAAGCAGAACTCCGGCTTAAAATAATGTAAAAATGAATACCCCAATAAAATAACAAAACGAGTTTGGGTTATTGTTCGCTAATCTGGGAGTATTCTAACCTTTTTTCCCCAATGATGTGAATGCTTGTTGCTTACTATTCATATTCATGTAATATATTATGTACATCTGTTTTGTGGATGTGGGTGTGAACTGTGAAGTATTGTTTTTATACATTGTGAGGAATAGTATTGTAATCTCTTTGTCAATTTATTTTACAATGACAATAAATCTTATCCAATATATATCTGATCTTGAATTACTGCAATATTTACCTTCTTCTGTGATCCTGGCCCCTCCCTCCTGTTGAGTGCCCCCACAGCAAACAGCTTGCTATGGGGCACCTGAGCCGAGTAACAGCTCCCTGTGTTCATTCAGACTCGCAGCCACGACTCGTCCCCACCCCTTCGCTCTCTCCTGATTAGCTAAATTACTTTGATTTACAGCAGTGGGAGCCAATCGCGCCATGCTGCTGTCTTAGCCAATGAGGTGGGGAGTCCCGGGCATCTGAGACACTCCTGCAATATCGCTGGATAGAGATGGGGCCCTGGTAAGTACAATGCATTAAGATAAAAAAAAAAAAAAAAAAAAACTTCTGCCTTTACAATCCCTTTAAAGCCGGCCGCTGGGGAGATCATATGACTGGACCAGAGTGCTCTGAGAATAGGAAAGTATAAGCATCTTCCTTTTACAGGTTAGAAGGTGGCTGGGAGCATTTTTAAGGTTAGTTAGTTCTAGCCTGGAATTCCACTTTAAAATGGTTGTAGGGACTCAAGGTTTTTTACCTTCATGCATTCTATGTATATAGAAGGATCACAGGCGCTCTGTGATCATTACAGAGAGAAGAACGGTCAGCTGTGTTTACAACATCTGCCCCTCCTTCTCTCTCAGCAGGGAATGATCGTGGGTGCCTCCCCGGCAACCGGAGCCGCCAGCCCCATGCATCGGAGTCGCCGCTGCCGACGAGAGCGCGCCCCCTAGCAGCAGGCGCCGAACCGACGTACAGCTACGTCGGTTCACGCAGGAGGGGCTGCCTGCCACAGTAAATCTGCGGCGGGTGGTCCCTAAGTGGGTAATATAAGGACATTTACCTGTCCAGGGATCCCGCAATGTTGGCACCCCAAGCCAATCCGTCCTTCGGCTCCAGGTGCAAGCGCCGGCATCTTCACCAAGTAAAATAGGAAGAGAAGCCTTTGCAGCTTAACTTAGTTTAGTCAATAAAAATAGTATATAATAATCAAAAATTAAACCTCATAAACCCAAGTTCAAGAAGTTGGGTCTGCAAGTACAAGAAATTGGAAATAATTCTGCACATCACGTATATTTACAATTTTACTACCAGTGTGTGGGCTCACTAGTTGCACACCTACACAAACCCAGCAGACCTTTATACTGGCACAGGCCAAGTACAGACTGTTTTAACACATTGCGATCCTTTGTTAAATACCCTTAAAAGAATCCTATTTGTAAATGCGTTCTCCACATGCTGAGATATAATTAGGAATTGCCTGGGGAAACACTGGCACATTACACAGTTGACACACATGCCAACACGAGCTTACATAAACGTCTACACAAGAAACAGTTCTCTAATTGCAAAATCTATGGAAGAACTAGCCTTATGAACCATAGGGTGTGGAAACAGTGTAATGAACTGGGATGCAATGTAAAGCTATTTCCACTTAATTGAAGATAATAGCTTGTTCTGAAGTTTCTACATAGGAGCCTAATGTACTAAAGGTAAGAGAAACTAATTAGAAGGTATGACCTGAGAACTCCGAACAGGCAACACTATAAGCAAAGGCAGCTCCTTGAACAAACCAGGAATTGGTTAGAAGACAATTCATTTGAGAATAGTTGCATAGTTAGTCAGGTTGAAAAAAAGTCCATCTGGCTCAACCAATAATAAAACAAAAAACAGTAAAGAAAACACAACCATACAATCCCATATACACAATCCTATACCCGCAGTTGATCCAGAGGAAGGCGACAAACCCCAGTAAAGCATGATCCAATTTCCTACAGCAGGGGGAAAAAAATTCCTTCCTGATCCCGAGAGGCAATCGGATATTCCCTGGATCAACTTTACCTAAAAATATTAGTACCCAGTTATATTATTTACACCTAGGAAAGAATCCAGGCCCTTTGTTTAAAAAAAAAATAAAAAATCTAGTGAGCTGGCCAAAACCACTTCTGGAGGGAGTCTATTCTACATTTTCAAAGTTCTTACAGTGAAGAAACCTTTCCATTTTTGGATACAAAATCTCTTTTCCTCTAGACGTAAAGACTACCCCATTGTCCTCTGTGATGACCTTAAATTAAACAAGTCAACACCAAATTCACTACATGGACCCCTTACAGTCAGGTCCATAAATATTGGGACATGGACACAATTCCAATATTTTTGGCTCTATACACCACCACAATAGATTTGAAATGAAACAAACAAGATGTGCTTTAATTGCAGACTTTCAGCTTTAATTTGAGGGTATTTACATCCAAATCAGGTGAAAGGTGTAGGAATTACAACAGTTGTATATGTGCCTCACACTTTTTAAGGGACCAAAAGTAATGGCATAGAGTAACAATCATAAATCAAACTTTCACTGTTTAATACTTGGTTGCAAATCCTTTGCTGTCAATTACAGCCTGAAGTCTGGAACGCATAGACATCACCAGACGCTGGGTTTCATCCCTGGTGATGCTCTGCCAGGCCTCTACTTCAACTGTCTTCAGTTCCTGCTTGTTCTTGGGGCATTTTCCCTTCAGTTCTGTCTTCAGCAAGTGAAATGCATGATCAATCGGATTCAGGTCAGGTGATTGACTTGGCCATTGCATAACATTCCACTTCTTTCACTTAAAAAACTCTTTGGTTGCTTTCGCAGTATGCTTCGGTCATTGTCCATCTGCACTGTGAAGCTCCGTCCAATAAGTTGTGAAGCATTTGGCTGAATATGAGCAGATAATATTGAAACACTTCAGAATTCATCCTGCTGCTTTTGTCAGCAGTAACATCATCAATAAATACAAGAGAACCAGTTCCATTGGCAGCCATACATGCCCACGCCATGACACTACCACCGCCATGTTTCACTGATGAGGTGATATGCTTTGGATCATGAGCAGTTCTTTCCTTATCCATACTCTTCTCTTCCCATCACTCTGGTACAAGTTGATCTTGGTCTCATCTGTCCATAGGATGTTGTTCCAGAACTGTGAAGGCTTTTTTAGATGTTGTTTGGCAAACTCTAATCTGGCCTTCCTGTTTTTGAGGCTCACCAATGGTTTACATCTTGTGGTGAACCCTCTGTATTCACTCTGGTGAAGTCTTCTCTTGATTGTTGACTTTGACACACATACACCTACCTCCTGGAGAGTGTTCTTGATCTGGCCAACTGTTGTGAAGGGTGTTTTCTTCACCAGGGAAAGAATTCTTCGGTCATCCACCACAGTTGTTTTCCGTAGTCTTCCGGGTCTTTTGGTGTTGCTGAGCTCACCGGTGCGTTCTTTCTTTTTAAGTATGTTCCAAACTGTTGATTTGCCCATACCTAATGTTTTTGCTATCTCTCTGAGGGGTTTGTTTTGTTTTTTTCAGCCGAATGATGTCTTGCTTCACTGATCGTGACAGCTCCTTGGATCTCATATTGAGAGTTGACAGCAACAGATTCCAAATGCAAATAGCACACTTGAAATGAACTCTGGACCTTTTATCTGCTCCTTGTAAATGGAATAATGAGGGAATAACACACCTGGCCATGGAACAGCTGAGCAGCCAATTGTCCCATTACTTTTGGTCCCTTAAAAAGTGGGAGGCACATATACAAACTGTTTTAATTCCTACACCTTTCACCTGATTTGGATGTAAATACCCTCAAATTAAAGCTGAAAGTCTGCAGTTAAAACACATCTTGTTTGTTTCTTTTTAAATCCACTGTGGTGGTGTATAGAGCCAAAAAAGTTTAGAAATGTGTCCATGTCCCAATATTTTTGGACCTGACTATGTATTTATACATGTTGATCATATAATGAATACATTCAGTTCCTCCAATTGTACCTCATAGCGGAGCTCCTTCATGCCTCTTATCAGTTTAGTTGCCCTTCTCTGCACTTTCTCCAGTTCCCCGATATCCTTTTTTAGAACTGGTGCCCAAAATACACTATAAAAAGATTTAAAGGACAAATCATGCATTATCTTGCTCCACAGGGATTATGCAATTAATGTGTTCTATATTTTGTCTAATTATGGGTATGATTCTTTTTAGGTCATTCAGTTTAGTTCACTGTCCCTCAGAGTAAAGTTACAGTGAAAGAAAAGTCTAATTCTAAGGCCTTCACGCAGGGCATACTATAAAGCAATGTTTCTCAACCTTTTTTCAGGCAAGGCATCCTTTAAAATTATGTACAATCTCGAGGCACCCTCCAAAACTATGGACAGTTTTGAGGTGCCCCATTCTAAAGTGTAAAAACGATTCTGATAGTTTTACATAATACAGCAACATCAATACACATAGGACACCCAACGTTAAGAGTGATTTATACTTCCAAAACAAATACAATTTTGCTAACTGATACTGACTAGTTTTCCAATGTTTCTCTTCTCCCTCACTTAGCTAATGAGACCCCAAAGCTGATGAACAGAAGCAAACAAGGAGGATATGTAGGCAACCGACATCCTCCTTATCAACTGATGAGGTCATTGGTCGTAAGGAGGTGGCAGCTAGAAGGTTGTAATGTTGCACAATGAAAACCTGTGGCTGTGTGTAACTAAAAGGCAGGTTTCATCCAGCCCTTGGCTGGTATATAACTTTGGGGCAATTTTTAGGCATTTTGCCAAGGCACCCCTGATGAAACTCCAAGACACCCTAGTTGAAAAAGGCTGCTATCCAGTACCCCAGTGTGAGCGCCATGTTTACCAATACTGGGGTGCACAGCTGTTCCATGCATCCCCAAGCAGGCAGTCCCACTGATATCAATTGGGACACAACGGCTACACAGACATGGATGCTGTGTCCCAATATGACATCCATGTGGGTACGAAGTCCCTGAACTCACAACGTCTGTGTTCATTGTCTGTCTCACACTAAGACTCAGGGAGCAATAAAAAGACCATATGTCATGAGTAGTGGTTGTCTCTGGCAGGAGAACAGAGAATTTTTGAGGGTCTAATTGTTCAAATCACCATGTGTACAGCTAGAATAATTGTAAGGTACCTATACCCTGTTTTTAGGGTTGTTTAATGAGAATGTTTTCAATGAAAATCTTTAGTGCATAATGTGGACAAATGATTCATTGGACTCTGAAAAGGTTAATTTATTCATCATTCATCCTAGGGCCCTTTCACACTGAGGAGTTTTTCAAGCGCTTTTGATTAACCACTTCAATACAGGGCACTTTCCCCCCCTTCCTGCCCAGGCCAATTTTCACCTTTTAGCGCTGTTGCATTTTGAATGACAATTGCGCGATCATGCAACACTGTACCTAAACCAAATTTATGTACTTTTCCCCCCACAAATAGAGCTTTCTTTTGGTGGTATTTGATCACCACAAGGTTTTTTCTTTTTTGCTAAACAAATAAAAAAAATGACCGAAAAGTTTGAAAAAAAAAAAAAAAGTTTTTTGTTTATGTTATACAATTTTGTAAATCAATACGTTTTTTCCTGCACTGATGAGCACTGATGAGACTGCACTGACAGGCACTGATGAGGAGGCTCTGATGGGGTAGCACTGATAGGCGGCACTGATAGGTAGCACTGATATGCAGCATTGGTGGGCACTGATAGGCGGCACTGCTGGGCACTGATAGGCGGCACTGATGGGCACTGATAGGTGGCACTGATGGGCACTGATAGGCGGCACTGATAGGCGGCACTGGTGGGCACTGATAGGTGGCACTGATAGGTGGAACTGACGGGCGGCACTGATGGGCACTGATAGGTGGCACTGATGGGCACTGACAGGCGGCACTGGTGGGCACTGATAGGCACTGACGGGCGGCACTGATGGGCACTGACGGGCGGCACTGGTGGGCAATAATGGGCACTGGTGGGCGGCACTGATCGATGGCAATGATGGGCACTGGTGGGCAGCACTGATGGGGAGGGCAATGGGGGGCTCCCTGAGCCCTGATTGCCATTCCTGGTGGTCATAGTGGGCATCCCTGGGGTCATGGGTGGGCATCCCTGGGGTCATGGGTGGGCATCCCTGGTGGTTCTAGTGGCACCCCCCCGAGGGTCTGCACTGGTAATCAATGATCTGATTACCAGTGCCGACCCCCCCCCCATCAGAGGAGCCGCCGATCGGCGCTCCTTTACTCATTCCTGTCAGGCACATATACTGAGGAAAGCCGATCAACGGCTCTTCCTGTTTACTATGTGACCAGCCGTGATTTGACACGGCTGATCACATGGTAAAGAGCCTCTTTACCGAGATCGGAGATGCAGGGAGTCAGTGTGACCCGGGGGGCGCGCAGAGCGCATTATCCTGCCGCCATCATATGACGTCCGGTCAGGATAATGCAGCCACATTCCCACCGTCATTCTGCTATAGGGCGGGCGGGATGTGGTTTAAAAAAAAAAAAAAAGCACCTAAAAAGCTCAAGAAACATTTAAAATCAATTTTAAAAAATGTTTTAAAAAATTTAAAAATCAATTTAAAAATCAAATTTAAAACCCTTTAAAATCAATGAATGTGTTCACACTGGGGCAGTGCGCTTCTATTGCGGTAAACATGTCCTGCTTGAAGAATCTTTGAAACATGTTTGGGGAGCAGAAAAAAAAAAAAAAACACCAAAAAACGCTCCATGCCATTGAAATGAATGGGAACTGTCCAAAAAAACGCCCCTCCTAAGCTCTTTTGGTGCAATTTTTGAGTCACGTGTCCTTTCAAAACCGCACCGCAAACGCTGCAAAAGTGCAGCAAAAACGCTCCATTAACGAAGCGAACCAGTGTGCTCTTAGACTACTACAAAGTATGGAGATTTCTACTGAAAAGAATTAGCAAAAATAATTATTTTTTTTTACAAGTAGTTACATAAAGCTAAATATTGGGTATTATATATTACCATCAAACAGCAAAAATTCAAAATAAAGGAAAAAAAAATTGCTCCTATATTAGTCTATATATCAATAACAGCCACAAACCACCAAGTGTATTAAAGGTGATGTAAAAAAAACTCATGCATTATTCTATATTTCAGCAACATAGCCACAGAACTATACATTTATTTAAAACAATGTAAAGAAAGACATTATTCTTGACTGCTGAGGCGCATAGGCCTAAGCAAACCAAACTATTATTATAACACCTTCCCTCCCTTGTCCCGTCTAAGAAACCACACTTACAACCATTAGACCCCATGCACACTGGACGTTTTTACAGCTGCTGTTTTCGGTGTCAGACATTTTTTTCTACAGCCAGTAATCTCCCCAGCATGTTATCATATGTGTCCATGCACACATAGGCTGTTATCAGCAGTTTTTGGCAGGGGCAGTTTCTGGCTGTAAAAAAACCCTGAAAACGAGTGGATTTTCAGTGGCGTTTTTCAGCTGTAAAAACGTTCTAACCTCAATAAACGCTGATAAACTCTAAAAAAACGCTGCTAACTGGCATTTTTTTACTTTTTTGCTCCATTGCTTTTTTTAAGCCTGGGTTCTGTTTTGAGGTGTCGTTCATGGAACACAGCCTGGGTACACACTTTGCTGAACACTGTGTGCGCTTTGCACCAAAAACGCACCGCATTCCTGTGCACATCACAGGTGATGTCTGTGCGATGCAATTGAGCCATATATTTTGTATGGCTCTAATTGCATCACATTTGCACCAAAATGTTATAGGACCCTTTTTTTTCTCCACACCTAATTGCATTGCATAGGTGCGAACACCCTTGCGATGCGATTCTGGCAAGCACACTGCATTTTGCAATCTCTTTCGGGGTATCGTTCATGGAACATTGTGCCGATTTGGCATGCGATTTGTCATAGATCTATCCTAATACATGTTGTTATGCAATCTAAAGTGGTTCTAAAGGCTCGAGGTTTTCTACCTTCATGCATGAAGCAGCCCCCCCCCCCCCCCAATACTTACCTTAATCCCATCTCGATCCAGAGATGTGCACGATAACACCAGCGACTATTCCTTCTCATTGACCGAAAAGGCAGTGGAAGCCATTGAGCCAATGAGGAGAGACAGGGGACAAAGCTGAGCCATTAAGCAGAAGCAAGCCAACCTGGGTGCCCCTATTGCAAGCTGCTTGCTCTGGTGGCACTTGGCAGGAAGGAGGGGCCAGGAGTGATGGCGAGGGACCCGAGAAGAGGATGATCTGGGTCACTCTGTGCAAGCTTAGTGTACAAATTTCAGCAAATGCCCCCCCGGAATCTCAACTTCCCCTTTAAAGTGGTTGCTAAGCCACTTTATACCATTCTCTCTAGTCTGTTTAATAATCCTGTGTGCCCCTGTGTCTTCGTTTAAAAAAAATAAGGTGTTCTTTACCAGTTTTCAAAATGCCGAGCGCTGCTCACGTGACCCGTTGGCACTCTCCTCCCCCCAATCTTATAGCTGCCGGCAGCGGGTGGGGCCAAGGATTCCTTGCTGTCAGTCGGGAGGGGGAGAGGCGGCGGGTCACGTGAGCGGCGATTGGCGCTCTGAAAACTTGTAAAGAATGACTTATTTTAAAAAAAAAAACAGGCACGGGTACACAGGATTATTAAACAAACTGTAGACAGGATATGACATTTTCAATGAAACTACAGCAGCAGGGGGGGCACTGACACAGGAGCAGACAGGGAGGGAGGGGGGAGAGAGGACAGAGGAGGACAGGTGAGCTGCGGATGACGGAGACACGTAAACTGACCATGGTGTCAGGGCTCAGCAGCCATGGTATACCGTGGTCAGTTTACAGAGGGGAGGACATAGCCAGGCAGGATCAGCCAGGTATTTTATGTGATACGGTGGGGGGGGGCGGGCAAATTATGCAGCACAGGGAAACAGGATCAATTTTTTTTTTAAGGTTAACAAATGCTTTAAAAATAAATGCTGCCGTTTGCCCTTTAAAATAAATACTCCACATAAGTATAAGGACTAAGTCCCTCCCCTGTCATGACTTTGTTGAAAAGGGGCGGAGCATGGGTGACCTTAAAATGATGCCCCCCCCTGAAAAAAGTCCTGCAGACACCCATCATCATGGTGGCTGCAGCACTGAAGAAGTGGGGTTATTCGGAAGTGGGTCATATTGTGCAATACATATATATTATAGTAAAAAACCCTGGGTACTGGCAGACAAAATGAATTGCACTTTAAATCTACTTATTCCCCTGTACATCGGCTGTATGAGCCATACACAGATGGCAAACAGGGATACCAATAGAAAAGCACAGTTGTTAAAGAAAAAAAAAAATGACAGAATGAGATTTCCCATGACTGCTTTTTAGAAGGGTCTGCAGAGCAGCCTATAGGGAAAAGGACCAGATGCTCAAAGGAAATGACTTCCTGTGGATTCTACTAAAGTCTATCAGCTATTTATACAGTCATGCAGACAAACAAAACCTGATTATACAAGAATAACAAATTAGAACTTACAAAAGGCACCAATGCACACATCTCTGATTCGTGCCTGTCTTTTCTTTACAAAATAATTACAAGCCATTTTTGGCTATTCTGAAAAGACCAAATAAACAGAAAACTCCAAAGACATGCTGGTAGGTTAATTGACTCCTGTCTACATTGGCCCTACTATGTGTATGTATGGATGTGAGTTAGGGACCTTAGGTTGTAAGCTCCTTGAGGGTAGGGAATGATTTGAATGTACAATGAATATGTAAAGCGCTGTGTAAATTGACGCCACTATAGAAGTACCTGAAATAAATAAAAAATAAATAACTGTTTTTTTTCCAGACACTCTTTCCTTTGATTTATTTATTCATTTATTTTTCCCTTTCTCCTCTCTCCTTTTTTATTTTTTTCATACACTCTTTCATTGAAATGGTGGTGCTCATCGCCTATTTTTTTCCTTTGATTTATTTTTTCATTTATTTTTCCCTTTTCTCCTCTCTCCTTTTTCATTTTTTTCAGACACTCTTTCCTTGAAATGGTGGTGGACAACACCTTTTTTTTTCTGTTATTTATTTATTCATTCATTCATTTAATTTTCCCATTCTCTGCTCTCCTTTTTCTTTTATGTTGTCTTTCTTTTGATTGATTACTAGAAATAAAACAGCGCTTGCACTAACAAGGATGAATTAAAAATCATAAAATAATATAATAAAGTGTTCATGAGCAGAAATATGTAACAACAATTAAGTGCAAAAAAATATATATTTATATAAGTGCAATAGTGCTCCGAAATGTCCACAAGGTGTGCAAAAGTGCTTGATGATAAAGAAAGTGCTGGAGTGCTTCAAACAAATCAAGCGGTACGGGTGTTTCACTCCCCTCCTCAATCCCCACTCACCAGAAACAATGGACCCTCAGCTATTTCAGTCTGGGGGTCAAAAAGGCTTGAAACTGGTGAGATAAAACATTGATCCACCTGCTCGATGCTACCACTCTGTCACTGGGCATCGCCTTACAAAGGGTCTTTGGGGCTCAAAAAAAAGTAGACCGCCAACATAGTGAAGTCCATTTGGAAAAGTTTAATTGCGCATAAAAAATATTACTCACATTTTAAAGTGCAAAGTGACGGGGCGTGGCTTGCCGGGAACTGAGATGACCACTTAGCTGCATAGCTCCTGCTCAATACATATCTCCAGCGGCCCGCACAGCACACCCAGCTGCCTGATTCGCCCGCAAACAGTGCGATCTGGTCCCCCCACACTTCAGGGACCATGACCAGGAAAAGAAAGGATGATGTCCGGCAGCAGAAACTGACTGCTTTTTTCGTCCAGCAGCCGCATGGAGCCAGGCAAGATGGCGCCGGCTCCTCTCCTCCTGCACCCGCTCGCTCTCCACAGCCTGTGACAGGACATTCACAACACGGGTATGCTGACCCTGCAGCTCAGTCTCCACAGGCCTATCACTCTAACCCTATGTCTGGCAGCCCTACAAAGGCCAGATTTAGGCTGGATGGGGAGCATGGAGGAGGAGGGGGGAGCCCTAACAGAGAGGCTGAGGAGGTTACCAGGGACTTACCTGACTCAATTGAGGAGTTACCTACTGCTAACAGACCTGTGATGGACACTGTCCTCAAGGACATGCTAGTTTCACTGCGGAGCTCCCTTCAATCTGATATGGCGTCCTACGTGAATAAGGTGGGCAGAGACCTCCAGTCAGTTTCAGATAGAGTGGATCATGTGGAAAAAAATGGGGGAATTCGCCACCACGATTAATGATCTGGTAGACGCACACAATAGGAAGGAGGATGAGATGGAGTGGGTTCATTCTAAACTTGCGGACATTGAGGACAGGTCAAAGAGGAATAATCTTAAAATCAGGGGGATCCCTGAATATATCCATAAAGATAGCCTGCTCGCATATGCCTCCTCCCTGTTCAAGGTGCTTCTCCCAGACCTATCAGTGCTGGATGTGATGATTGATCGTATACACCGTCTGCCCAAACCTTCCTACCTTCCGGATACGGTCCATAGGGATGTGATTCTAAGACTCCATTTTTACCATGTCAAGGACCGCATCATGAAAGCATCCCGGGGAAACCAACAACTACCTCCACCTTACTCAGGCCTCCAATTCTTTGCTGACCTGTCTCAGCATACGCTGCAGAAACGCAAAAGCCTCAACACCATAACCAAGCCTCTGAGGAATCACAATATTACTTACAAGTGGGGGTACCCATCTAAGCTCACAGTTACATGAGGGTTCTACACATGTCAGACTCCCTGGAAAAGGGTCTTGCGCTCCTCAAGACGTGGAATATATTCCCATCGTCACAATTTTCCTATACCTGCCTTTGCTCTAGTGCAGATGCAGGTCAAAAATATTACTCACAAGAAATTGCATGCAGAAACAGCATGTAGAAATAGACACAGCTCTTCCGAGAACACCGTCTAGTGTGCGTTCCACAGAGGACAGGAAGTGACGTCAATGTTTTTGGCGTAACCTGAAATCCGTCAACGCGAATCATTCATCTATGTAAACAGGAGGTACCGGACATTATTAGCTAATTTAAATATTCAGTTAACACACCAGTGATTGGTGCTTTAGATAATGGGAAGTTACCCCTGGGCCGTATAAATATATCAAGCTGGCGTACCGGAAGTGATGTACTTTGACGACGCCCTGGAAGGTGGAGCGAAACCCGTTGACGTATTTCTAGTTACGCCAATACCATTGACGTCACTTCCTGTCCTCCGTGGAATGCACGCTAGATGGTGTTCCCGGAAGAGCTGTGTCTATCTCTACATGCTGTTTCTGCACGCAATTTCTTATGAGTAATATTTTTTTTGTGCAATTAAACTTTTTCAAATGGACTTCATTATGTTGGCTGTCTACTTTTTTTTGAGCCCCAAAGACCCTTTGTAAGGCGATGTAGCATCATTGACAGAGTGATAGCATCGAGCAGGTGGATCAACATTTCATCTCTCCGGTTTCAAGCCTTTTTGACCCCCAGACTGAAAAAGCTGAGGGTCCATTGTTTCTGGGGAGTGGGGATTGAGGAGGGGAGTGAAACACCCGTACCATTTGATTGGTTTGAAGCACTCCAGCACTTTCTTTATCATCAAGCACTTTTGCACACCTTGTGGACGTTTTGGAGCACTATTGCACTTATATAAATATATATATATATATATATATATATATATATTTTTTTTGCATCCTTGTTAGTGCAAGCGCTGTTTTATTGCTAGTAATTTATTTCTGAGTTTTATACTTGGTGAACAGCAGCTGCACATTTCATCACATTTATCTTATTTTAATGCTTATACCTAGCACGGGTTTATTTTAATAATACTTTCTTTTGATTGAGGTTGGTTTATTTAATAAATATAAAAAAAATGTTCATGGGGCCCGGCAATGCAGCCTTGCAAGTGACATATATTTGTGGTCATTTTTTCTTTTGTTCATTATTATCTTTTTTTCGCCTTAAGGCCCCATGCACACAGGGCGTTTTTGCAGCTGCTGTTAGGAGCGTCAGACTTTTTTTTTTTTTTGCAGCTTAAAAACGCCCCTCCATGTTATTCTATGGCCTCATGCACACACATGCTTTTAGGAGCTCCAAGTGGCATAGCTGTAGAAAAAAAAAAAGGCCAGTGTGTTCAGGAGCAGCAGCGTTAAGCTGTAAAAACGCCCAACGCTGCTAAACGCGGCTTAACGATGTATATCGGCTTTTAGCAGCGCCGGGCGTTTTTTAAAATGTGAAAAATGAAAAATGTGATTGGTCTCAAATAGAAGAGGGTTGTGTTTTTTTAAAAAAGCTGCTAAGCGCCGTCGCGCCTAAATGCTGCTAAAGGCATGTTTTTGACGCCGTTTTTTCCTGGCGTCAGAAATAGCTCTGCAGCTCGTTTTTTCTGACGCCCTGTGTGCATGTGGCCTAATGGTCTTGAGCCGAGCAGATCCATCAACTATATGTATGAATTTTTTATTTTCCTGCTTTAACATGCAAGTACCATAGGATACAAGCTTCAGAAATATATAATCTATTAAGGCTCAAAAAAAAGAATATGTAAAAAAAAGTATTTTGTTCAATATTTAGCGAAGACTGAATCTAAATTATATGCCAATACAGTTTAGGGTGTCACCTGTTCAAAGTGACAGCCATGTATTGATTATTTCTTTCACCAGAATGACCACAGCAGGGGGAGATCACACTCCAAATAAGTTTTAAAGAGCATACCTCCTATCCATGATCCTGCACTCTAAAGTATTTTCATATTCTGAACAAACAGAAAAAGCCCTTTATAACAGTCATCATCAATCTCTTTATCTTTAAGCATTGAAAAGAAATTCATTTTTCAAAAGCTCAACACAGGCCATGGGTTTTTCAGAAGAGAATTTGAGTCAGCCTGCCATTGTTAATGTAAGCAACCAGCAGGTGTCTCTTATGCCTCGTTTCCACTGAGTGGTACGGTACGCTTCGGTTCGATACGCAATTTTTTCTGTTTCCATTGTCAAAAGTTGTAAATGGCACCCTAATTCCGAACCGTACAGTACCACTTTTTTGGTACCCTTTCGTTGGGGTACCAAGCACATTAGTACCGTACCAACAGGGTGGAGCAATACTGTTGAGGTATTGTTGAGCTTAGGTACTGTTGGCAGTGGAAACGCAAGCCTGATCAAGGTGTACCCTACCGAACCGTACTGAACTGTACCAAACTGTACCAAACTGTACCGTACCGCTCAGTGGAAATGAGGCATAAGGTCTCATTCAAATGTGAAACAGCCCTTGCTGCCCCTCTGAAAAGTGATCCATGGTGGATCTCTTTTCTGAGAATGTTTCACAAGTGGTGAGGTGCGCTATATAGGCGCTTTTCCACTGCATGGAACCGAACGGTTCGGCTCGCTTTTGTGCTTTTCCACTGCTGGTACCGCATGGTATGGTGTAGGAACGGTTCGGTACGGTACGGCGGCGCTTTTCCACTGCATGGAACCGAACGGTACGGCTCTCAAAAACAGTACCACCTCGATTGTGGTTCCAAGAGGTACCATACCCGGTACCATATCCCACAATCCTTTGCATGCAGTCACTACTAGCCACTGATTGGTCAACGAATCCCACCCACCCCGTTGTTATCCCACCCACTTAACTTTAGTACTACTTTAGTGGAAAAGCAAACCATACCGTACCGTACCGAACCGTTCCAACACCGTACCATGCGGTACCAGCAGTGGAAAAGCAAACCGGGCCAAGCAGGGCCGAGTAAAGCCGAGCCGGTACTTGCAGTGGAAAAGTGCCATAAGCCACCTTCTCACCATCAGGATCTTGGAGAAGGAATAACTTCACAATTAAAGCACTAAAGGGTCAAGAATGGCTTGGTTTAAACCATTTTGTTGCCACTGTGAGGCTTATGTCAGTGGCAAGACCATCATGTAGAGAGACTGCTGCCTGCGAAAGCAATTGGGAGCCGTTGGCTTATGTGTTATACAGTGAATCACTTTCACATATTCTGTACCGTGCCCTCCCCCAACAAGTGTCCTGGGCTCTCCCTTGGATGTCCAGGACCATCATGGTTGTGATCTCACCTCTTAAGAATGACATTAAAAGTAATTAGCTCTGATAATATCTGGGTTTAAAGCTGTCGATTAGCTTTGAAAAAGTGCAGCGATGACATTTAAGGTTTAACTAAAACTAATATACCTGTCATCTGCACTATGCTATCACATAGGGGGCTTATCCGAATCCTTGCAATAGCAATAATAGCTGCCCTGGAGCATTTTTTTTTAACAAATGGTTATATCAGTATATTTTTTTAATTACTTAAAATCCCCAGAGCATTATCTATTTTCTAAATGCAGAGGTCCTGTAGAAAAAAAGGATGGATGTTGCAATTTTTGTAAAGCGTGATTTATGTTAAACTTTTTATCAAATCTATATTTTTTCATCAAAAAAAATATTAAAAATAATAATATATTATTATTCCGTTTTGTAGACAATAAAAGACAAGGTACTGTAAATGGATACCAATTATGTCAAACCTCAAAACCTTTAAAGCTTTAAGCAGTTACATGCGAATACCAACCCTGGAGGCAGCCAGGGTTGGTATTCCCAGTTATGGCTGCACACAAACAGGCCGCAGGTAATTGGTTTGTTTCTATGCGGCCATAGCACGGTGTTACTGGGTCCAGAGGCAGTGAATGCAGCACACTAGCCACACATACTCAACCATGTAAACTTCGATTTGTGAAGTATATGTGTGTGGTGATGTGGCAAACATTTTCCACTCTCCCACACACAAATCAATTTTAAAGCAGAACTAAAGCTAAAACTAAACTAAAACTAAAACTAAAGCAAACCTGCATCCGAGCACCACAAACTGAAAACGTTACTTCATTCATTTTCAATATTCAAAGCAAACTCCCCCATTCAGCTATGTCATTATGGAGCTTTATTGTGCTGAAAAATCACTTTGAAAAACACCCTCTTGCATTTCAGGCCACATCCAACTTGAGTAAGGGCAGATGATTCATGTAGCATTTACTTCCTGGAATCCATCCGCCCTTAGCTAAGGTAGGAGGGTGTGCTTAGCTGAGAAAGCCACTCCTCCCCTCCTGAAGACTCCTGGGATATACGATATAATTTGCCTAGGCCAGAAACCAGGAAGTAACTGAAGAAATTAAAAAAAAATGTTTAGAACAAATAAATATGATATACTTCCCTATCTATTTACTAATGCTAACATCATAAGGAACAAAAAAAGTCGTTGATTGAAAATGCTTTGTTCAACCTTAAACATATATTTTATCCCGATGTCAAAAGTAACAATATGAAACATTTGTTGCCTCAATGTTCAGTCTCTCAGTATGCCTCTTATTGCACATATCTCTATCTGCTCTGATTAAAGGTAGAAGTTTCACTTAAAGTCAGGTTAGAGCAAAGTTCTCAGTTCATTGCCAAATTTCTATACTGTATTACAAGGGTCTTCGAAACTACGGCCCTCCAGTTGTTCAGGAACTACAATTCCCATCATGCCTAGTCTTGTCTGTGAATGTCAGAGTTTTTCACAGCCTCATGGGATGTGTAGTTCCGCAACAACTGGAGGGCCGTAGTTTGAGGATCCCTGCTGTATTATAAAAGCAACCAACAGCAATGTTCACAGCCTCTGAAGACCGCTTCCGTACATCTTTAGGTTTTCAATCACTTATTCCTCCTGCCACTGCCGATGGCATGCTGGCTCAGCATCACTGTTCCCCATCAAGGCGATCTGTAGGGGAGGTGGATGTGCGTTGTCTCATAGGTATTTGCCATTATACCAATGACAAGAAATAAGCACAGCCCCCTTCCCTAATAATGAACCTAACAGGGAACTTGGATTTCTCTATTAGCAAGTTAGGACCCCGTTACATCATTTACAGGGTGGAGTCCTAAAATGAAAACAGAGAAATCCGCTAAAGAGGCCTGGCCACTATGGTGGCCCTTACTGGCACCATTGATTCCTAGGAGGTTGGTGGACCCCCACTCTCTAATAACCAATTAAACTGTTCAGCCATCAGCGTCCTAGGAACAAGTGAATCAGGGGTAAATATCTTGAACTGGAGGTAAATAAGAACAACACAACATGGGCTTTATTTACCTACAATTTTCTTTACTCATATATACTGCTGATTTTGAATTACTTTGTCACAGACAGAATTTTAAGTGTCACAAATAAGAAACTAAATTAATTTGACACACTTCGGAACATAGAATGAAAGATCGAAAGAGTTTACGTGTGCTTATAGGAATTTGGCCCAAATCTTTCTATTGCGGCAGTACAACCAGAAACCTCTCGCAAACACTTTATGGAATTGCCCCTGTAAACGTTTAGGGGGTTTTAAGTAATCTTCAGGCCTAAAATGTACATTTTATAAAGTATGCAAAAAATGACCTTGCCAGGAAAGGGGTTAAACATCTTTTACTGATTGTTAAGAACATGTAAATCAAGTAATGTCTGTAGTCTGGGCACATGTGCACTTTTAGGTCAAAGCAACAGGTTTGCTTTAATCTATCTTCCCCAGCAGCAAAATGTAACCCCCCACCCATTCACAGTACTTCCAGGAATGGAGAAGCTAAATGGGTCAAATCTCGGCCGTTTCAGGAGGGAACGGTCAAGATTCGGACCATGTATGAGCATGGTCCGATCAACTTGGGTACAACCAGCCTGACGGCTTTTACATATGAGAGAATACAATGGCTCTGTTGGAGGAATTTCCCCACCAACACTGACTGTGTTGAGGGGGGAAATCAAGTGATTTTCTTTAATGCAACCGGTGATTGCAGGAAAGAAAATAACTCTGTCTAGGGCCGTGTTTAGTCATTTTACCAGTGTTAAAGTTGTTACAAAAGCAACCTCTCATCATGGAGGCTTTCATCTATATCCATTGATCTGCTTGATTACATGCCAGGATTACATAAACTCTTGCCACACTTCCGGGATGCTCAGATCTGCAAAATGAAGCCTGGGGCTGTGTGTTTTGTAAATGGCCTAGAGGAAAGGGGGGTGGAGAGCCCATCCTGTTGATGGGGTCTATAGGACCTGCAGCACCTATATCCATGTGGCTTGGAAGTACAGCAGCTGCTATACTAATTCCAGCACCTAAAAGAGTAGATTTGCCAGATGAAGAAGAAAGCCTGCATGATGGGAGGTTTCTTTAAAGGAACGGAATGTACACTATATTACCAAAAGTATTGAGGCGCCTGCCTTTACACCCACATAAACTTTAATGGCATCTGAGTCTTAGTTCGTAGGGTTCAATATTGAGTTGGCCCACCCTTTGCAGCTATAACAGCTTCAACTCTTCTGGGAAGGCTGTCCACAAGGTTTAGGAGTGTGTCTATGGGAATGTTTGACCATTCTTCCAGAAGCGCATTTGTGAAGTAAAGCACAGAAGTGGACAAGAAGGTCTGGCAGCCAGTCTCTGCTCTAATTCATCCCAATAGTGTTCAATTGGGTTGAGGCCAGGATTGGTGCAGGCCTGTCAAGTTTCTCCACCCCAAACTTGCTCATCCATGTCTTTATGGACCTTGCTTTGTGCACTGGTACAAATTATTTGCTGAAGGGGGATTATGGTGTGGGGTTGTTTTTTCAGGCGTTGGGCATGGCCCCTTAGATCCAGTGAAGGGAACTAAGGCATTAGCATACCAAGACATTTTGTGGGAACAGTTAAGGGATGACCCCTTCCTGTTCCAACATGACTGCGCACCAGTGCACAAACAAGGTCCATAAAGACATGGAAGAGTAAGTTTGGGGTGGAGGATCTTGACTGGACTGCCCGAGTCCTTACCTCATCCTGATAGAACACCTTTGGGATGAATTAGAACGGGGACTGCAAGCCAGGCCTTCTCGTCCAAAATTAGTGCCTGACCTCACAAATGCGCTTCTGGAAGAATGGTCAAACATTTCCATAGACACACTCCTAAACCCTGTGGGCAGCCTTCCCAGAAGAGTTGAAGCTGTTATAGCTGCAAAAGGTGGGCCAGCTCAATATTGAACCCTACGGACTAAGACTGGGATGCCATTAAAATTCAGGCGGGTGTAAAGGCTGGCGTCTCAATACTTTTAATAAAATAGTGTATACCAGCTTTAACCTTGGTAAGACTGTTGTGCCCACAGCTAAGCTTTAATAACTAAATTCCTTAACAAACATAACCTAACACAGCAAATTTTGGCATAGCATTACAAGCAGAATAATGGCATTGATTTAATCCAAGAGTTAGTCATGCACTTCAGTCTGAAGTACTTTATCGTAACTAATCTCTACAATCAATACAGGCTAAACTGGTTTGGTGTGTATGTCAAAAGTGCAGAGAGGTTATCTGTTTGAGGTTAATATGTGAACCTTTTACTCCTTCAATGTAGTCACCTATGAGGTACTGCTCCACGTTTTATGCCATATATAGAATAGGGCTGCAACTAACGATTATTTTCATAATCGATTAGTTGGCCGATTATTGCTTCGATTAATCGACTAATCGGATAAAAACCTAAAAAAAAAAATAAAAAAAGTGTATAATTTAGTTAATATTCTTGAATATCTATATGTAGTGGTAAATATAACTATCCAGCTATATAGTTGGATATTTAATCCACTCTGAAACCGATATATGTATTATTAGAGGTTTAAATGTGGTACATATCAGACTCCGAGATCAATATTTTTAAAAGACCTAAAACACTGTTTTGCAAATTTTTCAGACCGGATTTGTATATAATCATGATAGACTCCCTTATTAATAGGCAGGTAGTTTGATACAAGCTCCCTGTGCCTGTAATACACAAACTAAATTTTCTTTAGAAAATTTTTAAAAACATTCATCCGATTTTTCTAACCATTAGTGTATATTGGTGTTCGTTGTCAACCACAGTGACAGGAAAATTTGAAGGAGCAGAATAGAAAACTTCTCGATCAAACAAATCTTCAAATAGTGTATGTGGTTTTTGCTCAGAAGTTTTATTCATTTTAAAATTTATTGTTAAAAGCAAGTGGAATTTACAAACAACACTCGTCCATTCAACAAATATATAAATCATTTTTGAACAAATATAGATGCAAATATTTTTGTCCAAAAATCCAATACATGTATGGGAAGCAGAAGACCTTTAGTCCCCGTACACACTAGGGCGACCTGTGAGGCGACCTGGTCGCCTCACAGGTCGCCTTCCATAGGGAAGCTGCGGACCCGTTCTAATAGGAGCGACACAAGTCGCTCCGACTTAGAAAATGGGTCCCGAGCTTCTTTGGGGCGACCTGGAGGCGACCGCCATAAACTTCAGTGTTATGAAGTCCGTGCCGGCCGCTCCGAGGTCGGGGCGCGCTGCTCGCACCTCGACCTCGGAGGTCGCCCCTGGAAGTCGGATCGCCCCAGTGTGAACGGGGCCTTAGTAGCAGCAGCATGCTTTTTTTTTCATGTGTATGTATATAAAAAAAATATGCCCAGAAGTTGGATATGCAGGATATTTTAACTGGGAGTCAGACATGAAGGTATATGAAGGGTGGAGGGGAGAAAATAACATTTATATATTAAAGTAGTACTAAAAGCTGAGACTTTTTTTTTTTTCATGGATATAATCATTTTAAATACAGTATAATGCACAATACTAATAAACTTTTACTTTAAATGTAATTGTGATGCCTTATATCACCTCTAGTCTATCGGCCTCCACCTTCTCTGGGTTCAGATGCTGATCTTCCCAGCACAGAGCCCTTACAGTGATTGTAAATGTTGGATTTTTTCTTTTTAACAACAATCTTGTCATACTTTTCCTCGCTGTGTAATGATTTTTCACAGAGCAGCACTGATTCTCCTCTTCTGCCCCCCCCATGGCACTTCCAGCCCCTTCTGCCTTCAAAGTGCCCCTATAGGAAGCAGCAAAGTATAGTACTGTACAGAGTGTCCCTATAGCAAAAAACCTCTGCCTTTAGAATCACTTGATTCCTTCTCTTGCCCAGGACTATATTTCCCATGAGGCATTGCTCCTCACACATTCACAAGTTCTCTGTCATCTACTGACATGTATGGATGGTTTACTGAGCTGTATGTGTGTTGCACTGTATTTTCTGATATGTAAACAAATAATGCATTCTGTATGAAGGACAACTAATCGGCTGACGATTAATCGATTACGAAAATAGTTGACAACTATTTTCATAATCGATTAGTTGACGATTATAATCGATTAATCGATTAGTTGTTTCAGCCCTAATATAGAATATCAGAAAATTAAATACAAGGCTACATTACTTGCACATTTACAATGACTACCATTTATTACTTCTAGTTAAAAAGAGAAAATTAATTTCTGTATTCATGGAAAAAGTAAATATACACTCACCGTCAGCCACCAGATAAGAGGTTCCTAAACTAGGACCCACTGACCCCCGAAGGCTCCATTCACACCTGAGCGTTCTGCAGCAACACCTGCTGCACTTCTTTTATTATTTAGGTGTTTTTTGGCACGTTTTTGGAGCGGCACCATTTATTTGAATGGGCCTCCCTCCGCTCCAAAAAATGTGGCATAGAATTTTGGAACAGAGCCAGGTGTGTTTGGGCATTGCCGATTTTGCAGCGATTTTAAGGCATTTTTTGCACGACAATTGCGGAAATATTGTACTGCATTGAGGGTCCCCCACAAAGAAGAAATAATTGCATTGCGAATGCGTCCCGTGTTTTCCCGTGATTCTGCCAGTGATTCCAGTACGTTCAGGTGTGAATGGAGCCCAAGTGCTCCATGGATGGGTTTGGGTGGGTCAGATAAAATAATAGCATTTACATTCACAGAAATAAACTAGATAATGAGAGAGTGAGAAGAAGAAGCAGTAGCAGTAGATTTGAGTAGAATTAAATTTGTTTTGCTTAATTTGCACAAGATTGGTGTTTCCTTCCAACTTCCAACCACCGCTTTCTCAAACAAAAAAAGGAGTTGAAAGATGGCTCAGCACACCAGACTCTACCTACAATAAAATATCCTATCTGGGTGAAATGTTCCCCAGGCTTCTCATTGAATTCAAATGTTTTGGTCATGTGTGCAGGTTTATGTTAAATTGGTATGTTGTGGTTTGTTCCTTTAGATGTTCTTTTCGGCCTCTGGAGCGAAATGAATGGCAGGAGATGGGTTTTCTCATCATGTGACCACTGACCTAAGCTGTCATAGTGGTACACGATCCCACCCCATCCCATCAGCTCTGTATCATAAACAGTGAACGGGGGCTGTAGGAAGCACACTCACAGCCCAACACCAGTTTCCCATAGGCATTACTCAACCAAAAAAAAAAAATAATAATAATTATCCATATATTACATCTTTTTCGGCTCTTCTCTGTAATACCAACGTCAGACAGCATATTCAAAAAAATCCTTTAAAAAGCTCCTTGGTTGCCGTTTCCTTTCTGAAGGTGGCATCATTTGTTTTACATGGTCCCAATATGTATGGGAATGTACCCACCCTCCTTCGCTAGCTCCAAACATGTACTGCAATCATACGTGCCATCGCAGCCTGCATTGGTTCACTTTTTAATAATCATCACTCCCATTCATACCATCTCTGCCCACACAGCACTGCACAGGGAACAGCACTGCCCCCCCAGGGTTCAGAGTAAGAGCGGGACCAGGATACATTGACACATGCAGAGTAGGACCACCAATGTAATGTGCAATGGGAATTGGAGTTTGACTACAGAGGGGCGCTGCTCATGCGCCTTTACTAGAAAGGGATGTAAAACAGGCTCAGTAGGGAGCACGCGGAGGAGAAAAGATGCAGGAAAAAATGTGAGCACAGAATAAAGCCCAACTCCAAGGAAAATGGAAAAGTACAAGGAAAATTATCCTTTGCAGTGGGTTACAGGACTCTTTACTCTACTGGCAGACAGCACTCCCCCATACTCCAGTAGTGGACTGTTCCTTGGCATCCTTAATTTCATTACAGGGCTCTGGACCCTGCTTTGGTCTTGATGATGTCAAGGGGAGAAAAAGCTGGAGGCCGGTCAGGCTGTGAGGGGGGAGAGGAGAATAAGGTAGGTAAATCTTCTTTTATTGTTCCCCTGGACCAAAATGAGCAAACAACCCCTGCAGTGCAGTTACAGCCCCACTGTAAGGGGTCATTTTTATAATTGTCTGAAGTTGGGATGTATGGCTGAAACCCAGGCAAATATAGAAACCACTCCATTTAGCCCTGTGAATCATTTAAAGTAGTTGTAAAGTCAGAGATGGATTACTGCCAGCCCCTTATTTCAGATCACCTCTGTGCAGTGACGTGGCCTCCCACGCTCTCCTTCCCCGATCTAAGGGCTATAGCGGGAGGGGCTAAGCAGACAGCACAGTGGTCACATTACCTCCCAGCTGACGTCAGACAGGGATCTCAGCCCCTCCCGCTGTAGCCCTTAAAACAGGGGAGGAGAGCTGCGGGAGGTCACGTGACAGCGCAGAGCGCAGAGGGGATCTGAAAAAAGGTATTTATCAGCATCACCTTAAACAAACATTTACACTGTGTAGTATACCTTGGTATAACACAGGGGCTGGCAGTAATCCTACTTAAATTTTTCAACCACTTTAAAATTATTTTTAATCAGTGCATCGCTGAACTAAAATGGTATAGTTTTTATAGTAAGGTTTGTTTAGGATGATGGTATAGTTTTTATAGTTATGTTTGTTTAGGATGATGCCAATAAATACCTTATTTCAGATTGCCTCTGTGCGGTCACATGACCTCCTGCAGCTCTCCTCTCCTAAGGGCTACAGCGGGGGGGGGGGGGGCTGAGATCCCTCTCTGACGTCAGTCGGGTGATGTTGTGACTGCTGTGCTGTTTGCTTAGCCCCTCCCGCTGTGGCCCTTAGATCTGGGGAGGAAAGCGGTGGGAGGTCACGTGAACGCACAGAGGTGATCTGAAAGAAAGTATTTAGTGGCATAATTTTAAACAAACATTTACACTGTGTAGTATACCTTGGTAAAACAGAGGGGCTGGCAGTATTCCTACTCTGACTTTACTGCCAGCTACTAATAGTGGCAGGAGGGGAGGGGAGGGGCAGGGAGGAGATTGCTCACACACAGGAGTGAACAGGCAGGAAGGGGGGAGAGAGGGGAGAGCTGGGGGATGACAAAAGTATGTAAACTGACCACCATATCATGGATCAGCAGCTATGATTACCGTGGTCAGTTAGTATAGGGGCACACAGAAACAAGCAGGATCAACCAGGTTTAATACAACATAGAAAGGGACAGATTAGACAGCTCAAACACTTTGCTGTTTAACCTGCTTTAAAGGGTTTTTTTTAGGGTTACAACCTCTTTGGTATATCTAAAACCAAACATTTTCTTAAGATTGAAGTAGGAAATGGTTAAAACCTCTGTTACCTGTCTCCCTACTGGGGGGACAGGAAGTGGGGGGGGAAATAAGTGACACAGATGGCAATGACAGAGGCTCTAACCCTTTCTTGTGGTACAGAAAACAAAATAACACTTTGGTTGGATTAAGGCTGCCATAAAACTAACCCTATGAACAGGTGTAAAGGTAAGGAGAACACAGGGGATGACCTCACTGGTATACTTTTAGTCCTACCTTGTCCAATCACATTCTGTAACAGGCTGTATGCGATGTGTTTATAGGTCACAGACCTGGTTGTGTTGTTCAAAAAGTGTCTGTATTACAAAACTACAAATATTTCACACGTGTGTGTTTGCCTGTAGGTCAACTTTGAAAAAGAACCTCTTTATTGGGGAAAGAAAAAAAAAAACACATTTTGCATAGCACTACAGCAAAAAATAATGGTAATGGTTTATGCTAACCTTTATTCACTGGGGACTAATGAAGGCCACAAGAGATTTTCTCTACACGCGTTATGCTTGTACATTGTTCAGTGCACAGCAACTGGAACTACCAGAGACTATGCACAGCAACTTTGTATTGGTACGTATCATACAAAACAGTCAAACACTTCCAGCTTGATTAGACATGTGCAACTTGATTCAGTCCGAATATACATTCGGACACATTTTTGGTTATTCGGATGTATCAGAATCTCCGAATTAAATAGTAATGAATTTCCTTGAAATTCCTTTAATTCCATTTTGTATATTTGTTTTCTAACGAATTCCAGATTTTCGTAACAATTTGATTTCAGATCAGTCAAAAAACGAACAACCGATTCGAATTCTGTGTGAACTAAACTAAACTAATTCAGAAATGAATCAACAAAACTAAATCAGTAAACATAACAAATCTATCCGAAAACTAAACATATTTTTCCGTTCTTCACATGTCTACTTGATAAGTTTTTCATTTAGGGCTCGTTTGCACTAGGATTGGTGACTGGCTATTTCCTGCACCTGAAAACAACTGTTTTCTATGTGCCCTGTTCACAACGCAACAGAGCCCCTGGGTGCCAAGCAGCATATTGTATGCGTTTTTTCACAAGAGATTGCAGCTTACCAGAAGGCGCCATGTACTGTACATTTCTGTGCACTGCAGCTTAGCAAAGGTGCATAGAACTGAATAAAATATTGACATATTAATAAAGTTGGAAAAAAAAAGAAGTACACAATGCAATGTGCTTAACCGCTTGCCGACCGTCGTAAGTACATATACTGCGGCGGTCAGCCCCGTGCAGGCAAAGTGACGTATGGGTAAGTCACTCGCCTGCGAGCCAATAGGGGGCGAGCGCGCGCCACCGGATCCCGCCCCCGCTCGTTCACGGACAACCCCCGCGCGTGTGCCCGTCGGACCCGATGTGCGCTGGTCACTCGCGATCGTCCGTTACAGGCGAAGAAAGGCAGGCGGCTAATGTAAACAAAGCCGCCTGTCATTCTCCCCTGTGTAAGTGCAGAGATCATACGGTCCTGCTATGTAGGACCCTAGATCTCTGCTGTTACATGAACAGCCACATCCCTGCACAGTTAGAAACATGCCCCTAGGGACACACTTATGCCTCGTTTCCACTGAGCGGATCGGTTCGGGTCAGTACGGTACGCTAATTTGAGTGTTTCCATTATGAAAGTGGCCCATACAACCGAACCAAACCGCACCATTCCTGGTCCTGCTTCAGATGTAGGGCCATAGGAAATGGAACGGTACGGTTAGGGCGGAGCTACTAGCGTCACACGATAGATTCCACTGATTGGCGGACAGGAAAACTTCAATGCTCACGTCAAATGAAAGAGCAAAACAAACACCTCATTTGGTGTAAACCCCGCATGGTCCCTGGTGGCCCAACTTGCAGTGGAAACGCTCACCTGAATAGACCGGACCATTCTAACCCTTCCAAACTGTACCGACCCGAACCGCTCCGCTCAGTGGAAACGAGGCATTAACCCCTCCTTCTCCAATAAAGTTAACCCCTTCCCTGCCAGTGTCATTTTTACAGTAACAGTCATATGTATAGCACTGATTACTGTAGTAATGTCACTGGTACCCCCAAAAGTGTCAAAAATGTCAGTCAAGGGTCCGATCTGTCCACCGCAATGTCGCAGTCCCGCAAAAAAAAAAAAAAACGCAGATCGCCGCCATTACTCGTTAAAAAACAAACAACAAAAATGACAAAAATCTTTCCCGTAGTTAGTAAACGCAATAACTTTTGAGCAAACCAATCAAAATACACTTATTACGATTTTTTTTACCAAACATATGTAGCAGAAAACAAATTGGCCAAAAATGTTAAAAAATTTGGATTTTTACATTTTTTTTGGGGAATTTCATATAAATAAATGTGAAAAATATTGTTATTTTTTTCAAAATTTACGCTTTTTTTTTGTTTATAGCGCATGATCAAAAAAAAAAAAAAAAAAAAAAAAAAAAAAAAAAAATCGCACAGGTGATCAAATACCACCAAAAGAAAGCTCTGTTTGTGGGGAAAAAGGACATCAAATTCGTTTAGGTACAGCGTCGCACGACCGTGCAATTGTCCGTTAAAGTCACGCAGTGCCGAATCACAAAATAGAGTCTGGTCAGGAAGGGGGTAAAATCTTCTGGGGCTTAAGTGGTTAAACAGCGAGCTCCTGCTGCCACCACATGAGGAAAAGGGGTGCTAAAAGCTCCCCCTTTCCCCCCATTGTCGTCGGAGACAGACATAGGTGGGGGGGGGGGGGGGCGCTGAACATGACGCAGATCACTGTGCAGCGATCTTATCCGGAAGTTGGAGCTGGTACCTGTCAAAACCAGGTACCCGCTTCCCCCCAAAAAGTGCCAAATTTGGCAGTGAAGAGGGGGAGGGTGCAAACAAGTGGAGCTTCGCTTTAAATATGCATCACAGCACCCTTTACCAGACTTAACACTGACAACTGCTCGCACAGTGAAAACCCTGCGATTTTTCCGCGCAGGCCAATGTGAACAAGCTCTTAGCACTAGACTTCACAACGATTCCTAAATCCATCCAGCTGCAGAATATATGAGAGATTTTTATAACTGGTGAAATGGGCCTAGTCCCCTACAAGTGTATTGTGTCAGAATTCCACTGTAAGCAACCAAACAGTATAAAAGCACAAACTGTGCCGGACAGAATTTTACAGCGATTACATAATTCTGTGTGTCGAAAATAAAGAGCTTATGTTGTAAAAATAGACAATACATAAATCCGAGGGAGAAAAACACTAGCGTTAGGAGGAAAATTACACTTCACGGTTTTGTTTCGGCTACATTACATGACTGACACACTGATAGAGCACAGGGTTACTTTATCTGTCCTTGTAGATACATGGGATATTAGGGGTTTTACACTGGATTTCTACAGCAGCCTCATCTAATGCTTCTAGGCTTTTCACTGAGGCTAGAAAATGAAGTTCCTTTTTAGAATAAAGTCATTGTCTTGGGATTTAACCTAAAGGCCCTTTTCAGATGGAGCAGAATCTGTCCAAGAGGATCTGCCTGCTCAGCGGGGGATCTCTCTGCTGATCCCCACTGCGTCAAGGCCAGCGCTGGCTCTGTCTCTCTGGGTCCAAAAAAAAAGTCAAATTCCAGACGTTTAAAAGTTTTGGGACACCAGCCGTAACTCCGGACCCCGGGGCGACCTCCGCGTTTTACGTGGCCAGGGGGGCGGGAGAGCTCCCTGAAAAATTTGGGGTCCCTAGCTGGAAGCGGCGGGGGAGAGCCGACCGTGGACGCGAGGGCGGTCGAGGACGCCGCGAGCGGCGTGCCGCGATTTAGCCGCGGCCTCCCGCAGCCTCGGCGGATCGAACTTGCTGTTTTTACCGGTCGATATCTCTGGGACCGCGGGTGGCGGGGACTTGAAACTTGGCGGGCCGGGGGTCGAGGACCTCCTCTAGGGCTGGCAAAAGTTTGGGGTCTCTGGGTGCGACGGGCGGGGAGCGGTGGCCGCCTGAATGAGCCCCGCCGATCGGGTCACCTCGACACGGCGGAGGCGGATGACAGGTGCAAAGCAGAGCGGACAGGGACATAGCCCTCTGTTTTCTATGGGGTGGTCAGATGGAAATGAACTGCATATGTCTGTTTCTATCCAATCTGATCCACCGGATGGATGGGGATACATTCGCCATCTGTTTTTAGTGGACTGGATCGAATCGGATGCCGGCAGGTGACAGCGGACACATGTCCGCTGACATCCGCTGCCCCATGGAGAAAATTGGGTGGTCCGATCGGGTCCGCCTGAAAATCGAACATTCAAACCTGATCGGTCTGCTGGTGTGAAAGGGAAACCTCAAAGTTTCCCTTGCAGTGGGGCTCCACTTGCACTGCAGTAATTGCAGTAATAAGGTCATCCCCTGTGAGTAATTACACCAATATCAGTGCATCCCTATCCCCCATCTATGCCAAACATCAAAGATGGAAGAATTTCACCTGACATCTATTGTGTTCAGGCAGTTGCAGTGTTCCCTTACATTGGTGGTCTATTGAAAAGTGCCCCCTCACGCTGGTGGCAGCTAACCCAGGAAAGTTGCAGATGCACTGGGCTGCACACGCGGTGCAGATGAACTGCAGCACATGACTGTGAAAGCAGCCTTATAGGGGGCTCAGAACAGTAAGGGTTCATTTACATTTGTAGTTTGGGGGTTGGTAAAACCCCATAGTGAAGACATATTTTTACCACCCCTGCCCCAACCACAGCCCCTTTAGCTGAAGTGGCCAGGAGTGTACACATGTTCCAGCCGCAGCAAGACTTATATGCCCTTTCATTGTTGGTGGGTGTAGCACCTGCCAAGCATGACCCATTCAAGTGAATTAGGTCACTCTGCAAGTGCCCATCAAGCTTGTGCAGTACAGCAAACAAGGGGTTAAAGCAGGAAGCACAATGACGCTTTCTCCCCACCTGCTTTAATCCCTTGGACTTAACAGAAGCATACAGTTGTGGGGCGCTGGCAGAGTGGCCCAGGACCCTATATTCATTATATCTGGTCTCTCACAGTACACAGAACATGGAAATGCAATTAGTTTAGTAAAGATAAACTGCTAAATACCTTTTCTCATCAGCAGTATATAGCAGTCTTGTGACTTCTATCACTGGTTAAAGCTTGTAGGAGGAGGCTGCATAACCCCTGACCCTCTCTCTGGACAGTGCAGATTGGCCCCGGGCTGATCACATGCACCCTTCCAAGAAAAAAAAAAAACTCTAGCAATACACACCAAACTGAGCATGTGCAGGGTGCAGGGTGCAGGGTGCCCCCCCCCCCCCCCCCAGGCTCTGTACTAATCAGCAGATGGATTGGGGACTGTAGAAGAAGGAGAGGATCAGAAAAGATGGGATCAAACAGCCTTTTTACACAATGCGGAGGATTAACCCCTTAGGTTCCACAGTGAACACAAGCTTTCTTTTTTTCTGCCTATACAGACTGATTTTACTGTTGTGGGTTTAGTAACTCTTCAAAGACAGATTCCACCTTTTGCCAAAATTCAAAAATTAATTCAAATGAATTGTATTTTTTAACGTACGCGTGTGTGCTACTGATTTTCATTATATTCTTTTATGAGCGGAGCACAATATGCGCAGCATATTTAACCACCTCCCACCCGGGCCATTGTACATATACGGCCGGGTGGGAGTCTCGTCCTGATCGGACGTTCCGGAACGTCCTTCAGAAGGAGAGAGATCGCGCCGCCGCGGGCACGCGCAGCAGCGCGATCTCGATGTGCCTGTGTCCCCAGGACACAGAGCAACAAGACTCGGCAGGAGGGCCCTGTGATTGGCCCTCCTGATCACATGACGGCTGTGTCCAATCACAGCCGTCATGTAATGTCAATACAGCCGTTGTAACGGCTTTGATCTCTTCTCCTCCTGACAGATCCTGTCAGTGAGGAGAAGAGCAGAGGATCGATTCTGCAGCCGGGGTGATCAGTGAGTATTTCTAATTACTCACTGATCACAGGGGGGGTCTGTGCTGGTAATCAGATGATTGATTACCAGTGCAGCCCTGGGGGGAGGGGGTGCCACTAGAGCCACAAGGAATGCCCACCCATGACCCCCAGGGATGCCCACCATGGCCACCAGGGATGGCAAACAGGGCTCAGAGAGCCTGCCAGTGGTGCCCCCCTATCAGTGCTGCCCACCAATGCCATCTATCAGTGCTGCCCACCAGTGCCCGTTATTGCCATCTATAAGTGCCGCCCACCAGTGCCCATTATTGCCCACCAGTGCTACCTATCAGTGCCCATCAGTGCCCCCCATCAGTGCCGATCAGTGCCACCCATCAGTGCCACCTATCAGTGCCCATCAGTGCCGCCGATCAGTCCCCATCAGTGCTGCCTATCAGTGCCCATCAGTGCTGCCTATCAGTGCCCACCAATGCTGCATATCAGTGCTATCTATCAGTGCCACATATCAGTGCCCATCAGTGCTGCATATCAGTGCTACCTATCAGTGCCCATCAGTGCTGCATATCAGTGCCACCCCATCAGTGCCACCCCATCAGTGTCTCCTCATCAGTGCCTGTCAGTGCGGCGTCATCAATGCTCATCAGTGCAGGAAAAAACGTATCTATTTACAAAATTTTATAACCTAAACAAAAAAAAATTTTTTTTTTTCAAACTTTTCAGTCTTTTTTTATTTGTGCACCAAAAAAGAAAACACCTTGCAGTGATCAAATACCACCAAAAGAAAGCTCTATTTGTGGGGAAAAAATGACACAAATTTGGTTTAGGTACAGCGTTGCATGACCGAGCAATTGTCATTCAAAATGCAACAGCGCTAAAAGCTGAAAATTGGTCTGGGAAGGAAGGGGGTTTAAGTGCCCTGTATTGAGGTGGTTAAAGGAATTGAACACAGCACTGTTTAAAGACTGTCACACGATGAATGAATGAATAAAGAAACACGAGGATTTGAACTAACTTCATTTTTCTTTTTTAATGTACTTTTTTTCGATGTCTAATGTCTGCCTGATGTTTAATTTTCAATATTTCTATTTTCATACTAGTATTGTTAGGTGTATGGGATTGTTTATTTAGCAGACTAGGCAGTGCCTAAATTATTACATTTGGTTTAAAAGGTACAGTACATTATTAGAGCAGCAGCCGGTCACATATTGATCTCACATTGGTAGAGGCACTTTACTAGTTTTTTATACTTATCTGATCCTAAGCATGAGTGTATTAAAAAAAAAAAATAAATCAATACAAGATGGGACTTTAGCCTCTCCATTCACAACTTCACAGCTGGTTACCTACCGCGCACGTGTGAAGCCGGCGGCAGGGGAAGGAGGGGGCCTGAACTTCTGAGGGACCGCGTCGCAGGTAGGTCTCATGGAAGTGGGGACGGGTACCTGTCAAAAACAGGTACCCGCCCCCCTCCCCGAAAGGTGACAAATGTGGCAGCGGAAGGGAGGAGGAAACAAACCCCTTTTGGGTGGAACTCCGCTTGAAGCTTTCCGACATACAGGTTGTTCCACCTGGTTCACAGGAACTTCAATGCATTTCACTAACCAGAGCTTTTTTAATAGGGGAAGATCACATACTGTAGCTAGATACTCATGCTGTAGCCATCTAGGGAAACTCCCATGATGTAATCTCTACTTCCACAGGGAACACATAAAATTGAACAGTTGGTTAATTGCAATACACTATATATGTGATCACCTGTGAGGAATGCAGAGTACGATACATAGGCCATACAAAAAGGAGGTTATGTGACAGACTACTGGATCACTTGCAGAATAAAAAAAAGCAAAAATTTGCAAATGAACATAGCTACACATTTTATAAATGCACATGCAAAAAATATTGACTTCTTGAAGATACGTATCATTGAATGTATAGACAAATTTATCAGAGCAGGAGATAGTTTCTCCTGACTTTGGCATTGTGGATTTTTGCTTTGAATACCAGTTTACACGACGGCCTTAAAGCGGAGTTCCGGGCACAGAAATCATTTTTCAACAAACATACCCCCGGGACAGTCAGGGCTAGTACATACCACAATGGCTAGCCTCTGATCTGTCCCGGTTCGCACTTACCTTTTAGAAGAAATACTCACTTATAAAATTTCTTCCACAGCGTTTCCATCTCTCTTGTGGGCAGCTGAAGCCGGCGCGGTCCTCTTCTGCGTCTTCTTCCGCGTCTTCTTCTTCCAGAATGCGCCTGCACCGGCCCCTCTCGTCACTTCCGGTGCGGCGCCGCATTCCTCCGCTGTTTAGCAGGGGAATGCAGCGTCGCCCGGAAGTGACGAGCGGGGCCGGTGCCGTCGCATTGATTCCTGGGAGCGATGACGTTCAGCTCCCAGGAATCAGTGCAAGCCCGGAAGTGATGGCGGAGCCGCGGCACAGAGGGAGGAAGTGAAGACTAGGTGAGTATATTCTATCTTCAATTACAAGGTGAGTAAATAAAAATAAAAAAAACCTAACTATCCAATTCCTTTTCAGGTGAAGGGGAACAAGCGGACGGGCACAAAAAAAAAATATTGATTTTGTGCCCGGAACTCCGCTTTAATTTTGAGTGGGATTTTTCCCACTGTTAGAGATTTCCACCCCCCCACCCTATTTTTTCTTCTAGACCAGGGGTCTTCAAACTACGGCCCTCCAGTTGTTCAGGAACTACAATTTCCATCATGCCGAGTCATGACTGTAAAGGTCAGAGTTTTACAATGCCTCATGGGATGTGTAGTTCCGCAACAGCTGGAGGGCCGTAGTTTGAGGATCCCTGCTCTATACATTTATATACAGTACAGACCAAAAGTTTGGACACACCTCATTCAAAGAGTTTTCGTTATTTTCATGACTATGAAAATTGTAGAGTCACACTTCAAGAGGTAGTCACCTGAAATGGTCTTCCAACAGTCTTGAAGGAATTCCCAGAGATGCTTAGCACTTGTTGGCCCTTTTGCCTTCACTCTGCGGTCCAGCTCACCAAAACCATCTCGATTGGGTTCAGGTCCGGTGACTGTGGAGGCCAGGTCATCTGGCGCAGCACCACATCACTCTCCTTCTTGGTCAAATAGTCCTTACACAGCCTGGAGGTGTGTTTGGGGTCATTGTCCTGTTGAAAAATAAATGATGATCCAACTAAACGCAAACCGCATGGAATAGCATGCCGCTGCAAGATGCTGTGGTAGCCATGCTGGTTCAGTATGCCTTCAATTTTGAATAAATCCCCAACAGTGTCACCAGCAAAGCACCCCCACACCATCACACCTCCTCCTCCATGCTTCACGGTGGGAACCAGGCATGTAGAGTCCATCCGTTCACCTCTTCAAAGACACGGTGGTTGGAACCAAAGATCTCAAATTTGGACTCATCAGACCAAAGCACAGATTTCCACTGGTCTAATGTCCATTCCTTGTGTTCTTTAGCCCAAACAAGTCTCTTCTGCTTGTTGCCTTTCTTTAGCAGTGGTTTCCTAGCAGATATTCTACCATGAAGGCCTGATTCACACAGTCTCCTCTTAACAGTTGTTCTAGAGATGTGTCTGCTGTTAGAACTCCGTGTGCCATTGACCTGGTCTCTAATCTGAGCTGCTGTTAACCTGCGATTTCTGAGGCTGGTGACTCGGATGAACTTATCCTCTGCAGCAGAGGTGACTCTTGGTCTTCCTTTCCTGGGGCAGTCCACATGTGAGCCAGTTTCTTTGTAGCGCTTGATGGTTTTGGTGACTGCACTTGGGGACACTTTCAAAGTTTTCCCAATTTTTCGGACTGACTGACCTTCATTTCTTAAAGTAATGATGGCCACTCGTTTTCCTGTACTTAGCTGCTTTTTTGTTGCCATAATACAAATTCTAAGACCCTGTTCACATAGGGGTGACCCGACTTGCTGGGGCGACCTGTGAAGTCGCGGTGCACGGACTTCATATAATTGAAGTCAATGCAGGTCCCCTCCAGGTCGCCCCAAAGTAGTACAGGACCCTTTTTCTAAGTCGGAGCGACTTGTGTCGCTCCTATTAGAACGGGTCCTGTGCTAATCTATGGCAGGCGACCCACCGCGACTTGTCAGGCGACCAAGTCACCTGACAAGTCACGCTAGTGTGAATGGGCACTAACAGTCTATTCAGCTGTGTATCCACTTGACTTCTGCACAACATAACTGATGGTCCCAACCCCATTTATAAGGCAAGAAATTACATTTATTAAACCTGACAGGGCACACCTGTGAAGTGAAAACCATTTTAGGTGACTACCTCTTGAAGTGTGACTCTACAATTTTCATAGTCATGAAAATAAAGAAAACTCTTTGAATGAGAAGGTGTGTCCAAACTTTTGGTCTGTACTGTATATTCTAGTAAAACTGAATAAATTAGTAAGGGGTCTCCTATTTCATCTCAGTATTAGTTTGAAGCACATGAGATGATTTTATATAAATCAAAAATATATTGGTTTTAAATAATTTTTTTTTTTTTTTTTTATTATTGTTCTAATAAATAGGATGCTTTTAAATCATTTTGAGTGGGATGTTTCCCACTGTTAGAGATCCCCCCTCCACCCTATTTTTTCTCTATACATTTTTATATATCTAGTAAAATGGAATAAATTAGTACAGGGTCTCCTATTTTATCTCAGTCTTAGTTTGAAGCACATGAGATGATATTATAGAAATCAAAAAAATATATTTTTTTTTTTTGTTTTTTTATTATTGTTCTAATAAACATGACAATTTTAAGAGGATGGCTTCATGAATAGATAATCTGATCTGGGAATATGTAATTATTGAATTTAGAAAGACAGGTTCTCCTAATGCACTAAGATACAAGTACAGATACATTTTCACTAGGCTTCAAAATATTTGAAGAACCCCACCACAATAACAAGGCACGTTTGATACAATGTAGTCTCTCGTGAAAGTCTGTGATGTCTCAGGACATAAGGTAACAGTGTATCTTTGTTATCTAGTGAATCTGTGTGTGTATTACTGAAGTGTTTGACCTCATAAGGGGTTCCATAGAGTTAATTGATTGGCTTTGATGGTCATGGGTATGGGAGCCCTGATGTAAGGGTAGCGCTCAGCATGTGATCTTCACCCTATTGGTAAGCTCTGCTTAGAGTGAAATGCATTGGAGTTCCTGCAAACCAGGTGGAACAGTCTGTGATTCAAAGAGAAAGCTCCACCCAAAAGGGGAAGTTCTGCTTTACGGCCACCTCCCCTGCTCCTGGTACAGAAATTGCACTTTTGGGGAGCGGGGGGACAGGTCCCAGAAGACTATGGGACCATACACAAGGCGCAGCATGGCTTGCACATTTACAGTGGGCACCCAGCTGTCGCAACCTGTCACAGTTGGGTGCCCACAGTTAACATACTGGCACCGGGGACAGATGACAGAAGATGAGAACGGCTGGATCATGGGGCAGATGAGTGGCCGCTTATTTAAAATTTTACACAGGAGACTGGAGCTCCTCTTTAACCCACACATGCCTAAAGGCCCGTACACACGATAAGAAAATCTGAAGGGAAAATTTGTCCGATGACCGATCTGCTGATTTTCGGATTGTTAGTATGTTGCTTTCGACAGCCAACTCCGACTTTTCGGCTGACAAAATCCTGATGTGCAGGCTATAAAATTTTTGTTGTCCGTAATACATCTGATTTTCATCTCATTAGTACAGATTTCGACGGAAAGAAATCTTAAGAGCAAGCCTAGGCATGCTCTGAGAGAAAGAACACATACAAAGCAATCCAACACATGACATCACTTCTGAAGTAGAATTCTACTATTCTACTGAAAGTCGTACAGGAAAATTTATATGAAAATAACCTCTTTACTTTCCACGTCAGACTAGCATGCCACAAAAAACAGACAACAGATCGTTCGATAATCTTATCGTGTGTACGGGGCTTTAGCGTTTTTCTGACATTTGTTGCTTACAGTTAAAAATCAGTATTTTTTGCCAGAAAATTACTTAGAACCCCCAAACATTTTAAAGCGACACTTTAAAAAAAATGTTAATGGTTACCTGTTTAGAGTTAGGCTCCATGTACACAGGACGTTAGAAAAAACGTGCTGCAAAGCTAGTTCTGACGCTGGGAAAAAGCAGCTGTTAAACGTGCTTTCAGTAGCTTTTTCCATTGGCGTTATTGCACGTTTGGCCACGTTGCTTTTAGCAGCGTTTTTTCTGCCTCCATTCAAAATCAATGGTTCCCTATGACATGAGTGGGGCGTGGCCTCCCAATGACGTCATCGGGAGGCCATGCCCCTAATGGCTATATAACAAGCTGCAGAGACCGGAGACCGGCATAATCACCGGGGACAGCGTCGGAGAAGGACCGGAGGAAGAAGAAGAGCCGAGGGCAAAAGAGCAGAAGATTGGACAGAAGAAGAGCGGACAGCAAAAGAGCAGAAGACAAGAAGAGTGGAGAGGGAGAAGACCAGAGCGGAGAAGTCCGGATGAAGATTTTTAATAAACTTTCCTAAACGTCTCCTGTCGTTATTTACATACACTGCCTTTTATGGGGTGAATGAGTAGGGGTACAATGTACCCCATACCCATAGGGAGGGGGTCTGGGATCTGGGGGGCCACCCTTGTTAAAGGGGGCTTCCAGATTCCGATGAGCCCCCTGCCCGCAGAGCCCCCACAACCACTGGCCAGGGTTGTGGGGATGGGGGTAAGGTGCTTTGAGGTGGGGGGTGCAGAGCTCCCCCTGCCCCAAAGCACCAACACCCCCCCATGTTGAGGGCGTGTGGCCTGGTATGGTCCAGGGGGGGTGGGGCCGCTCGCTTGTCCCTTCCCCCTTTCTGCCCTGCCGGGCTGCGTGCCCGAATAAGGGACCCCACGCCGTTTTTTCGCCGTGGGGCTACCCTCAAATTCCATACCGGACCCAAAGGGCCTGGTTTGGAACCTGGAGGGGACCCCCACGCAGTTTTTTTCCCATTTTTGGCGTGAAGTTCCCCCTCAAGATTCTCACAGCGCAAGTCGACTTCCATTCAAATCAATAGGCTCCCATAAGGAACCATTGATTTTGAATGGAAGAAAAAAAAAAAAGTATAACGTGGCTGAACGTACTTCATCACGTTCGGTCCCGTTTTTGCGTTTGAAACGCCGGGAAACACACGTTCGAACGCAAATAATTGCGTTCCAAAAAACGTCCCTGAACTCAACTGCCTGCAAATGACTGTAAATGACCCTGTGTACATGGGCAGATAAGATAACATGCAGGTGGGTTCAGGAGCTTCTGAAAAAAATGCCCAACTGCTCCTAAACGGCCATTTACAATGTCCCGTGTACATGGAGCCTTACAGAGCTTGTGCTAGAATTATTGCTCTCACTCTAACGATCGCAGCAATACCTCACATGTGTGGTTTAAAAACCGTTTACATATTACGCGAGCACAGAGGGACACGGCACTTTGATTTTTTTTTTTTTTTTTTTGTACTGTTCCTTTAGAAAAAAAAAGTGATCACTTTTATTTGGTGTAACAAGGAATGTAAACATTCCTGGTGACAGTATTAGGCAGTTACAGGTACTCTTTACAGAGGGGTCTGGGGTCTAAAACCCCAGACCCCTCCTCTGCACTTAAAAGCATTCAAAACACCAAGTTTTGCTGTTTTGAATGCTGTCTTTTTCTTTTTTTATCTGGCGCCTTTTAGGCTCCAGTATCCTGAAGTGATGTCCGGGTTTTTACATCAGAGACCTGATTAGAGCCGAATCAGGCTTTGTTCGGGTCTTTGGCTAGCCAACGGACATGCCAGCTGGTTGCCTGGGTCTCCCAGTAGAACTCCCACTTCTGCTCCTTGTAATAAACACAGAGCGGCTGCTCAGCCGCATCGTTTGTTATTACATGAAAGGCGACCATTGGCGATAAACAACGCTACAGGGGTGATGCCTCTAGCTGCAGGCACCACCCCAATACAACCCCCTGAAGCTGAGGCTGCATATTTGCATTCCGTCAGCATGAAGGGGTTAATAAACTGCTTGTTTTGATCTAGGGGATTGGATAAAGCTTATACGCACCCAATCCTCTGCTCCACCTGCAAACAGCGCTCCCCCGCGATTCAACAGTGGACTATCGGTCCCGTTTTTGCATTTGAAACGCGGGGAAACACACGTTCGAGCGCAAATAATCCTCACATCTAGAGAGTCACAAGACCGCTAGGCCATGTGTGTGTGTGTGTGGGGGGGGGGGGGGGGGGGGTTAGGAGCCACAGGGAACAGTCTTGTGTGAGGAGGATTGGAGGATTAGGTAAGTATATCTCTGTTCTCCAATTCCATAGACAAAAGTACTGTTCTCCAATTCCATAGAAAAGTACTTCAAAATTTAGTTTGCTTTTAACATTTGATTTTGGACTGAATTCATTTTTTTCTGAGTTAAAACCACATTCACTGTTAACATTTTTTCATCCTGCTCCATTGAATTTTCTCACCACTGCAGTCGAAGACAAACATCGGTTTAACCCCACTAACTGTTTGAAAATTGAACGAACGCCCTTAAAACATAAAATTTCAATCAAAATTCTACTAGCGTATGGCCAGCCTAATGCAGATTTCTAATATGTTCTAATAGATTCCTCCATCTATGCCTCTATGCTAAACAGTGTCGCCAGTGTGCGACCAGCTAATTTTAATACATAATTTTATTATTATGTGCATGAGCAAGCTCCAACAGAGCTGATACCCATAGCAACCAGACATCAACTGACATTTCACAGGACCTGTAAAGGCTGCCATACCTGGTTTGAATTTCTGATGATTCCTGTTGAATTGGTCCAAAGTTGAACTGGGGGGGGGGGGGACCCTGTTGGCACCACCCTGCTCAAAAAGTCAATTCTTCAATTGACTGTTGCTGAAAGAGCTGGGTGGAAAATTGCTGGCCTGCATCTGGATTCAGTCACTGTTCGAGTATTCTGACAGCTGCAGGTGCTGGCTGTCAGAATACAATGTCCTGGTGGAGGGGATTCCTCCATCCACCTCGCTGTGGATGGAAGAATATGTCTCTTTTTTTTCCATTCACCCTACTACTTTAGTGTGGATGGAGGAATCTGTTGGATTTATTTTTGTTCCACCCACAGGCTGAATGAAATGTCTATACATGTATGGCCAGAGAGTAGAGATGCATCGAAATTTTGGCCGCCGAAACATATTGGCCGAATATGGCGCTATCGGCATTTTGGCGCAATTTTACCGCAAATTACCACGGTTATGGCTTGATTTTCATAGGTCATGTGACCACATCACAAACCACATCAAAAACGTAACACGAGTGCGTTATTAAGGCGTTCTTGCTGCATTTTCAATGCATTTCAACAACTATGTGCGTTTTTTATGCGTTTTTTTTTAACTGTCCAAAAATGCAGCAAGCAGGATTTTTAACATCACAACAGAAGCCCAACGGACCAGTGTAAAGACATACATAGAATTTAAAGGGATGCATTTTTCTTGAGCTTTTCCTGCGCTAAGGTTGCCAATAATGGTCGACAATAAATTCATATTTATTTAAATTCATGATATTAAACACTTGCTACCCGCCCGCCATCAAATGACGGCAGAGCGGTGCAGCTATTGTTCTGGGACGCCGTCATATGATTGCGCACCATAACAGCCTCTCTTACGTGCCCACAGGGGCGCGCGGAGCGGCGATCGTGGCCGCACCGTGTTGCTAGGACATGGCGCAACCTTGATCTCGGTAAAGAATCACTGACATGACTCTTTACCCACGTGATCGGCTGTGTCCAATCACAGCTGGTCACATGTAAATGAGGAAGTGCCGTTATTCGCCTCTCCTCGCCTCACACTGTCAGAGGCTCCTCCTCATAGGGGAGACAAGTACAAGTAATCAGGGTACTGATCATCAGTGCCCTGATTACACAAAATGTAAATAAAGTGCAAATTACTGCCCACCTTCAGTGCCCGTCATCAGTGCCCACAATCAGTGCCCATAGTGCTGCCAGTCAGTGCCCATCAGTGCCTGCTCATCTAGGCACTGATGGGCACTGATGGTGCTGCCCATCAGTGCCGCCCGTCAGTGCCCATCAGTACCACCGATCAGTGCCCCATCTCAGGGCCACCTATCAGTGCAGCATATTAGTACCTCCTCATCAGTGCCACCTCATCCGTGCCCATCAGTGCAGTCTATCAGTGCCGCCTCATCAGCGCACATCAGTGAAAGAGAAAAATTATTTATTTGCAAATTTTACTCACAGAAAATAAGAAAAACTTTTTTTTTTCAAAATTGTGTCTTTTTTCTTTATCTTTTTGTAAGAAATAAAAACCCAGAGGTGATTAAATACCACCAAAAGAAAGCTCTATTTGTGTGGAAAAATTATAAAAATGTCATATGGGTACAGTGTTGTATGACAATTGTCATTCAAAGTGTGAGAGCGCTGAAAGCTGAAAATTGTCCTGGGCAGGCAGGGGGTGAAAGTGCCCTGTAGGTAAGTGGTTAATTAAAAAGTCAAATATAATACAATCATGTATAAAATTATAAATCATTTTTAAAAACTGTCATTTTCAGTTTTCGGCCAAGTGCATCCTGTATTACTAAAATTTCCATGCGGTGCACCTATAGCTTGAAGTGACGCTAAATCCTTATACTACAAAATTAATCCACACACATCTACTTCCCATGGGCCCTGTAATCCAATTTTCATTAAACCATTTCTCGCTGTGTTTTTCTGCTTCCTTGCAACGTCCTCCGTGAGCTCCCAAACCTCTCCTTTTCCCTGTCACTTCTGCAGTTAGTTGTGGTCATGTGCATTGCTCTATGCACACTACAACATCCATAGTCCTTAGTCCATCTCAGGCTACTGAGCAAGAGAGGGTGGCTACCTCCCTACATACAGCAGGTCCATGAAGAATGAATGTAGCCAATAAAGGATGAGCTCAGGTGTGTTCAGAAAAGAGTCCAAACCAACCTAAGCTATTCTGCCAGGAAGTGGTCAAAGCTGACAGCTATCATAGGTGATGGAGGCATTTTCTGTCCTGCAGAGGTGTGTATATTTGCAGCTGCAAGGTGATGAATGTCTCCACCACCTATGATTGGCTGTCAGCTTTGACAGCTTCCTATTGGGATAGCTCAAGCAGGTTCAGACTTGTGTCTAAATCCCCCTGAGCTATCTTGCCAGTAAGCTGTCAAACCTGACAGGCAATTATAGGTGGTGGAGACATTTTCTGCCCTGCAGGGGTGTGTATATTTACAGCTTCAATTTGGAGAATGCCTCTGCCACCTATGACTGGCTGTCAGGTTTGACCACTTCCTGGCGAGATAGCTCAAGCAGGTTCAGACTCCTGTCCAAACCCACCTGAGCCATCTTGCCAGGAAGCGGTCAAAGCTGACAGCCAATCATAGGTGGTGGGAGCATTCTCTGCCCTCCACGGGTGTGTATATTTACAGCTTTAAGGTAGGGAAGGCCTCTGTCATCTATGATTGGCTGTCGGCTTTGACAGCTTCCTAGCGAATCAGCTTATGCAGGTTCAGACTCATGTCCAAACCCACCTGTGCTATCCTACCAGGAAGAAGTCAAAGCTGACAGCCAATCATAGGTAGTGGAGGCATTTTCTGCCCTGCAGGGGCATGTATGTTTGCGGCTGCGAGGTGGGGGAATGCCTCCCCCACCTATGATTGACTGTAGGCTTTGACAGCTTCCTAGAGGGATAGCTGAAGCAGGTTAAGACTCGTGTCCAAATCCACCTGAGCTATCTCGCAAGAAAGCTGTCAAACCAGACAGCTAACCATAGGTGGTGGAGGCATTCTTTGCCCAGTAGAGGTGTGTATATTTGCAGTTGCGAGGTGAGGAATGCCTCCGCCACCTATGATTTTCTTTCAGCTTTGACAACTTCCCAGCGGAATAGCTCAAGCAGGTTCAAACTCGTGTCCAAATCCACCTGAGCTATCCTGCCAGGAAGCTGTCAAACCTGGCGGCCAACCAAAGGTGGTGGAGGAATTCTCTGCCCAGCAGGGGTATGTAAATTTGCAGCTGTGAGGTGAGGAATGCCTCCACCACCTATGATTCGCTGTCAGCTTTGACAACTTCCTAGAGCAGTGATGGTGAACCTTGGCACTCCAGAAGTTTTGGAACTACATTTCCCATGATGCTTGTGCATTCTGCAGTGTATTGGTGCATCATGTAGTTCTAAAACATCTTGGGTGCCAAGGTTCGCCATCACTGTCCTAGAGGGATAGCTGAAGCAGGTTCAGGTTTGTGATTGAACACACCTAGTTTATCACTGGTAACCAAACACTTTTGGGTGGATTTACTAAAACTGGAGAGTGCAAAATGTAGTGCAGCTCTGCAAAGAAACCAATAAGCTTCCAGGTTATATTGTCAAAGCTTAAAGCGGAGTTCCAGCCTAACCGCACACTCACCTGTTCCATGGTCCAGCGATGCGCGGTCTTCTCCCTCTCTGCTCTGCGGCGCCGGCATCACTGATGTGGGCACACGGCTGTTCACAGCCGGGTACGCACTGCGCATGCGCTAGTTGCACTATGCGTCATGATTGGCCAGCAATCTTCTGGGACCTCTGACATGTCCCAGAAGATTGCAGGGAGGGAAGGAGAGAGGAGAACTTCCGCTCAGGGCGCCGCGGCGCTCTGAGCGGAAGTGGGAGCGGGTACCTGTCAAAAATAGGTACCCGCTCACCCCCCAAAAAAAATGACATGCCAAATGTGGCATGTCAGGGGGTTAGGACTATTTAAAGCGGAAGTTCCACTTTTAAAGACGTGTTCCAGCTGAGGAAAAAAAATAGAAGTCAGCAGCTACAAATACTGTATCTGCTGACTTTTAATATATAGACACTTACCTGTCCAGGGAGCCCGCGATGTCAGCGCCCCAGCCAATTTTTGGCTTGGCTTTCGGGTGCTGCCGCCACCGCCATTCGTTCTAGGGGAAACCGGCCTTTCAGCTTCACAGGCTGTTCCCTACTGCGCATGCACATTCTAATTGGCTCGGCAACGGGGGAAGTAGGAGGGGGCCGAACTTCCAAGGGACAGGGCCGTGGCTCTGTCTCATGGAAGCGGGGACGGGTACCTGTCAAAAACAGGTCTCCGTTCCCCCCTGCCCCCTTTAAGGTGCCAAATGTGGCACCGGAGGGGGGGGGGGAAGCAGATGAGCGGAAGTTCCACTTTTGGGTGGAACTCCGATTTAATTGTACAAGCTAAAGTTGGAAGCTGATTGGCTACCATACACAGCTGCCCCAGATTATGAACTCTCTGGTTTTAGTAAATGAATGCCAGGTCACTGCAGCAGCAAAAAAATTAATTTGGCTAGGAGCAATAGAAGGTACTTTTCTGAGTTAAGAATACATATGTGAATGGAATGGGGTTTTCCAGAGTTTAGTGTCACTTTAAGAAAATGACACAAATCCTCTTTGTTCCTGTGGTCAAATGTTATTTTCCATTTCCAGATTTTTTTTTTGTTTTGTTAATAAATTATAAATAAACCTAAAGGTTTACATACAAACACAACAACAATAAAGTGCATCTGATAAGACAACAATATACATCAGACAGAAGAAGGCAGAAGTTAGCAGCAAGGAGTAAACAGTGGCAGCCCTAGATGTGCAAGGAGATGACAATGACTTCCCCATAAGAAGTCAGGACACCCAGGAAGGGACACATGGGGGATGGGGTCTCCAATACAACTGTCACTATGACATAAAGGAGAGGCAGCCAAGCTGATGAAAGTAAAGTCAGCTCATGGTGATCCTATTATACTGATCACTCCAGGAGGAGGAGGAGATCTCCTACATGGATCCCACTCATACAGCTGACTGCAACTTTTCCTGCTGATCAGCCCATATGAATGAATGGACTGGGCAGTACAGGAGAAGCATGGATCTCAGAACACAATACAAACTTACACACAGCAATAGGGGGGTGATCGGTGTACAGCTGGGGGGACACACACTTACCCCACCATCTCCTTCTTCCATTTTCCATGTCTGAGATGTCGCCTGTACAAATAAGTCCTCTGCTCTCCTTTGTGTTTTCCTTTCGCTTGCTCTCACTCCTCCCCTTGTCTCCTGTGCTGCCGTCTATACACAGGCAGGTCTGCTGCTCCCCCTCTCTCTCCCTCCTGTGTGCAGTCTTTGTTGTCAGCCGTCAGTGCTGGGGCTCTCCGCCTACTCCCCCCTATAGAAGAGATCCTGCTTCCTGAGCACAGCACCGGTGTCACTGTGTACTGACTGAGCACTGACTGAGCACAGCATGGCCCGGACACACAGCACCTCCTCCTCTACTCTCTCCAATCACTGGCCTGCCTTCTGCCTACATACACGATCATGTCTGCTTCCTACTACACTCTACTCTGTCATGTCTGCTTCCTAGAACAGGTACAAAGGGTACGATCTCCTCTGCTGTCTCATCACCTCTGCTTCCTAGAACAGGTACAAAGGGTACGATCTCCTCTGCTGTCTCATCACCTCTGCTTCCTAGAACAGGTACAAAGGGTACGATCTCCTCTGCTGTCTCATCACCTCTGCTTCCTAGAACAGGTACAAAGGGTACGATCTCTGCTGTCTCATCATCTCTGCTTCCTAGAACAGGTACACTGGGCACCATCTCTGCTGTCTCATCATCTCTGCTTCCTATATACCAGGTACACTGGACACCATCTCTGCTGTCTCATCATCTCTGCTTCCTATATACCAGGTACACTGGGCACCATCTCTGCTGTCTCATCATCTCTGCTTCCTATACCAGTTACACTGGGCACCATCTCTGCTGTCTCATCATCTCTGCTTCCTATATACCAGGTACACTGGACACCATCTCTGCTGTATCATCATCTCTGCTTCCTATATACCAGGTACACTGGACACCATCTCTGCTGTCTCATCATCTCTGCTTCCTATATACCAGGTACACTGGGCACCATCTCTGCTGTCTCATCATCTCTGCTTCCTATACCAGTTACACTGGGCACCATCTCTGCTGTCTCATCATCTCTGCTTCCTAGAACAGGTACACTGGGCACCATCTCTGCTGTCTCATCATCTCTGCTTCCTATATACCAGGTACACTGGGCACCATCTCTGCTGTCTCATCATCTCTGCTTCCTATATACCAGGTACACTGGACACCATCTCTGCTGTCTCATCATCTCTGCTTCCTATATACCAGGTACACTGGACACCATCTCTGCTGTCTCATCATCTCTGCTTCCTATATACCAGGTACACTGGACACCATCTCTGCTGTCTCATCATCTCTGCTTCCTATATACCAGGTACACTGGGCACCATCTTTGCTGTCTCATCATCTCTGCTTCCTATATACCAGGTACACTGGACACCATCTCTGCTGTCTCATCATCTCTGCTTCCTATATACCAGGTACACTGGGCACCATCTCTGCTGTCTCATCATCTCTGCTTCCTATATACCAGGTACACTGGACAGGATCTCTGTTGTCTCATCATCTCTGCTCCCTATATACTAGGTACACTGGACACCATCTCTGCTGTCTCATCATCTCTGCTTCCTATATACCAGGTACACTGTGCATCATCTCCTATGTCTCATCATCTCTGCTTCCTATATACCAGGTACACTGGACAGGATCTTCTCGGTGTCCTCATCTCTGCTTTCTAGGGTAAGTACTAACTTTTTTTATGTGCAGAAATTAATATTGTCTTTGTATGTTCAGAAAGCCAAAACATCTGTATGTCCCTTTTATTTTGTATACAATTGATGCCCAAATGAATAAGGATATCCGTGCATTTTATTTTTTTTTTTCACTTTTTTTTTTTTTAATTATTAATTTTTATAAATTTTTTTCTGCCTTATTTTAAATAATTTAATAATTTAATGTTTAAACACTGATTTTGTTGGAGGTACCAATAAATATAGCCTTATCGATAATTGCCATTTTATTCCCGTGGGTGATTGTGTAGGCGGGGCCACAGTGCACTGCATTTCCCGGGGGCCAATAATGCTCTTAAGATGGCACTGCACCTATATACCAGGTACACTGGACACAGTCTCTGCTGTGTCGTCATCTCTGCTTCCTATATAGCAGGTACAGTGGACACAATCACTGCTGTCTCCTCATCTCTGCTGCCTATATACCAGGTACACTGAAAACAATCTCTGCTGTCTCATCATCTCTGCTTCCTATGTACCAGGTACACTGAACATGATCTCTGTGTCATCATCTCTGCTTCCTATATACTAGGTACACTTGACACGATCTCTGCTGTCTCATCATCTCTGCTTCCTATATACCAGGTACACTGGACACGATCTCTGCTGTCTCATCATCTCTGCTTCCTATATACCAGGTACACTGAACTTGATCTCCGTGTCATCATCTCTGCTTCCTATATGCTAGGCACACTGGAAAGGATCTCCTCTGCATCATCATCTCTGCTTCCTATACCAGGTACATTGGACAGAATCTCCTCTGTGTCATGTCTGCTTCCTATATAACAGGTACACTGGACAGGATCCCCTCTGTGTCATCATGTCTGCTTCCTATTCAAGGTACACTGGACAGGATCCCCTCTGTGTCATCATGTCTGCTTCCTATTCAAGGTACACTGGACAGGATCTCCTCTGTGTCATGTCTGCTTCCTATATAACCGGTACACTGGACAGGATCTCCTCTGTGTCATTATGTCTGCTTCCTATACTAGGTACACTGGCCTGGATCTCCTCTGTGTCATCATTTCTCCTTCCTATATACCAGGTACACTGTACAAGATGTACTCTGTGTCATCATCTCTGCTTCCTATACCAGGTACACTGTACACAATCTTCTCTGTGTCATCATCTCTGCTTCCTATATACCAATTACACTGGACAGGATCTCCACTGTGCCATCTCTGCTTCCTAAAGAAGGTACGCTGTACAGGATCTCCTCTGTGTCATGTCTGCTTCCTATACTAGGTACACTGTACAGGATCTCCTCTGTGTCATCATCTCTGCTTCCTAAACCAGGTACACTGTACAGAATCTCCTGTCTCATCATCTATCTTTCCTATATACCAGGTACACTGGACAGGATCTCCTCTGTGTCATGTCTGCTTCCTTTACCAGGTACACTGGACAGGGTCTCCTCTGTGTCATCATCTCTGCTTCCTATATACCAGGTACACTGGACAGGATCTCCTCTGTATCATCTCTCGTTCTTATATACCAGGTACACTGGACAGGGTCTCCTCTGTGTCATCATCTCTGCTTCCTATATACCAGGTACACTGGACAGGATCTCATCTGTGTCATCATCTCTGCTTCCTATATACCAGGTACACTGGACAGGATCTACTCTGTGTCATCATCTCTGCTTCCTATACACCAGGTACACTGTACAGGGTCTCCTGTGTGTAATGTCTCCTTCCTGTACACCAGGTACATTGAACAGGATATCTTTGCTTTCTGCCACCTTTGCTGTTTTGCCTTCTCCCTTTAGGAAGTTCAGGTGCCATCTCTTCCCCAGGTAAGAGGCGCACACGTACCCAGCCATCTACATGAAGGGAAAGAAAATGTGATTCATTACACCAGACCACCTTCTTCCATTGTTCTGTGGTCCGGTTATCATGCTTACATTCCCATTGTAGGTGCTTTCGGCTATGGCCATGAATCAGCATGGGCCCCCCTGACCGACCTGTGTCTACACAGCTCAATATACAACAAACTGAGATGCACATTTTTGTTCTGCTTTCAACACATCAACTTCGGGGACAACAACATGTTTATTTGCTACCTAATATAACCCATCAATTTTCAGATGCAATTGTAACAACATAATTAGCACACTCGTATAGCAGCATTAGAGTTGTCAGATTCAATCTCAACCATGGCACTACCTGCCTGTAGTTTGCATGTTCTCCCTGAGCCTGTGTGGGTTTCCTCCAGGTAATCCAGTCTCCTTCCACATTCCAAAGACAAGCTGGCAAGTTAATGGTCTCCTGTTTTAAAATTGGTCCTAGTATGTATGAATGTAAGTTAGGGACCTTAGACTGTAAGCTCCTTGAGCGCAAGGACTGATGTGAAAGTACAAAATATATGTAAAGCGCTGCATAAATTGTCAATGCTGTACAAAATACCTGTAATAAATGAATTTACTTTACTGGTCAGTGCTAAACTACATTTGTTAATTTCATTCCTGCAACTCATGGACTATAGCAAATTGGTCCTTTTCAAACCATCAATATACCTATATACTTCCTCACTGCTTTAGGGCAGCATTTGGCTATGATTGCTGATAGAGCCCTACATCTGGGATCCTCAAACTACGACCCTCCAGCTGTTGCAGAACTACACATCCCATGAGGTATTGTAAATCTCTGACATTTACAGACATGACTAGGTATGATGGGAATTGTAGTTCCTGAACAACTGGAGGGCCAAAGTTTGAAGACCCCTGCCCTACATGTTGGTTCATCTAGCAATCTATAGTAAGGATATGCCTTCAACAAATGTTTTGGCCTTTTCATTAGGTTAAACACTTTCTTTTTTTGGGGGGGGACGGTTTCTTTCCAAAAATAAACATTCTTTCAGGCTATAGGTCAAACCAGACATTATGGCATCAGCAACAGATCTGATTCAAACACCCCAGTAACAGACCTCTAGATGGGCACCAGCTTGCATACAGTATGCTTTCATTTGCATCTGTCCCCTATATCTTCTATTTGCAAATATTCACCAAGTATCATTCAGTTCAACTTTCAGAAGAATTACAGATTTTAGGAATTTCCTCAAAGTACAGCAGATTCAACTCAACATGTCTGTTATGCTCAAAACAGAGGTATAACTGGATGTCACGGAGTCACATAGCAAATTTCTGTCTTCTGCAGCACCTGGCAGTGTCAGCTGTGACAATAGTGTCATTGACCAAAGCACAAAGGAAGGCTGGCCATACACTTGTTAGTTTTATGTCATGAGGTTAGGTCACTAAAGCTATACAGAAGATTTTTTTGTGGCCAATATTCAGCTTTTAATTAAACTTGGAAGCCCACAAAAAGATGTATTATTTTACCATGGTTAAGGAAGCAACTCAAAATGACTGTGGCCATTATTTTATTCCCACTGTTTCCCCTTTAGAATTGTGCACAATCCCAGGCCACACCAGTCCTCAGGAGGTGTGTCTGAGCTTGCACGTCTTTTTGCGCATTCCCGCACGTCACATTTTTTAACCACTTGCCGACCGCCGCACGACTATTTACTGCGGCGGTCAGCCCCGTACAGGCAAAGTGACGTAGGGCTACTTCGCTACGAGCCTCTAGGGGGCGAGCGCGGGCCGCCGGAGGCGCGCTCCCGCCCCCGCTTGTTCCCTGACATGTCCGCGCGAGTGACCGACGGTTCGGATGTCCGCCGGTCACTCGCGATCTCTCCGTGCAGAGGGAGAAAGGCAGGCGGCTAATGTAAACAAAGCCGCCTGTCATTCTCCCTGATCTAACTGCAGAGATCATACGATCCTGCTATGTAGGATGGTATGTCTCTGTGGTTACATCACTAGCCATGCCCCTTTACAGTTAGAAGCACGCCCCTAGGGACACACTTAACCCCTTGATCACTAATAAAGTTAACCCCTTCCCTGCCAGTGTCATTTTTATAGTAACAGTACATATGTATAGCACTGATTACTGTAGTAATGTCACTGGTACCCCCAATAGTGTCAAAAATGTCAGTCAAAGGTCCGATCTGTCCGCCGCAATGTCGCAGTCCCGCAAAAAAAATCGCAGATCGCCGCCATTACTCGTTAAAAAAAAAAAACAATAAAAATGACAAAAATCTTTCCCTTAGTTAGAAAACGCAATAACTTTTGCGCAAACCAATCAAAATACGCTTATTGCGATTTTTTTTTTTTTTTTTTTTTTTTTTTACCAAACATATGTAGCAGAAAACAAATTGGCTTAAAATGTTAAAAAAATTTGATTTTTACATTTTTTTGGGGGGAATTTCATATAAAAAATGTGAAAAAATATTGTTATTTTTTCAAAATTGTCGCTCTTTTTTTGTTTATAGCGCATAAAATAAAAATCGCACAGGTGATCAAATACCACCAAAAGAAAGCTCTGTTTGTGGGAAAAAAGGGCATCAATTTCATTTGGGTACAGCGTCGCCCGACTGCGCAATTGTCCGTTAAAATCACGCAGTGCCGAATCGCAAAATAGGGCCTGGTCTTCGAGCAGCCAAATCCTCCGGGGCTTATGGGCTACTCTATGCGTGTGAAACACACACAATAAGGTATAGACTTGATTTTTAAATTGTGCAGCACTGCAGTACCATGCTTTTTAGCAAGCGCAAATTTACGCACATTTGCTAGATCCGTGGGGATGTCACTAAGAATTGATGGCACCAACGCGCATCTGCAAAAGGCAGCACATTTTTGTGGAGTACAGAAAATCGTGCAAGTTTGCATGTGCTTGTTTACACCTGGTGTTAACAAGCCCTAAATTGTAGTCTGTGAAGGAGAGTTCAATGATCTGTAAGTTGTAAATATTCTCCCTCCTAGCACAAACCACTTCCAAAGCAAATCCCCTGTTCCCAAATCCCTACTACTAGCACAACTCCCTGCCCAAAGCCCCCCCTCCTAGCACAAATTCTGTAAATCTTATCATTACAGGAGTAGTGACTAGGAGGAGAGAGCTGGGAGGAGGTGTAGGCTGTGCTCCTCCACCCCCAAGCAAGCTCTCAGATTCGACTGTACAGGGTTTGATGACCTCCCCATCCACAATTTCTGCCGCCTGGACAGGTTTAGTGTGGGGAGGACATTGGGGGAGGTAATCAACCCCTGTACAATTTGATCACAGAGGGATCCTGTGTTAACTCTTGTGTAGAGAGAGCAAGAGAGAGCCCAGCCCGCACCTCCTCCTGGCTCTCCTCCTCCTTGTTGCTATCTATACCATAGCTGGCAAAACAGAAAGCTGTGCGGGCCACCCAACATGTCCATGACAATGATGATATCTCAACTTTCTGTTTTTCAGATACCAACAGGGAGAAGGAGAGAGCCAGGAGAAGGTGCAGGCTGTGCTCTCTGTAAACAGGAGTTAAAACCATATCGTGCTTAGACTGGGCTGTTGCCATGGCACCCCTGAGGACTCGGTGCTCAAGTTGAAATAGCTGCCATATCTTCATTAGAACAAAAAGATTATGAGGATTTTTAAGAATGTAGAGATCAGGAGCCTACTTGCAATTTTCACCTGCTGCACATTCCCTATTTTTGAAAAAGGGAGGGGGAAGCAAGCTGTCGCAAACTGCAGCTTCTGCATAGGGACAGTGTGAGACAACTTACACCAAGCAAACAGCGTACACTTTCATGACTCCTGACAAAAAGGAAAAAGTAAGCATGCATTTTACAATCACACACACCAATATTTTTACTCTCTCATGATTGTAATTTCTTATTTCCTATTTAAAGTTTTACTAAAGACAAAACGTTTTCTTAGTTTTGGATAGAGTGGAGAGGGATTAGAACACCTGTTGGGTTTATATTGCTGTCTGTGCCCCCGTTCGGGAAATTCACCCTCTCTATTTGTCCTGTTTACCGTTATCAAAATTGAAAGTGAAAGAAAATCCCAAATTTTGGGTTGTCCCCAGAACAGTTATTCCAATGGGGCCACTTATTCTGGTGACATAGGGGGGCCCCAATAGATTGCCTTAACTCACAGGGATTTCATCTCCCTTCCAGTTCTGGCTATTGGACAGGAAGGGAAGTGAAGGTATATCTCCCCAATGGAACACAGATGTAAAAAAAAAAAAACTGACAGCGGTTATAACTCTCCCTTAGGCCCCTTTCACACACGCTGTCAGTTTGTCAGTTTTTCATCCATCCGTTGACGGATGAAAAACGGACATCAATGCATCTCTATGTAAAAACGGATGAAAGACGGATAACAACTGACGAAAAACTGATAACAACTGACGAAAAATGGATGACAACTGACGTAGTGTGAAAGGGGCCTTACTCTTTTCAAAATGAAAAAAGAAGAAAAACATTTTGCCTATAGTTCTACTTTAATATAGCTAAGCACTTTGTTGTGAACTGGTCTTTAAAAAGGTGGCTGTATATACAGTGGGTACGGAAAGTATTCAGACCCCCTTAAATTTTTCACTCTTTGTTATATTGCAGCCATTTGCTAAAATCATTTAAGTTCATTCTTCTTCCTCATGAATGTACACATAGCACCCCATACTGACAGAAAAACACAGAATTGTTGACATTGTTGCAGATTTATTAAAAAAGAAAAACTGAAATATCACATGGTCCTAAGTATTCAGACCCTTTGCTGTGACACTCATATATTTAACTCAGGTGCTTTCCATTTCTTCTGATCATCCTTGAGATGGTTCTACGCCTTCATTTGAGTCCAGCTGTGTTTGATTATACTGATTGGACTTGATTTGGAAAGCCACACACCTGTCTATATAAGACCTTCCAGATCACAATGCATGTCAGAGCAAATGAGAATCATGAGGTCAAAGGAACTGCCTGAAGAGCTCAGAGACAGAATTGTGGCAAGGCACAGATCTGGCCAAGGTTACAAAAAGATTTCTGCTGCACTTAAGGTTCCTAAGAGCACAGTGGCCTCTATAATCCTCAATGGAAGACATTTGGGATGACCGGAACCCTTCCTAGAGCTGGCCGTCCGGCCAAACTGAGCTATCGGGGGAGAAGAGCCTTGGTGAGAGAGGTAAAGAAGAACCCAAAGATCACTGTGGCTGATCTCCAGAGATGCAGTCAGGAGATGGGAGAAAGTTGTAGAAAGTCAACCATCACTGCAGCCCTCCACCAGTCGGGGCTTTATGGCAGAGTGGCCCGACGGAAGCCTCTGCTCAGTGTAAGACACATGAAAGCCCACATGGAGTTTGCTAAAAAAACACCTGAAGGACTCCAAGACGGTGAGAAATAAGATTCTCTGGTCTGATGAGACCAAAATAGAACTTTTTGGCCTTAATTCTAAGCGGTATGTGTGGAGAAAACCAGGCACTGCTCATCACCTGTCCAATACAGTCCCAACAGTGAAGCATGGTGGTGGCAGCATCATGCTGTGGGGGTGTTTTTCAGCTGCAGGGACAGGACGACTGGTTGCAATCGAGGGAAAGATGAATCCGTGTGCAGTTGGCCTTAGGGATATCACTAGTACTACGTTAAAATAAAGCTCATTTATAATGTTTGTGCAATCTGACAGAGGGTTAGTTAGTAGTTAGCAAGAGACACGGTAGAAGGATCTGTAACAGAGCATTAAAGAGGCACTCCACATTTACACAAACAGTCCTGTTAGGCCTTTTTAAACAGAGTTCAGTAAAACCTTGGATTGAGAGTAACTTGGTCTGAGAGTGCAAGCTATTTTTTTTTTATAAACTTTGACTTGATAAACAAGCGATGTCTTGATATACAAGTAGCGTTGTGTCACAACTGTGTATAAAAGGGAAGAGAGGCGCCTCTAAGTGTAGCAATATGGTTACATTTAATGAAGGTTCAACATTTAGCAACTCACATGGTTGATGAATAAAAGAGGCACATCCAAGTAGGCAGGCATCCGGGGTAAAGCTGTCCACATAGACCATCCTCCTCACCACCATCAACGTCATCCCTTCCATGTTGCGCTCCACCAGTGCTGCAAGCCTTGCTTTCAGATCGCTCTACTGCAGGATAGTCTTCCCGGTCACCACTGTAGAATGTCTAAATGTTGAACCTTCATTAAATATAACCATATTGCTACACTTAGAGGTGCCTCTCTTAACTTTTATACACTGTAGCTCCTACTGGATTTTGCTTATAATCTTCTTGTGGAGGCTGCCATTTGTGGATGGACATTTCATGGTTACACAACCTATCACATTGCTATAATTTTTTTATATGGACTATAAACTGAAGGACTTATGAATAAACGGTTGTGGAATATTATTGTGTGGATTCATTATTTCCTACGGGGAAATTCGCTTTGATGTAAGAGCGCTTTAGATTACTCCCAAAAAGTGTCAGTGCTTTAATTACAGGGACGTTTTCATTTCCACATGTGGTGGACTTTCTATATGCAAATTTTACTCTTCATTTCTATGAATATGTTTTTGGCATTTTAACAAACTTAGGTGTTTGCGTCTCCTTTTCTCTTTCATGAGCTTATGTTTGGAGTTCCCTGCCTGAGTAGAGCGGCACGCTTGTCATCCCCATTGGAGTGAACGCTTGGGTGATTCGGTTGTTTGCTTTAGATTACAAGCATGTTTCTGAAATTAATTAAGCTTGCGGTCCAATGTTTTACTGTACATGGCATCGCTAGTGGATTTTGGCTAATTCTTTACAAGAGTACACACAGAACTACAGGTTGAAATAATTTCTGGGTGACATGTCTTAGGAGTGCAGGGCTTTGGTCCACCTGTACCTATTGTTGTGCTGTGATGGGTGGGGATGTACCCAAACTGGTGTATCTGTGACACTAGAATCTGGAAGGTGGTTGCATACTCCGGCAGTGGCAGCACCTTCCAGATTATAGTGTCACAGACACACCACTTTGGGTACATCCCCACCCATCACAGCAGCAGCCCTGAGGAAGGGGGGGGGGGGGGGTTTCTGCACCCCCAAAACTCATTGGTTATATCAGGCTTTGGCACTTTCAATAAAATGTCTATTTATTCACCTCTATTTTTGGATACTGGGCGCTCCTTTTACCTACCCTCACAAGTACATGCGGAAACTACCTCGAGGCTGTACCCAGAGGTAGCAGCCCTAGTCCCTCAAAAGGGCTCACCGCCACCTTTCTGCCAAGGCGGGCCGGATACATCGAGAAGCAAGCTCTCCCCATACGCCCTCACTTTTACCCACTTAAAGACCCTCAACCGAGTTAGTCCAGCGCTGTCTCCTACCCAGAGGAGCTATTGACCAAATATGAACATAGTTACATTTGATCAGTGATGCTATGAAAAAGGATCTGGTATGATTTTTTGGGGAGGATCTCCTGCTTTATTTTCTTGATCTTTGCATAGGAATAGCCCTGTAGCACCCTCTATTGTGCTAGAAGTATACATAGATTTTCCTATTTCCTGTAGTGTAGGTACATTATTAGGCCTGGCTAATAGCCAAATCTGGGTTTTGAATCTGTGTCAGGTAGAGTTATCCAAGGAGGCTGGATGACTCATCAGGCAGCACCTCTGGTACCTTCCCCTACTTGTAGAACCTTGGAAAAGTTTCCAGAAGAATAGAAGGGAGGTTAGGAGGAGCTTCCTGGAGTACTAAGGACGGCTCCAGCCAATCTCCAGCAAAGCGGGCTGGTAGGGGGTAGGCCCCTCTTAAATACTCAAAGTCAGGCTAGCAGGGGCAGTGTGGAGTTTTGTTTGGAAGCTGGAGAGGCTGTAAGGGCCCTTGAGTGTAGCCCCCTAGTCTGGGGGGGGGGGGGGTGACCTCAGGCTTGGGGCTTGGGTGTTGGAGGGATCTTCTCATAAGAAGAAGTTCTGGTATGAGGCACAGGAGCAAGAGTGAGGACAGCAGGAGCCAGCAAGCATGCCTGGGAGATCACCAGATTGAAGACAACCGGGCGGTTGGTAAGTGTCGCAGTCTGAGAGGACTGTGGGAAGTAGCCAGGAGGGCTAGAGAAAGGGGCAAATGCAGCCAGATGGGCTGGCAGTGCCTGAAAAGAGGTGGTGCTGGGATCAGTAGCCACAGGAAGGTAGCTGGACACTAGGACTTTTTCCACACACCAAAGGGGCCTTAGCCTATAAGGCTAAGTGCCTTGCCAGATTCCCCAAACAGTGTTCCAGCTGGGTCTGTGCTGTTCTGCAAGCAAGTGATGTGCTGTAGGAAGAGGAGTGTATATAGAGAGTGTATATAGTTGAAGTGTCCCTGAAGAGACTTTGTTCCAGTCAAGTGGGCATCCCATATTACTCCTATTCTCATCTAAGTTTATTAACCCCTGTATAAAAAACAAAAAGTTGCCAGGACTGTTTTCTGTCCCCCATCGAGCCTGTGGAAATTAAAGTGTGCCTGGCTGTGCAGGATAGGGGTTCTCTATTCACCTACGGGGGATGCGTTACACACCTTAAATAGAGCTAATGTATCTGTACGAAATGTGGGGGCACTGTTGTTTTTGTATAGGTTTCTTCTCAAAACTCATACCAGAACTAAATGGTATTAAGTAATGGGGAGGAACCCCACACATTTTATTTTATTTTGCATGGAGTGTCCATCTTTGAGACCCCTATCTAGGATAGGGGTCTGGTATAGGCAAAGGGAATTCCCAGCTGATTTGCCCTCAAATAGAAGTAAGTGGCCCAATCTGAAAATTGATGGAAACTTAAATGCCATTTTATTAATTTGGAAATGTCAGTTTTGCTGTAGTAGGTTGTATACTTTCTACAGATGCACCACTTCAGAGGCAGGTTAATGTCATTTTAAGGAATGTTGCATTTTAATTTTTTCCCTTTAAGCTACAAGGGATTTGTTTTTTTAAAATGGTACATGTTCCACAGGGCAGCGCCAAGCGCCCCGTGTCATTTGTTTGACAATCCCTTGCCTTTTAGCCTGGAAAATGGGCAGAACTAATTTTTTACATTCGATTCCCGTTGACTTTAACGGGGTTCACATTCAGGACCCAAACTTCTGTAATGTTCACCGAACCTGCCTCGAATCAAACGTTTGGCTGATCCCTAGTCAATACTTTCAGAATGTGGCAGCCTTTAACCACTTGCCAACCGCCGCCCGACTATATACGGCGGCGGTCAGCCCCTCCCAGGCAAAGTGACGTACCGGGAGGTGCGCTCCTGCCCCCGCTCATACCCGAAGAAGCCGGCGCGTGTGACCGGCGGATCCGATGTCCGCCGGTCACTCGCGATCGTCAGGTAGAGAGGGAGAAAGGCAGGCGGCTAATGTAAACAAAGCCGCCTGTCATTCTCCCCTGTGTAAAAGCACAGATCACTCGGTCCTGCTATGTAGGACCGTTGATCTGTGCTGTTACACACACAGTCACATCCAATGACAGTAACACGCCCCTAGGGACACACTTAACCCCTCCCTCTCCAATAAAGTTAACCCCTTCACTGCCAGTGTCATTTTTACAGTAACAGTGCATATGTATAGTCACTGGTACCCCCAAAAGTGTCAAAAATGTCAGTCAAGGGTCCGATCTGTCCGCCGCAATGTCGCAGTACCGCAAAAAAAATCGCAGATCGCCGCCATTACTCGTTAAAAAAAAAAAAACAACAAAAATGACAAAAATCTTTCCCTTAGTTAGTAAATGCAATAACTTTTGCGCAAACCAATCAAAATACGCTTATTGTGATTTTGTTTTACCAAACATAGGTAGCAGAAAACAAATTGGCCAAAAATTTAAAAACATTTTGATTTTTTACATTTTTTGGGGGGGAATTTCATATAAAAAATGTGAAAAATATTATTTTTGCAAAATTGTTTTTTGTTTATAGCGCATGATCAAAAAATCGCACAGGTGATCAAATACCACCAAAAAAAGCTCTGTTTGTAGGAAAAAAAGGACGTCAAATTCATTTGGGTACAGCGTCGCACGACCGCGCAATTGTCCGTTAAAATCACGCAGTGCCGAATCGCAAAATACCCCCTGGTCAGGAAGGGGGTAAAATCTTCGGGGGGCTTAAGTGGTTAAACTCTCTTTCTCTATTCATTCAGTTGTCCCCTCTAGGTCATCCCTACATTTTTTTAGGCAGGTGCTGATTTTATTGAAGTATGAATAAAAGAGAACTTCTCGATTGTAGTAAAAAAAAAAAAAAAATGTCGTTCTGAAATAAATCGGTCTTCTTTTGAGTAAATATGCCAAGTTCTTCCTTTAGAACAGCTATTAGGATTCATATGCAGTTTTTCCACCTCTTACACTCCGCTCTTTGAATTATTTGTTGTTTTTATTTCTTTTCTCCAACAGAGAGTATCTCTTATCCCCAGCGGGAACACTGCAGATGTCACTGTTCCCCCAGGACAGGGAGCACCAAACAAGCTTTTTACAGTATATAACGGAATGATAAATCTGTCAAGGAACAAAAAGATATCTCTTCTTCTCTGAGGCACTAGCTAAAAGGATATCTAAATGGAAAAACTATGTGGGTAAAGGTTAAAACCCTTTATTATTCATGCTTCTGCCATTGAAATGTACTTTCTTCCTATCCTATAGACCAGGAGTTCCCAAACTGTGGGTCGGGACCCACTGGTGGGTCGCGAGCTGCGTTTGAGTGGGTCGCGCTGAGCCAGAAATCACTGAGAGCGGGCGTGCTTTAATTGTGCTGAGTGAGCCCACGCAAATTACAGAGAGCCAGAGCAGTCAAATTGCGATGGATTCAGGATCCCGCCCACGCAATTTAAGGAGGCTGGTCTGCATTTCCCACAAGGAGGATACTTGCATCAGTGAGTACGTATGTGGGCTGTTATGTAGGATATGTTCATGGGGTGCAGAGCCAGCTCCTCGGTCCTGCTGGTGGCAGCGGTTTTGGCTAGACTGACGGCGGGATTCTCTCAGCTATAGCGGGCAGAGACGGCAGCCTCAGTGTCATAGGAGAACCAGGCGGTGTCAGGAGTTCATGTCAGCTTCTGTGACCCCAGTAGAGGATCTGAAGGAGAAGAGCCAGGACACCAAGACCAGCATAGAGCTCCTCATCATGGAGACTCTGGGTGAGGTATGCTGGGCCCTGGTGAGGGCAAACGGGGGCTTCAACTTCACTGTGGACCGCTGAGAGAGGAAGGAGGGTGAGTGCCATGTAGCCTGCTGATCACTGTCCTGGGGTGGTTGATTTCTGTCCTCTGCCTGCCTTATACTGTCTATGAGGGTGCTAATTACTTACAACACATGCAGGGCCGGTGCTTCCACTAGGCAAACTAGGCAGCCGCCTAGGGCGCATGGCCACCTAGGGGCGCAGCCAGGAGTCGGCACTCTCTCTCCTTTATTAATGATCCTTGTGAGCTGAGGGGAGGGGCGGCAGTGGGGGAGGAAGAAGGGACAGAGGAAGATGCCAGGTGTCTGGGGCAGTGGCGGAACTACCAAGCCTTGGCTTTGGGGGGGCCCCAGAAGGAAGGAAGGCTGCCCACCGGAGTGCTGCCTGCATGATGATCCTCTTCAGCTGGAGCTGAGCGGCCTAAACCCCGGGCAGGAAGTGATTCTCTGCACTGAGCTGGTGGGCAGTCGTCATTTCCCTGGGTCGGTATTAAGAAGGGAGCGGAGGAGAGCTGAACCAGAGCCGGAGCTCGGCACTGGAGGGCGACACCTTTACTGGTGCAGAAGCAACGAGGCACCGGAATGGTCTGAGGAGGTTGGGGATGAAGGATGTGTGGAGCTCTCTGACTGCTGCTTCTTCCTCCACCAGGAGCCTGTTGGAGCTGTGGTGAGCACTGTGGTCCAGAAGAGGAGTGTCCTGGGAAAAGGAATCACAGTGAAGAAGAGGAGAGTGCAGGCCACTCTCTTCATACCGCCCAGTGAGTGTCCCCAGAACAGGGGATCCGGGTCCCTGGGTGTGACATGGAGGATCCCTGGTGTGAAATGGAATTGGGGTCACCAGGTGTGCCATGGGGAATCAGAGTCCCCAGGTGTGACATGGGGGATAGGGGTCACAGGGTGTAACAGGAGTTCGGGGTCACCAGGTGTGCCATGAGGAATTTGGGTCCCTGGGTGGGCCATGGGGGATTGAGGTCCCCAGGTGTGACATGGAGAAACATCAGGGTCCCCAGGTGTGGCATGGAAAAACATCAGGGTCTCTCCAGGTATGACATGGAGGAACATCAGGGGCCCCTGGGGTGACATATAGGAACATTAGGGTCACTGGGTATGACAGCATGACATGGAGGAACACGGGGGTCCCTGGGTGCCACATGGAGGAACATCGGGGTCAGTGGGTATGACAGCAAGACATGGAGGAATATTGGGGTCCCAGAATGTGACATGGAAAAACATCAGGGTCCCTGGGTGTGACATAGAGGGACATCAGGGTCCCCAGGTGTGACATGGAGGAATATGGGGGTTACTGGGTACGACAGCATAATATGGAGGAACCATCAGATCAGGGTTACTGGGTAGGACATAGAGAAGTTTTTAACCCCTTCCCTTTTTTTTTTTTTTTGGGGGGGGGGGGGGGGGCGCAAGTAGCTGGTCTTGCCTAGGGCGTAAAATAGTCTAGCACCGGCCCTGCTCACATGACCCCTTACTTAGAACATCTGGCAAGTGTATTCAATAATAAATTGAAAAGTAGTAAATTGATTTTTATAATTTAACATCCCCCTCCCTTTAAAATATGCATTATTATTATTTGCATTTATATAGCGCCAACAAATTCTGTAGCGCTTTACAATATTCAATTACAAGCAAGTGGGTCCCGAAAAATAACTGTATTCAGAAGTGGGTCTTGGCCCAAAAAAGTTTGGGAAGCCCTGTTATAGACATAACAGGAAGTGAGAGGAAACCTGTCTAAGGCCTGATTCACACTATTGCAGCTCTGCAGGCCGCGTTTGCGTAGGCATGGCAGCCTATTCATTTGCATGTGCTGCTGTGCCTGCGTTTTACACAGGAAAAGGGTTCCTGTACCCTTTTGGAAATGCAGCCGCCAGAAAATTGCCTGGTGCTTTTGCACCAGGCAATATCCCTACGGTTCTCGCACCCGCTGCATTTTTAGATGCATGGGGAGGTGCTATTAGGAATGAATGGCATCACTGCGTGTTTTTAAAGAGTAGAGCGTTGTGGTCGCAGGGGTGGCAACCACACACAATAGTGAGAACCAGGCCTAAAAATCAGTAAATCCTCTCTTAGTCTTTATCCACTTGCCGACCGCCAGCAGTACATACTGTATACTGTGGCAGGTCGGCTCTGTCCCACGAAACAATGTAACTGCACGTCGCTTTGCAGGACCGCAAATGGGTGCACGCGCGTGCCAATTCAACACGGGGGAAGCTGATCTGCGGGCCAGGCGGCCACGATTGCCACTGGGGACCCGCGATCGCTCCCCGTTGAGACAGAACGGCGGTCTTCTGTTGTAAACACAGCAGACCACTGTTCTGTCAGCAATGAACACAGGGCTCCTGTGTTCCTTCTATTTAGGTACACAGGTCTCTGTGTTCATTCCATGAGCCCATCCCCCACACAGTTAGAAAGCACCCCCTAGGGACATTTTTAACCCTTTGATCGCCCCTGGTATTAAACCCTTCCCTGCCAGTGTCATTAGTACAGTTTTATAGCAAAAAGTGAAAAATATTGTTTATTTTTTTCAAAATTGTCGCTCTTTTTTTGTTTATAACGCAAAAAATAAAAATCGCATAGGTGATCAAATACCACCAAAAGAAAGCTCTATTTGTGGGAAAAAAAAGGACGTCAATTTTATTTGGGTATAGCGTCGCACGACTGCGCAATTGTCTGTTAAATAATGCAGTGCTTATCTTTGATGTTCTATGGCTATAGTTACTAGCTCTTGCAATCTAGCAATGTTCTCTGTTTTTGAGTATATCCCAGTTTATCTTTATTGTTCTGGTAGTCTTGCACACCAATGTTGTATGCTCTCATGATTACTCTTTGTTTATTCTGTTAAAACCAATAAACACATTGAAATAAAAAATAATGCAGTGCCGAATCGCAAAATTGGGCCTGGTCATTAAGGGGGAAAATCTTCCGGTCCAGAACTGGTTAAAGGACCATTAGGCCTTGTTCAATTGCGTGTACTTAAGCATACATTGGTGTGAAGTGTCATGTTTGCCTGTACGGGATGCACAGGTGTTTCGTGCATCTGCATGCAGGCACTCCCATTCGTATCTATTGGGATGCACTGATTGCAAAGATACAGCTACTGTATACTGAAATGCATCTGCCCAGCTGTCAACTTGGTGGCCCTGCAGCTGCTGCATTCCAACAGACATGAATGGGACTACCTGCATGCGGATGCACAAAACCCCTGTGCATCTCATGCAGAGAAACACAGCCCTTCACATAGACGTACGTCTAAGTACGCCTGTGTTAACAAGGCCTTACTTGGCCGTAAAATAATCTTTTGCTGACAATGATTTTTCTTCTTAGCTCACACATTTCCTAGGGCAGTGCATGCTTATGACATCTGCTGGTTGAAGTCAGAAACTGCAGCACAGGCCCCTTTCAGTGTGAATATGACATTATTATCATTATTATTATTATACAAGATTTATTTAGCGCCAACAGTTTAGGCAGCGCTTTACAATAAAAAGGGGGACAGCACAATTTACAATACAGTTCAGTACAAAAGGAATAGGAGGGCCCTGCTCATGGAGCTTACAATTTATAGGGAGGAGGAGGTGGTAAAAAAGGTAGTAGCTGTGGGGGATAATCTGATTGAGGGGACTCAAGTACAGATCTTAGGTGGGGGTGGGGTAGGCTTCCCTGAATAAGTGTATTTTCAAATATTGCCTAAAAGCAGACAGGGTAGAAAATGACCGGACATACTGGGGCAGGGAGTTAGAGGATGGGAGAGGCTCTGGAGAAGTCCTGGAGGTGAGCGTGGGAGGAGGTAACAAGGGAGAGAATGATTTGGGCGATATCTGAAGATTAGGTTGGTGATGTAGCTGGGGGTGATGTTGTGTATGGCCTTGTATGTTGTGGTTAGTATTTTGAATTTTATACAATGGGGTAGGGGAAGCCAGTGAAGAGATTGGCAGAGAGGGGAAGCAATTGCTGAAGGGGGGATAGCCTGTGTAAAGGTAGGCCAGTGAGGAGGGAGTTGCAGTAGTTAAGGCGGGATTTAACCAAGAAGTGAATTCGTTGTTTTGTGGTGTTAGTTAGGAAGGGGCGAATTCTGGAGATGTCACGGAAGTTAGGGTGGAAAAATTAAGCCAGTAAATGGATCTGGGGGCTGATGGAGAGGTCAGAGTCTAGGATTACAACCAGCACCCTGGCATGTGTAGAAGGACCAATGGTTGTGCCATTGATCTCAATGAAAAAGTTATTTGGAGGGAATCGGGGAGGAGGAAATATTACAAGCTCAGTCTTAGAAAGGTTGAGTTTGACGAAGTGGTGTGACAGCCTCAAACTCTCACCACTTCCTCAAGTAAGTCACTCAGTTAATAAGTCACTCAATAAGTCACTCAATAAGTCACTCACTAAGTTTGTGATGCGTGAGGATATTGAGGCAGTGATTTGAGGAGTCGAGAGATAGATCTGGGTGTCGTCAGCATGTCAGCAGTTTATCAACTGGCCCAGGGAAGAGGCATAGAGAGAAAATAGGAGGGGCCCTAGGATAGAGCCTTGGGGTACCCCAACAGAAAGAGGAAGGGGAGCAGATGAGATGTTGTATGTGACGCTGAAAGTGCGCTGAGATAGGTAGGGGGAGACCCAGGAAAGAGCAGAGTTGCGGAGGCCAAGGGAGTGGAGTTTATTGAGAAGGAATGGGTGCATCTACACTCTTACACAAGTGAATTTGATCAAGTTCACTCAGCAGGCCCTATTGGGCAGGAAGGTGGATGCAGCCACTAGAGCGCAGAGGCAGCTCATTACGTTCATATTTACTGCAGCGAAAATAACGATAGCGAGATCCTGGGAGTCTCCTACTATACCATTCGAGCAGCTTAGGCACAAACTGAACTGGATCATGGTTAACGAGCGCTTATCGGCTCAATTGGAGGATAAAATGTGCGGGTTTGACAAGGTATGGGAATCGTGGATTAACTATTTCACTGGGGGTGCCGGAGGGATTCGGGTGGGTCTGGGGGTGGGGCGCGGGATCGGGTCCGATTCTACTTCTTCCTTCTTCTTTTATCTTTTCCTCCTTTCTTCTCTAGGCTCTCTTTCCATTTCTCTCTCTGTACTGCTGCGTACCACTGCTTACATGAGGTTTTCAGTGGTAACGTCACACAGCATCTTTGTTACTTCTGTTCCCGGCTTCAGGCTAGGACAGAAGTCTGCAGGGTCAATATTTTGCCACTAGCCCTGGGATTTGCATCAAGAGGGGCCAAATATTTGGGTTAGCAGGACCTATCTATCCATAGTAATGGTCTTAGGCTATAGACCTTTACCATGTTACTGTGTTGGCCTCCTAGGGCCGTGTTGGCTGTTGTTTGATACTGATGTACCACTGCTCGCAGTTATTTTGCACTGATTTTTATGTGTATTTTGTAAAATTTTCAATAAAAATCATTGAAAACGAGAAGGAATGGGTGGTCAACTGTGTCGAAGGCTGCAGAATTTAGGTCTAAGAGTATGAGTATGGAGTACTGGCCATTGGTTTTAGCAGTTAGTAGGTCGTTGGTGAGTTTTAGAAGGGCAGTTTTTGTCAAATGTTGTGGACAAAAGCCAGAGTGTAGGGTATCGAGAAAGTTGTTGTCAGTGAGGTAGCAACTTATACGGCTGTGGACATGGCGTTGGAGGCAAATGGGAGCAGGGAAATTGGTCTTACGTTTTCCAGACAGGTGGCGTCTAGTGAGGGTTTTTGTAACCAGTCCATCCACTACAAGTTCTATGCTGTGTGCTGTCAGCGTTTAAGTAATAGGTTTCTGCTGTAATTAGCACTTTGTTATCCAGTGTTCTCTATGTTAGCTCTGTTAATCATGTTAAGACTGTGGTTTGCAGTCTGATTTCTGTAACTTTTCTGTTTGCTGCAACGTAGCCTCCCCCCTCTGCCTGTGTTACAACCCTGCTGGAACAGGAACATCACCTTCTCTGACCACTTTTGGTTTTCATATTACTCTGTCACCTAATAATTTGGCACATTAGTTGTCTGTTGTTAGTGAGAAATACCTGTGACCTGGGAATACTATAAAAAACACAAACCAGGAATTGCTGGAGAAGAACAGACACTTACTGGACTAATACACTATATTACCAAAAGCAGGGCTCCTGTTAGAAATCAAGGGGCCCCGTGCAGCCTACCTAACAGGACCCAACCCACCGAATATATTGTAAGACAATATTTTTTCTAAAAATACACTAAAATTATTATTAGTGGACACATTCATAACAGAGAACCTGTGTGAATTAGCCCTTTTTATTTGTTTTTTACAATTAAAAAATAAATTTTTTTTTTGTTTACAACTATTTTATTTTACATTTTTTAAAAATGATTTATAACAATGTTTAATTATTATTTTTTTATATTTTTTTCCCAGGACAGGGGGAAACCTGCAGCTCTTTGGGGGGGTGGGTCACAGTAAAAAGGGGGCACATGGGGAGCGGGGGTCAGAAGCAGGCAGAACAGAGGGGGGGGGGGGGTCGGTGTTGGAGAAGAAATTACAGGAACGATGCCCTGTGTCTGCGTCTCTCCCTGCAGCAGCTGAAAGCTGGCAGGAGGGGGGAGAAAGTGCCTTTCAGCTGCTGCAGAGAGCCACACAGGGCTTCCTTTTGTAATTGCCCCTCTGCCCGACCGCACCAATTCCCCATACTGTTGTGTGCCCGGGCCCCCTACAGGAAGACTGGTGGTCCCCCCCATCAGCGGCCCTGACCAAAAGTATTGATACGTCTGCCTTCACACACACATAAACTTTAATGACATCCCAGTCTCGGTCCGTAGGGTTAGATTTTGGGTTGTCCTACCCTTTGCAGCTTCCACTACTCTGGGAATGCTGTCCACGAGGTTTAGGAGTGTGTCTATGGGAATGTTTGACCATTCTTGCAAAAGCACATTCTTCCAGGTCAGGCACTGGTCCAAATCATTTAGTGGAGGGGCATTATGGTGTGGGGTTGTTTTTCAGGGGTTGGTTTTGGCCCCTTAGTTCTAGTGAAGGGAACACTTAAGGCATCAGCTTACCAGGACATTTTGGACAATTTCATGCTTCCAACTTTGTGGGAACAGTTTGGGGATGGCCCCTTCCTGTTCCAACATGACTGTGCACCAATGTACAAAGCAAGGTCCGTAAAGGCATGGATGAGTGAGGTTGGGGTGTAGGAACTTCCTGCACAGAGTCCTGACCTCAACCCGAAAGAACACCTTTGGGATGAATTAGAGCACAGACTTTGAGCCAGACCTTCTCTACAACATCAGTGAGTGACCTCACAAATGCGCTTCTGGGTTAAACATTCCCATAGAGACACTCCTAAACCTTATGTACAGCCTTCCCAGAAGAGTTGAAGCTGTTAAAGCTGCAAAGGGTGGAGCAACTCAACATTGAACTCTATGGACTAAGACTGGGATGCCATTAAATTTCATGTGCGTGTAAATGTAGGTGTCCCAATGCTTTTAGTAATATAGTGTAGCTTGGTGCTCTGGTGTCAAATGGAATCCACTGGGACGTTGCCCTAATACAGTGCTGCAGCCAAGTCAAACGTTAATACAACATGTGTATCTAAAATCTGTTGCAGGTCTGGCTATTGACAGCCAAGAATTGTTCAGCAATCCAATCTACTCTTGAAGTGTAAGGTCCGCTTTACAAAAAAAAGTACACTATGTTGTCCCATGTGGTTACTGCAGCATAGTGAGATAAACCTCTCTTCTAGCCAAGGTTCCCTTTTTATTTAAATAATTTAATCTAAAACCACATAAAAAATAAGACTTTCTTGTACATCCTATGATGGCTCCATCTCGAGAGATTGTAGGAAAAGAGCAACCGTTGGGAGCAGTGTCCCCTAGTGCCAACCGGAGGAAGTGCAATCCCATTCTTCTAGGGCCAATTTACAACACATGCAGTGCAGTGTTTTTTTTTCTGCATCAAAAAAACATGGAAAGTAAGTTATATGGGTTCCAATATCATAGTTCACGTGAGCACAGTGCATTCCAGTGCTTATCAGTTCCAGAGAAAAAAAAAGTACAACATGCTGCTTTTTTCCTGCAGAGAACTGTACTGGAATGCAGAAAAAAGCATCAAAAAAGCACTGGACAGTGAAAACAAAACAGAAAAAAGAAGAAACAAAGCATCTGGAAAGCATCCATAAATGCATCAAAAACACGTAAAAAAAAGTACATACAGAAAAGCACCCAGAACAAATCTGGAGGACTTTTTTGTGGTGTGTACTGGCCCTTAGGCTGCACATTTGCAGTGTATACTCTCTCCGTTTGCAGCTGCTAAGCTAATTATAGGTGACAAGAGACAGTACACACTGTGCATGTGCAGCCCAAAAGTGTTGGGTGACGATCCTTTCTGTGGCACTTCAAATACTCTTCAACAAAATTAAGATATTATGAATTTGTATAGAAAGATTACACTTTAGGCCCCTTTCACACTGACGAAGTTCGCCAGTGGATTCGCCCATTTAGCAGAGGATCTCTACACTGATCCCCGCTAAGAAGGTGGGTGACGGATCCGTGTCCGCTCCACTGATGCAGGCAGATACAGACAAAGCCCGCTGTCCTCTATAGGCTGCCAGATGGAAATGGACCGCCTGTCTGTTTCCATCTGACTGTCATCCGATCCAATCTGTCAATTTTTAGTGGACAGGATCAGATCAGATGTCGAGGGCGTCAGCGGACACATGTCCGTTGATCTCCGCCGCTCCATAGAAAGCAATAGATGGCCCGACCGGGTCTGCCTGAAAAACTGACAGGTAGTCCAGATCGGTCTGTCAGTGTGAAAGGGGCCTTACTTTAATTGTTTCAAAACGTAATGTATATAACCTCCTACATAAGAAGATAAGAGAAAAATTATATTTTAACTAGGCATCTGTGCCAATACTAAGCATTTTCAGGAGTAATTGTACTCAAGCAAATGCTCTGAACTAAACCGATGCCTTCAGACTTGGTTCACATATGTGTGGGCCGGCTTGCAAATCGATTTCAAAGCCTGGTCCGGTGCGATTCCAATGCGAATTGTAGTGTATGAGATTAGAAATTGCACCTGAACCGGACTGAAATCGCACAGGACTCTTTTTCGCAATGCGGCTGGCCCGCACTTATGTGAACAAGCTGTAAAAACTCACTGAAACACGCATGAAAACTGATGTGAAACTGATGTCTCTGCAAGTGAAATCTGTGTGGTTTTCCCATAAGTTTTAATGCATGTATGGTGTAAACAAAAAAAAAAAAAAACCTGTCACATGTCAATAAAAAGAAGTATCGGTAGTTGGTATCAGAGGGTACTTGAGAAAATGTATCAGAACTAAATTACTTGGTCTTACAAAACTGGTATCAGTGCATCCCTAATTTTAACCTTTGTGGCTTTGGCTCTACAGAGCCAACAGATGCTCAAGGCCATTGTGATCAAGGGGTCAAGCCACCAGCATCTATCCTTTTGTCATGTGACCTTTTTTTCTAAAAAAAGAATGTATACAATACTATAAGAGCCAACTCATTAGCAAAAAGCTTGCATTTGCATTAGATTTTGACTTGAGCACAAGATTTTTGCAATAAATAACACTTACTAAATACAAAAGTTAGTTCAAATCAATTCACAGTCAATTAAAAAAAAAAATAATAATAATTATTATTTATTTAATGGTATAAGCACTAGATATTTTAGGAATATATAAAATAACAACAAGAACAATTCTTAGCTTGCCAGTACTATAACCAGAAAAGAAAACAATGTAACAATGTGAGTCAATGGGCTTGAATTATAACTTGTAACGTACGATACCACCTATCCCCAAGAAAGTAAGTATACATTGTTGCCAAGTATGAAACCGTTTGCCCAAAATTTCAAATAAACTGTGGCAGTCAAGGAAAGATTGTTATTGCAGGAGCCGAATGATGTGACCAGCAATGCAATGCCGTTAGCTTAGGAATGTAAATAAAGTGTCAAGGCCCGTACACACGTACCGATCGTCGGCATACAAACGTCGGTGGACGAAGGATCTGCCGATTGTACGCGTGTTAGTATGGTGCCTCCGACAGATGTCTGCGCACAATCCGCGGACAAAAGTCTTTCTTGCAAACATGAAAATATTTGTATGCCAACACCAGAACGGACGATTGTTCGCCTGTCAGTACACAATTCGGCCGACAGACCGCAGATTTGCAAGACTGGGCATGCTCAGAAAATAGAAAACACAGGGAAAGTTAACCATTACATGACATCACTTCTGCAGTCGGCGGACAAAATTCTTGTGCTGTCCTTGTGCTGTCTTTGCACTTTTCAGCAGACACCGACATCCCGGGGAGAAAAGAGGAACATTTGTATGCCGACCATCGGTACGTGTGTACGGGGCTTAAGACTGCACCAGAGGGAGATGATTGTGTGTGAATGAAAACACACTTTTATATGTTTCACCATGACTTCACTTTCTTGCACCTTCATTTACAGAATGATCTCCCTTTGGCACAGTGTTACAAAGAGTTGACATAAATATCAAAATCACCTGTGAAATTAAAAAAAAAAAAAAAAAAAAAAAAAAAAAGAGAAAACAACAGAAAAAAAGAATACTGAATTAAGTGCTAAATATTGCATAATAAAATATCGTAAAACAGAATAGATGTTGGTTAAATTCAGCATTTTGTTTTATTCAATATTTAACACTCAGTGAAATATCAGTCTGACGCTGATCTTGAAATGGGCAGATATTGTAAGTCAGTGGTCTCCAAACTGCTTCCCAAGGGCTGGATGATCCCACTGGCCCCCCTAAAGTTAGGAGGATAGTAAAGTAGCCCTTTTTTTAGAAAGGTTGGAGAGGACTGCTGTAAGTAACGAACCTTGCCAAACACTATGCCACAAGTTTCCAAACTTCCTAAACAAAGAGCCAGTTTACTGTCCTTCAAACTTCAAGGTGGCTAGACTATGACCAGTGGTAGTAGAAAAGTCCCAGTGTCAGTGGAAGTAGATGAAGTTTCAGGCTTGTTGGCCAGTGGAAATTAAAAAAAAATACATTTACATTTACAAAATTACATTACGCCGAATGCGGCCCTTTGTGTGCTTTTAACTAGCCCTTGGGGCATTATTCTTCTCATTGTCAGCAACAGTGGGGCATAGTTCCTGCCACTGACACCGACAATGGTTCACTAGTCCTCTCACTGACACCAACGATTGGACACTATTCTTCCCATTGATACCAATGATGGAGCAATATTCCTTCCACTCATACCAATGATGGGGCACTATTTCTCCCACTGGCAACCATAATTGGCACTATTCTTCCCACTGACCCCAATAAAGGGGCACTATTCTTCTTACTGTCACCAATTATGGGCATTGTGTACTCCCATTGACACCAGGGCACTTTCTTCTCCCACTGGACCCCCTAAAGTTGGTTGGATAGTAAAGTGGCCCTTTGTTTAGAAAGGTTGGAGACGACTGCTGTAAGTAACTAACCTTGCCAAACACTATGCCACAAGTTTCCAAACTTTCTAAACAAAGAGCCAGTTTACTGTCCTTCAAACTTCAAGGTGGCCATACTACTGGCCAGCGGTAGTAGAAAAGTCCCAGTATCAGTGGAAGTAGATGAAGTTTCAGGCTTGTTGGCCAGTGGAAATTAAAAAAAAAATACATTTACATTTACAAAATTACATTATGCTGGATGTGGCCCCTTGTGTGCCATTAACTGGCCCATGGGGCATTATTCCCCCCACTGTCAGCAACAGTGGGGATAGTTCCTGCCACTGACACCGACAATGGGGTACTAGTCCTCTCACTGACGCCAATGATGGGACACTATTCTTCCCATTGATACCAATGATGGGGCACTATTCCTCCCACTCATACCAATGATGGGGCACTATTTCTCCCACTGGCAACCAAAATGGGCACTATTCCTCCCACTGACACCAATAAAGGGGCACTATTCTTCTTACTAACACCAATTATGGGGCATTGTGTACTCCCATTGACATCAGGGCACTTTCTTCTCCAACTGGCCCCCCTAAAGTTGGGAGGATAGTAAAGTGGCCCTTTGTTTAGAAAAGTTGGAGACGACTGCTGTAAGTAACTAACCTTGCCAATCACTATGCCATGAGTTTCCAAACTTCCTAAACAAAGAGCCAGTTTACTGTCCTTCAAACTTCAAGGTGGCAAGACTATGGCCAGTGGTAGTAGAAAAGCCCCAGTGTCAGTGGAAGTAGAAGAAGTTTCAGGTTTGTTGCCAGTGGAATTAAAAAAAAAAAAAATACATTTACATTTACCAAATTACATTATGCCTGTGGTCAGTAGAAGGGGGAATAGTGCCCCAAAATTGGTGTCAGTGGTAAGAATACTCCTCAATAGTTTATATCCATGTGAGGAATAGTGACCCAATGTTGATGTCAATGAAGGAAATGGTGCCTCATCGTTAATGTCAGTGTGAGGTATAGTGATAAAGGCAAGCAATGGGCTACATCCTGGGCTGCAGTTTGGTGACTTCTGCACTGTAAACTGGTGAATATTCCCTCTGTGGGAGGTCCTAATGCCACGCTCCATTCTGACATTCCTTGAAGGACCCGGAAAAAACATTTTTTGATGTAAGCGCCTGCATTCAATCAGATGCAACTGATGTGTGGGTATTCTGACAGCTGTCAGAATACAATTAGTCACAGTAGGATATTCGTCCATCCACACTTTATATAGGTGTTGGATTTTTTTCCCCTCTCTTTTGGTGATTATTATTATTACCAAGAGTGAAAGTGAAAAAAATTTCAAAATTTTGAGCTGTCACCAGAACGGGACTACAGGGGAAAGTCTTCCAATGAGAACACTACTTCTGGAACCCTAGTGGCAAACAGAGACTCCCTGACTTTGGATGGATTTCTTCTCACTTCCTATTGTGGCTAGGGGACAGGAAGTGAAGAGAAATCTCCCCAAAGGGACACAAATGGCAAAAAATACAGGGGTTATAGCCCTTCCTTTCCCTAACTAAAATGAAAAAAAAAAAAAAAAAAATTTTGGCTTTAGTTCGGCTTAACCCATGTGCTGTTACTCTTTCATGGTGAAATCAGCAGGCTAGGGCTTGTTTTCTTGAGGATCCTTATGCGGAAGTTGAGCTGCTGACTTTCCTTGGATCATAAAGCAGATTTCATAGCTTTGTTTTTAGCTTTTTGCCTACGCCAATGTGAAAATTACAGATTTATGCTAGTTAGTGCCAATTTGAAAGTGAATTTCTACTTTGCGTAATGTTTCTGCTGTGTGGTCAATATGTTCTACAAACCTCTTAGACTTTAACCGCCTCCACCTTATGCAAATAAGGAAATCTTTTTTTTCTTTTTACGTAAAGGTGTTGCCTTATAGTAATCAGATAGCTCTACGGTTTTATCTTTGTTCAATCCTAATGACTCAGCTGATCTGCTCCTACTGTGATAGTCTTTTCAGCTGAGCGCTAGAATGAAACTGTGAATAGAAATAATAAGAGAAGTGACACATTCTACACTTATAGAATTTTACCTTTTTACTCTATATAATTGATGGAAATGAATCAACTTGTGTGCCAAAAAGAGCAGCAGGCAGCAAAGTACTGAGGCACAATAGGCCAGCATGATTTAAATTGTAGTTCAAAATGCACTGCCGCTGCGGTCCGCTCTCTGTAAATTAACTCTGCAGTATTAACCCTTTGAGGGTCCAGCCATATACTTTTCTTAAGCCAGCAGGCTGTCCAGTTAGAGTGTCACATCATATAAATTCTTCTTTCCCAGCATGACCTTTGAAGGTACTGTAAGGAAAGGGGCATGTTCAAGCACATCAGCTTAGAAATCAGAAACTCCAGCTGCCACTGCAGAAATTCTCCACACATAGCTATAAACTCCAAGATCACTCCTTACCCCCTCTACGATGAAGTCTACTTTTAAACCAGATGGATTTTTTAACAACTTTTGTAGTATGTTTCCTTATATAGACTTTGCTTTAAAGCAGTATTAAACCCAGATGCAAAAATTTATTATATTTGAGTTTATGGCTGCATTCGTTTTCTTTTTTTAGGTTTTCTTTCCCTTATTTTCACATGGTGATCTGACAAGTAAAGCTGGGATTACACTGTGCGTTTCCTTTTTTTTTTTTTTCCAAGCAGTGGGTTGAACGAAAAAGACACAGATCCCCACATTATCCTTATTATTATACAGTATATATTATATTATATTATATTATATTATATTATATTATATTATATTATATTATATTCAAAACCTGTATAAGAGAATAACCCTAAAGGGTGGCATAGTGGACTCAAAAGGCCATGAGTCCTCTGGGCCAAGAGAAGCAAAAACCAAGAAATACACAAATCAAGGAAATAAGAGGGGAATAAAGGACAAGAACAAGCCAACAGAGAACAACATGGAGAGAGACATCCAAATAGAAAAGACAAAAGCCAAGAGAAAGGGAGGGAAAAGAAGAAGAACAAGAGAATAAGGAGGGCTGGGAGGAACTTTAATGGTACCGTACTTATTGTGTCTATTCAAACATAGTACGAATGTATAAAAAATATAACAAATTTATTGATGTATTAAAATGAGAACACACAAACATAAATATAAATACATGGATGTGTTTTTGTACTGTTTTTTTTTTTATATACTGTTATATACTGTTTTGTATTGACATTATGTTTATATTCCTTTCAGGGAATCTAGGAACATACTGTTGCAGAGTATCTGCCCCTGAAGAAGCAGTTTTGTCAACTGCGAAAAATTGGGCGCAATTCTGGATACAGCCTGTTGGCACTCCAGACCTATACAGTATTGATGACTAGCTTTTTGTGATTTACTACATTCATGTATTTATATTTATGATTGTGTGTTTTCATTTTAACACATCAATAAATTTGTTATATTTTTTATACGTTCGTACTATGTTTGAATATACACAATAGGTACGGTACCATTAAAGTTCCTCCCAGCCCTCCTTATTCTCTTGTTTTTCTTCTTTTCCCTCTTTTTCTCTTGGCTTTTGTCTTTTCTGTTTTGATGAATCTCTCTATGTTGTTCTCTGTTGGCTTGTTCTTGTCCTTTATTCCCCCTCTTCTTTCCTCTATTTGTGTATTTCTTGGTTCTTGCTTCTCTTGGCCCAGAGGACTCATGGCCTTTTGAGTCCACTATGCCACCCTTTAGGGTTATTCCCTTATCAATGTTTTGAATATTTTTGGGATGTAGGTACCTTGATAGAGTATTAACCACAAACATGATCGACTCTCCATATATTATATTATATTATATTATATTATATTATATTATATTATATTATATTATATTATATTAATACAATTATATTGTATATAGCGCCAACAGTTTGCGCAGCACTTTACAATTCAATACAGGAGGAATCAAAGGGCTCTGCTAGTTAGAGCTTACCAAGTGTGTCTAAAAAGTTCAGTGAATGGGCAAAGGCAAATATCTCAATGGCAACATGGGCCAGGTGCATGCGCATGCACATGTCTTTCCAGAGACACGTCGAAAAGCGTCACCTGGCATAGAGTACACGTGGTCATCAGGGTAAACCTGCTGCGGGTAGTCGAACATGGTCAGTGTGAGAGTTAGGGCTCTTTCACACAGAGCGGACCATATTGCGATCCGCTCCGGCCATTTTTTTTTTCTTTTTTACGAACACGGATGACACTTGTGTCATCCGGTCCGTATGTCCGCATATCATCCCATCCGTTTGCGGATGATATACGGACATAATGTATGTCAATGCAATTGCGGATGTCAGCGGATGACACCGCTGACATCCGATTTACCGTCCTTTCCATTTTTTTTTAAACGGAAGAAAAATAGGGTTCTGTTCCGTTCCAAAAAACAGAACAGAACTGAAAGGACGAAAATCGGATGTCAGCGGATGGTCATCCGCTGACATCCGCAATCCCATTGACATGCATTATGTCCGTATTTCATCCCGTGTGAAAGAGCCCTTAGGGTCACAGTGCAATTTAAGCAATGAGTGAACATCAAGTTCTGCTACAAATTGGGAAAAACAGCGACAGAGATGCATGAAATGTTGGTGCAAGTGTACGGGACTGAAGCCGTGATCAGAAAATGTGTTTATGACTGATTCAAATGCTTTCACGGCGGGAAGGAAACGACACATTCGGGTCGGCCGTCGAAAAGCAGAACCCCAGACATGATGGAGCGAGTGCGACAAATGCTGGCACGAGACCAGTGACTGACTCTACAATTGATGGCGGAGGAATTGGACATTAGCAAGGACACGGTGGGCACCATTGTCAGCGAAAATTTGGGTAAGCGGAAGATCTGCTCTTGGTTTGTGCCGCACAAGCTGACAGACGAATAGAAAGCCAAAAGAATGGAAACCTCTGGAGAATTCATAACCATGTGTGACCAGGACCCATTCTTTCTGCAAACCATCTTCAAAGGGAATGACACCTGATGCTACCAGTTCGATCTGGAATCCAGGTGACAATCGTTGGAATAACGTTCACCATCTACCCATGATGCCTGCGGACTTCTTTCTGTTTCCCCGCCTCAAGAGCATCATGAAGGGTGCACACTTTGTGGATGTCACGGTAATCCAAGAATATGTGACAGTGGTTCAGAGATTGATTCCTAAAGAGACCTTTGCTGACAGTTTCCAGAAGCTTTATGAACGTTGCCAAACGTGTGTTGTGATGGCGATCATTTTGAAGGCCAATAAAGGTAATTTGTTTTCTGATACCATTCACCAAAGGTTTTAGACACACCTCATATTTATTTGTGTGAAACATTTATCCCAAAAGCAAGATTGTTTGCTGTAACTGATTATAAAGAGTTAGCTGGAGTTTGACTTCAATTTGTTAGTGTATTTAAACCTGCTATTACTTTCTAACACTCCCCTCCCACAGAATAACAATGCTGCTGTCCAAAGTTGCCCCCTGTGCTTCTTTACCCAGGATGAAGGCACTCTAATACAGGAGGTGTGTTACTGGCCAGATCACCAGATTGAAAATATTGTGGAAAAAACGTGGTACCCCCCCCCCCCCCAATCCATATTGGTATGCATTTTAAAAGGGAACCGCATGCCAATTTTTTAAAATGGCATGGGGCACCCTCCCAAAAACCATACCAGACCCTTATCCGAGCATGCAGCCCAGCAGGTCAGGAAATGAAGGGGGGCGAGCAAGTGCCCCCCCCTCGAACCAGAGCAGGCCACATGCCCTCAACATGGGGGGGGTGTTTTGGGGCAGGGGGTGCTGGGATATGGGGGCCGCCTTGTTATAGGGGCCTTTATATTCCGAATAAGCCCCTGCCTGCAGACCCCCACAAACACCGGCCAGGGCAGTGCCCCCCTCCCCTAAAGCACCCCCCATGTTGAGGGTTTGTGACCTGATATGGTTCGGGGGGGGCACTCGCTCACCCCCTCTCTTTCCTGACTTGCCAGGCTGAATGCTCTGATAAGGGTCTGGTATGGATTTTGGAGGGGTCCCCACACCATTTTAAAAAAAAAATTTGGTGTAGGGTTCCCCTAAAAATAAATACCAGAATATGGATTGGGAGAGGGACCCCACTCCATTTTTGTGCCAATTTTTTATTCCGGCAATTTTTATTTTTTTTTACATTCAGCTGTCTGCAGGGAACCCCGCTAACAGCTGATGACTCTTCGGTTGTTTAGGACATAGCAGTTGACTTCCCGGCCCACTCCTTAACAACCAGCTATACACAGTTTGTTGGAGAAAAAAAACGCAAAACGCATCAAAAACGTAACACGTGAGTTTTTGTTGCAGGTCCATTGGAGTCACATTCTGCTGTGAGAAAATAAGTTCCTGACCCTTTTCAAAACACACTGGGTGAAAAATGCATAGATGTGAAGGTGCGCCATAGGAAACCATGGTAAATGGACTGTAGTGCATTTCTGCAAACTGCAAAATGCACTAAAAAACATATACTTGTGAATCTAGGGTTAATCCTGAAAGGGGTTCTAACCTTTCCTCACTCGATTCTAAACTGGAAAAAAATAATCAGTTTTGGTTATAGATGTCCTTTAAGGATTCTATACAGAAGAAGTTTCTTTTGTGTAATGTTTTCATGCAGGAATAAAAAGGTACAAATAACAATGGATGCCTTTCTTTAAAGGGTATGTTTAGTTTCTTTTTTATTTATTTATTAGCCAGAACAATTTAAAAAATATATTGCATATTAATATTTTGTATTAATATGTCCAACTAGCATCTGGGAATGCTGTGCATATTCTACTTGATTGTTTATTCTCTCTTTGTAAGAGAGCTTATTGTGTGAAGCCTGTGAGGCCCCGTTCACATCGGGGCGACGCTACTTCGCACCGCGACCTCCGAGGTCGCGGTGCGAGCAGCGCGCCGCGACCTCGGAGCGGCCGCCACAGACTTCATAACATTGAAGTCTATGGCGGTCGCCTCCTGGTCGCCCCAAAGAAGCTCCGGACCCTTTTTCTAAGTCGGAGCGACTTGTGTCGCTCCTGTTAGAACGGGTCCGCAGCTTCCCTATGGGAGGCGACCTACGGCGACCTGTGAGGTGACCAGGTCGCCTCACAGGTTGCCTCAGTGTGAACCGGGGCTTAACCTTAGTTTTGTTCAATAAACTTTGTTTCTGATTTAAAAAAAAATAAATAAATATGTCCAACTAGCAGATAATTTCTTCTTAGCCTACTTTTTCAGAGCCCAGTAGCTCAGATGGAAAGTCAAAAACAAAGCAGTAAGGGCTCTTTCACACGGGCGTTCCGTATGTCCGTTTTTCATCCCATCCGTTTGCGGATGAAAAACGGACATAATGTATCTCTATGTAAATACGGATGTCATCGGATGATCATCCTCTGACATCCGTTTTTTGTCAGTTCAGTTCAGTTCAGTTCAGTTTTTTTGAACGGAGGAGAACCCTATTTTTTCTTCCTTTCAAAAAACGGAACTGAAGCAAAAACGGATGTCAGTGGTGTCATCCGCAGACATCCGTATTTACATAGACATGCATTATGTCAGTTTTTCATCCGCAAACGGATGGGATGAAAAACAAGTGTCATCCGTGTCCGTTACAAAAAAAAAAAAAAAAGGACCTGATCGGGCAAAAAAAAAGGAACGCCCGTGTGAAAGAGCCCTTACTCTTCTCCCTTACTCCCTCTCTGTCCCTTTTTATTTTTGTCTCTCTCTTTAGAAAGCCCATAGTGCTCTGGGAATCAACTGTCATGTAGTTCATTTGTAAAAGAAAAAAAAAAAAAAAATATATATATATATATAATAAATTTATTGAGGGCACCTGTGGATTCCCAATTAGGAACTAAACATCAAGTTTGGAGCCTTGGAAGACACTACAACTTGAGCATTATTTTAGGCCTGGATCGCACGAGTGCAATTTCAGATGGGCCTTGAATCGCAGTACGATGGAATTCACATTGTTTTCAATGGTATCTGTTCACACCAATGTGACTCAACATGGAGCAGTTTTGGAAAAAGTTTCCTGTACTACTTTGGTGCGATTCCAGTCTAAATTTGGCCTCATAGAATATGCAGACCTTATCCAAGTAGTATCCAAGTAGCACTACATAATCGCACTAAAAGTCAGATCAAATCTAGCCTAAACCCCCTACTGGACTAGACCCTGAGGACGTTTGTCAAAATAAATACATGTTTATAATGAGTTTAATTAAAAACCTAATTAAAAAGTACTGTCAAATAAAATTGACTGCAAACCATTAGGGATTTGTTCATGATCTAGCCCCATAGGCGTGTGCACAGGGTGTGCTAGGTGGGCCTGAGCGCACCCTAATCCCCCCATATTTCACCTGTTTAGACCCCTGATATTTCACCAAATAAAAAAAAGCCTCCTTTCTGCAAAAAAAATGTAAAAAATTATAAAAAATAAAATTGTAAAAACTATCCTACTGACATCAATCTAAGCTCTTATGACACCATCCACTACTCTATTGACACCATCAGTATATATACACATGCACACACGAATACAGTATATGTTTGAGCTTTGGTGTGCACACCCTAATGCAATAAGCCGTGCACACCTATGTCTTAAATAACCCAGTGACATGAGCCTAGGATGGTAGCACAAATATACAAACTGTGCAATGGATCCATTTGCAGCAGTGACACCCAGTTCCCTAGTTTATGGGAACAGTAGCTTTAGTGCAGTAGAAGGATTAGCTCTTCAGAGCTGCTATTGCTGTATTTTAAGTTCTTTAAATCCCATGGGGTGGTGACGATGACGCCACCAGAAATAAAAATGGGACTATAAAGTGGAGAGCAATGTAATTATGTGGCACAAAAATTAAATATCCTGTTAATACAGCTAAACTGATTTGTTTTAAAGAAAAAAGGAACTCTATTGGGGCCTCCATTTGGTAAACGTCCCTTATAATTTTTAATCGATATCTGGCCAAAGAAACATAGAAAAAACAAGCAGCTTTGCTAAACAGGTTTTAAATCTTCCTAAGACAAGCAGATATACTATAGCCTCAGGAAACTGACAATCCTACAAACAGGAAAATATAAGTAAAATTATACCTGAAACGCTAAAATTACAATTTATATTGAAAACTACACTCCAACTGCGACACTACACGCTGCCGGAGCCGGAAAAATTTAAGAAACCACTGACATATTTTGAAAAGCTATGTGAGAAAACAGGAGGTATAGACCGCCCATTATCTATTCTATATAGAATGTTGAACACTCCATTAGACCAACCGAATCTGAAATGGTTGGAAAAATGGAAAGCGGATCTAAATATAGATGTAACGGACACACAGAAGCAGAGGATGTTTAGGGCAATATTTAGACCAACTAAATGCACGAAAATGCAGGAAATAAATTATAAAATCCTGACTAGGTGGTATAATACACCAGACAAATTGCATAAGTGGTACATTCAAGAATCAGATGGGTGCTGGAGATGCGAAGAAGGGGAAGGCACAATATATCACATTTTCTGGAGCTGCCCAGAGATAAAGAAATTTTGGTCAGAGATTGGTGATATAGTCCAAAAAGTAACAGACTATAAAATCAAGGAAGAAGCTGCCTTTTGCCTCTTACAGATATGTACATGAGGAAGAAGAATGAACCTAAATGATTTTAGCAAATGGCTGCAATATAACAAAGAGTGAAAAATTTAAGGGGGTCTGAATACTTTCCGTACCCACTGTATATATATATATATACAGTGCCTTGCGAAAGTATTCGGCCCCCTTGAACTTTGCGACCTTTTGCCACATTTCAGGCTTCAAACATAAAGATATAATTTTTTGTGAAGAATCAACAAGTGGGACACAATCATGAAGTGGAACGAAATTTATTGGATATTTCAAACTTTTTTAACAAATAAAAAACTGAAAAATTGGGCGTGCAAAATTATTCAGCCCCCTTAAGTTAATACTTTGTAGCGCCACCTTTTGCTGCGATTACAGCTGTAAGTCGCTTGGGGTATGTCTCTATCAGTTTTGCACATCGAGAGACTGACATTTTTGCCCATTCCTCCTTGCAAAACAGCTCGAGCTCAGTGAGGTTGGATGGAGAGCGTTTGTGAACAGCAGTTTCCAGTTCTTTCCACAGATTCTCGATTGGATTCAGGTCTGGACTTTGACTTGGCCATTCTAACACCTGGATATGTTTATTTGTGAACCATTCCATTGTAGACTTTGCTTTATGTTTTGGATCATTGTCTTGTTGGAAGACAAATCTCCGTCCCAGTCTCAGGTCTTTTGCAGACTTCATCAGGTTTTCTTCCAGAATGGTCCTGTATTTGGCTCCATCCATCTTCCCATCAATTTTAAGCATCTTCCCTGTCCCTGCTGAAGAAAAGCAGGCCCAAACCATGATGCTGCCACCACCATGTTTGACAGTGGGGATGGTGTGTTCAGGGTGATGAGCTGTGTTGCTTTTAAGCCAAACATAACGTTTTGCATTGTTGCCAAAAAGTTTGATTTTGGTTTCATCTGACCAGAGCACCTTCTTCCACATGTTTGGTGTGTCTCCCAGGTGGCTTGTGGCAAACTTTAAACAACACTTTTTATGGATATCCTATGGACAGAGTCTCCCACCTCAGCTGTAGATCTCTGCAGTTCATCCAGAGTGATCATGGGCCTCTTGGCTGCATCTCTGATCAGTCTTCTCCTTGTATGAGCTGAAAGTTTAGAGGGACGTCCAGGTCTTCGTAGATTTGCAGTGGTCTGATACTCCATCCATTTCAATATTATTGCTTGCACAGTGCTCCTTGGGATGTTTAAAGCTTGGGAAATCTTTTTGTATCCAAATCCGGCTTTAAACTTCTCCACAACAGTATCTCAGACCTGCCTGGTGTGTTCCTTGTTCTTCATGATGCTCTCTGCGCTTTAAACGAACCTCTGAGACTATCGCAGTGCAGGTGCATTTATACGGAGACTTGATTAAACACAGGTGGATTCTATTTATCATCATTAGTCATTTAGGTCAACATTGGATCATTCAGAGATCCTCACTGAACTTCTGGAGAGAGTTTGCTGCACTGAAAGTAAAGGGGCTGAATAATTTTGCACGCCAAATTTTTCAGTTTTTTATTCGTTAACAAAGTTTTAAATATCCAATAAATTTCATTCCACTTCATGATTGTGTCCCACTTGTTGTTGATTCTTCAAAAAAAATTACAGTTTTATATCTTTATGTTTGAAGCCTGAAATGTGGCAAAAGGTCGCAAAGTTCAAGGGGGCCGAATACTTTCGCAAGGCACTGTATATATATATATATATATATATATATATATATATATATATATATAATTTTATTGATTTCTTTTACTTGTACATAATTGGGTATTTTTGCAAAGTGCATATTCACCATAATTGCTAAAGTAAGTGAAAATCCCCTACAAAGTGAATATGCTCTACTCTTTTTAGTAAATCCGTCACATTGCATATTTTTGCTAAATTCAGGTGCACGTTACCCTATATATCTCAACTGTAATCTGTCAAGACAGAGCTAGATTGCTATTTATTTATCTTTATGGAAGGCCATAGAGCATTTTCAGTGAGTACACATTGGAGATGTTATTGCAGTTTCACTATAGAAAAATTACTTTTATATTCTTTCATGTTCTTTGGCACAGTTTCACATTTTATGTCATATACAGATTTGTATATTTATTTTTTCATTACTTCTATTATATTATACAGCATATGCATAATTACCCAAAAAAAAAGTGTTCTGAGCTCTGATAACAGATAAGGCAAACATCAAATACAGTAGACTGGACACCTGACATAGCAGGAATGGTCTTTGACAGAGGGGATGTTTTTTGGTAAAGATGATCCCAACAAAGGAGAGGTATGTATGTAATCAAATGATTAATGTTTACATTAGGTAGCTGGTCATACACAGATTGAATTTCAGCTAGTTCCTGATGAAACAGAAAAAATTTAAGGAGATAGATGGCGAAATATCGGCTGCTGCATTCAATCAGATTCAGCCACTCAACCTTACATTGTTGGCCACCTTTACAAAAAGTGTTATTGTAAGAATTAGTGTTAGGGTTGCGCACTGCACAGTGCATTCTAAGCCCTGATTGGGCAAAGCTTTGCCCATTCAGGGCACAGTGAATAGCTGGTTGTTAAGGAGCAGGCCGGGATGCCTTACCAATGGATGAGTCATCAGCTGTCAAGGGGCTTCCCCGCTGACAGCTGAATGAAAAAAAAAAAAATTTTGCCGGCAATAGAAAAATGTGAAAATAGTGTGGCTGCCCCCACCCCCCCCCCCCCTTCCAATCCATACCAGGCCCTTTGGGTCTGGTATAAATTTTAAGGGGAGCCCCATGGCAAATTAAAAAAACAAAATGGGGTGGGTTACCCTTTAAAATCTAAACTAAACCCTGATATGAGCATGCAGCATGGCAGGCCAGGAAAGGGGGGGGGGCAAGCGAGCACCTCCCCACTCCTGAACCAACCCAGGCCCTCAAGATCCCATTTCCTGACCTACATGGATGCATGCTCAGGTAAGGGTCTGCTTTTGGATTTTGGGGGGGGACCCCATGCTGTTTTTTTAAATTTTGGTATGGGGGGGGGGGTTCTCCCCATGCCATTTATTTAATCATTTTTGTATTACCGGCAATCATATTGTATATACAGCACTTTAAATTTAATTATTTTTCTTTATAAATGTCAGTTTTGCTGCAGAAAATTCTATACACAGTACAGATGTGCCACTTTACAGGCAGACTACGGGGACCCCCAGGCACTATATTTAAAAGAATATTTCATTTTTATTGTTTCACTTTAAGCATCATTAACCACTTAGCCACTGGGCACTTATAAACCCCTTCCTAACTAGGCAAATTTTCAGCTTTCAGTACTCTCATATTTTGAATGACAATTAATCAGTCATGCAACACTGTACCCATATGATTTTTGTCTTTTTTTCACACAAATAGAGCTTTCTTTTGGTGGTATTTTCAGTTATAAAATGTTGCAACTTTAATCATTTTTCTTCATAAATTTTGGCCAAAAGTTATACTGCTACATATCTATGGTAAAAATAACCCAAATAAGTATATATTATTTGGTCTTTGTGAAGGTTATAGAGTCTACAAGTTATGGTGCCAATTATTGAAAATTGATCACACCTGATCACACATGATGTACTGACGGCCTATCTCATTTCTTGAGACACTAACAACCCGGGACAGTTCAAATACCCCCCAAATCAGGGTTAATCAGGGTACTGATTAACACTGTAGCAGCACAGATAAGCACTTATGTGACATGGATGTGGCACAAATGAGCACTAATGTGGTATGGATGTGGCACGGATGAACACTGACGTGGCATGGATGTGGCACGGATAGGTACTGATGTGGCACGGATAAGCACTGATGTAGCATGGATGTGGAACGGACAAGCACTGATGTGGCATGGATGTGGCACGTAAGATCACTGATGTGGCACGTATGAGCACTGATGTGGCATGGATGAGGCACGTATGAGCACTGATGTGGCACGTATGAGCACTGATGTGGCATGGATGAGTACTGATGTGGCACGGATGTGGCACAGGATGAGCACTGATGCGGCATGGATGTGGCATGGATGAGCACTGATGTGGCATGAATGAACATGATGTGGCATGGATGAGGCATGGATGAGCACTGATGTGGCATGGGTGAGCACGGATGAGACGTGGGTGGGCATGGATGAGGCATGTATGTGGCATGGATGGGCATGTATGAGGCACAGATGGCATGAATGAGGATCAGGTGATGCACAGATTGGCATGAATGAGGCATGATTGAGGCACGGATGAGGCACAGATGGGCATGATTGAGGCACAGATTGGCATGAATGAGGCATGGTTGAGGCACAGATGGGTATGATTGAGGCACGGATAAGGCATGACTAGGGCATGATTGAGGCACAGATGGGGCATGGGTGCGCAGTGCTATGGTCTCCCTCCTCTCCTCGCACGCTGTAAAGAACGATGTATACAGTGTGAGAGGAGAGGTGAGATCTAAATCAGACATGTGCCAGTTTGTTGACAACTGATCGTTCCGTCATTGGTAAAGGGTCGCTGTTATTGACCTTTTTACATGATCCGTGATGCACGGGGTCCGGTGAACCCGGTGAGCATGGACACTTTCGTGCGCGCACTCAATTCTGGGAGGACAGCATTGTACGCCCTCCCAGAATAAGCCGACCACTCTGTAGCCATCATTTGGCTATGCTCTGGTCGGCTAGTGGTTAAATTCACTGTTCCTTTAAAAAATTATCTTTTTTTGCATTCTTTTTTTTTTGCATTGGTATATATCCCCCAGGGCAGTACCTGGGCCCCCCTACCCTTTTTATGGCCAATAACTTGCATATAAGCCTTCAAAATGGGGACTTTTGATTTTTCAAATTCTTGTCCCATAGACTTCAAAAGGGTTTGGATCCAAACTTCTTCGATGTTCGAGAGTTCTGGCCCAAACCGGGGGTTGTTCAGCCCGACTCTAAAAGTTATACGTGATTTCTACAAATATTTGTAAGTATGAAAATGAAGCCTCTGTTTTTTTTTATTAAAATTATAGAAATAGGTTTTAATTTGTGCCTAATAGGGATAAATTCAGGAAAAAAAATCTGTTTTATGTACTTTAGACAAATAGGTTGTTCACTTTGCAAGAGAATTTTCCATTAGCTAGTGTATGTGGTGAAGCACTGCTGAATTCCATAATCCAATGATGTGCAAGTAAAAATAGTGCTCTGCGTTTCGTCAACATGTGGAGCAGGCCGCTCCTGATGACATCGTGCTGACGAAATGCATAGGGTGGAGCTTACAGCGTCGCTGCGTCACTTCCTGTTTGAAGCTGTGGAGTGCTTCCTGATTTTAAATGCTGTTTGATTACTGAGAAATTATAAGTACGTTTCCAACTGCATATATAGAATAAAAGTATACAAAACAGTATTAGGGCCCATGCACACGGGGCGTCAGAAAAAACGAGCTGCAGAGCCACTTCTAACGCCAGGAAAAAGCAGCTGTAAAAACGTGCTTTTAGTAGCTTTTTCCATTGGCGTTATTGCACGTTTGGCCACGTTGGCTTTTAGCAGCATTTTTTCTGCCTCCATTCAAAATAAATAGTTGCCTAGGAGCCGTCTTTGATACGGATTTCAGCCTATTGATTTGAATGGAAGTCGCATCACAAGACGGATCAAGATGATTCGACTTATGGTGCGACTTGCGCTCTGAGAATCTTGGGGGGAAACTCCACGCCAAACTGGGGAAAAAGCGGCGTGGGGTCCCCCCCTAAAATCCATACCAGACCCTTGTCCGAGCATGCAGGCAGGCAGGCCAGGAAAGGGGAGGGGACGAGCAAGCTGACGTCATCTGTGACATAAGGGTTGGGGTCTCCGGATGACGTCACCAAGAGGCCACGCCTCTAATGGCTATATAACCAGTTACATAGCCCGGAGTCGGCATAATCACCGGAGACATCGTCAGAGGAGGACAGGAGAAAGAAGAAGACCAAAGGGGAGAAGACAAGAGGAAGAAGACCAGAGGGGAGAAGAGCGGAGGGGAGAAGAGTGGAGGGGAGAAGACCAGAGCGGAGGGCAGAAGACCAGAGTGGAGGGGAGAAGAGCGGAGAAGACCAGATGAAGATTTTTAATAAACTTCTTAAAACATCTCCTGTCATCATTTACATACACTGCCTTTTATGGGGTGAATGGGTAGGGTTACAATGTACCCCATACCCATTCACATAGGGAGGGGGTCCGGGATCTGGGGGGCCCCCTTGTTGAAGGGGGCTTCCGGATTTCGATAAGCCGACCCCCACAACCACCGGTTGTCGGGAAGAGGCCCTTGTCCTCATCAACATGGGGGCAAGGTGCTTTGGGGTGGGGGGTGCAGAGCTCCCTCTTCCCCAAAGCACCAACCCTCCCAATGTTGAGGGTGTGTGGCCTGGTATAGTCCAGGGGAGGGTGGGGCCTCTCGCTCATCCCCTCCCCTTTCCTGACCTGCCGGGCTGCATACTCGGATAATCCTGATCCGACTTGTGATGCGACTTCCATTCAAATCAATGGACTCCCATAGGGAACCATTGATTTTAAAATAAAAAAAAAACGTTAATCAGCCTTTAGCAGCGTCAGACGTTTTTACAGCTTGACGCTGCAGCTCCAGAACGCACTGGTTCTGGTTTTTTTTTGCAGCTTAAAAACGCCTATGCCACTTGGAGCTCCTAAAAGCTCTATGTGTGCATGAGGCCATAGAATAACATGGAGGGGCGCTTTTAAGCTGCAAAAAAAAAGGCTGATGCTCCAAAGAGCAGCTGCAAAAAACGCCCTGTGTGCATGGGGCCTTTTGCTATGGGATGCAATCTTTTCTCTGCATGTGGCTGAAACAGAGGGGCTGAGCTTTTAAAAGAGGAAGGAGAGGAGAGTTATATTGTGGCGTGGATCTGGGATCTGCTACACAGTGGCATTTACTGTGAATGTAAGACACCCCCTTGAGGGGAGAACCTTTTGGTGAGTGCAGTACCATAGGGGGAGCATAAAAAGGAGCATCAGCACAAGCATGAATTTTGTGACAAACATGATTGAAGAGCACTTATCACTTTATTCACTGATCATTTAAATAAGGACTATTTATACATTTTATTAAGGTTTGATAATTTGTTTGTTTATATCAAAGATTAACAAATTGTATAACACAAAGAGCACCAATCACTTTATTTGCAAATATTGCACATTTAATTCTCACATATTTAAGGTCCATTTATTTGGGTTGTATTATTCATTTTTATTTGTTATTTTTATCCTCTCAATTTTATATTTTTCAAATATTTTTTCATTAGAGCAATGAATTTTTGGAATAGGAATTATAATACAAATAATGCCCAAATGAGGGTATGACATACTCATTTTTAGGAATAGAACAGCGCCACACCTACTACCCCAAACAATCCAGACTGTAAAAATGCTCTCCAATAAGAAACTTGGAAAAGTAACTGGCCCAATAAGGCCTCTTTCACAAGGGCGTTCCGTATGTCCGTATATCACCCCATCCGTTTGCGGATGATATACGGACATAATGCATGTCAATGGGATTGTGTATCTCAGCGGATGACCATCAGCTGACATCCGATTTGCGTCCTTTCAGTTCTGTTCCGTTTTTTGGGAAGGGAACAGAACGCTATCTTTCTTCCATTTAAAAAACGGAAAGGACGCAAAATCGGATGTCAGCGGTGTCATCCTCTGACATCCGCAATCATAGACATACATTATGTTCGTATATCATCTGCAAACAGATGGGATGATATGCGGACATATGGACCGGATGACACAAATGTCATCCGTGTCCGTGAAAAAAAAAAAAAAGTGCCGGAGCGGATCGCAATACAGTCCGCTCCGTGTCAAAGAGGTCTAAATCATGGTTCTCTTAAGAAATTTCTTCAGCACAAGCAGTAACAACTGCTACTTTCTACAAAATGGCTTTTCAAAAGGCAAAAAAGAATGAGAGAAAGAATGGCAATATATACTGAAATCAGGTAATGACGTGTTTTTGCTTTTTTTAAAATAATGTTTGCAATGGAAGGAATAGATAATGTGTGGGGAGGTGCATTGTGGTGCAGCAGCAGTAATTACATAGACTCGAGAACAGAACTTGTATTAACTTCCCTAGCGGTCTGATTATGTCAGTATTTTTGAATGTCAAAGCGGTACATTGTTTTGCATGGAAATCTGTTGTTTTATATAGTAGGCCTGTAATTCTTCAGGAAAAAAAACTGTAAAAGTGAATACAAATTATTATTAAATTATTAATAAATTAAATTACATTTATAAATTAATTATTAAATTAATAAATTATTATAAGAAAATATTAATTAAAAAAAAAGGAATAAAACAGTAAATGTGCAGGCAGGACACTGGACAAAGCACTAGGGACAAAGCTGAAGTGAAATGATTTGATACAGTAATGTAATCCTAACAGATTACAATGTCATGTTTTGTGTACTTTTTTAAATTTTACTGCCTGGTTCCACCTCCCTGCGTCCTGGCGCTTGCAGGGAAGGGAACCCGGAAGACGGATGCTGGTGTTCTATCAGAATACCGCTACCTATCCGATTCTGCAACCGGAAGTGACATTCGGACAAGAAAAACTTACTGCGCATGCGCCCTGCATTTCAACATGGCCGCTATGCGCTCCCATAGCTTTCCTAATGTAACAGAACATGAAGCAGCGGCGGACATCTTCTTACACCCACGCAAATCTTGAATTTTACATTTATTTTAGCAGTAAACTGACCTTATAGACTGAATAACAGTATTACATTTCTTTTATTATTGTAAGATAGTAAACGTAGTGAGTAACCTGCAGGTAGAAGGTGGCGACGTCCATCTTGGTACACCCCGCACTGCTCAGCGACAAACTGATTATATAGTGGAATAGACTATATTTTCAAGGGCATGAAAACTGCGGGGACTAAATGGTCCATATCCTATTCATCTGCCTGAACTTAATTAAGTCTTTTATCATTCTTCATTAAAACAATATCCTATATACTACACTATGGAGCCTTTATTTATTTATTTCCTATGAGTGAACCATCAAGGGATTAGTTACCTCCAAAACATTTGGCTGTCTACTTACAACTTCATACCAGCTGAGCCATCACTACCATTGGAGCTTCACAGAGGAATATTACTTCTATGATAAACGCCCTATTGATTTATTATTGAGGTGAGCGGCCATTGCACTCAATGTTGGATTCTGTGTTGGGATCTTTTCACATCGGTGACACTGGTTGATTGAGTGTCTACATCACGTTTTTAGATCACTATTTTTTTGTGTTTTTTACCAATAATAATATTTGTCTGCACATTCACATGGACTTCCTTATGGACTTTTTTAGATATACCATTACTTCATGAACATTTAAATAAGTGTGTTTTCAACTTTTTTCACATGGATTTTTTATGGATTTATATACACCAGTCGTTATTTTATATATATTTAATACGTGTGGTTTAAAATTTTTCTCACAGGGTTTATGATTGTTTTTTACATATTTATTATTGGAATTAGCGCCGGTTTGCACTTGGTTGTTTAGTTTTCATTTGTTTGTGGTGACACTACAGAAACTGGTCGCTTTTACAATTATTATTTTTTTATTGCTTAATCACTTTTAATTAATTTTATTTCTTAATTACTTTTATTCACTTCACTGGTAGCGCATTGTTTTTTTGCCTTTATGCTGAATGCCCTAATGCCAACGCTTCAAAGCCTGCCAATAGTGCCACTGATAGGGGGGACCACCAGTCCTCCTGTAGGGGGCCTGGGCACACAGGGGGGGGGGGCCCAACAGCACAGGGAATCTGTGTGGTCGGGAGGAGGGGCATTTACAGAAGGAAAATAAAATAAATCGTAAAAATTTTTAACATTAAAAAAAAAAAATGAATACATATAAAAAAATGTAAAAGACAATTAAAATAGGGCTAATTCACACGGGTTCTCTGTTATGTTTGTGGTTTGTGTCTACTAATAATGATTTCAGTGTATTTTTAGTAAAAATATTGTCTTTATAAATTTGTTGGGGGGGGGGGGGGGGCTGCCAGGTAGGCTGTACTGGGTCCCATGATTTCTAACAGCAGCCCTGCCTGCCAATGCCACTCAGCTCAAGCCAAGCCTGGCAGAAGTATTGTGGGTAAATATTGGTCTGTAAATATAGAAGATTTTTCCATCACCAAACTTTATCGGCAGGTTTAGAGCCTCAAAGAAAATAATACTTTACTCAAACATGATGTGCAGGTAATAAGAGAACATACATCTGTTTCAAATGCCAATATATGCAATAAATTTCCTCTTTAGATTCAATCTTTGTGGACAGTATGGTCACTTGATGACTTGGCATCATCCACAGGAAGTTTAGTATAAAAAAAGAATAATCAGCACAAGAGACAATACTTACTATCCATGCAATGTGTCGCTTGTACTGCTGGCTCCTGCTTTAGTTGAAATCTTCCTCCTCTGGTCCACCGTATCCCCTCCGCCGTAATCTTCTGGTACAGCAGAGGTTAATAGAGCCAAGGGACCTGTCAAAAGCATTCATCAAGAGTGCCGACTATGCTTACGCTTTCCAACCACCTCCTTACTTTTATACAAGTTGTGCTATAGCTTTTATGAAAGAACAGTGATGGAGGAGAAAGACCTTTCGGGAATTCTCCATTCATAGATAGTTTTTAATTCATAGAAGCTATAGCACAGCCTCCAGGAATGTATGAATGGAGGAGTGGGGCAGAAAGGGCAGAAGTAGTCATGACTCTTGATGACTGCATATGAAAGATCTCTCAGCTCTATTAACCACTGTCACAGTTGAATATTACAAGGGCTGGGGTAGGGGGGATCTGAGGAGGAAGTTTTCAACCACAATAGCAGCCAGCAGTACAAGGTACATATTGCATTGATAATAAGTAATGTCCCTTGAACTGATTTTTTTTTTTTTTTATAATAAACTCAGGCTTTACTTTGTAAGTAATACACATAAGTTGAATCCAATGTAGTTTTACTTCAGATAAGGGCAGTGCAGAGGATGTATTTTATTCATTTTTTTGAAGTGGAATGACAAGACAATTACTTTTCTAAGCCCTTCCTCTGCTTTGAAAGTGAAATCAGACTGAGCAGTGGATTTAGAGGCAGCGAGGGGTTAATTTACTAAAACTGGTTTGCAAAATCTGGGGCAGCTCTAACTTCAGCTTGATAAATTAAGACAAAAAAAACTGAAAGTTAATTGGTTTCTTTGCAGAGCTGCATCAGATTTTGCACTCACCAGTTTTAGTAAATCAACCCCTTAGCGTCTAGCTAGGGTATGTAACTAAAGACAAAAATGTGAAGGGGGACAAAGGAACATACCCAGCACTTGACAAAAAGGCAGGCTGCTGTGGCTATAAAACTTCTGCCCTAGAAGAGGATAAAGTTATACCATTGAAACAAGATGTGGCCATGCTATATTTTAAGAAAGACGTGATTGAGTGGAAAACTTAGAAGATAGGACTTTGAACTAACAGTCTCAGAGTTATTGGTATGTCTGAGCATGCATAGGGTACAAGTCTCGCTGAATTCATAGTGTCTTGGTTACGCACTATTTTTGTACTGAACATCTTTCAACACAGTTTGCTGACCCTTCCTTAAACCCTTCCAAGACCCTTCCATAAACTGGCAACTCCTGCAACAAGAACACCATCCTGCAACTTGCTAGAGAGGTCTCTGATTTGAATGTAAAAGTTTCTATTTTTTCTGATTTCTTCCCCACAGTACAAAAACAGAGAGCCAAGTTTATAGATGCTAAAAATTTTGCATATTCCTTACTCCATGCTATATCCCTCTCAATGTAGAGGGGTTGCCAATGGTGAAGTTGGTCAACAGCTATTAAACAGTGACTTCAGACCGAAGTTTTTTTTTTGTAAGAATCTTTATTCAAACCAATATGCGATACAATAAGAATGCAAGGGATAAGAATGAACATAATTTTTTTCCACTATTATTGTTAGGTAACAGACCGAAGTTTTAACAATAGGCTACAGTGCTCTGTTTATCTCTGGTCACAATAGGCTTCTGCCATAAAATTGCATATCTAGCTAAAACTTTTTTTTAAAATAGCGTGGGGAAGAGCTAGAACATCTGTCAGGTTTATTGCAGTCTGTTCTGAGTGTGACCATCTCCATCTGTCCTGGTGACCTTTGTCGCTGGAGAAGATAATGATGGGAAGTCCAAAATGTGTCTTCCAATTAGGACACCTGGTGACAACTGATTTCCTAAGAGAAATTCAATTCTTTCTATTGGGACCCAGACAGCAATCAAACAGGGATTTTTTCATTATCCTATCCAGTCTTTCTCAACCAGGATTCCTTCAGAAGTTAGTAGGGGTTCTAGAAATGATCAATTTCTGACTCGCAGGTAAGTAATTACTGACAACAGTGATATTGTTAGCTATCTGTAAGGCTGGCCATACATTTTACAATTTTCTTTTAGATTTACTAAAAGCATAAAATATGAGGTTAAACGTTAACACTTTCAATTTGTGTGCAATCAGGCAGGCCCTTGCACTACATAGTTGAAGGTAATTCCAAAGAAAATTGAACAAGAAAATTGTATAATGCAAGGCCCGCTAAAGCCTCGTACACACGCAACGAATTTCCGCCGACCGGTCGTCCGTCTTTTGTCCAGTGTTGAGTGGTGTCTGTTGGTTGGAATGTGCTCTAGACTGCACACGAATTTTCCTGTACGGCAGAATTCTACTTCAGAAGGGATGTCATGTGTTGGATTGCTTTGTATGTGTTCTTTCTCTCTGAGCATGCCTAGTTTTGCTCATAAGATTTTTCCCCATCGAAATCTGTACTAATGAGACGAAAATCGGACGTGTTTTGACGGAGGGCAAAAATTATATAGCCTGCACACCAGGATTTTTTCGGCCGAAAAGTCGGAGTCGGTTGTCGGAAGCACCATACTAACAAGCCGAAAATCGGCAGATCGGTCGGCTGATGAAATTTCCCGGCCGAATTTCTTCTCGTGTGTACGGGGCTTTAAGCTGGATACACACTATACAATTTTCTTTAGATTTTTTCCTTTAGACTAATGGGCCATACACACTATAATATTTTCTGAAGACTTTTTCCTTTAGATTTACCAAAACCATATAATATGAGGTCAAACCTAAACACTTTCAATTTGTATGCAATCTGGCAGGCCCTTGCACTACATAGAAAAGGTAAATCTGAAGGAAAAAGTCTTCAGAAAATCTTATAGTGTGTATGGCCCTTTAAGCTGGATACACACTATACAACTTTTGTTGTTAGATTTCCTTTAGATTTACCTTTACTATGTAGTGCAAGGGCCTGCAAGATTGCATACAAATTGAAAGTGTTTAGATTTGACCTCATATTATATTGTTTTGATAAATCTAAAGGAAAAAATCTAAAGACAATTGTATAGTGTGTATGGCCCATTACCAAAACCATATAAAATTAGGTCAGACCTAAACACTTTCAATTTGTATGCAATCAGGCAGGCCCTTGCACTACATAGTTGAAAGTAAAGCTGGATACACACTATCCAACTTTTGTGGTTAGATTTCCTTCAGATTTACCTTTTCTATGTAGTGCAAGGGCCTGCCAGATTGCATACAAATTGAAAGTGTTTAGGTTTGACCTCATATTATATGGTTTTTGGTAAGTCTAAAGCAAAAAGTCTTCAGAAAATCTTATAGTGTGTATGGCCCATTAATCTAAAGGAAATCTACCAACAAAAGTTGTATAGAGTATATCCAGCTTTAAGGGGGAATTCTTTCCAATGACCACAAATATGAGGAGTGTTCATTCCACTGTCAATCACACTGATATACTATGAGCTGAAAATATAATAATTATAAGTAGGGGTTCCCTGAGACCAGAAAATTTATTTAAATGTTCCTCCTAGGTAGAAAGGTTGAGAAAGGCTGGTCTATTCTAGCAAAACTAAACTAAAATGTGCCCAGAAGCAGTTGTACAATCTGCCATTTGCACCCTAGTTTAAAGCTGGCCATACAGTTTCTGAATAATCTGGCCAAAATTGACCCGTGAGTGGCTCTGTCAGCCAAACAGCATTTATATCCAATCAGATGCAGGTACTGTTTGGATATTTTGAAAGCTAACCCTGCCAGCTGTCAAAATATAATGGAGGCTGTTTAGCATGGATGGAGGTATCTTCTAGATTATGTTTGTTTAACCCAAAGGTTGAACGAAAAAAAATAAAAATCTACGTGTGTATGGTCAGCTTTAGATTTCTTCAACAAAGTAAAGCCTTGGCACAGATCAGCCTAATATTTATGGCTGTTGGGTCCACCAAAGTTTGAAAATTAATATTAAAGGGTTTGTGAAACTTTAAACAAAAATAGTTGATGTGATGCAACTAGCAAGTGTATAGCATAATGCACAATTTTGTATGTAGCGGGGTTTTTAATGTGATAAAGTTAATCTGATAAACACCTACAATTTTACCTGTCTATCACATTGCTTTCTGTTGTAGGGTGACAATGCTCATCCACTACCTTGCAATGAAGCACAGGTACTGTAATCCTGTACAGTGCACTCATTGATATGGACCACCAGCAGGTGTGGGTGCACCGGGTTGTCTGCATGTGTCATACTACATATCAGTGCCACTTTCAACCCATATCAGTGGAGAGGATGTATGGTAAAAAATTGCCATAATTAACCTTGTCTCTACTGTGCTGGCAGATCTACATTATCAGTTATGAACTAGATTTGACCACTATCTTTCCTAACAAAAAGTTCAAGATTTAGAAACTTGAAAAATGAGAGGGAGCTCATCCTGTCCCTAAACCCATCCATACATGAATCTAAATTTGGCCGTTTCGGTGGGGACTGAACAAAATTTTATCCATGTATGGGCAGAGTGGTTGTACAAAAGTCAACCTAGCAGATTTTATGCTGCTCAATCGACGCTGTCAGCTATAGCCGGTAGCGCTGATCAGTGTGTCTGATGGCAGGGAAGTCTCCCCGCTGTCAGAATACAGTAGTTCAGTGGGGAGGATTATGAGGGAGGAATCCAGACATTTTTTTTCTGTTCAACCCACTGATTGAATGAAAAAAACTGATTGATATATGGGCTGCTTAAGCATTTCTATTGGGACAGAACTACTCTAAACATGTTCAGAAATGCTTGCAGTCAGCCATGACCTCCTCTCCTAAGTAAATCTAAAAGGTGAGAAATATTTTTTAAACATTATTTTAGGTTCACTGTCTGAATGGGGACACAAAACAAACATGGGGGCTGATTTACTAAAACTGGAGAGGGGTAAATTTGGTGCAGCTGTGCGTGGTAGCCAATCAGCTTCTAATTTCAGCTCCTTCAATTAAGCTTTTAACTAAAACCTGGAAGCTGATTGGTTGCTATGCACAGCTGCACTAGATTTTGCACTCTCTAGTTTTAGTAAATCCCGCCATTGGTGTGGGAAGTTAGGCTTCTCAAATTTAACTACAAAAATAGAACTATACTTACTATTTGTTGAGAATTTTTAAATATTTTTAGCCTGGCAGAAAAACAGTCCAAAAAGTCAATAGCCTGGCCAAAATTCTATTTTATATATGTGTCATATAGATGGGTTTGTTTGAGTAAGAAAATGTTCGAAGTACACAGTTTAAAAAAAAAAATACTAATTTGAGAAATTTTTAAAATTATTTTGGCATTTTTGTATTATTTATGCATGTATATGCTTTGCTACCAGGAAACATGCTGCTAGATTAAATTTATTTACAGCATGTTACAGCTTTCATGAATCATTTTTACCAAGAGCCTTTACAGGAAAGAACAGACAAGCTAAACGTGGCCAGGATCGCCAGGCAACCTTATTAAGCACACAAACATAAAAAGGTACACAAATGAGAAACCAGATACATGAAATATTGTTATAATGAAAAGAAAAATAAATTGTGGATGTAAATAGTCTCTAAATGGCAATTCCAGTAAGTCATGAAAAATAAGACACTCCATTCCTTTGGTCATAAACTAGGATGCTCTATTCTTATGGTCACAAACTCAAACACTTCATTCTTATGATCACAAACTAAGACACTTTTCTCTTATGGTCACAAACTAAAACACATTCTTAATAGTCAGAAACTAAGAAACTTCATTCTCATGCTCAAAAACTAAAGCTCTTCATTCATGTTCATGAAAACAAGATAAAATATTGTTGTAATTAGGAGGAAATTAAATTGTTGTGGAGGTAGCTAGTCTCTGGATGGAAATTAAGGTTGAAAGACTAAAGCCTACTACATAACCCATATGAGGTCCAGGTGGACATAACGTACGTCAGGTTGGAGTGAGCTTATTTCTTAATACTGCGCCCATTTGAGATTACATGTGATCTTCATTTGAATGCCTGATATTTACATGGAAAAAGTGAGTTTTTTAATTTTAAATAAGCTTATCATTTTGGATGGTATTACACTATGTTTAGCTCTTTTGTGGAGCACCTGAGAGACTGGAGGAGAGACAGATATCCAGGGTCGTTTCAGCAAGGCTTTAACACCTAATGCTCAGATGACTCTTTGCCAATGGCATTAGAGTCCAATATCTCTCTGGTAAGCGCTCCTGCATTTTCCCTATTTGGTGATTGAAACACTGGCGGTGTATTTTTCTTTTTCCATTTTGAACCACAGAACACTTTTTCTTTTATATGGATTTCACTATTTAGATTTGAACACTTCAATATTCCAATTTTTTGCACTGTTGCACATTTCATCGAAAGGTGGAAGTTTAACTGGACTTATGTTCAAAGACTTTGCACAGCTGTGCACAATGCACTTTTGTTAATTTATCTTCAATATATATTATATATGGCCTATCTTGTTTTTAGTAGTACATACGGGCCAAATGTCAGGGGGCATTGGCTGGTTCAATAAAAACCGGCTGGCAGTCGGTCCAAAAGGAAGCCAAACGTTCGGCCGGCTTCTACCAAAGAAGCATGAAAGCATGACCGAAAAAGGTCTGCCGATTGGCTTCCGATCAGTGCTCTCAGCCAATGACCAGAGTGTTCTGGTGGGGGCTGCCCCCCCCTGTCGGAACACAATAGTAAAGCAGGGGAGATCGATGTGCTAACCTTAGATAGTTAGTACAGCTGCTTCTCCTAAGCTGTCAGTTTTTTTTTCACTTCTTCCTATGGTCAAAAACAACACTTCTTTTTTAAAGTCACAAACCAAGACACTTCTTTCTTATGGTCACATACTAAAACACTTCAGTCTTATGGTCAAAAACTAAGATATTTCATTCCTGTTCATTAAAAAAAGAGATAAAATTTCGTTTTAATTAAGAGGACATTACATTGCTGGGAACACAACTAGTCACTAAGGGGTTTATTTACTAAAGCTAGAGAGGGCAAAATTAGTCACAATTTTGCACAGAAACCAATCAGGTTTTTTGCCGAAGCTTAATTTAACAAGCTGAGGTTAGAAGCTGATTGGTTTTGATGCAGAAATACAACTACTTTTGCCCTCTTGCTTTAGTAAATAAACCCCTAATTGACTAATGAGGCCTAAAACTAAGACTACATTGTTATGGGCTAAAACTAAGACACCTTATTCTTATGGTTAAATGAAGACACTTAATTTATGAGCATAAAAACAAAGAAACTTAATTCTTGTGTCTGTGCCTACTGCAAGCTTACATCCTAAAAGTCCAGGTTTTCAGATCTGGCACTTTCATACATGGGGTGAAAAATAAGAACAGTGAAAATGGAGATGGACAGAGCATGGACTCTAATGATAAAGCAAAGATGGAAAGAAATTTAGGCAGAAGGAGCAAAGGGTACGGAGGAGGAACACTTAACAAAACAAAGGAGAAAGCACAGCAGTGCCAGGTTCCAAACCATACAAAATACATCAGTCTAGGCGTTTTGCGGGGTTGTCGCTTCATCAGGACTGTAAGTGGAGCTTTCCATTTGGTGTAATTTTTAAGCTACTGATTGCTTGAATATTGTTCTCTCTTTGATTCTTGGATTAATGCTGACCTCTCCTTCTAAAACTACCCATTGCCTGGCTGGCATGCCAATCCAATATTTTCATTGCTTACTGAGTCACTGACCTGGAACAGGTATGTAGATGAAAGTATGCAAAGTTGGATCTGACATCAGTTGCAGCATTCTTGTTCTGGGTTAGCTTTACTGTCATTTTTTAAGTGAAGGTCTACTTTAAGATAATAGGCATTATTGTATTTTTTTCTCCTTCAAGATGACCAGTGAAATGTTAATGCGCATGCCTGCAACTAAAAGTTTTAAAAACATAAAAATCAGTTATGCAGGGCTGATTATTAAACTTACAATGCAGTCATCTTGATAGACAGATGATGAAGATCATATCTATCAAGATAAGATAAAGGAGCTTTATATAGCTGTCCTGTTCTGTCTCTGAACTCCTATGTATGAACAAGATTTCAAGGTTACGTATATAACAATATTAACAGTAATCAGCATGATGGCTGAGAGTGACACCTGTGGCTTCAGAATTTCTCTGGGCTGGAAGAAGTCAACTGGGACAGAGGTGACCCCACTCAAGCAGGGTCAATTTCAAGAGAACAGTTAGCAATAAGTAAGCCAGAAGGTGGGATGGGATGGACCCCGTGCGAGGAACCAGCACCAAGGCTCAGACATCCGGAGTATTGCCATGCAGGGCTCGTCCCTCATCCGAGAAAAAAAACATATTCCAGCAGTCCCAGGTCTTAGTGTAGTGCTCCCTTCTGCCCTGCGAAGTCAACACCAGGTCCTCAAAATCATTAATAAGTTTGATCCTGGAGAGTGGGATCGAGGGAGGGGTCGTGTCCAACAAAGGCTAATGCACACCTTGGCCGCATTCAAGAGGTGGCGTAGGATGGAGCTCTTATATCGAGCGGGTGAGATAGATGAACAGTGTAGTAGGAAAAAAGCGGGGTCATCTGGGATGATATAGTCCGTCATCTTTTGAGAGATTCTCTTCACTTCCCCCCAGAAGTCTCTCAGCTTAGGGCAGCTCCAGAAAACATGGAGCAGGGAGCCCCGATCTTGCAGACACCTCCAGCATCGGATGTCTCGGGGAAGAACCTTGCGAGCCTCACTGGGGTGTAGTACCAATGTGTTAACAGTTTGTAGTTAGACTCTTGAAGACGGGTACATATCGAGGAGCGAAGGGAGAATCAGATGATATTTCTACGTTGGGTTGCAGTAAAGGTCCTCTGCAACTCCTTTTCCCACTTCAGCACCCCCCCGGCAGGACAAAGTCCAGTGGAGGCTCATAAAGTAAAGAGTAGAGCTGGGATAGCGCGTGAGGTAAGGGGGCAGTCCCCGAAATGAGATCCTCAAGGGGTGTCAGCGGTCTCTCAAAGAGTAAGCGGGGCCCCAGTTCTCGCAAGAAGTGAAGCAGCTGCAAGGCCTGCCAGCGAGAGAGGGCAAACGGGCCATCCGTCGCCGTTAGCTTCAGGAGGGAAGACAAATCATCAGCAGTGCCAAAGTGGGCCACCCGGAAACGTACCGCCTCCAAGAGATCTCGAAACCTACCTCTCTCACAGCCCCACGGGAAGGTCGGGTTCCCCACTATCAGAAACAAAGGCGAGTGTGAAGCCAAGGTGTCAAGGGTGGAAAGAATCGATGAGCAGATTCGGAGGGTCGGGCCAATAAGTGGGTGCTGTTTAACTACCTCCGGCAAGGCTCGAGCACACCATGGAGCACCCGGTGAAGTCCACTTTTCAATTTACAGTGTATACAGTGTACCATATTTTAATGCTTTGCATTTGTGCTCATTGAAAACTTGACTATGATTATCTAACAAGACATGGCAGTGCTTCCTCATTCTGCTCATTGTATAGGCAGAAAGCAATTAAGATGAAAGTTGGAATATTGCTGAGATATTTGGCTTACTCTTCTTAACATGGATGTCTATAAACAGTAGCTTATTTCAACACGCTTAATGTCTTTTTTTAGATTGCAATTCTAAAAGGAAATTGAATCATTTACAGCATAAAACCATCTGAAGTATTTGCAAGCTGGCAAATGCATCACAGATTTGCAGTTCCTGAACAGCTAATGATAAGAAATGAATCTATAAATAGAAAATTCTTTTTGATGACAACTGATTTGAAATGCACACAATAACTGATCTAAGAAACATGAAACACTAATCTTTCCTGTAAAATGACATTTAATTTTTAGTAGTAATACAGAGGAACCTACTTAAAGGTATACTGTAGTATACATTCTAGACTTAAATTCCAGGTATGGCACCACTACTTCAGTGATTGCCACTAGCCTCTGAGTTCCATACCAAGCAACTGTATTTCCTAATGAAATCAAAGCTTTCAATGACTGGACGAGATTGCTATCCGCTCAGCACAGGTCCTGGATACTAGTGGAGATAACTGTAGTAGTGAGGCCTACTACAATGATTTCCAGGTTCCACGCCAACTCACTGTGACCAAAACTAAACTAGGTAATGCAAGATGGCTTCAGCTCTGCTCTTCACCCGCAGGAGAAGTCAATCAGACGTGTTTTGCCCCTTAGTGGGCTTAATCATTGAGGTAGAAAATTGTAATAGCTAGAATTCATTTTTAATGTAGTTACCTGCTACCCCTGCTGCACTGTTTTCTGGTGTCCTCTTTATCAGTCCAGTCCCATTCCTTGATTACCAAAAGACTGGGCCCCACCAATAATCTTACCGAAGAGTGCCACTAAAACCAAAGAGTGAAGCTCTGACATGTCGCTACTTGGGGAGAGTTGATGTTTAAATGTGTGGCATAAACATTATTACCAAAATGGCAAGAAGATTGGACTTCCTACCTGCCAGACAAGTTAGTATTTACAGTAATATCTCCTTTTACAGAGTTGTCCTGTGTCATATTTTTTATCCTAGCACAGGGTCACCAAACCCCAGTCAATACTTTTTTTTTTTACTTTTTTTTTCTTTTTTGAACAGAGACTGGAAGAATTAGAAATCTTACATAGGTTTTTATTGTTGCCCCCTCACTTTCTGTTTATTTAATACCAGTATCAAATTTAAATTACAGGTATGTGTTTAAAGACAATGTAAGTTATACTTATGATTTGAACATGTTAAAATTCTAACTACACCTGTTGCAAGGAACAATTTTGCTAGTAATAGGAATATGTGATTTAATGGTCGTTCTGATAGTATCTACAGGTATGTGATCTGACAAATAATACATTATATTGTTTCTCTACCTGAAATAGCAATAAAAAATATTAAATACAAAAAAAATGTAATACCAGTATGAGAAATAAGGAGAACGCAAGTCACCATTAGACACAGTTAGCAATGAAACCTTACAAACATTTATCTCTGCCCCCTCAACTGCCATACATTTCTTTAAGCAGCTGAGGGAGCATCTGCTTTCTGCAAGAGAGATGTGACAGATGGGCCATTCAGCTTCTGCTCAGGCTGATCTTCCACTGGCATGAATTTACAGATTTCCTTAGATCTGTTAGATTAGAAACATTTACTATCATCTATGTAGCATGAAACGTTTTCTGATACTATATAAACCTAATGGCTTATTTAGAAAGTCACTCACACTTTGCTGTTCATAATTTTACAATTGTGCATTCACTTGCAACATCTGTGTCAAGCTTTAAGCTACGTCCCCTCTGAGGTTTCACCACACACAATACTTATGTTGGCTTGCTTGTATAATTAAATTTAAACTATGTTGCACTTTTATACTTTTAAAACTTAAAAAAAAAAAAAAAAAAAAAAATATATATATATATATATATATATATATATATATATATATATATATATATATATATATATATATATATATATATATATATATATTTTTATTTTTATTATTATTTTTTTTTTTTAAGTGACAATGGGTTTAGATAGTTCTACCGTAAAGTGATTTTTCCTTAAGGCTGGGTTTACACCCATGCGAATTGGATGCGGGTTTCCCTGCATCCAATTCGCATGACAGGAGATTGTGACCGGCTCTCAATGGAGCATGTTTACACATCTCTCTGATTGCAGCGGAGTGGATTGCACAGGGGTCCTGTGCGTCTTTGGCTCCGTTTCAGGTCCGAATTCAGCCAAAAATTTGGGGCTGATTCGTCCCTGAAATGGAGAACAGGGACTCACCGGACCCCTGCTTTAAGCCGCACCCAGATTAGGTGTGAACCCAGCCTCAAAGAGTCAAATCCATGACTGAAGACTAGTATGGATAGACCCTGTTCTGGTCCTAGGCTGCTACCTCTGTGATAGCGACAAAGGATGACGATTGACAGACAGTACATTTTTGGATGTTTAGAGGAGCGCCTGGTAAAAAGTTAAGCTCACTTAAAGGACTTTTTGAAATATTTAATGGTTAAGAGCATCAGATAAAGCCAATGTGTTTCAGGTGGAGGTGCCTCCCCCTTCTTCAGGGCTTGAGCAATTGATAAATAATATTAAAATCACAATATAATGCACAAAGGGACCTAGGTTAAGGTTTGATGAAGACTAGTGCCTTCACTGCATTATATGCAGCCAGCTGAGATCTTTACCATAAAGGACAACTATATCTAATTGTCCGTTACAGTGTATATCTGTAAGTGGGGCTGGCTGAAGATTAATACTAAGCACAGGTATATATTATTTATTTATTTAGAATTTAGTTCGTTTACTGTTGGACAAAAAAATAATTTAATACTGGGACTTCCTCCCAGACTGGGTGTCCTATTACATCTAAGACAGCTTGCCTCATTACATTTAAGGCACCCATTCCCCTTGTTTTTGCTGGAACCGGCTAGAGAGTGCTGGAGACAGGTATATTTGTGTTGGGATTTGGTGAAGTATTCTTTATATATTCTATTTCTGTGCTAACAGAGGATTCCCCTCCTTATTGTCTTTTTTCCATGTAGTACATTTGGTAACTGCGCCACCATTTTCCTGAACACTCGACTACCCATAGAAGGATAATGTGAGCACTCACCATAGGGTCACCGCCACTTTGCATGCAATATAGAAGCAATGTTTATGTGACAAAGATCATAACCCCAATTTTGTGTAATATTATGTAAAATATATGTATATTTACAGGGCTTTTTTTCTCAGAGAATAGGTGCAGGAACCTCCCCCCTTCTGAGCCACCCCTTGTCTCTGGCCGCTACTCACCTCTGAGCACAGTCTCTTGGTTTACTCCTAACCCACCTCCCAGTACCACCCCTTTTAGAGAATACAGAACCAAGTATCATTTTGTGGTGCTAAATAATTTGTATGGAATTTGTTAATGATAACAAAAAAAGCAGTAAAATAGATCCCCTGCTGCCAGCAGCATAGACCCCCAGCAACAGTAGATCCCCACACAACAAAAGACCACACCCAAGCAACAATAGACCCCCCACACAGCAACAATAGATCACCCACAACAAAACCCCACACCTAACAACAAAAGATCCACCCCAGCAACATTAGACCCCCAAGCAGCAACAACAGATCTCCCAGAAGCCAACATCAATAGACCAACCAGCCACATAAGACCCACCACCAACAATAGACTCTCACAAAAAAACAGATCCCCACCAGTGACAATAAATCCCCCAGCAGCCAACATCATCAATAGACCCTCCAGCACACCCCTTGCTATTACATACATTCAATGCTGGAGGTGCCGGAACTGCGTCCCCCCGCGTTCCTGCTGAAAAAAAGCCCTGTATATTCATTATATACGTTTTTCCAGTTATGCTATTCCTCTTTGCAACCAAGTTTATAGGGTCCTGAAGAAGCTACTTAATGTGAAACCTCTTGAGATGTAATTGGCAAAAACAATGTGAATAGTATACAGGGCATAAATTGCTATGGAGGGAATACAATCCCGTAAATTTTTAATGTGGTTTTAATTTCGTAATAAACTTCTTTGTATTGTTATACATACACGTGTCTGTCTGCTCTTGTACCAGTAAAGTCTAAAATGTGTTTTTTTATTTGTGGACAACTATATCTAATCTATAATTGTCCTTATTCTGTTTATCAGGGTGAAAAAAACATAGTCAGCACATTTCTGCAATACGTTCACACTCCCCTATGTTTTATCCCTATAAAGACCCCGCAAGTACAGCAACATAACTGTTGATATTGATATACCTGAAATTCACTCAGCTCCTAATTCCTGTTTGTGTGCTGAAAACACACAGCATTTTTGTGGACTGACTGGTGTCCGCCTTGCTCATTTGCATTGTCAAACTACTCAACCTTCCTATTCTCCTCACCTCTAAAACATAATTATTCTGTAGTCCAAGAAAAACAACTAGGAGGGCTAATTAGACTCCTTGAGATAGAACAGGAAGTATGCACAGGACAAAATAACAAATATTTTTTGCACTTACCACACACGTGTAACACTTTCCAGGGTATAGTTAACAGGTCAAAACAGCAAATAAGAGAAGTTCATTGTTAAACCCCTTTCACACGGGCTGTCAGTTTTTCAGGTGGACCTGATCGGATGCTCCATGCAGCCCTATAGAGCAGCGGATGTCAGTGGTGACATGTCCGCTGACACCCGCCGCTATCCGATCCGATCCTGTCTGTGAAATCCAGACCGATGGAAACCCTAATTTCCATCGGTCTGGAGGATCGGATTTGATTGGATCAGATAAAAATGGACGGGCGGTCTGTTTTCATCCGATCTCCCATAGAGGAGAGCAGGGATCTGACAGGTCCATCTCAGCACAGTGAGCGGGGATGTCATCTGCCTGCTCAGCGGGGATCGGCTGATTGATCCCCGCTGAGCAAAATGGAGTCTGCCGGGCGGAAAGCCCGTGTGAAAGGACCCTCAAGTTTACATACACATTAAACATAAACATTATAACAGTAGCTTGCGAGAGGTAGCGGGATCAATGCCCACATCCACCACCAAAAAAAAAAAAAAAAACATTATAACAGTAAAGTTTATCAAAATGGTAAAGCATCTGTATATAGCTGAAATGAATGTGCATTGTTCAATACTTCAGAAATGACTGGTTAGACCTATTAAAATTCAAGTGGGCTTTTGTTGTTTTTGGATTTGATATGTTGTTGTTTTGCTGGCATAGAGCTTGCGGAGAATATAATGCATCCATTGTGGTCAGTTACAAGCTTTGCAGTTGTAGAACGCCATGTATGTGTAAGCAGATGACTCAGTGCAGTTTAATACATGGTATAAATACTACCAGCTGTGTCCACTGAGTCTATGACCGTTACTTCTAAAACTTCATAAATGACCAAAATGAATAGTGTTCCTTTGTTGGCTATAAAATTCTTATGTGAGGGAAAAAAAGGGGAATAAGATGCATCTATGCAAAATAAATAACTAAAATCAATCAAATATTGCTAAAATCTGAATTCCAGAAATCATCTATTCTGCATTCACACCTGTGTGCGATTTACCGGTGTTATTATTTGGGAGCTTTTGAGCGTTTTTTAGAAGAGTATTACAAGCGTTTTATAAGCATAATACACGCATTTTACAGTTTCAGTCACACATTTTTGTTTATCCAATATAAAGCATTAGGAGGAGGAGAGGGAGAGGAAATTAGGGGTGGAGAGCTGTTGTTTGAGCAGAAAGCACGCGACAAAATGCTCAAACAATGCTCAAATCAGGCGTTTCTATTAAAGTCTATAAGGTCTGAAACGCTTGTAATCTGCCAAAAAGAAGCTCGTGTACTTTTTATGAGCAACAGGCGTTTTGCTTCAGGCGACAGAACACTCAGATGTGAACAGGGGCCATTAAAATGAATGGGATTAGGCTTGTTGAGAGTTTTAGAGCTTCAAGCAGAAAATCTCTCAGGTGTGAACGGGGCCTTATATTGGGCCAGTTTGTTAAGGTATCAATGTGTCACACCTGGAGGATCGCTGGAAACGCAAAAATTTACTTTAGTAGTCTGTGCTACATACAGTCAGTGATACAAGAAAACAACAAGAGAAGGGTGCATTACCACTTAAAAGTTTATTAAAATCAAAGAAGGGTAGCGTACAATGTACTCACAAACGTAACATATGAACAAGCATATAGGAAATGGGCACCGCTCGCTTCCAGGACACTTCTCTACTGCTGGATAGCGTGATGGCGTCCTCAAAACCTGATGTGGCTTACGTGTTTCGAGGGAGGACCCTCTTGCTCAGAGCCAAAATCGCCAGTCAGTGATACCTTGTCTGGGTACTGCTGAGTATACACTGAACAAACATGCTTGCTCCCAAACCACTACTTGGTTTGTAAGTAGGAGTCATGTGCTTCCTACATGCTATGCGACTGGTCCCCTTAAGCCTCATGTCGTCAGGTACAATGCATGGTTAACAGTCCTGAATGGTATGTGAGGCTATCGAGGGCCTGCCCACAATGCAAAGAGAAGAGGAGAGTGCCAGAGCCCGCTGGAGTGAAACGCAAGTAAATGAAGGAGGACGAGTGGGACAACCTTCTCCTGCCCATGCTTTCAGAATGACCTTCCATCAATAAACACAGCTTCTATCCCTGTGGGTCCTCCCAAACAATTGACCATCAATCTCCAATCAGTGGGGAGGTGGACTTCAGGATCACTATCCGTGTTTCCTCAACATAATAGAGGCCCTGGTGGGGTTACACCACAGGTATTGCTGACCTTTACAGGTCTCCTTGTTATGGTAAGAGGCCATCTTAACTTGGTGGAGGAAGTTCACTTTGGGTGATGATAATCACACATTTGTGGGAGGAATATGTTTGAAGATCCTCTTCACTTCACTGGTGTTTCACATTGATGAGCTATGGACATTTTTTTCACTATATCATCTATTGAATTTCACATTTTTAGGATTTGTATTTATTGATTTAGCGCAACTTTTCTTTTATTCTTAATGCTTGGTCCCATACCCATTCAGCAAGAGTTTTCTGGTGAATATAAGGCATTCTCTGAATGGACAAGATGGTAATCGTGGTTTCATCCATACCTCCTTGTCATACTGGTAGTTCTCTCCCAGCAACACCTGAAACAACCCAGTACTACTGTATGGAGAAAAGACTACTACAGTGAATTTCAATATCCCCAGCAGTATTCTTGTTGTGACACATAGACAATTAAGTGTAACCAAGCTGGCTCAATGCTAGATAGATAGATAATTCCTGGAGTTCACATTTAAAGGTACATTTGTCATATATTTTCTCTTTTTGGCTTTCTAGTGGTCTGTAGAAGGTATAGTGTAAACAGGGCCGTTGCAAGGATTTTTGCCACCCTAGGCAAAATAAAAATTTCCGCCCCCCTATATGCTCGGCCCAAGATGTGAGTGTGTAGCTAAACAGAACAGGTACTTTTTTCATGCACTAAAGTACATTCACAGCTCATTCACAATAAAAGAGCCACCTTAAAACAACATACCTCAACATACAAAAATGCATGCGGCAAAACATAGTGTGAATTGGGCCATAAAGGAAAATTAGTGGTAAAATAAGAGCCTTAGAGAGTTTAATTGTTTTTGTGCATGAATACTTTACAGTCAGACCATGTAACAGGGGGTGTGGCAGGTTTAATTTAGACTTAGGTGCTGCTCTCTCCCTCCCAGTGCTACCACCCCCCATCCCAAGTTGCTGAAGGGGTTAAAACCCCTTCAGTGACTTACCTCGGTGGAGTCAGCGCTGGGTCAGGCTCTCCTGCTCTCCTGTGTCACGCATGCGCATTAGATCTCCCCCGTTGGCTGTTGTCGGCAGGGAAAACCTAAAGCGCATGCGCGGCAATGGCCGCGCACGTGCATTAGACCTCCCCATAGGAAAGCATTATTCAGTGCTTTCCTATGAAGATTTCGACGCTGGAGCCCTCAGTCCTGAGCCCTCACAAACAACATGACTGCTCAGGCGGCACAGGCACAGCATGAGGAGTGCCGTCCGCACCCGCCGGTCCATATTGGTTCCGGGTGCAGCAGGCAGGAAGCTGGCGCCCCCTGCTGAGTTACGCCCTAGGCGGCTGCTTGAATCGCCTTACAGGTAGCGCCGGCCCTGAGTGTAAACAGTAATAGTACAGATTTTTTCAAGGACTCCATGGTTTTATTTGAATTGTAGACTTCATCACTATGTAAATTTTTATTTTACTATTCTAACTTCAATTTGTTTGACATCTCTGATAGAGCTCATTAGTCAATAATAAGCTATCTCTCTGAAACATGATTAAGCCAACTATATGTTCTAGATATTTTCCAAGAAAATATGAAATAATTTGAAGCTACACTCAGTAAGGGCCGGTTAACTTCACAGAAACGCAGCTTGGATGCATTTCTGCATGTGCGCATTTTTAATGCATTCTGATGCAGTTTTTCCTCTTTTTTTTCTCTTCATCTTAAAGAGGGACATGTGCGTTTTGGTGCGTTGAGGTGCATTCCAGTGTGTTCCGGTACATTTTTTATGCATTTTGCTGCATTTCAGTACAGTTCTGTGCAGAAAAAGCTTCATGGTCGACTTTTCTTTTTTTCCGCACTGTAACTGACTGCACTGGTGTGAATGATACCATTGGAACTCATATAACATTGGAACTCATATAACCTACTGTCCATGCATTTTTGATGCAGAAAACAAAAGTGCACTGGACTGTATCTGGTGTATGCTGGACCTTAACCACTTAAAGACCGCCCGCCACAGTTTTACTGCGGCAGGTCGGCTCTGTCCCGTGAAACAATGTAACTGTACATCGCTTCACAGGATCGCTAGTGGGGGCATGCGCCGCCCATTCACCACAGAGGAAGCTGAACAGCGGGTCCAGTGACCGCAATTGCCGCCGGGCACCCAGGATTGCTCCTCAAGGAGACAGAACGGCAGTCTGCAGTTGTAAACACGGCAGACCACTGTTCTGTCAGTTATGAAAACAAGGATCCTGTGTTCCTCTTATTTAAGAACACAGGTCTCTGTGTTCATGCAGAAAGCCCACCCCCCCCCCACAATAGAAAGCACCCCCCAGGCACACATTTAACCCTTTGATTGCCCCTGGTCTTAACCCCTTCCCTGCCAGTGTCATTAGTACAGTAACAGAGCATATTTTTAGCACTGATTACTGAAGTAATGTCACTGGTTCCCCCAAAAGTGTAAAAAATGTCAGATGTCCGATCTGTCGGCCGCAATGTCGCAGTCCCGCTAAAAATCGCTGATCGCCGCCATTATTAGTTAAAAAAAAAATATGACACAAATGTTTTCCTTAGTTTGTAGACACAATAACTTTTGCGCAAACCAATCAATATACACCTATTGGGGTTTTTTTTGTTACCAAAAATATGTGGCAGAATACAAATTGGCCTAAAATGATAAAAAAAATTTGATTTTTTTTTTTATTGGGAATGTTATATAGCAGAAAGTAAAAAAATTGTGTTTTTTTTTTTTTTTTTCAGAATTGTTGCTCTTTTTTTGTTTATAGCGCAAAAAATTAAAATTGCACAGGTGATCAAATATAACCAAAAGAAAGCTCTATTTGTGGGGAAAAAAGGTACAGCATTGCATGACCGCACAATTGTCAGTAAAAATAACGCAGTGCCGAATTGCAAAAAAATGGCCTGGTCATTAAGGGGGTAAATCCTTCCGGTCCAGAAGCATTTAATCATACACACTTACAAAATGTAAAAGAAAAAAAAAAAGAAAAAAGGATTGCAGCGCAATAAATGATGGTTACTATATCACAATAAAATGTCTGACATAAAATAACCAATAAATGGAGCGCTTCAATCTTTCACTTTGTGATATTGATTGGACACTTGAAGGACACTTCACTTAATTTGCCTTCTATGTTCTATTGAACATTTTTATATTTTTCACTATGTATGCATAGATATGGACTTTGGTGTATGCTTAATGGATACTCTTTTCTTATTATATTTATTTTATGTCGGACACTTTATTGTGATATATATTAACCGTCATTTATAGCGCTGCAATCCTTTTTTTTTTTCTTTTATATGTATTTTGACACTAAATGCACGCTGCTGTTACCCATATTGGGCGCTGACATTACTTTTTTATTCCAATTAAGTTTTTGCCTATTATTTATCTTGTGACAATGTATTTTCTGATAGAGAAGCATTGAATTTGACGGTTCACCTAGAGGCCCAGTAAAAATCCTACTGAATAGTAGGAAAGTAAAATTGACTTTCTGACTTCATAAAGTCATATCTTGATTTTTAAGGTTTATTACTTCATGGGCCTGCCCTTGCCAAAAAAAACCTCCTTTTCACCACTGATATACTGTATATACTTGTCAGTTAGCTCAGGGTCCATCCAGATTTCAGCACCTGCTGTCTTGTTGTCTGCTTCTGCCTGTTCATTACTGCTTTGTGCAAGGCAAAGTTTCTTATTGACTGTCCCTGCCTGGCCAGCAAATCAGTGCCTTTGCTTCATAAAGCAGATGAGGAGAAAGTAGCTAATGGGACTAATAACCCATGATGTCAGATCGGGTCTGGATTAAATACACCTCAAAGTATTAGGTATGCTGTGTAAACAACAATGTAAAGCTCCCAATTAAATCCATTCATCCAACTTTAGCTGCCTATAGCTCTGGAACAATTGTTTTGACATGCAGTTTTTACTGATTGTAGCCCCTGCTTATGCATGTTTTACCTTATATTCAACTTTAACTTTTTCACTGACAATACCATTTTGTGTTTTTTGCATGCATGTTTAAAAAATCATTTTAAGCTGACCATTGCTTAAGCCCCCCAAACATTACACAACCAAATGTTGTTGTTGAAAGCAGAGTCCATGCAGAATAAAATAGTGACATTTTACACTGTTTCAACAGTTTATCAAGTGCAAAATTTTTGTAAAAAATAAAGGCAGTTTTTGGGGGTGAAAAAATTGCTATGCATTACCCAATCTTTGGGAAAATATAACAGATGAGGTTGTTCAGAGTAAATAGATACCCAACATGTCAAGCTTTAAATTTACTCATAGAAACAAAATGACAACACATTTTGGTACCCTATATTTTCCAATGAAATCCATTTAAAAGCTCCTACAGGTCATCAGTTTAGAGCTAACTCTAAATAATGGCCCTGGAATTATTGCTCTTACTCTGATGTACAGTATCTCACAAAAGTGAGTACACCCCTCACATTTTTGTAAATATTTTATTATTATATTTTTTCATGTGACAACGCTGAAGAAATTACACTTTGCTACGATGTAAAGTAGTGAGTGTACAGCTTGTATAACAGTGTAAATTTGCTGTCCCCTCAAAATAACTCAACACACAGCCATTAATGTCTAAACAAAAACAAAAAAAAAAAAAAACAAAAACAAAAGTGAGCACACCCCTAAGTGACAATGTTCAAATTGGGCCCAAAGTGTCAATATTTTGTGTTGCCACCATTATTCCCCAGCACTGCCTTGACCCTGTTTGACATGGAGTTCACCAGAGCATCACAGGTTGCCACTGGAGTCTTCCTCCACTCCACCATGACGGCATCACAGGGCTGGTGGATGTTATAGACCTTGCGCTCCTCCTCCTTCTGTTTGAGGATGACCCACAGATGCTCAATAGGGTTTAGGTCTGGAGACATGCTTGGCCAGTCCATCACCTTTACCCTCAGCTTCTTTAGCAAGGCAGTGATCGTCTTGGAGGTGTGTTATCATGTTGGAATACTGCCCTGTCTCTGAAGGGAGGGTATCATGCTCTGCTTCAGAATGTCACAGTACATGTTGGCATTCATGGTTCCCTCAATGAACTGTAGCTCCCCAGTGCCGGCAGCCCCAGACCATGACACTCCCACCACCATGCTTGACTGTAGGCAAGACACACTTGTCTTTGTACTCCTCACCTGGTTGCCGCCACACACGCTTGACACCATCTGAACCAAATAAGTTTACCTTGGTTTCATCAGACCACAGGGCATGGTTCCAGTAATCCATGCCCCTAGTCTGCTTGTCTTCAGCAAACTGTTTGCGGGCTTTCTTGTGCATCATCTTCAGAAGGGGCTTCCTTTTGGGACGACAGTCATGCAGACCAATTTAATGCAGTGTGCGGCGTATGGTGTGAGCACTGACAGGCTGACCCCCCTCAACCCCTGCAGAAATGCTGGAAGCACTCATATGTCTATTTCACAAAGACAACTTCTGGATATGACGCTGAGCACGTGCTCTCAGTTTCTTTGGTTGACCATGGCGGGGCCTGTTCTGATTGGAACCTGTCTTGTTAAACCACTGTATGGTCTTGGCCACCATTCTGCAGCTCAGTTTCAGGGTATTGGCAATCCTCTTATAGCCTAGGCCATCTTTATGTAGAGCAACAATTCTTTTTTTAGATCCTCAAAGAGTTCTTTGCCATGAGGTGCCATGGTGAACTTCCAGTGACCAGTATGAGAGAGTGAGAGCGATAACACCAAATTGAACACACCTCCTCCCCATTCACACCTGAGACCTTGTAACACTAACAAGTCATATGACACCAGGGAGGGAAAATGGCTAAACAATTTGGGCCCAATTTGGGCATTGTCACTTAGGGGCGTACTCACTTTTGTTGCCAGCAGTTTAGACATTAATGGCTGTGAGTTATTTTGAGGGGACAGTAAACATACACTGTTATCCAAGCTGTACACTCACTACTTTACATTGTAGCAAAGTGTCATTTCTTCAGTGTTGTCACATGAAAAGATATAATAAAATATTTACACAAGTGTAAGGGGTGTACTCACTTTGATAAGATACTGTATATAAGGATAAGTAATATATGTATGTGGGGAGGTGCAGATTGGACGCCAGGAAACACTCAAAGAAAGTCCAGTTGCAGTTAAAAAGATGTATTGAAATTGCAGTCCATCAATACACAACAAGCCCATCAGGGAAGCTACCTGGACCGGCGCACTCTCAGGATGTACAGAAATGACTAGTAGAAGCAGGTCTCAGATTTGCCAACAGCATCTGTCTCGAATGCGGCCTGGTTGGTCTGTACCAAAGTAATATTAAAGGTTCGGCTTTTTAGAAAAAACAAAAAAACAAACATGTTATACTTACCGGCTCTGTGCAGTGGTTTTGCACAGAGCAGCCCCAATCCTCTTCTTGTCGGGTCCCCTACCAGCACTCCTGGCTCCTCCCCTTTGACAGGTGCCCCCAAAGCAATCCGTTTGCTATGGGGGCACTGGTACTTGCTCGCTCCCAAGCCCTGCTCTATGTGTCCATAGGGCATGTTTTTGTGTAATAGGACACATAGAGCCAAGACTTGGCCCCGCCCCCGCTCTCTCCTCATTGGCTCACTGGCTGTGACTGAAAGCAGTGGAAGCCAAGGAGAGGGAGTCCTCCCGGGACAGCAGAGACTTTCATGCACATCAATGGATCGAGATGGGGCTTAGGTAAGTATTAGGCTGGCTGTGGGGGGGGGGGGGGGAGCAGCACACAGAAGGTATTTTACATGAATGCATGAAGTTAAAAAATCTTCAGCCTTTACAACCACTTTAAATTTCCTTCCTCCCAGGCCTGCAGAACAGGAGACTATCACGTGCTCCCTCCCTAAGAGCACAAAAAACCCACATCTCTTTTCACAGGCGGGCATAAAGGCACCTAAGGCACCTTGCTGAAGTGCATGAAAAATCTCATGACAAAAATGCATGGTAACAAAGTGCCAGACAAAAAAAAAAGTTTTGGTGCGGCATTATTTAAAAAAAAGTAGGTGATGCACTTGTTTGGTGCGACTTATATGCAGTAGACAGCCCATTCAAGTGCATGGCTTGCCCTACTGAAACACACAAAACCCCCCCCCCCCCCCCCGCAAACCTAGCCATGTCAGATGTTGGATGCTGAATTTCAGCTTTCTCTATAAAAGCAACATGTTTGATCGGGAAGCAAATGCAAAAGCTCAAAAGCAGATTTTCCAGTATAAACAATATTTTACACACGTTTCAATAATCCAGTGGGACAGCTTCCTCTTGGGGCTTCATACAAAGATACACAAATATGTATACAGATGTACATGTATATCTCTTGTGTATTTGCAATGGGTGAGCTGTTTCCAAGGAAACCAAGAAAATCCCCCTGGCTCCTTCTTTGACTTTTCATAAGTAAAATACTCTGTGACTCATCAACGGTGAGTCATACAACACAAGCTTATTGGTGCTAATTCAACTGGTAACAAAACCATTAGGCAAAGTACATATGCAATTAGTTTCATCCAACCATGCTTTCTTATGGAACGCAGGATTCAGTTAACTTTCTCCATTCATTTTTCTAAGGAGTCATGTAATAAAGTTCCCCTATTGTACAGTATAGCAGATGCTATGGCTAGGATGCCATCTACTGGTACTTTTAATAAATGTTCGACATAATACTACAGCACTGATACTTTTCACTTATGTGACACTTGTCAGATTTATGCACTCTTTCAAAATTGACATCATTTTATGTAAAACATGTATTTGCACATTAACCTTTCAAGGTGAAGTTTAGTTAAACATGTTGTTTCTTGTGTAGCTAGATAGGTAGCATAGCTTTGGTTCTGGCTGCTTATCAGCAGAATGACAGGTTAAAGTTATGTGCTTCCTGCTTATCAGGGAACAGGATTTGTAGTTAGGCCTGTTGCATGTGTCCAGGGTGTGATTTATCTGGACTGAGGGAGTGTCCCCACTGTATCCAATGGGGGAGGCCTGTTGGACAGTGGAGGAAACCAAGCCAGTGACACACAGGCTTTCATGGCTATCCCAGTGGCAGTGGCGGCTGGTGCATTGGGGGCTCAGGGGCGCCACCCCCCCCATCCATGCATCTGGCCCCCTAATCTACATGCGGGGCACCGAATGCATTGACTTCAATGGGGCTTTTTTTTTTTTAGCCATGTGATTAGAGCCAGAGGCTCTAATGGTCTCAAAAAAAAGGGTGGGCTCGCTATTGTCACACGGATCCTCCTCCTGGCCAATCAGGAAGCGGGTCTTGAGACCCATTTCCTGATTGGCCTAAAGCAGAAGCCATGGCATTGGGCATGGAGGAGGAGGGAGGAGACGCAGAAGACAGGAGGAAGAAGCTGAAGCCGCTGACTGCTGCTGCAGATATCCAGGCAGGGTGAGTGAGAGGGGTGGGGGTCCTGTTCTCTGTCCTGTCCTGCTGTGGTCCTGGGGGGGGGGGGGGTATGGTGCGCGGCCTGGTGTGGTCCGGGGAGGGGTATGGTGTGGTCTGTCTGCCCCCCCCCCGGCTCATGGAGTACCAGCCGCCACTGATCAGTGGGTTGGCACAGGAAAGTGGTGCATGCTGGGATACGTCATAAAAGCAAAGGACGTTATAAAAGCCAAGGATACATGTGGCAGGGGGTCTTTGGGCGGGAAGCCAAGTCCCAGAAGGAGGGTGACAGCTGTCTCCTCTTCTGAAGCTGTGGAAGGTGGTCACGGGCAGTCGGCCTAGTGAACCAGAAAGTGTGGCTGAACCCAGAGGTCCAGTGGAAGCTGACTATTGGAGTTGGAGGCAACAGGGGTTCTGGAAAAACAGTGTCCGTGAGTACAGAAAAACTTACCCAGGGGTCTGCCAGGAAGGGGACCACCCCAGTGGCTAGAGTCAGTGGACGGGTGCCAGAACACAGGCAGTGAGAGTAAAAGTGGTGCTGAGTTTATAACCCTGAGGAAAATCTTCAAGCGGTAACATTTGATATATCTTCACTTCAGTGGCAGGGTGAAGCAGCGGCCTTGCCGCATTCTACAGTCAGTTGTCCTCAAGATTGTGCATAGTTACTAGTTGGAGTACTCCAATTATCCCTTCTACTATCCAAGTTCTCAATAAAACCACAAAAACAACATTCCCTGGACTGATTATTGACTGAGCCAAAAACTTTCATTGCTGTTTATCTGCTGTCAGTTGCTAAGGGTAACCCCCGGGGAATCCAGAAAGTGTAATTTTCAGCAGTCCCCTAGGGGGCAGTGCTACACTTGGATATAGATTCGGTAACATTATTTAACATTATTTACCTTGTGATTTCTCCTTAGTGTAGAAAATTACCTTTCCTGGTTCTAGGCAAAAAGAAGTATAGAATGCACTCCAACATTTGAAGGTGAAAAGTAGACTTTTATTGAGTTAAAACATCTCTTGACGGCAGTACAAACATCATGGATAGACAAAGGGACATCATGGATGGACATCAGGATAGACAAAGGGAAGAAGCAGTTGACATGTTTCACTAACTAAATTCACTTACTTATGAGTATATGAGTCGTTATGAGACTCCTTTCCTGGTTCTAACAATGACCACACTCTGTGTATAAGAAGGGGGGAATGAATGATAGGATCTTCTCCTCCACTCCCAGAATGTGTTGCATTTTGTGAAAAGAAATTGAGGACTTTTCTGAATAGACATGAGCTCAGATATCCTTTGAACTCATCCCTAACCAGAACTCTGAACTTCTGCTTCTTTACAGTTCCATGATATGGGCCTGGGTTAATCACATGTGAGCTAAGGGGTGGGGAAACTTCTGGCCCTCAGCTCACTGGGGTAAACAAAAAGCTGAAGTTTGGAGTTCTGATTAGAGATGAGTTCAAAGGTCATCTGAGCACAGCTCTATTTCTGAATGGAAGAGAGAACAGAAAGAGATCAGCCAGCCATCAGTGTAGTTCATTGTTAGATCTGGAAGTTTAACCATATGAGGACATATCATCACTACGGGTAACAATTTCTACACTAAGGAGCAATCATCTCCATCGGGACTACTTCAGTGTACTTCATAGTTAGAGCTGGAAGTTTAACCATATGAAGACCTGTCATCCCTATGGGTAACAATTTCTACACTAAGGAGCAATCAGCTCCATCGGGACTTCTTCAGTAGATTTCATTGTTAGAGCTGGAAGTTTACCATATGAGGACCTGTCATCACAATGGGTAACAATTTCAACACTAAGGAGCAATCAGCTCCATCGGGACTTCTTCAGTGTACTTCATTGTTAGAGCTGGAAGTTTAACCATATGAGGACCTGTCTTTACTACAGGTAACAATTTCTGCACTAAGGAGCAATCAGCTCCATCGGGACTTCTTCAGTGTACTTCATTGTTAGAGCTGGAAGTTTACCATATGAGGACCTGTCATCACTACAGGCAACAATTTCTACACTAAGGAGCAATCAGCTCCATCGGGACTTCTTCAGTGTACTTCATTGTTAGAGCTGGAAGTTCAACCATATGAGGACCTGTCATCACTAATGGTAACAATTTCTACACTAAGGAGCAATCAGCTCCATCGGGACTTCTTCAGTGTACTTCATTGTTAGAGCTGGCAGTTTAACCATATGATGGCCTGTCATCACTACTGGTAACAATTTCTACACTAAGGAGCAATCAGCTCCATCGGGACTTGTTCAGTGTACTTCATTGATAGAGCTGGAAGTTTACCATATGAGGACCTGTCATCACTACGGGTAACAATTTCTACACTAAGTAGCAATCATCTCCATCGGGACTACTTCAGTGTACTTCATAGTTAGAGCTGGAAGTTTAACCATATGAAGACCTGTCATCCCTATGGGTAACAATTTCTACACTAAGGAGCAATAAGCTCCATCGGGACTTCTTCAGTAGATTTCATTGTTAGAGCTGGAAGTTTACCATATGAGGACCTGTCATCACTATGGGTAACAATTTCTACACTAAGGAGCAATCAGCTCCATCAGGACTTCTTCAGTGTACTTCATAGTTAAAGCTGGAAGTTTAACCATATGAAGACCTGTCATCACTACGGGTAACATTTTCTACACTAAGGAGCAATCAGCTCCATCGTGACTTCTTCAGTGTACTTCATTTCTTAGAGCTGGAAGTTTAACCATATGAGGACCTGTCTTTACTACAGGTAACAATTTCTGCACTAAGGAGCAATCAGCTCCATCGGGACTTCTTCAGTGTACTTCATTGTTAGAGCTGGAAGTTTACCATATGAAGACCTGTCATCACTATGGGTAACAATTTCCACACTAAGGAGCAATCAGCTCCATCAGGACTTCTTCAGTGTACTTCATAGTTAAAGCTGGAAGTTTAAACATATGAAGACCTGTCATCACTACGGGTAACATTTTCTACACTAAGGAGCAATCAGCTCCATCGGGACTTCTTCAGTGTACTTCATTGTTAGAGCTGGAAGTTTAACCATATAAGGACCTGTCTTTACTACAGGTAACAATTTCTGCACTAAGGAGCAATCAGCTCCATCGGGACTTCTTCAGTTTACTTCATTGTTAGAGCTGGAAGTTCAACCATATGAGGACCTGTCATCACTACGGGTAACAATTTCTGCACTAAGGAGCAATCAGCTCCATCGGGACTTCTTCAGTGTACTTCATTGTTAGAGCTGGAAGTTCAACCATATGAGGACCTGTCAGGAGCAATCAGCAGAATGACTAAGCACCTAGCATTCAAACAGGGCTCCATGGGACAGTTTAAAGACCTCCTATTCTCTCTCCCTTCCCCTCCTCTCTTACAGGTTGCCAGGGGAGATGGCAGAGGTCTAGAGGGTTTAGCAACAGCGCCTTCATTGGCTAAATTGGGCAGGCTTATGCTGCACAGAGGGTATAAGAGCTGCATTATTCCCGCTCTTTCAGCTGCCTGAGGAGAGTCCGTTTTGAAGACAGAGTGCCACTGCTGCTCCCATCCACCCACCCTTCTTTCAATAATTTGTTATGGCGTTTTTTAGTGGGGGTTTGTCATCTAGTTCAGTTCTGGATCGACTATGTGACACTATTAGTAAATGAAATGAGTTATGGTCGTTATGTAACTTTTGGGTTAAAATTTATTGCTAAAGATTTATGGATTATTATAATTTGTTTAGGTGACCCTTAATAAACGCCGTGGCTATTATAGCGCATGAAATAGAAATGATGTTTGTCTCTTTATTTCAGGTTAACTTTAATCCTTTGTACTGTCCCATGGGGGATTCACGTCATTAGAGGTAACAAATGTTACTGAACCCATATCCTAGTTTTGAACGGACGGACTCCCCTGTGTGAAAGGGGCCTTAAATGTAAAATATGTACATATATGTTAAATGAGTAAAAATATTAACAAACAAACAAAAAAATATGTATTATTTAAAATAATAGAAACAAGTAAAAAAATCATCAGGAAAATAATAGTTTAGGAGAAAAGGAGACTAAGGAGTTATTGGGCGCTGATTAGAGTAAACTAAGGGTTAATAAGGGGTTAAACAGAGGAACATTTTAATTAAAAAACAAACAAATTTATTTTTACTTGTCAGGTTGCCTTAATTTGACATCATCTGCAGATGGAAGTTCATCGCTCTGATCTGCAGATGAATGAACAGAATCCAAAAATAATAATATGGTACTTTGTATAATCTGGGTCTGGAGAGCAGTGTCGTTATTATACACTTATTCAGACTGCTTTTTTGACAGCTAGCGCTGCTGACTTCTTCTCTGAGTATACTGTAATGCTGGTGTTCTGTAGATTAATGCAGATCATCGGATAGTGCCTCTGATGATCTGTGCATGCACAGCAGTGACGTCAACACTGCCCATGCGCAGATCATTGGAGGCATTATCTGGCGATTAGCAAAGTGTGGTGTTCTGTAGATTACTGCAGATCATCGGATAATGCCTCTGACGCCAGCTGGAGTGACGTCAACACTGCACATGCGCAGATCATCGGAGGCATTGGCATGATCACCAGATTCTACCTCGCTCTCTCTGCGCATGCTTGTTCTGTCGATTACTGCAGATCGTTGGACAATGCCTCTGACGATCTGCGCATGCGCACTTATGACTTCACTTTGGTTGATTGGCAGATCAACTGAAGTGATGTCACTACTGCGCATGCGCAGATCGTTAGAGGCCATATCCAAAAATCTGCAGTAACCAACAGAACACCGACTATGATTAATCATAGTTGACAATTACTGTACGCTTAAAAGCGGGGGGGGGGGGGGGTCTCATAAGCAGGACAGAGAGCCTGGATGTGCTACTGACATTTTTTTGGGCATGTGTAGCACGCCCAAAGTCTGCAACTTGTTAAAGTGACACTAAGAGTCCATTCAGACTAGCGCGACTTGTCAGGCGACTTGTCAGTCTGACAAGTCGCGCTTGGTCGCGGGCCATTGATGAGCACAGGACCCGTTCTAATAGGAGTGACACAAGTCGCTCCGACTTAGAAAAAGGGTCCTGTACTACTTTGGGGCGACCTGGGAGCGACTTGCATAGACTTCAATTATGTGAAGTCCCTGCAAGTCGCGCCAAAGTCACGGTGCACTTCACAGGTCGCCCCTCGGAGTCGGATCGCGCCAGTCTGAATGGGCTCTTAACGTTATCTTTATTTTCCATAAACAATACATAAACATCCACTACTTAATGGCCCTGTAATCTATTTTTCATAGTTACATAGTTTGTGAGGTTGAAAATAGACATCAGTCCAACCAGTTCAACCCATGATGTGTGTGTGTGTTTGCTGTTAACCATACTTTGTATACCCCTGTATGTTGTGGTCTTTAAGTTGCCTATCTAATAGTTTTTTTAAACTATCGTTGCTCCCTGCTGATACTACTGCTTGTGAAAGAGAATTCCACATCCTTACTGCTCTGACAGTAAAGAACCCTTTATGTATTTTAAGGTTAAACCGTTTTTCCTCTAGTTTTAGTGAGTGACAACGTGTCATATTGTATTCCCTTTCTCTGAATAGTTTGTTCCCTATGCTAGTGTCATCACCCCTAACCGTATTTGTACATTGATATCATATCCCTCCTCAAGTGTCTCTTCTCCAGAGAGAATACATTCAATGGCTGTAGTCTTTCCTCATAGCTGATGTCCACCATTCCCCTAATTATTTTTGTTGCCCTTCTCTGGACTCTCTCCAGCTACAGCACATCCCTTCTGAGGACCGGTCCCCAGAACTGGACGGAAAACTCCAGATGTGGCCGGACCAGAGTCTTGTAGAGTGGGAGAATAATCTCTTTATTTCTGTAGTGAATCTCCTTTTTTATACATGCCAGTATTTTGTTAGCTTTGCTTGCAGCGGCTTGGCATTGCATGCCACTGCCAAGCTTGTTGTCCACTAGTACCCCCAGGTCCTTTTCCATCTTAGATTCACCCAGAGGTCCCCCCCCCCCCTAGTGAGTAGCTTGCTTCGTGTTTCTGATGCCCAAGTGAATTACTTTACATTTTTCAACATCAAACCTCATCTGCCATATAGTTGCCCACCCCATTATTTTGTTCAGGTCTACTTGTAAGGTTTCCACACCCTGCATAGAAGAAATTGGCCTGCTTAGTTTGGTATTATCCGCAAATACTGAGATTGTGCTGGATATCCCCCCCTCTAGGTCATTTATGAATAAATTAAACAGGATTGGTCCCAGGACAGAACCTTGGGAGACCCCACTTCCCACACCCGCCAAATCCAAGTACTCCCCATTAATCACCACCCTCTGGACTCTCCCCTGGAGCCAGTTCTCTATCCAGGTATTCACCCTATGGTCCATACCTATGTACCTTAGTTTGTACAGTAAGCGTTTGTGGGGAACGGTGTCAAATGCCTTTGCAAAGTCCAGATACACCACATCCACAGGTCTTCCTTTATATAGATGGCAACTCACTTCATCGTAGGAGGTTAATAGATTGGTCTGGCAAGAACAATTTTTCATGAATCCGTGCTGATTACTACTAATAATACCGTTTTCATTACTAAAATCATTACTAAAATCCTGTATGTAGTCTCTTAACATCCCCTCCAAAATCTTGCAGACTACAGATGTTAGGCTGACAGGTCTATAGTTACCTGGGATATATCTCGGCCCTTTTTTAAATATTGGTTCCACTTTGGCTTTTTTCCAATCAGCTGGCACCATACCCATCTGTAGACTATCCTAAAGATCAAGAATAATGGTCTGGCTATCACCTAGCTGAGCTCTTTAAGAACCCTCGGGTGCAAGCCATCCCGGTGATTTATTTATGTTAAGTTTCTCTAGTTTAGTTCTAAGTCTATCCTCTGTTAGCCATGGTGGTACTTCCTGAGGTGTATTATTTAATTTAGCATTACAAGCTGGTTTAGTGTAGCCCCCCCGATTCTTTTGTGAAGACTGAAGAGAAGAAATTATTTAACACTTTCGCCTTCTCTCTGCCCTCTGTGGCCAGATTCCCTTCGTCGTCTTTTATGGGGCCAATGTGTTCTGGTCTCGCTTTCTTACTTATATACTTAAAGAATTTCTTGGGGTTTTTTTCCACTATATGTCTCTCGTGTTCTATTTTAGCCGCCTTGATTTCACCTTTACATTTCTTATTACACTCTTTGTAATGCTTGAATGCTGCCAATTACCCCTCAGCCTTGTATTTTTTGAAGGCCTTTTCTTTAGTATTAACATGCATTTTTATGTTGGAGTTTAGCCACCCAGGGTTTAGTTTTGCTCTTTTAAATTTATTTCCCTTTTAAATGCACTGGCCAATCCCTTTGTTTAAATGAAATTTGATATATATATATATATATATATATATATATATATATATATATATGATAAACACATATGCCACTAATATCAGTAGCGCAAGGATGGTGAGAACCCCTCACCACCAAACGAATGTTCATAAGTTTTTAAAAAGGCTGAGACCCACATATAACATTAAAATCATATATAGTGACCTTATAATAACAGTCCTCAGCTCAAACAGTTCATAAAGTCCACAAATTAAAATCCACATAAGTTGTTAACATAAGTAGTAGTGTCCGAGCTTATCATGATTTTTTAGGGAGTCACCCCACACTCCACCACCACAGATCAGGCTAAAAGGGCATAAACTCCAGTAAACACTGCTCCACCGGACCGCCACAAACACCAATTCAGACTGTATAGCTTCCGTACATGTAAAAAGAAATTCTCCACTAGTGTGATACCGTTTCAACTTAATTTATTCAGCTTAAAACTCACACAATGCACTCACTTGTTACAGGATGGTTATATACATAAATACTCCAACACTCCGCAGGAAAGATAGATACCCTTTGGACGCTTGAATTGGCTCCATGCCAAAAAGAAGGTGCCTCCGGATACTCCACTTCACCCGCTGTGTCGGTAGCTATGGATGCCGTAAGGTCACTCCCGACGCGTTTCGTCATATCCGCCTTCGACTGGGGACGTGTTGGGGTATTTATGTACTGTATATAACCATCCTGTAAAAATTGAGTGCATTGTGTGAGTTTTAAGCTGAATAAATTAAGCTGAAATGGTATCACACTTTAGAATGAGAATTTATTTTCAAATGTTCGGGAGCTATACAGTCTGAATTGGTGTTTGTGGCGGTCCTGTGGAGCAGTGTTTCCTGGAGTTTATGCCCTTTTAGCCTGATCCACGAGAGTGGTGAGGCATGGCCATTTGGTGAGTGTCCCGTTCAGCTATTTTTTCCTGTGGTGGTGGAGAGTGGGGAGACCCCCCTAAAAAATCACGATCATCTCGGACACTACTACTTATGTTAACAACTTAGGTGGATTTTAATTCATGGACTTTATGAACTATTTGAGCTGAGGACTGTTGTTATAAGGTCACTATATATATATATATGATTTTAATGTTATATGTGGGTCTTAGCCTTTTTAGAAACTTGTGAACATTAGTTTGGTGGTGAAGGGTTCTCACCATCCTTGCGCTACTGACATTTGTGGCATATGTGTTTTTTATATATATATATATAATATATATCTATCAAATTTAATTTATTCATTTGTAAATTTTAAGTAGCAGCATCAATTATTATTCTTCTATACTCCTAAGCGCATAGGGTTACTCCCTTTATCTTTTTGAGTTTAAGATTTATGAGTATCTTTCGTAATCCCTTTGTTTAGTATGCTCTTGAAGCACTCCCATTTTTCCTCTGTGTTCTTTGTTCCCAGGGTTCTATCCCATTTGATATTTTCTAGTAAAGAGCACAGTTTTGGGAAATTGCCTCTTTTGAAATTCAGTGTCCTTGTGTTTCCTATTACTATGATTAATACTGAAACAAATTAACCTATGGTCACTGTTTCCTAAGTTGCCCCATATTTCTATATCCGTGAGCAGGTCTGTATTGTTGGTATTCAGTAGGTCTAGTAACGCATTGTTTCTTGTCGGTGCGTTTAACATCTGACCCATGAAATTGTCCTGCAAAACATTTAGGAACTGCCGAGCCTTGGATGAATGCGCGGTTCCTTCTGCCCAGTCTATATCTGGATAATTAAAGTCCCCCATTATAATGACATTTCCCATCCTTGCTGCCAATCCAATCTGTAAAAGGAGGTCCGCCTCCCCCTCCTCCCTCTGGTTATGGGGCCTATAGCATACGCCCAATATTACCTTCCCCATAGTGCCTTCCCTTTGAAGTTCTAGCCATAGGGATTCAACCCATGTTCTTTTTGAAGGTGGGCTTGTGGGGGCATGGCAGTAAAAACACATCTGAACCGCCCGTTCTTATTGCCTGTGTGAACGAGACCTAAGGGTGAACTGAGGGTTCAAGAGTGGACTGACCCTTGAAATAGTTTAGCTGAAGTGCCAGCATAATAAAGACCTGCATTTGCTAAAATAGCAGATGAGGTGGAATATGTTGATGTGTTTAGCAATACCTGGAGTGCAAATGAGGAACAATGACAAAACAAAATTGTTTTCTAGACTGCTCAAGCTTGACATCATTTTCTAAGTAAATGGCAATTTTTAGAGTTTAGAAGTACCACAGTAATCGTGATTCCTCCAGTTTTTCTGGAATAGACATTCTTTAGCTGGCTAGGATGGCTAAGATGCAATTAATAAATGGTATTTAGAACTCTCCATTCGTTGCCTATGGCTTTCTACGTCCAATGGTGTGATTTAAAGTGTAACTTAAGTTAAAATGATTGTAAATGATCACCTTGTAAAATAACTCATTCGGTTTAAAATAGAAATAAAAGGGGAAACATGTTTTTTATAGATATAAAAATATATTATTAATATCTTTTCTCCCTTTTTTTTATAAGTGATCACATTCTCTCTGTTCTAAGCTGCTGGAGGAGGAGTAACAGCAGCACACTGAGCTTCCCAGTGAATGGCTGTGCAGTGGGGGCATGTCAGGACAAGTCTATTCATTGGAGGAGAGCACAATAATTTCCCAGCATAGATAGAGAACTGACCAAGGTGTGCTCTCCTGCTTAGGCTCCATGTACACGGGACGTTGTTAAAAGTCCCTTTCAATGCTGGATTTTTTAGGACGTTTGAAACGTCCGTTCGGTCGCGTTTGTACCCGCGTTTAGCGGGCGTTTGCGGGCGTTTAGAACCGTTCCTAGAGGTCAAAAAAATTATTCCTCTTTAAAATGGAAAAACGCGAACGCTAAACGTGGGTCATCGCATTCGGACGCGTTCGGACACGTTTGTGCGTTTGAAACGCCGGGAAACACATGTTCGAACGCAAATAATTGCGTTCTAAAAAAAGTCCCTGAACACAACTGCCTGCAAATGACTGTAAACGACCTGGTGTACATGGACAGATAAGATAAAATGTAGATGGGTTCAGGGGCTTCTGAAAAAAACGCCCAACTGCTCCTAAACGGCCATTTCCAGCGTCCCGTGTACATGGAGCCTTAGTGTGGTCAGTTTTTAATGGGAAAGAAAAGGGACAAGCAGGAACACCAGGGATTTCACAGGCACATATCAGGAATATTGGGGTAACTAATGCTACAAAAAAAAAAAAAAAATATGCATATGCTGCAGAATTATATTATCATTTCTTTTCTCCTGTTCCTTTAAAATGTTGTGTCTTTTTAGCACCCGTAAATACTCCTTTATCATGCCAAATAACTGCATCTGTATTTTTTTTTTTTTTTTTTTTAACTGCATCTGTATTGATTTTCTTTGCTACGTTGCAGCATTCCTTTTGAATATTTCCCTACGTAGCCACCCATTCATGTGAGTTAGACGATCTGAACCAAGCAGCACCATTCCAGACTCTGAGCTTCTCATCCACCGTGGACCAACTGGATGCCAGCAAAGGAGCCTGCCCATGCTCCTAAAACTGTAACAGAGTGTAGGCTGCACATCGATGACATCTCTACTTCAAAAAAAAAAAAAATATGATTAAGCACAGGGAAAGGAAAAAAATCTAGTTGGCTAAATCTCCTTTATTGAAGATGCTTACCTAAAATCACATATCCATAAACAAGGTAGAGGGCATTAGTAGAAAACTCTAACGTTTTTCACATGCATTCATCACTTATTCAGTGCTGACTAATGATCAAGCTCTATGCGGTGAAATGCATCAGAGAGGGTGGTTCTCAGGCAAGACCTGTATGCTGTTTGTAGTTGAATAAAGTTTTTGTTATGTAGTGCCATAATCGGTGTGTGGCCTGCACTTCGTTACACCCATTCAAAAGCACTGAAATCAGAGGCTACAAGTCTATCTGTCCATGTACACTGTTTGTAACATTATTACCTTGTTCACACGGGTATAATTAAGCATACACCTATGTGAGTTCTCTTAATGTTCAATTTCTGGCCAGCTTTTGCACTCTCCTCTTTCCCTTTCATTAACCACTTGCCGGCTGCCTAACGACGATTTACATCGGCAGTCAGCCCCTCACAGGCAAAGCAAGCAACGTAGGTCTACGTCGCTAGCCTGTGAGGCTCTAGGGAGCGCGCGCGCACTGCTGGAGGCCCGCTCCCGCTTGCTCACGGACCCCCCGCGTGTGTGCCCGGCGGACCCGATGTCAGCCGGGCACTCGCGATTGTCCGTTACAGCGGGAGAAAGGCAGGCGGCTAATGTAAACAAAGCCGCCTGTCATTCTCCCCTGTGTAAGAATTGAGATCATACGGTTCTGCTATGTAGGACCGTTGATCTCTGTTCTTACACCTCAAGCCACATCCAATCACAGTTTGAAGCACGCCCCTAGGGACACACTTAACCCCTCCCTCTCAAAAAAAGTTAACCCCTTCACTGCCAGTGTAATTTTTACAGTAACAGTGCATATGTATAGCACTGATTACTGTAGTAATGTCACTGGTAACCCCAAAAGTGTCAAAAATGTCAGTCAAGGGTCTGATCTGTCCACCGCAAGGTCGCAGTCCCGCAAAAAAAATCGCAGATCGCCGCCATTACTCGTTAAAAAAAAACAACAAAAATGACAAAAATCTTTCCCTTTGTTAGTAAACGCAATAACTTTTGCGCAAACTAATCAAAATACACTTTTTGCGATTTTTTTTACCAAACATATGTAGCATAAAACAAATTGGCCCAAAATGTTAAAAAATTTTGATTTTTACATTTTTTTGGGGAATTTCATATAAAAAAAATGTGAAAAATATTGTTATTTTTGCAAAATTGACGCTCTTTTTTTGTTTATAGCGCATGATCAAAAAATCGCACATGTGATCAAATACCACCAAAAGGAAGCTCTGTTTGTGGGAAAAAAAGGACCTCAAATTCGTTTAGGTACAGCGTTGCACGACAGCGCAATTGTCTGTTAAAGTCACGCAGTGCCGAATCGCAAAATAGGCCCTGGTCAGGAAGGGGGTAAAATCTTCCGGGGCTTAAGTGGTTAAGAGACTCTTTAGTTCTTCTTCACTTTCTGGCAGAAAGTGAAGAAGAACTAAAGAGTGTCCTATTGAAGAAAAAAGAGGAGAGCGCAAAAGCTGGCCTAAAATTGAACATTAAGAAAACTAAGATCATGGCAACCAGTCCCATCCCTACTTGGCAAATAGAAGGAGAGGAAATGGAAACAGTGATAGATTTTTTTTCTTCCTAGGCTTTAAGATCACGGCAGACGGTGACTGAATCCAAGAGATTAAGAGACGCTTGCTTCTTGGGAGGAAAGCAATGGCAAACCTAGACAGCATTATTAAAAGCAGAGACATCACCCTACCAACAGAGTGCCGTATAGTCAAAGCTATTGTATTCCCAGTAGCAAACTATGGCTGTGAAAGTTGGACCATACGGAAGGCTGAACCCCGAAGAATTAATGCTTTAGAACTGTGGTGTTGGAGAAGGCTCTTGAAAGTCCCTTGGATGGCAAAAGATCAAACCAGTCAATACTGAAAGAACCCTGAAGATTCACTGGAAGGACAGATCCTGAAGCTGAAACTCAAATACGTTGGCCAAATAATGCGAAGAGGGGACTCATTGGAAAAGGCCCTGATGCTGGTAAACATGGAAGGAAAAAGGGGAAGAGGACGACAGAAAACAAGATGGAAAGATAGAATCATCGAAACAATGAACATGAAGTTAAGCAACCTCCTGGAGGCAGTGGATAACAGAAAAGCCTGGCGCGCTATGGTCCATGAGGTCATGAAGAGTCAGACATGACTAAAGAACTGAACAATAATAATGTGAGTTCTGTGTTTGTCTGCATAGGAATGCACAGGTATTTCATGCGTCTCTGTGCAGGCAGTCCCACTGATGTCTATTGGGACACGGACACAGCTGCTGCTTCCATATCCCCTCGTAAAGGAGGAAGTATAGGAGATAGGAAGGCCCACTTTACAGCAAGGAGACGTGTCATGTAGTTTTGTGATGGGTAGGAAGATTTTGTATTAGTCACTCTGCTGTCAGATATGGAGAATCAGGAATAGTACAAGCCAGCGGCTGCAGCAACATAATCCCAAGGTCAATATAGGGATATTTTCATACTAAGAATAATTATTTTACAAATACGGATACAGCATTTTTCTTTGGTGAAAGATGGTCATTATTAATACTAAGGCCTCATCCTCATTACACACGCTTATAAGACATTCTTTCAGCCTGTAAACACCCCCAAAGTGACCATGAACACATAGGCATTAAAATGCAAATTAGAAGGAGAATTTAGATGCTGAAAGAAAAAAAAAAAATGCACCAGCAACGCAGTCAAGAGAAGAGCATTTGGGCATAAAAAATGCTGAACGCACCTAATCGCATCTAAATGCCCCAAAACTCTAGGGGCATTCATTCATTACAACTTTCAGAATAAATTAATATTCAGGGCTGGCTATGGAACCAGTGAACTCCCAAAGGCTTGACTCACCTAATCGCATTTAAACATGTCAAAATGTAGCTTTATGGAAAAAGGGGGTTCCCCATGGGTGCGGGACTTTAACGGCAAACACACTTCCACGAGTAGTAAAATCAAGTCATTTTATTGAGTAATAAAATGACTTAATTTTACTACTCGTGGAAGTGTGTTTGCCGTTAAAGTCCTGCACCCAGGGGGAACCCCCTTTTTCCATTTGGTTCAGTTCTCAGGGATGTTGGCAACCCACTTCCAGTTTTTCTCATAACTGGGGCACACAATTTCAAAATGTGGCTTTAGGCACATTATAAGCTGCTTTTGTCCTGCATGGAACGGAGGCATCCAGTGGAGAAAAAAAAAAATCTGTATGCACGAGGCCTAAATGACAGCACTGTAATTTTAGATCACCTTGAAGGCCAAGTCACACCTGTATTGCTCAGAAATGCATTCCACATTCCTGTGCGATTCCAGTGCAACTCAATGCAGTGAAATATTCAGCCCATTCACAGATTGCACCAAAAGTAGTGCATGTACTACTTTGCAAAAGCTTTCAGATGGCTCATCAGAGAGCATGTGACAGGCGGTGAGGAGGTGTTGTATCACCTCCTCACTGCCTGCTTTAACTATGTGAACCACCCCACTGCTGCACTGCAACTGCATGCATCCCTATTCAGTTAAATGGGTTGCATTCAGCAAGCGGTAAACTGGGGATCATTTTTGCTGCGCAACGTATGAACTTCCCCTATTGCTGCCTTTGCAGCATAAGAGGGAACAATTGGGAGGGGGTGGTAAAAATGCAGCACAGCCATGCATTTTTTTTTATCACCCCCCAAACACAAGTGTAAACAAGGCTTAAGGGGTCTTTAACACAGGCATTGAAAATAGGTGGTTGGGTGGCATTTGTACTGCTTCTCAACCCCCTATTAGCACCACTGAAAATTGTTGAAATAAGTTACGGATGGAGGTGTACACACCAGAGTGTTAAAGTTGCCATGATTTGTGGCAAGGCAAAAATAATACTGCCTGCAGAGTTCAGGTGTTGACACTTTGCAACCACCTCCATTCACTTCCATTGAAATGCACCACAAACGCACCATAAATACACTGTAAATGTGCCCCAATAGCAGCGCAGAAATCTCTCAAACTTTTATTAAAGCTCACAAAGAATTTAACCTTTCCTTGCTGTATCAATGCTTAAAAGATATGTTTTCGTTGGATTGGGGCTTTAAAAAAAACAGGTCTCTCAGTAGTCATCACAAACATCAATACATTGCGATAAATATAGAGTGATGATGTGATAACTCATCAAATTGTGCAGTAAAATTGTCCGCTCATCAGACTCAGCTGTGTCACATAAATTACGCTCTTCCAACTTGTTTAAACTTCAAGTGATGTTTTTCACAGTCAAGTTTTGCTTACTTTGGCATGATGAGCATGTGATGGATTTTATGAAGGTCCTCTATCACATTTTATCGTTAATTGAATACAATTAAACTGTTCTGCTTTATCTCATTAACATCCCCTTTAAAAGTGCTTAAATGTCAGGCCTTCGTAACATTTGCCAGATATGCAGTGCTTCATAAAAGCTCTCATGTACTTATCAGAAAACCTAATTTTCTTTCTGGAACATTTCCTCTTCATGTAGTATTGCTTAATAGAATGTGAAAAAAGATATACTACTCACACACTGATACTCCTATTAAATTGACTTGAAGTATATTCAAATCAAAATCTTTATTTCTTTTTTTGTTTAGAGTTGGAGTTAAAACTCCTGACAGTTTTCTTTTCTTAAGTCTGTTTCTCATTGAGGGGATTTCCTTCTACTTCCTGTCCAGGAGTCTCAACAGGAAATGAAAGGGTAAACACCCTCTTAGACACAACCAATGTCCCCATTGGAAGGGATTTCCCCTTTGTTGCTGTTCCAGTGATGGCAAAAAAATGTAAGCCCTTTTGTGTTCTAAAATAAAGTTATATTTGAAAAAAAAAAAAAAAATGTAAAATTGTTTATATTTTCTATCACTTTTTGTCACAGACAACAATATAATCTGACCTGTGTTTTTAACGCTTTCTACACTCCACCCAAAAGTATAATTATATTGGTTTAGATATTTTTGAACAGTTTGAGTTTCATATAAGTTTTATTTTGCATTTTAATTGTTACATAGTTACATAGTAGTTACATAGTAGTTGAGGTTGAATAAAGACAATAGTCCATCCAGTTCAACCTGTGTAGGTGTGTATGGCCGTAATCATTTCTCATACCCCTGAATGTTCTGATCATTGAGATTTACATCCAAGAGTCTTTTGAAAGTAGCCATACTTCCCGCAGAAACGACCTCTTGTGGTAGAGAATTCCACAATCTTATAGCCCTAACAGTAAAGAACCCCCCGCGAGGTTAAAACGCTTCTCCTTTAATCGCATTGTATGCCCTCGAGTCTTCATGCAATCCCTTCGACTGAATAGCTTAGTTTTATGTGTTTCCATTTATTTTGAGAATGTCTGTCTGTCCATATATGTATGTATATTAGCGGTCTGTTTGTCCATATACAGTATCTCACAAAGGTGAGTACACTCCTCAAATTTTTGTAAATATTTTATTATATCTTTTTGTGTGACAACACATAAGAAATGACACTTTGCTACAATGTAAATTAGTGAGTGTACTGTACAGCTTGTATAACAGTGTACATTTTCTGTCTCCTCAAAATAACTCAACATACAACCATTAATGTCTAAACTGCTGGCAACAAAAGTGAGTACACCCCTAGGTGAAATTGTCCAAATTGGGCCCAATAAGCCACCCCCCCGGTGTCATGTGACTTGTTAGTGTTACAAGTTCTCAGGTGTAAAAGGGGGACAGGTGTGTTAAATTTGGTGTTATCCCTCTCAATCTCTCATACTGGTCACTGGAAGTTCGACATGGCATCTCATGGCAAAGAACTCTCTGAAGATCTACATAAAGATGGCCTAGGCTATAAGAAGATTGCCAAGACACTGAAACTGAGTTGCAGCATGGTGGCCAAGACCATAAAGCGGTTTAACAGGACAGGTTCCACTCAGAACAGGCCTCACCATAGTTGGCCAAAGAAGTTGAGTGCACGTGCTCAGCATAATATCCAGAGGTTGTCTTTGGGAAATAGATGTATGAGTGCTGCCAGCATTTCTGCAGAGGTTGAAGGAGTGGGGGGGTCAGTCTGTCAGTGCTCAGACCATACGCCGCACACTGCATCAAATTGGTCTGCGTGGCCAGAAGGAAGCCTCTTCTAAAGATGATGCACTAGAAAGCCCGCAAACAGTTTACTGAAGACAAGCAGACTAAGGACATGGATTACTGGAACCATGTCCTTTGGTCAGATGAGACCAAGATAAATTTATTTGGTTCGGATGGTGTCAAGCATGTGTGGTGGCAACCAGGTGAGGAGTACAAAGACAAGTGTGCCTTGCCTACAGTCAAGCATGGTGGTGGGAGTGTCATGGTCTGGGGCTGCATGAGTGCTGCCGGCACTGGGGAACTACAGTTCATTGAGGGAACCATGAATGCCAACATGTACTGTGACATGCTGAAGCAGTGCATGATCCCCCTCCCTTCAGAGACTGGACTGCAGGGCAGTATTCCAACATAATAATGACCCCAAACACACCTGCAAGACGACCACTGCCTTGCTAAATAAATTGAGGGTAAAGGTGATGGACTGGCCAAGCATGTCTCCAGACCTAAACCCTAATTAGCAACTATGGGGCATCCTCAAATGGAAGGCGGAGGAGCGCAAGGTCTCCAACATCCACCAGCTCGGTGATGTCGTCATGGAGGAGTGGAAGAGGACTCCAGTGGCAACCTGTGAAGCTCTGGTGAACTCCATGCCCAAGAGGGTTAAGGCAATCCTGGAAAGTAATGGTGGCCACACAAAATATTGACACTTTAGGCCCAATTTAAACATTTTCACTTAGGGGTGTTCTCACTTTTGTTGCCAGCAGTTTAGACATTAATGGCTGTGTGTTGAGTTATTTTAAGAGGAAAGCAAATTTACACTGTTATACAAGCCTTACACTCACTACTTTACATTGTAGCAAAGTGTAATTTCTTCAGTGTTGTCACATGAAAAGATATAATAAAATATTTACAAAAATGTGAGGGGTGTACTCACTTTTGTGAGATTATGTATGTATGTATATCAGCGGTCTGTCTGTCCATATATGTATGTATCTCAGTGGTCTGTCTGTCCATATATGTATGTATATCAGCTGTCTCCAAACTGTGGCCCTTATCTTTATCTGGCCCTTGGGGCACTGTTCCTTCCACTGACACCAACAATGGGCCACTATTCCTCTCACAGACACCAACGAGGGGGCACTATTCCTGTCACAGACACAAACAACGGGGCACTATTCCCCCCAAGGTCACCAACAATGGGCCACTATTCCTCCTAAAGACACCAACCACGGGGCCCTATTCCTGTCACAGACACCAACCTTGGGGCACTATTCCTCCCACAGACACAAACCACAGGGCTCTATTCCTATCACAGACACCAACGACGGGGCACTATTTCTCCCAAGGACACCAACAATGGGCCACTATTCCTCCCAAAGACACCAACCACGGGGCCCTATTCCTGTCACAGACACCAACCTTGGGGCACTATTCCTCCCACAGACACAAACCACGGGGCACTATTCCTGTCACAGACACCAACGACGGGGCACTATTCCTCCACAGACACCAGCCACGGGGCACTATTCCTGTCACAGACACCAATGACGGGGCACTATTCCTCCCATGGATACCAGCAATGGCCCACTATTCCTCCTACAGACACCAACCACAGAGCACTATTCCTGTCACAGACACCAACGACCGGCACTATTCCTCCCATGGACACCAACAATGGGCCACTATTCCTCCCACAGAAACCAACAATGAGCACTATTCTTGTCATAGACACCAACGACGAGCACTACTTCTGCCACAGACACCAACGATGAGGCACTATTCCTTCTCCTATTGGCCTCAGGCACTACTGTATGTAATTTATTAATCCTGTTGACCACCAAGCCTGAGGTATTATCTATTCAAACTGGCCACATCCTGGCCCCCCTCAAGTCTTAGGTCTGAGGTCACACATATCTGGCTGCGGTTTGCATTCCAAAGTCCGGTGCGTTTCTGTTCACTAGTTCAGGTGAAATTCAGGTGCGGATTTTTACCAGAATTCACACCTGAACCGGACCCAAAAACACACAGGACCATTTTCCCGCGTGGACCCCCGCATGTGTGAACCAGCTACATTAAAATCCAGTCACATTCACATGTTATGCGAACTGGTTGCGGTTAAAAACTCATCCAATTCGCATATGTAGCACCCTCCTAGGTAGGTGCTAGAAGAGAGTTTCTGGTGTTTCTGCTTAACAGGAGGATCATTAGGTATATTTAGAATGCTCTCTGCCTACCAGGAAGCAGGATGTATTAGTGAAGTCTGCTCATGGTGTAGCTCAGCTTGTCTGAATGTTTCATACTGGTCCAATAGGGAGGCATATTGGACAGTGAGAGGAAACCTGACAAGTGAGGGCACAGTCATTGTTACAGACCTCGTGATTGGCAGAGAAAAAGGCCTCAATGCATGCTGGGTGACTGTATAAATGCCAGGGGCACATGTGCTCGGGGTCTTTGGCTGGAGTGCATTGTCCTGGAGGGAGGGAGCGGCTGCCCCTCCTCTGTAGAAGCTGCCATGTGGCCTTGGGTAGTCGACCTGAGGAATGGAAAGTGGGAGAGAAGCCTAACCCAGAGGTCCTGCAGAGCTGACTGGATGGGAAGGATCCGATTCTGCCTACTGTGAGTACAGATCTGTGTCATGGGGCCTGTCCTGTGAGGGCCATACCTTCAAGTAGAAGAGTCAGTGGAGGGGTGTCAGTAAAGGGGATGCTAGAAAGTGTTCTGAAGATTAAGTAGTTGCCTCAAGTTTGCTGCTAGAGAGAGCAAGAAGACTTAATTCTTCCATATAAGTGGCGTTATGGTAAAAGCAGTGTGTCTGCTTCCACAAATAATCTGGTGAGGCCAAGTGAGAGTTGTCCTTATCTACTGTGAATAGTTCAGTTGGAGTATTCCACTATTCCCTTCTCCCATCCAAGTTCCACAATAAATACAAAACCAAATACCCTGAACTGTTCATTGAGTACAGAGAAAACGAGAGTAAGGAGGGATATGTAAAAAAAAAAAACCCAGCAACTGTCTGCAGGTAATCAGAGGGAGGCCCAAGAAGTCAACACACAGCAAGCCCTACACGTGACAGTGCTACACATATATGGGAACCCAGCCTGAAGGACAGTAAACTGGCCCTTTGGTTAGAAAGTTTGGAGACCCCTGAGATATATTGACCCCTATTGAGGGGAATTTCAGGAGGAAGGGATTGGAGACATTCCTGTATGATATACTGTAAGTGAACAGTGTATGAAATATCTTGGTGGGGGTGTTTTTGGACATTGGCCACTCATTATTTACTCCAATTCTTCTGCAAAATGCGATTAAAGGAGACCTGTTGTCAAAGCGTACATTTCTCTTTATAACATAGCATTGTTATAACAATAAAAAAAATAGTTATTATTGACAATCCAATATAAGCTGACTTAAATCTTAAATCTCCTTTCATGTAGTGAGTTCTGCCTGTCTACTGGTCATCTCTTTCCACAACTTCCTGGATTCCCTGCATGCTTTGCAGCTTCTCCTCTGTTTACATATGTGTGGCGTGGGGGTGTTAAAGCCCGGCCTTTTGTCACCGCACATATGTGTTACTCGGATGGCAACAGGTTAAGGAAACTTAAACATGCATACAGCACTGAGCAATGACATACGATATGGTCTTTGTCTCCATGAATTAACCACTTGCCGACTGCCTAACGCCGATCTACGTCGGCAGTCAGCCCCTCACAGGCAAAGTGACGTAGGGCTACGTCACTAGCCTGTGAGGGTCTAGGGAGCGAGCGCGCGCCCCCGGAGGCGCGCTCCCGCTCCCGCGTGGTCACGGACCCCCCCGCGCGTGTGACCGGCGGACCCGATGTCCGCCGGTCACTCGGCGATCGGCGGGGGAGAGGGAGAATGTCAGGCAGCTTGTGTAAATAAGCCACCTGTCATTCTCCTTGCTGTTAGGATACTGATCACTCGGATCTAGTATGTAGATCCGTTGATCAGTGTCCATACAGCTCAAGCCCCAGCCAATCACAGTAGAAAGCACGCCCCTAGGGATACACACAGCCCCTCCCTCCCAAATAAAGTTAACCCCTTCACTACCAGTGTATTTTTACAGTAACAGTGCATATATATAGCACTGATTACTGTAGAAATGTCACTGGTAACCCCAAAAGTGTCAAAAATGTCAGTCAAGGGTCCGATCTGTCCGCCCCAATGTCGCAGTACCGCAAAAAAAATCGCAGATCGCCGCCATTACACGTTAAAAAAAAAAACAACAAAAATGACAGAAATCTTTCCCTTTGTTAGTAAACGCGATAACTTTTGCGCAAACCAATCAAAATACGCTTTTTGCGATTTTTTTTTACCAAACATAGGTAGCATAAAACAAATTGGCCGAAAAAGTAAAAAAATTTTGATTTTTAAATTTTTTTTTTGGGGGATTTCATATAAAAAAATGTGAAAAATAATGCTATTTTTGCAAAATTGACGCTCTTTTTTTGTTTATAGCGCGTGATCAAAAAATCGCACAGGTGATCAAATACCACCAAAAGAAAGCTCTGTTTGTGGGAAAAAAAGGACGCCAAATTCGTTTAGGTACAGCATCGCACGACCGCGCAATTGTCCGTTAAATTCACGCAGTGCCGAATCGCAAAATACCCCCTGGTCGGAATGGGGGTAAAATCTTCCGGGGCTTAAGTGGTTAATATGTATTCTTTTCTGGACATAGATTGATCATACAGCCTTTGGCGACATAGACCCATTTAAATTGCAGATTTGCTCAAAGAAATGCAATAGAAGTATAATTCATTATTCATAAGCCATCACTCAAGGCCGTTTAATCCTATGGAAGGTTGATGTTTTGCTCATAATACAGTGCTGGCATTCATGAAAAAGTCCACAACCAAGATTACAATAACTACGAACAGTAAGTTATGGGTTTAAGTGCCGGTTCACACTAACGCGGCACAACTTCGGGGGCGACCTGTGAAGTCGCGTGCACCGCGACATGCACGCGACTTGCACGGACTTCATATAATGAATGTCTATGCAAGTCGCTCCGAGGTTGCCCCGAAGTAGTACAGGACCCTTTTTCTAAGTCGGAGCGACTTGTGTCGCTCCTATTAGAACGGCTCCTGTACTACACAATGGGAGCGTGAGGACCGCGACTTGTCAGGCTGACAAGTCGCGGTCCAAGTCGGATCAGTGGGAACTGACACTAAGGGTATCAGAAAAGTCCTATTCCTTCGAAAACAAAGAAAGACATACTACATGGGATAGTAGGCAGGATCTTTCTGATAACTTAAAACTTTTATTAGCAAAAAATACACAAAGACTTGGGTTGGATGAAATAAGGCCGTGACTGTTTATTGTTGGTTTCAAACAAAGATGATAACTCATCATAAAATTTACAAACAGATCTACTTAGCTGAAAAACAACCTAGTCACTACAACTCAGGTTGTATGAAAACGCTTTATTAACTTACATTTTTTTCATTTTAAATAAATGCATACCAGCTGATGAAGGCTAACCGCCAACTACCTGCTTTGCCGATTGATAGCTCTTATATAGGTAAGGGGTGGGGGCCACTTGGCGACATCTCCTGGTGGCACCGCCTCCTTCTGACGTCACCGACCCAGCATGCATTGGGTCGTCTCATGTGAATGTGTGTTTTTACGACTTTTTGGTGAATAGGTACTAGTAGTATGTCACCCATACTCCCATATAAAGGGGGGGGGGCAGGATCTGGGGTCCCCTTGTTAAAGGAGGCTTCCATATTCCGATAAGCCCCCTGCCCACAGACCCCTACAACCACAACCCAGGGTTGTCGGGGAGAGGCACATGTCCCTATCAACATAGGGACAAAGTGCTTTGGGGTCCCCCGGCCCCAAAACACCCCCCACGTTGAGGGTATGTGGCCTGGTATGGTTCAGGGGCGGGTGCTTGCTCTTCCTTCCCCCTTTCCTGACCTGTCAGGCTGCCTGCACAGGTAAGAGTCTTGTAAGGATTGTGGGGAGGACCCCCTTTATTTTTCATTTTGGCGTGGGGTTCCCCTTAAAATCCATACCAGACCCAAAGGGCCCCCTCCCTTTTTTTTTACATTTTTGTATTGCTGGCAATGGTATTGTATTGTTGGCAATTTAAATGCCATTTTTTTCTTTATAAACGTCAGTTTTGCTGCAGCAGGTTCTTTACATGATACAGGTGCGCCGCTTTACAGGTAGACTACGGGATATGTTTAATCGTTCACTTTAAACATTATTAAAATCACTGCTCTTGTAAAAACAATCTTTTTAAAAAAAAGATTTTTGCATTGATACATGTCCCCCAGGGCAGTACCCGGGCCCCTATACCCTTTTTATGACCAATAGCATATAAGCCTTCAAAATGGGGACTTTGGATTTTTCAAATTTGGTCCCATAGACTTTACTAGTTCGAGTCCAAACTTTTTACATGTTCGAGAGTTCTGGTGCGGACCGAACAGGAGGGTGTTTGGCCCAACTCTAGTTTTTATGCACAATGTATATTAATAAAGTAGAAATTATTCATTAAATCATTAAAGGCAACACTTTTTATTTTTTTTATTTTTATTTTGGATAGAGTAGGGGAGGGTTATAACCCCTGTCAGCTTTTTGCTATCAGTGTCCCATTGGGGTGATTTACCTTTGCTCCAAAATGAAGGCATCCCTTGTTGTCACTAGGGATGATCGAACTTTTGAAAAGTTCGGTTCGGCCAGAACATCCGAACTACCCGAAAGTTCGGCCCGGATTTCAGAACCCCATTGAAATCAATGGACCCGAACTTCGGTAATCAAAAAACACAATTTTAAAGCCCTAAAACCCAATAAATGCCCCTAAAAAGTGCCTAGGGTTCTGGGTCATGCCCCAGGGACTATTAATCACACAAAAAAAGTTCTTAAAAATTGTCATTTTTTATAAAAAAAAAGCCAATTATTGAAAAAAAAAAAAAAAAAAAAAGGATATTTTGATTTTGACTTTGGATTTAGTATCTGGGGGTCTAAAAGTGTACCTGTGAAGTTTCAGCTCTGTAGCATGTCCAGAACCAAAAAAAAGATAATTTTTCATTAGAGCAGGGATGGTGGGACCCCACTTTTACACCTATATGATTTTTTGGGGGGGGTTCTGGACATGCTAAGGAGCTGAAACTTCACAGGTACACATTTTAGACCCCCCAGACACAAAATCACACAAAAAAAGTTCTTAAAAATTGTCATTTTTGATAGATTTTTGATAGAGAGACAATTATTGAAAAAATAAAAAAAAAATTAAAAAATAAAAAAAAATAAAAAATTTCTTTGGATTTAGTATCTGGGGGGGGGGGGGGTCTAAAAAGTGTACCTGTGAAGTTTCAGCTCTGTAGCATGTCCAGAACCATAAAAAAAAAGATTGTTTGTATTAGTGCAATTATAGATCTGGAATATGGCTTCTCGTTTTTCACACCTTGCCGGTTTAATAGCAGGCGTTTTCTTTTTGGGCATTTTTTTGGGTTCTTTGGAGTCAGGAAAAACATCTGAACTTGTGTATAGTGGTACTGTATACACAAGTTCAGATGTTTTGCCTGCCTCCAAAAACCCCCAAAAAATGCCTGCAACAACACACCTGGGCGTTTTTTTTTTTTGGCGCTAGCGTTTTTTTTGGGCAGTTTTTTGGGTTCTTTGGAGGCAGGCAAAACATCTGAACTTGTGTATTATTATATATTTATACAGTGTTCTTATACTACGCTTGAAAAATGTGCAAATGTCAGACTGGATATGACAGAATGGTCTATCAAGAAGCATGCGGATAGAAGGAGAGAGCAGGGGTGACAGAGAAATAAGCTTACCAGTCTGCTGCTTCTCCTTTCCCTGTCCAGTCACAGATTGGGGAAAGGGAGAAGTCCTGTAAGAGTAACTTAAGGCTCCATTAACACCTGAGCGTATCGTTTTCGGGGCGTTTTTGGGCATTTTTCATGCAATTAATTAGGCGTTTTTTGCAGGTGTTTGGAAACAGGCATTGACATCTAACAAAAATGCTTGTAATCTGCCAAAAAAGAAGCTCATGTACTTTTTTGAGCTTCAGGCGTTTTGCTTCAGGTGACAAAATGCTCATATGTAAGCAGGGGCCATGGAAATTAATGGGATTTTGCTTGTTGGGCGTTTTGAGACTTCAGAGATGAGCGTTTTACGACCTGAAAAACGCTCAGGTGTGAACTGGGCCTTAAGTGTATGTAAAGGCACCTTTTGTTAGTTCAGGACAGAGTTTTTCAAGCTGTTTGTGTGTCCCCATTGGGGTGATTTCCACCTCTCTTTTTCTGGTGACCATTGTCATTAAGATAGAAGGTAAGAAAGATTTTGAGCTGCCACCAGAGCAAAAGGTGAAGAAAAATATTTTAATGGGGAGAAACGCTGTGGCGAAGAAGGTTTAGTCTAAGTTCACAATGTTGGAGGAGAAGCAGTAAAACAAGCTGTCCACCTCCATGTTTCCCTGGTGACCAGAGGGGTGAATTTTAGTGCTGCAATTTCACCTCAGCATGTTGAGTTTGACAGGCGGCAACCTGCCAAACTTACCTATTAAAGTGAAAGTCACAGTATTCCACCACAAACTCACTCATCCATGTCTTTATGGACCTTGCTTTGTGCACTGGTCCAAATCATTTGGTGGAGGGAGGTTATGATGTGGGGTTGTTTTTCAGGGGTTGGGCTTGGCCCTGTAGTTCCAGTGAAGGGAACTCTTAAGGCATCAGCATACCAAGACATTTTGGACAATTTCATGCTTTGTGGGAACAGTTTGGGGATGACCCTTCCTGTTCTAACATGACTACACACCAGTGCACAAAGCAAGGTCCATAAAGACATGGATGAGCGAATTTGGAATGGAGGAACTTGACTGGGCTACACACAGTCCTGACCTAGACCCGATAGAACACCTTTGGGATAAATACAGTAAAAGCACAGACTGCAAGTCAGGTCTTCTCGTCCAACATCAGTGCCCGACCTCACAAATGCGCTTCTAGAAGTATAGTCAAACATTCCCATAGACACTTCGAAACCTTGTGGACAGCCTTCCCAGAAGAGTTGAAGCTGTTATAGCTGCAAAGTGTGGGCCAACTCAATATTGAACCCTACGGACTAAGACTGGGATGCCACTAAAGTTAATGTGCGTGAAATGGCCAGCGTCCCAATACTTTTGTCAATACAGTGTAAAAATTTCCCCCTGGGTTTGATCTAATAAGTGTACAGGAGGTGACAGTACTGTCTCTGCCTCATCTGTAAACTGAAGGTCTATGAAGTAATCCACCGCAGATCACTTTTTAGAGGGCGGTAAAGTCTGTCGTCAGTGTGAAAGAGGGCTATAAATTTATTTTATCTGTGTACTTACTGTAGCTGTGTGCCTGAAGCCCAACGTTTACAAAAGGCAAAATTAGGGGCTGATGCCATATTTTGGCTAATCATAGGGCATATTAGAAATGTTATTTGAGATTTAACACAAATCTCTGAGGAGATGGCATGGCTGCCACTATTAGGTACATACCACAATGGTTTGAATGGAGCTGACATGCATGGGAGAAGTGTGAACCACAATTAAATGTCAGCACTTGGCAGAATTATCGTTCTAAGCTGAACTCTAGGCAAATCGCTAAATATACAACTGAAATACAAGTGTGGACTGCTTTTACTGCCAGAGAATTTGTAATTCTTTTTTGCAAATTTGGTGATTCAGGCGTCTGACCGAGAGCACAATGAGGTTCCAACCCCTTCTCCAGACTATGCTGCAGTTCAGCAATACAGCCTGATCTAGGGTTTACTTCAGGCTGTGACAGGACAATAAAGGTCCAGAAACACACTGATTAATTCATCACTCCACTCTAACAACTTATCAGAAAGCTTGTAGTGTATACATTATTTTCTGTGTTCTTAAAGTGTTACTAAACCCACAACAGTAAAATCAGTGTGTATATGCAGTAAGGCATGCTTGTTATTCTCACTGTGGAACCTAAGGGGTTAATCCTGCACATTGTGTAAAAAGGATGCTTGATCCCGTCTTCCCTGATCCTCTCCTTCTTCCACAATCTCCAATCCATCTCCTGATAGTACAGAGCCTTGGGGGCACTCTGCACATACTCAGTTTGGTGTGTGTTGCTCAAGAGTTTTTGTTTTCTTGAGAAAAACAACACAGGGCCCATCAGCACAGTCCAGACAGACGGTGAGGGGTCCCGCAGCCTCATTGGACAGTGAGAGGAGAATGAAAACTCCTCCTACAAGCTTTAACCAGACACTGATAGAAGTCACAAGACTGCTATATACTACTAATGAGAAAAGGTATTTAGCAGTTTATATTTACTAAAATATTTGCCTTTCCATGTTCTGTGTACTGTGAAAGACCCGATATAGTGATTGCAGGGTCCTGGGTTTAGTAACACTTAAAGTGGATGTAAACCTGATTCATGAAATTTGACCTAGGCAGATCTATCTGTAGTGTTTACTTATCTCTCTTCAAAATCCTAAATCTAGTGGCTTTCTCCTGCTCAATTCTTCTGTTATCAGTATAATAACTTCCGGCAAGTTCTCTGTCGACTGAGATAAAACCAGGCTGAATTTTGTGTCGGGATGGGTGCTATAAATAGATTAGCAGAGAGCTAATCTGTTCACAAAACAGCTCTTCATGTTTCTGCCTATGTGGGGAGGGGGGTGTGTGCCTTTCCTCCAATCAGCTGTCCCACAGTGTATGGCTAAACTTCCCTCCCACAGGTGAATCAGGAAGAGAAAATTGTCAGTGGTCAAGAGAGAGGATACTAGGAGAGTGTTCTGAAGATAATCTAATACATCAATCTGAATTCGCTTAGTGGCAGGGTGAAACAGCAGCCTGGCTGCATTGTTAGAAGTAGGAGTTCTCCACATTGTGAATAGTTGATTTGGAGTATCCCACTATTCCCTTCTCCCATCCCTAATTTAAATAAAACACCAAAAAACAACTACAAACCCCTGGACTGATTATTGACGTAGCCAAAAAGTAAAGTGTTAAATTGTGGATGCTAGTGTTGCAAAAGGTAACCCAGGGGGACCTGAGAGTGTAATATCCAGCAGCCCTCAAGGGAGCAGTGCTACATTTGGGGGCTCGTCCGGGATACACCCCTGGGTTACCACAACAGTTACTAACGGCAACGGCCGAGAAATTCCCACCAAGTAACGTCATACTTTCCCAAGTAATGTACTGGAGTGTCAGTGAAGAGGATAATGTCTGCTTTACAGAGATCAGGGAAAGTGGGATGACAAGTCAAGTTTGCAATGATGGCTACTATGGACAACAAACTGACATTTCTCAACTCTTTCTCAACTCTTAACTTTCTATACTAGATGTAATTATTTTCCAAATATGTAAATAGATTTAATTCAGTCTAAAACATGGTTTAATATTTATGGTTATCTAAGGAGTAAATGGAAATTGAGCTTCTAAAAACAGAAGAATATAGCATGTGGCAGGGACTACAAAAGTGTACAAATTGCCTATGGAATTATAAGGCCACATGCACACTGAATATTTTTGCAATCTCTCCTAGATGCCTTTTCTCCTGTCAGTGGTGTTTTGGCAGAAAAACGCATGTAAGGTGTTTGGAAGTGTTTAGATGCGTCAAGTGCTTGGGCATCAATTTGTTTCATTGGCCAGAATATTAATTTATTCTGGCCATTGAAATGAATTAACACTCAAGCACTAAACACGCTTAGCATTAACTCGTATTTGGACAAGTTTAAACATAACAAGCGTTTTTCCTGCCAAAACGCTATTACAGTGGCAGTGGGGTTTTTTTTTCCTGCCTCTAAATACCCCTGCCTCTAAACTCCTTTAATGCCCATTTTTTGCAATGCGGCACTGAAACTTTAACTGACAATTGCGTGGTCGTGTGATGCTGTACCCAAATAAAATTGATGTCCTTTTTCCCACAAACAGAGCTTTCTTTTGGTGGTATTTGATCATCTCTGTGGTTTTTATTTTTTGCGCTATAAACAAAAAAAGGGCAACAATTCTGAAAAAAAAAAAAAACAATATTTATTACTTTTACTTTCTGCTATAAAACACAGCCAATAAAAAAATCTATTTTTTTTTTTCATCAATTTAAGCCAATATGTATTCTGCCACATATTTTTGCTTAAAAAAATCCCAATAAGTGTATACTAATTGGTTTGCCCATAAGTTATCGTGTCTACAAACTAGGGGATAGATACATTCATTTTTATTTATTTATTTTTTACTAGTAAAGGTGGCGATTAGTCTCCATTCACACTAATACGACTTGTCAGGCGACTGGTCAGCCTGACAAGTCGCGGTCCGTTGTGTGGTACGGGAACCGTTCTAATAGGAGCGACACAAGTCGCTCCGACTTAGAAAAAGGTTCCTGTATTACTTCGGGCGACCTGGAGAGACTTGCATAGACATTCATTCTGTGAAGTCCGTGCAAGTCGTGCCGAAGTCGCACTGCACGCGACTTCACAGGTCGCCCCCAAAGTCGTGCCGCTTCAGTGTGAATGCGGTGTTAGCGATTTTTAGCGGGACTGCAACGTTGCGGTGGACAGATGGGACACCTAACTGACACTTTTGACGCTTTTGAGGAGACCAGTGACATTACTACAATAATCAGTGCTAAGAATATGCACTGTCACTGTACTAATGACCCTGGCAGGGAAGGGGTTAACACCAGGGGCGATCAAAGGGTTAAGTGTGCTCCTAGGGAGTGCTTTCTAATTGTATGGGGCTTGTACTCACTGGATGAACACAGAGAAGTTAGTTCCAAAAAAGGAGGAACACTGGATCCCTGTGTTCATCTCTGACAGAACACCGGTCTGCCTTGTTTACATCGGCAGACAGCTGTTCTGTCTCTATGGGGAGCCATCGCGGATGCCCAGCGGACATTGCGACCACCAGACCCACTGATTTGCTCCTCCTCTGGCCAATCGGCGCGGCGGCACGAGCGCCCCCACTATCTGTTACACGAAGCAACGTACAGATAAGTAGTTTTGCGTAACAGAGCCTGACCTGCCGCAGTTAAACTACAGTGGCTGGTCGGCAAGTGGTTAAACACCTATGTGTGCATGGACATATAGGCCAACATAAAAACGCCCCTCACGAATATTTCAACAGTACAAACGAATGGCGACTGCCCTCACCTATAACTGGCCTTTGAAGCGAAGAGCACATGGAAGGGCAACGCATGCAAAACAAAACTAAACAAATTCCCAGCCCAACTTACCAACCAGCCTGCTAACCAAACAAATTATTTTGTATGTGTTAAAAACTAGGGTAACACATTTACAGATACAGTACATGTGTCAGCTACAAGGCCCGTCAAGTCTCCCAAGTTTTTTCTGTAGTCCTAACTCTAAATTTGAGAGCCTCCACAGTGGAAGCACATACATTATAATCGATAGGCAGAAGGCAAGTAAGCATGGAGGGAGCCCACCCCTCCTAAAAGGTACAGGGGCGCACTGAACACCCAGCACATACCAAAATGGCAGCAAAGGTGTCCAGTACGTCCCCTCACCAATATTTCAACAGTACAAACAAATGGCCACTGTCCTCACTTATAACTGTCCTTTGCAGCAAGGAGCTTATGGATGGGCAACGCATGATAAACAAAACCAAAGTAATTCCCAGCTAAACTCACCGACCAGCCTGCAACCAACTGAATTGTCCTGTCTAACAGTATGAGTTAAAAATGGGTGTTTAGTTTGCACACATTTGCAAATACATGCGTAAGCTTCCACGGTGGAGGCTCTCAAATTTCGAGTTAGTACTATAGAAAATACTGGGGTGCCTTGACGAGGCCTTGTAGCTCACACATATATTTGCAAATGTGTGCAAACTAAACCCCTGTTTTTAACGCATACTGTTAGACTGGACAATTCGGTTGGTTAGCAGGCTGGTCCGTAAGATGAGCTTGGAATTTCTTTGGTTTTGTTTAACATGAAAACGCATCAAGAGGCAAAAAAAAAAAAAGAAAAACCGCCAGACACGCCAAAAACATCCAGTGTGCATGAGGCCAAACCATGGGCAGTATAATTTCAAAAATGAATTGAAATGATCATGATTAAGTATGCAGAAACTCCGGGTGTTTTGTGTAAAATGCAAGCAGTTCAGGTGTTTGTGGTCTCTTTCACACTTATCCTCTTACAATGGTGTCTTTTATTAGCCCTTAGCTCATTTTATTTTGGTATAGGATGGTATTAGTCAGACATTCTGTCTCCATTTTCACTCAGTTTATTTTATGGTTCTAGCCTTGGCATAGGGATAAGATTTTAGTGGTGAAAAAAAACAGTTATATAAGACTATAACCATGTATTATTTGTTCTTACCTTTTTCTCTTTCTACACTGTATGTTCCTTAGAAATATCAATAGGGTGTGTGAGTATATGTGTATATATACTATATATATATAATGTTGGTTGTTTTTTTATACTCAAGACAGAAGCTAAACACCTTTGGGCATTGGAGCAAATTGTAAATGACAACAACCTCCCATTAATAAAATCAACAATCTCATACACGACTATCTTATGTGTAAGTGCTGGTACACCCTGGTATCGCAATTCCTGACCATTTCTGTGCAGTAAGTTTGTAAATGTAGTGTGAGTAGTGCTGTCAATAAAACTGCATGGGCTGCCATTAACAATACATTGGAACCCCCATGCAGATTGCAAGGTCATCCACCTGGGGTGGGGGAAATGTCCACGAAATGCACCTTTACCATTGCGTTCTACTATGAACTGGCCCTAAAACCACACAGTTTCCATGGCATTGTCTTCTTAAGCTGGCCATACACTAAAAAGATTTAAGCCAATTCTTGAGAATGCAGCCGCAATTAGTTTAGTGGGGGCAAAAATTGTCAGCCTGTTCAGGTATTATGACAGCAAGAAGGCACAGTGGAAGATTTGTCCATCTGCACTGTATGGTCAGCTTGTAAGAGTAGGCGGGTGGTACCTCCTCCATGTTCCCCTTCTCATTGGGTGCCAAGTGTGGGTCACATCTTATTCTTCTGGGCTATGCTAGGCACCTTAGATAGGGTCACTGCCTTACAGATAGGGTACTTTTGCTTGAACAGTCGACTAAAATCTAATGAATGCTCTTCATGTTAACGTACACCACTATGGCCACTGTTGCATTTAGAAGGGACATACAGAGCCGATGCCTCACAACCTGTCCAGCATATCTCCACTACCTCATTCCCAGTAATGAAATGGGGTCCAGCCTTGCACCTAGCACTGACTCCATGCGTGCACTCACTTAACTCTTCCTTTTTCATATCTGTACACAGGTTGAGAACCACTGTGGCGCTGATCTGCTCCCATTGCTCATGGAGAGAGTGCTGACAACAATCCCTCCTGCAAGAAGCTATCCCACCTGCCACAGACACACACTTAAGACAGGCTGCTAGAGAAACCTCAGTTACCCTTGGTAACCACTTGTGTCTTCATACCCTAATGTGTTTAACTGACCCGAGCTGCAGACTAGGTGAATTTGCACCCCTTTAGTAAGTTCAGACCAGGCAAGGATAACGTTTCAAAAGCTTTACTGAAATAACTTAGCATAACAGAAAAAAAAGATAACAGTCTTTCCCTAAACTAATCTCAAACTTAGGCTTCTGGCTGCCCCAGCATACCTGCATTAGTAAGAGTCTATAAATGGTTGAGTCCATGGTAGTAGCATCAAGGATTGGCATCTTCAGGGCATACTGCAGGTCCCATAAATCCGCCTATATTGAAGAAGCCTCCTGAAGCCAAATGTTTATTAGCGAGCACCCCAGGCTCGGCATAATACAGCGGGCTAGCAGGATGAACTCCAGCAACAGTAACCACTAATATGAACAACAAACAGCAAGCAGCAGCGATGGCTCTAACATCAGGACCCCTGCCCCTTTTATAATACACAGGAAAAGAGGGCCAGACCCAAAAAGCCTGTCAAGAAAGACCCAGGAAACGTAGTTAACTCCAACCCTCCCTGGGGCAGCACCTATCTAGGCTGAAATATAGGCAACCTGCCTAATAGCTTATCTGTAAAACATACTGTGACTGGAATTCCAAGGAGGGAAAACAGACCTTTATACATTATATTAGCTGCACTGGAGCTGTCTCCCACCAGGGCTATGGTCCTTGCAGTAGTGCTAAATTCTGCTCGGACTTTAAAGCAGAACTCCAGCTAAAAATAAATATAAAAATAAAAAAAAAAGATAAAAATGAATTTAAAGGTAAAATAAAGCCTGCTTTTGCTGTAATACTCAGCTTTAGAGATCTCCACATTAAAACATATTGTGTCACTAAATATTCTTTGCTAGATGGCCAGCATTATTCAACCTTCTCTCTGAGACCAGGTCATCTTGGACCTGCTCTGTAACTGGACCATGAAAAGAGAACCAGCACATGATGAGTTGTGCTCAGTGGTTCCTCCTACTTGCCCATACATTCCCACAGGACACAGTAGTGATGTACGGGGTGATGGATCAAATGCCTGAACGCAGTGGTGATTGGGAAATTGACACTTCCAGAAGTGTCAAAGTCTGCAGGATCTTCAGAGAACTGTTTATCTTTAATATTGCAGATGTTGGCTATGCAATCACGGGGTGAGATGCAATAATGCCTTCTTTACACAGTACACTTGATTTTAAGCTGAACTTGGAAAAACTCCAGCCCCACTACAAGGGTTAATCACACATTTAGTCTAGAAGACAGTGAAATGTGAAAAGTCACCTAATCCTCCAATCCTTTAGGCTCCTCAGTGGCACAAGACCAGTCCCTGGAGCCTCTTCTCCCCTGCAGCTTTCTAAGGTCCTCTTACGTTGTCAAAACCAATGCAGAGCCTGTAGCCCTGTACTGGACATGATGATGCTGAGGGACACTACCAGAGCAAAGGGGGGGGGGGGGTTAGTGCAATTTTCTTGGGGGGGGGGGGTTCTGAATAGTCCCCTAGACTAAACAAGCAGTTAACCCTTTGCAGTGCAGGCACAGCTTATTGAATATTACAATGTACATACAGTAGATGCACTTATTCACTAAGTGACTTGAATGTTCTAGGCAAAACTATTTTATATTTCGGACATAGAGCACCATTGGAAGTAACAGTCCAAAATAAAAAGGAACAACAAAAAGTATTTCAAAAGAAATAACTGAACAGAATAAAGAATAAAGAAGAAGAATAAAGGAGTAAAATCAGGCCAACCAGAAAAGAAGCAGAAAAGAGATCAGTTACGTATCATCCGAAATTCAGGATTATTCTTAGAGCAGACTATTTTTATTTATACGTGTCCTATTTAATAATGACACTACATTTAAAAGATCATGCTGCATTTAAAACTATTTCTCAAGTTTAATCTAGATTTCATCATTCTGATTTCCCAATCTCACAAATGTGGAGAGAAGTAATATCTGCACAACATTAAAAAATACTTACTCACCAAACATTTCATTGCAAAATATGCTGATATTGGTATTTGAAATCATTTTTTTTCTCTTTGTGGTGTTTTAGCGACCAGATGATAATTACTAGTTTTTTGTAATGTTAGTTGCAAAAAATAGTTAATTTTTAAAAACTGAGCATAGGGGTTGATATAAAAAAGGACATCAGCGTTTTCTAATAGCATACAAACCTCGGGGTGATTTACGAAAACTGGTGCACTCAGAATCTGGTGCAGCTGTGCATGGTCGCCAATCAGCTTCTAACTTTAGCTTTTTCAATTAAGCTTTGGCGATAAAAGCTAGAAGTTGATTGGTTTCTATGAAGAGTTGCACAAAATTTTGCACTCTTCAGTGTTAGTAAATAACCCTATCATTGCATACTTTAATAAAAAAAGCTAGAATCTGATTGGATGCTACATATTTTTGGTAAAAATAACTTTCCTCCAATTGGGCTTATAAAGACAAGGTTACTGGTTTAATAACTATAATGCCCACAGATAATTATTTCCAAGAATTTAACCGATTGCCAGCCGTATGACTTACATATACGGCGACAAAACTGCTCTCCTGTGCCAGAGCACGTACTAGGTACATGATCGGGCACTTCCGGTAGGGGACGAACACGCGTGCCCCCGGCGACCCAGCTGTGCTGTGATTATGCACAGCAGATGACTATCAGCAAGTGCCGGCCAATGGATGATCCCTCTGATTTTCAGGAAGACACACAGCACAGTGCCTTGCCTATGTAAACAATGCAGAGCTCTGTCCTGTCAGTGGGGAAATAATGGATTTTCTTTCCCTCAAAGAAGGGAAAAAAATCCATTACTTCCCATAGTAAAAGCACCACACACAGTACATCAAAATACTGGCTAGGCACATATTTAACCCTTTGATCACCCTAGATGTTTAACCACTTCCCAACCAGTATCTTTAGTACAGTGACAGTGCATATTTTTAGCACTGATCACTGTATTAGTGTCACTGGTTCCCAAAAAGTGTTATAAGTGTCAGTTTGGTTTTTTTCTTACTAAAGCTAAAGAGTGCAAAATCAGTCATACTTCTGCAGAGAAACCAATCAGCTTCCAGGAGATTAGAAGCTGATTGGTTTCTCTACAGAAGTGTGACTAATTTTGCACTCTCTAGCTTTAGTAAATAAACCCAATAGTGTTCGATTGTCCACCGCAATATCGCAGTCCTGTTAAGTTGCTGATCATCGCCATTAGTGATAAAAAAATAAATAAATAAAAATTTCAGCATATATCCCATAGTTTGTAGACACTGTAACTTTTACGCAAACCAATCAATATGTGCTTATTGGGATTTATTTTTACCAAAAATATGTAGCAGAATACATATTGGTCTAAATTCATAAAAAAAATATATTTTTTACATTTTAGGTTTTAAAGCAGTCAAAAATATATATATTTATTTTTTCAAAATTGTTGGTCTTTTTTGTTTGTAGCACAAAAAATAAAAAACGCAGGGGTGATCAAATACCACTAAACAAAAGCTCTATTTGTGGGAAAAACAGGACATAAATGTTATTTATGTACAACGTTGCATGACCGCGCAATTGTCAGCTACAATAACGCTGTGCAGTATTGAAAAAAATGGCCTGGTCATGAAGGGGGTAAATCTTTTGGTGGTAAAGTAGAACTATAGGCAAAACTTATATTTTTTCATTTTAGATAGATAACCCCTGTCAGTTTTTTTGCCACTTTCATCCCCATTGGGGAGATTTCCTTTTACTTCTTGTCACACAGCCTAAACAGAAACAGTGAGGAAATCCCTAGTTGTCTCCATTGAAAGGTTTCCTAAAATTTGGCCTTTTCTTTCACTCTCGGTGATCGGTGACAGTCACCAGGACAAATCGAAAGGGTGAATCTCTAATCCGGGCAAACTTCTCTCTATCCAAAATTGTAAAAAGTTTTGCCTTTAGTTAGATTTTTAGTTTGATGCATATATATAATAATCATTTTTGAATGTTGATGACCAATGAAAGGCTTACCTTTTCAAGTGTGACGGGGCTGGCAGTAGTCACCGACATGGTGTACTTGGTAGCTAGCATCTGTCCCTCTAACCGGTTCCCCACTGATCTGTCATTGAGTCCTGTTAACGTGGCTGATTTTTCCACAACAGCATCCCGGAAACGTTTACATTCAGGGCTTCTCCGAAGAATCGGTGTGTTGGCTAGGCTAGGCTTGTGTACCTCGACCTTCCACCACATCTTGTCTTCTTCTGGGCTGGGGAGTGGATCCATCACATTCCAACAGCTGGAAACATAACTGTCACTGGAGTATGTGCAGGAGTTCGAGGCATTCTGGTTTGTCACTGGGACTGTAGACTTGAAGGCTACGTTTTTGGGACACTCACCCTCCCCCTGATCATGAGTGAGCGCTCTTTCCCTGCTTTTGGCCAGCGTGTATGCTTGGGCAGTAGATGGGCTGATCTTGGTGCCATTGCTCATTGCTGTACAGATGTTTCTGCATGACACTCTCTTCTGGGCAGAGCTGCCTGCCTCTATCTTTAGCTGTGTGTCTTCTCTCACACAAGAATCTGGCCCCCTGGTGTCACATGCCTTTCTGCTTGCAGTTAGCAAACTTCCCTCTGCCAAACTGCACGCCTTCTGTGAACGCTGAGCAGATTTGCTCGGTGACTTCAGCTGGATAAAGAGGAAGGAAGTTTTCATCTGTTGCTGATCTGCCATTTCCTCGCCGTGAACTTGTCAAGAAATCATTGTGTATTCCACGGTGGAAAAGTACCGCACTTTTCCCAAGATCACCCTGAAATCTTCATCTTTTCTAGAACACATATCTAGGAGGGGGAAAAAAAAATGTGGTTATTGATTTAATACAAAGACCAACAGCTGCCAATTTTCAGCATTAACCACTGCAGCCCTTGCAAGATTTTACCCCCTAAATGACCAGGCCATTTTTTGCGATACGGCACTGCGTTACTTGAACTGACAATTGTGCGATCGTGTGACCCTGTACCCAAATAAAATTGATGTCCTATTTTTCCTACAAATAGAGCTTTCTTTTGGTGGTATTTGACCTGGTGGTATTATTTCACCTATGCGGTTTTTATTTTTTGCGCTATAAACAACAAAAGAGCAAAATTTTGTAAAAAAAAGAAAAACAATATTACTTCTGCTATAAAACATATCCATAAAAAAAATGTAAAAAATTGAATTTCTTCATAAATTTAGGCCAATATGTATTCTGCTACATAGTTTTGGTAAAAAACATCCCAATAGGCGTATATTGATCGGTTTGTGAAAAAGTTATAGCGTCTACAAACGATGTGATATTTTTATGAAATTTTTTCTTTTTTTTTTTTACTAGTAATGGTGGCGATCAGCGACTTATAGTGGGACTGCGGCATTACGGCGGACAAATTGAACACCTAACTGACATTTTTTACACTTTTTTGGGGACCAGTGATACTCTTAGGGCTCTTTCACACGGTCCGCCTCCGTAGGCGGATCCGTGCTGCTCAGCGGGGATCGATCCGCCGATCCCCGCTGAGCCAGCGGATGACAGCTCCGCCTCAGCTTGCAGTGCGGAGAGGGAGGTGTCACAGCTCTGGCTGCTCTCTATGGGGGGATTGGATGAGAGCGGACCGCCTGTCCGCTCTCATCCAATCTGATCCCTGAACGGATGGAAAAATAGGGTTTCCATCCGTCCGGATTTCACGGACAGGATCGGATACGGATGGCAGTGGGTGTCAGCGGAGGTGTCACCGCTGACATCCGCTGCCCCATAGAGCTGCATGGGGGATCCGATCAGATCCACCTAAAAAACTGACAGGCGGATCTGATCGGATCGCCCGTGTGAAAGAGCCCTTAGATTGTAAGCTCTAACGAGCAGGGCCCTCTGATTCCGACTGTGTGTATTGTATTTGTACTGTCTTTTTTTTTTTTTTTTAATAAATTTATTTGATTTTCCAAAAAGATTATATACAGACAAAAGCACAGAGAAAGAGAAGAAAAAAAAAAAAGGGGGGGGGGGAATAAAATGAAATGTATTTGTACTGTCTACCCTCAAGTTGTAAAGTGCTGCATAAACTGTTGGTGCTATATAAATCCTATATAATAATAATTACAGTGATCAGTGCTAAAAAATATGCACTGTTACTGTACTAATGACACATGCTAATGGCAGGGAAGGGGTTAACATCAGGGACGATCAAAGTGTTAAATATGTTCCCTGGGATTGCTTTCTAACTGTGGGTTGCTCTGACTGGGGAAGATAGAGATCGGTGTTCCTGCTTAGCAGGAACACTGATCTCTGTCTTCCTCCCTGTCAGAAAGGTGATCTGCTTTGATTACAATGGCAGACGGCTGTTCTGTGTCTCTCGGGATTGATTACGGGTGGCACGCAGACATCAGGTCCGCCAGACCCGCTGATTCACTCCCCCTGTAGCCAATTAGCAAGTGATCACGCCTCTGGCAGCGCATCCCCCTGGAGCCCCTGCACAAAATGACGTACAGGTACATGATTTCGGGCAGGGGAGCCGACTTGCCGCAGTAAAATTACATTAGACGGTCCGCAAGTGGTTAAAATTATGATGTCATGAGACAAACATGGAGGCTACTATTGCTTTTTTTTCTAAATATGCTACTGCTGTCATGGTGATCAACTTGCTTCAGTAGTGAACCGCTTCAATACTGGGCACTTTTACCCCCTTCCTGCCCAGGTCAATTTTCAGCTTTCAGCACTGTTTCACTTTGAATGACAATTGTACGGTCATGCAACACTGTACAAAAACAAAATTTTTATCATTTTGTTCACACAAATAGAGCTTTCTTTTAGTGGTATTTAATCACCATTGTTTTTTTTTGCTAAATAAATGAAAAAAAAAGACCGCAAATTTTGAAAAACAAAAAACCCGTTTTCATCGTTTCTGTAATAACATTTTGCAAATAAATAATTTTTCTTCAGAAATTTAGCCCAAAATTTATTATGATACAATTAAAGCGTAACTCCACTTTTGTTGAGAAAAAAACATTCCCCTCTGGGTGATCTATGTACATTACAAGGATTATAATTACCATTGTTGCAGATTCCTACCTTTTGTTATTCTGAAGAAATCACTGTTTGTTCCTCTGTGCCTTTGTGTTAAGTGAGTCTATCAGCTGTGCAGCTGCAGAACACTAATGAGGAAATCTGCTGGGCCTGAAATCCTTTATATGTGTTCCTGTTGGGAGTATCTCACCAAAAATGACATTTTTGTTGCAGGGGATGCCTGAAATCTGACTTGTATCTTAGGCAGACTTCTGGGGAAATTGGTGAGCCAATCACACAAGCAGGAAATTATGTTTCTGGGGTGTGGTCAGTATACATTCTGTGTATAGAACACCTCCAGGTAGCCATATTGCATTACATTTTCAGAAAATTACAAAAAACAGCTGCAGATTGAAAAGGAAAGGTCATTTTTAATAACATTCAATTACAATATGATTTGTGTCGCAATTATATAGGCTATATTGTTTTTTCTTTGTTTGCTATTTTTTCCCCAGGAAGGTGAAGTTACCCTTTAAGACCCCTTTCACACTTGTACAAACTGAAAGTCACGTGACTTTGTTGCGCGACTTTTACGAGACTTCGACGTGACTTGAAGCAATGCCCATGTAATGTTGAGTTCTATGGACTTCAAGTCGCATCAAAGTCAGACCAAAGTAGTTCAGGGACTACTTTGAAGTCGCTTCAACTTGAAGTCGCACAGATATGAACGGTACTGATTGGAAATCATGGAGTATGACTTGTCATGCAACTTTGCAGTCCAAATTCGCAGGACAAGTTGTACAAGTGTGAAAGGGGCCTAAAGAAAAAGGGGATAATGGATGGGATTTTAACCGCTACAAAAAATTACAAACATAAAAAATGTTAAAGTTCATTGTACATCATGGACTCAAGGGGGTCACATTGTGAGCCCACCAATATGGGCCTGTGGGTGCAGCTCATATTTTCAGATGTGATTGATTGTTTATTTTAAGCTCAGGTGTGTGTGTGTGTGTGTGTGTGGGGGGGGGGGGGGGCTTTTGCCCCCCTTTAATTAAATTCACCTTACCTGCACAGGTAACCTTGATTGGAGAGATCCCATCATATGCTATTTAGATCCTGGTATAAAATGCAGCCTATTTGGGATGTGCAGTGTGGCACCCTCTGGCAAGCAAGCACCCCCCACCCTCCCTTGTTGTAGGCGCTTCTATGTGGTTTGTCACCCTTGATTAAAGGGGGGACTGTTTTTGAGATTTACTGTCTGTAAGATTTATGGAACATTTGGCTTGAGACCTTTGACTAAGCTCTAGTTGTGGTACATTTTCTGGTATTTGCCTATTAAATTGAGTTAATCTGGAAGTGATGTGATTTGTTTTAAACTAATGAAGTGGCCAATTTTTTGCCATATCTGTGTCTGTGTGTATTTCAATTTAAATGTTATTTTTGGGGTGCGTGCAGCCTGCAATCCCATGATAAAAAGCAAATACAAAAATTTTAAAACATTTGAACCCCGTGTGCATTTGAGTCATTTGTGTATATACAATAGCCTGTATACCCCAAAAAAGCCACACTAAAGACAAAGTGCTTCAAATGTTTTTACATTTTTGTATTTGCATTTTATGTACAATAAACTTTTGCATTTTTATGGCTATCATTTTTTGGTGCTGTTAACATCTCATCCATTATCCCCTTTTTCTTTAATTGTGGATGTGGCACCAATTATAGGATACAGTTATCATGGTCTGACATAATTTATGTATTCTGTTACATTTGTTTGGTGAAAATAACCCAAACCGTTGTATATTATTTAGTCTCAATACCCAATATATACAGTATCTCACAAAAGTGAGTACACCCTTCACTTTTTTGTAAATATTTTATTATATCTTTTCATGTGACAGCACTGAAGAAATTACACTACAATGTAAAGTAGTGAGTGTGCAGCTTGTATAACAGTGTAAATTTGCTGACCCCTCAAAATAACTCAACACACAGCTATTAATGTCTAAACTGCTGGCAACAAAAGTGAGTACACCCCTAAGTGAAAATGTCCAAATTTGGCCCAATTAGCCATTTTCCCTCCCCGGTGTCATGTGACTCATTAGTGTTACAAGGTCTCAGGTGTGAATGGGGAGCAGGTGTGTTAAATTTAGTGTTATCGCTCTCACTCTCTCATACTGGTCATTGGAAGTTCAACATGGCACCTCATGGCAAAGAACTCTCTGAGGATCTGAACAAAATAATTTTTGCTCTACATGAAGATGGCCTAGGCCAGTGTTTCTCAACTCCGGTCCTCAGGGCACACTAACAGGCCAGATTTTAAGTATTACCTTGGGGAGATAGAGACTAGAGTACTGCAATCCCTGAACAGCAAATTATATCACCTGTGATGTATTTGAGTTTTCTTGCAAACCTGGCCTGTTAGTGTGCCCTGAGGACCGGAGTTGAGAAACACTGGCCTAGGCTATAAGAAGGGCAGCACCCGGCCCATGGAGCACCGGCTTTTTTTTATGTATACTTCAAGGGCAGCACAGAGGCTTAGTGGTTAGAACGTCTGGGGTCCTCATTTGAATGCTGGTCAGAACCCTATCTGCATGGAGTTTTCATGTGTTTGCATGGGTTTCCTCCAGGTACTCTGGTTTCCTCCAACACTCCATAGACATGCTTATGGGTAATTGGATCCTGGCTAAATTTGCCCTAGGATGTGTGTGTCTGTTTATATGCATCAGTAGCACTCTCCTAGTTGGGTGCTAGGCTGTCAGGTAAATTTAGTTATTTTTTGGCTCCTCTGTAATCAGTGGATCAGTTTTTGATAGCATGGCATTGCTCCCTCAGTTCCCGGGTTAGACGGTCTCAGAGTACCCTGCTTCATAAGCCCCATGTGGCGACAGTTTGAACCAATTTGTAAGTAGACCACCAATTGTGACAGACATTGCCATTGTTTAGTACTATTAGACACTTTGGCATATCTTTTGATATTTATATTATTCCTTGATAGATAAACGATTGTTTCTGCTCCTGACGGGTGTAGAAACACGAAACGCGTAGAGCATAACAGGACGCAGTCTTCATGAACAATACTCCTATACCTTTTACATATGTCTTTCTCAACCATTTTCTTATTTTCCTTTGGAATTCCAGCATTTAGATCATTGACACACTGTATACCTTCAATATGTCTTGGTCAGACTGTTATCATTCATGTATGTTATCTTGTATCTTTACATGTTTTAACATTGTCATCATTTGTTGTACCTAATAAAATGGATAATTATTTTTACTTTTTTGTCTTTGTTTTACAATCAGACTCAGTCTTATGCCTCACTCAAAGTCCCAACCCTCTCTTTTTGCTCTTATCCATATCAGTGCCTGACCTCACAAATGTACTTCTTTAAGAATGGTAAAACATTCCCATAGACACACTCCTAAACCTTGTGGACAGCCTTCCCAGAAGAGTTGAAGCTGTTATACGTAGCTGCAAAGGTTGGGCCAACCCAATATTGAACCCTACGGACTAAGACTGGGATGCCATTAAAGTTCATGTGTGTGTAAATGCAGGTGTCCCAATACTTTTGGTAATATAGTGTATGTCAGCTTCAGGATGTCTGTTTAACCCTTGAAAGGCTACCGCACCACACTGCCCTGCAAGCCCTACGTCCTGCCACACAGTGGTTGCAGAACGGCCCCATTCAATTGAATAGGTCATGTTTCCCAGCAATACTGCAGTACTCATTGAAATGCTACCTGTGACTAAGGCTTTCACAGGCTCAAACACATCTGTGCTTACTTGTATAATGGAAGTTTTTACTATGCATCCTCAAGTAAAGGAATTGTAATGCTGCATATTCAACAGATTTCCGACTTCACATTTTTCTGCTACCTGTGGTATAATGTTTGCTGCAAAGCATCGTAGCCACCACAAGAGTATCATCCTCTCCACTCACCATGGTAGAATAAAGAGGGAATGAAATATTAAAAAAAAATCTATTGATGATCAAAGCAAACAAATACGGTAACTTGTGCATCTAGTCCATACACAGTATGTTCTAGCACACATTCAGGACAAGTAAGATGGCAATAGCCACCTTAAAGTGTTACTAAACCCAGGACCCTGCATTCGCTATATCTAGTCTCCCACAGTCAGGGCCGCTGATAGGGAGGGACCACCAGTCCTCTTGTAGGGGGCCTGAGAAAACAGGGGGGCCCACACAGGAAGGGGCATTAGTTATGAATGCCATTTACAGAAATCTTCCTCCAGCACCTAAAAGCTGATCTCTCCCCCTCTCCCTGCTGCCAGCTTTTATCTGCTGAGAAAGACAGTTGTCCCTCATTAATCTCCCTTCCTATGTGGGCCCCCCTCCCAGCCCTGGCTCTAACGTTAGCTCTGCTCCTGAGTTTAGCTCTGTAAATTTGTTTCTCTCCCTGCAGTTCTTCTTATACTCCTTGTCCCAGCCTGTAAATTTTTTTTTTCATCCCTCTCCCCCATTGCTCTGTCTTCCTGACACAGTCACAGCTGATCAGCTGCATTCCCATGGGGTGAAGAATTTACTGTTACACCAGTTCCATAGCTGCCTGTTATCTTGTCCCAGTGCAGTTTAGTGTGCTTTATGTAGCTGGGCTTCCCACTCCTCTCCTCCAGACTGTTTCCCGATCTATGCAACTTTGCTTCCTCTCTTCTACACTGTCAGTTCCCTCTGCATCCATGTATCAACTCCTTCTATTTACCCATTTACTAACTAATCTGGCAGTAGTAAACTCCATTTTTTATCTTGTATCTACAGGTAAGCCTATAAAAGGACTTACATGTAGGTTCAGTGAATATCTCCTAAACGTAGCAGCCGGTAATAGCACCAGCACATGTGCACTGTGCTCTCAATGTATGACATACCATTCATTCAGAGAGCTGTGCTGTGACCATAACACCCACGCGCATGCGTGGGAGTTATATCATCGCAGTTTGGCCAAACGATTGGAGCCCGAGAAGACCAGATGAACATGGCCTGTCATTCCATGAGGAATTCCTCCTAAAGCTAAAAGATGAAACTGAGCTGATAAATAAATCTGTGTGTTGGGGCTCATGCACATGGGTGCTGGGGTCTGTACAGTGTGAATCAGTGGTTTATTGTTGTGGCTTGAGCCACCTGGAGCTGTAGGAACACAGCCGCAGGCCCTAATTTGACAGGTGTGCAGGTGAGTGGCCCCCAAATGCACACTGTCTGTGTTTGGGCTGTACACCTACACCCTCTTGCCTGTCAAATTAGGACCTCTCAGCTGTGTTCATACAGCTCCAGGTGGCTGAAGCCACATAAATGAACCACTGATTCACACTGTACAGACCCCAGCACCCATGTGCATGAGCCCCAACACCTCCCCCACACAAAGAGATTTATTTATCAACTCAGTTTCATCTTTTAGATTTAGCAGGAATTCTGCGAGTTTTGTTGTATTTGTGTCTGCTAATAATAATTTTATTGTAGTTTTATTGAAATGAAGCTTTAATGTTTTCTTGGGGGGGCCCTGTTAGGTAGTCTCTACGGGGCCCCGCAATTTCTATCAGCAGCCCTGCCTGCAGTACACAGAGCATGGAAATGCAATTATTTGACTTAATATAAACTGCTAAAGACCTTTTCTCATCAGCAGTATATGGCAGTCTTATGACGTCTGTCAGTGTCTGATTAAAGCTTGTTGGAGGAGTTTTTATTCCCCTCTGACTGTCCCATGAGGCTGCATGACCCCTGACCTTCTATCTGGACAGTGCTGATTGGCCCTGACATGTACTTTCCCCAAAAAACTAAAAAAAAAACCCTCTTGGTGTGCAATACACAGAGTAGAAGTAGAACTACTTCACTACTGCACTTAAGTACCGAAAGGCGGTATCTGTGCTTCCCTAGAGTAGAATTTTTTTATCCTACTTCCACTTTTACTTCACTACATTTTTTCAATGATTTCAATTCTTCTACTCCAATATTTTTTTTTTTTGTGCTGCATAGTTACTCGTTACTATTATAAAAATTACCACTGCCAGAACAGTAGATGGCAGGTTTCATGAAGCTCAAAACATGTGTATTATCAGCGCATACGAAAATAAATGCTACTGTATGTATAAATAAAAACTGCATTTGAAATAATAAAAAACAATATGATGTTCAGACTTTTGACTTCTTTCTTTAATAACTACATAACACAGTACTTGTACTTTTACTTTCAGTACTTGAGTAGCAATTTTTTTTCAAAACTACTGGTACTTTTACTTTCAGTACTTGAGTAGCAACATTTTTAAAAAAAACTACTTGCAATACTAAAGTACAAAAAATGTTGAATACTTTAGTACTTCTACTCAAATCACTTTTTGATCGAGCACTTCCAATTCTACTCAAGTCACTTTTTGATCGAGCACTTGTACTTTTACTCAAGTATGGGTTTCGAGTACTTTATACAACTCTGGCAATACACACCAAGCTAATCATGTGCAGAGTGCCTCCTAGGGCTATGTACTATCAGCAGATGATTTGGGGACAGCAGAAGAAGGGGAGGTTCAGAGAAGACAAGATCAAACAGGCTTTTTGCACAATGCAGAGGATTAACTTTGGAGGTCAGTGAGCACTGCAACCAGAGGTGGATTGGTGTTGTTTTTCCCTGGAGGACACATTAAAGCATGCTATTGTTTCTTGTGTTAAAGAGCAAGGACACCTCACTCACTGAACATTATGCGTATGAATATACAAATAATATGTGTACTATCGGCAGATGATTTGGGGACAGCAGATAAAGGGGAGGTTCAGAGAAGTCAAGATCAAAAAGCCTTTTTACACAATGCAGAGGATTAACCCCTTAGGTTCCACGGTGAGTATAACAAGCATGCTTTACTGCATATACAGATTTTACTGTAGTGGTAATAACACTTTAATATTCTTTTTATGAAAGTAATGTTTTTTTAATGTATTTATAGCGAGAAGTGACCCCTTTATAAAAGCCATTGTTTGCTAAGAAATGAATAGTTTGCTTTACCATGCCCCCAGTATATGACAAGTGTACATTATTTACTAGTACTCACTAATTGTGCATAAATGTTTTCTTACTAGCCTCCGGTACTTTTAAATAATTTACAATGCTTATTACTTTGGCCATCTTGTATATATATATAGTTTATTAATTGCTAAATTGCTGTTATGAAGGATTTACTGTAGAAAGCAGAAGTACCCCAGGGATTTGTACATACAACTGGCTGAGAACGTGTGAGCTAAACTACCCTTTGACTTATGTAAAATAATGTTTGCAGATATAAATAAATCTATGGTATGTAGGGAGAAAGTTTCCATTTCCACTTCTGTATAGCAAACCATTAACGGGAACTAAAGGCAGGCTAACTAGCCTAAATTGGCTGTTAACCTAAAACAATAATAACAATGTGAATGTTACGCAAATGTACAGTGAAAATGTTCACCCCACTGGACTGAAACTGGCCATATACGGTTAGATTTTCGTTTGAACGCTTGCTTGAAAATCCTGAAAAACCGTTCGTCAGAACAATCTTTCCTGCCATCGAGTCAACTAATTTCATCTGAAAACCCTTAAAATTTCACACATATCTGCTATTTGAATGGATATCCAGATATATTAACCACTTCTGGACTGGAAGGATTTGCCCCCTTAACGACCAGGCCATTTTTTGCGATTTGGCACTGCGTTATTTTAACAGAAAATTGCACAGTCGTGCGACACTGTACCAAAATAAAATTAATGTTCTTCCCCCCCCACAAATAGAGCTTTCTTTTGGTGGTATTTCATCATCTGTGCGATTTTTATTTTTTGCGCTATAAACAAAAGAAGAGCGACAATTCTGAAAAAAAAAAAACAATATTTTTTACATTTGGCTATAAAACATTCCCAAACAAAAATTGTAAAAATATAAATTTTTTATCCTTTTAGGCCAATTTGTATTATGCTACATATTTTTGGTAAAAAAAAATAATCTCAATAAGATTTTTTTATTGGTTTGCGCAAAAGTTATCGCGTCTAAAAACTAGGGGAAAGATTTATGTCATTTTTATTTATTTTCTTTACTAGTAATGGCGGAGATCAGCGATTTTTAGGGGGGAGAAGTGCAAAGGATGTGATGGTAAGTAGTATGTATAGGAGAGAAGTGTGCTGTCTACATTGTATGACATGGGGGAAGTATGAGCAAGAAAGAACTGTGGAGTTTATAATGTTATGTGTATGAAAGGAGTGTGGCGTATGTAGTGCATCCCACATAGGAGCCGCTGGTGAAAAGGGATCCTCCACCCTACACAGCCAGGCAGAAATCAATCCAATACTTTGTTTTTTTTTGTTTTTTGGTGAGGGGATAAAACTTGGATGGATGGGGGATTAGGGGTACTATGGGATGCCAACTTGACTTTGAAACAACTTCAGGGACAACTCCTAGTATAAACAGTCTTATATACAGCTCCTTTCCTTCCTCCAGCACTTCACTTGCTTGCAGAATTACCAGTGGTCTCACTATGTAAAATCTGTAGCACTGGCCTATCACAGGCAGGGATCGTGGGCCCCTATACTTGTAGGATTTAGGGTGACACCACTTACACATTTACTGCACTTCCTCCTGTAGTCACTGGTCCCAGTACCACCTCTTCATGCCCTGCCAGCCCTCCTTGCTGCAATAGGCCCTTTCACTAGCCCTCCTGGCTACTTCTCCACAGTCCTCCTGACTTACGCTCCCCAGTCCTCCAGACTGATCACTCACCAGCCCACCTGGCTGACTTCTCAGGAGATCTCCTGGACATGCTGACCTGCTCCTGCTGTCCTCTCATTGCTCCTGTGCCTCCAGAAAAAGATTCCTCTGTGTATTGTAGAGGGTCCCTCAAGCACCTGAGCCCCAGACCTTAGGTCACCCCCCCCCCCCTAGACTAGGGGGCACCCTCAAGGACCACTGACACCCTCCTCAGCACTCCATCTCCATCTTCCACCTGACTACCCTTGCTGGCATGACCCAAGAGTATTTAAGAGGTGCCAGCCCCCTGCCAGTCCACCTGCAGGGGATTGGCTGGGCCCCTCCTCAATATTTCAAGCAGCTCCTCCTAAACTCCACCCTCTACTTCTGGAAGCTTTTCCAGGGTTCCAGAGAGCAGGGGGAGTTACCAGAGGTGCTGCTTGATTAGTCATCTAGCCTCCCTGAATCACTTATTCCTGACCCAGATTCAACCCAGGCCTGGCTCTCAGCTCTCAATGTATAGTAAGTATATGACAGTATGTGTAGGAAATGAGTGCACAGTGTGTGGTGGTATGACAGTAGGTAGCATGTACAGTAGAGGAGTGAGGAGTGTGTAAAGGTGGCCAGTATATACAGGAGAGAAGTGTGGAGTATATGATGGCAGTTAGCATGTACAGGAGAGAAGTGCAGAGTGTATAATTTATATGTGCAGGAGGGGAGGGAGGATATGATGGTATGAGTATTAAAAGAGTGCGGAGTGTATGATAGTATGTGCAGAAAATAATTGCGGAGTGTATGATGGAATCTTCAGGAGATGAGTGTGCAGTGTAAATTAGTATGTGCAGAGTGTATGGCAGTGGGTATGTGCAGTAACAGTGTAATAGCGGCCAATAAATGCAGGAGTGATGTGTGTATTATGGTGTTTAGCATGTGCATAAAAGTTTTTGATGGCAGGTAGTATATGCAGTAGAGGTGTGCAGAGTTTATGACAGCATGTAGTTAGTACATAAGCTCTTTCACATGGATGGCTGGTGGGGGAGAGGGGGGGGGGGATCTGGGTGCCATGGCCACAATGTTATGCTTCGTGGCCACTGCATTTATTATCTCCAGTTGCAGAGTTTGACAGGCAGTACTCTCCGTTAGGTTCACTAGAACCATGCACCAAACACTTGATTTGCGATTGCAGCGAGATCTTTTTAATACAAAATTCTCCTTGATATTGGGGGGAAAAAAAGTGTAGTATCACCTCCTGTACGCCTGCCAACTGCTGCTATACCGCCCTATGAAAATCAATCCACCGCAGATAGCTTTTCAGAGGACAGTAAACACTGCCGCCTGCTTGAAAGATGCCAGATTCATTGCTCTATCACTGCAGAGGCCACTGAAGTGCACTGCAGATGGAGAAGTAGTGCTGAGGAGAGGCTGTCAGTGGCCCTTGAGGGACCCCTGCCAGGGAGGAGATTTACTTTGGGGTGGAGCTCAGGATAGCTGGCATGGAAGGATCCCCACTACTGGAGACAGTGGTAGACATTGTACTATCATAGACACAATGGTAGACATTGTACCAGCCATTAAAATGCAACAAAGGTATTTTATTCTTCAGGCTAGCTATTTGGTCAGGGTTCTGATCTAATGAATGATCAACTATAATGGCAATCTGCTTTTGATGGAGCATGCAGTCTAGGAAAGATTGCGCCTATATATCTTGACGCAACAGACTTAGAGGGTAATTTACTAAGACTGGAGCAGCCCAAATCTGGAGCAGGTGTGCATGGTAGCCAATCAGCTTCTAGCTTTCATTTTCAAATCCTAATGCAACAAGCTGAAACTAGAAGCTTATTAGTTACTATGCACAGCTTCTCCAGATTCTTTCTGCTCCAGTTTTAGTAAACCTTGCCCGAAGAGTTGCAACGGGCCTGTGATAACTTTTTTTATTCGTTTTTAATTTTTTGGCTACCTTTGCAAATTTTTGGCTAAATCCATCAAGATAATGGTAGAGGCAAGGTGGAGTCAGAATGCTCTTAATGGTTTGGCTTCGTTTACTGTACATTGGTGGTAAAAACAAACAAAGAACAATTTTTAATGGACAAATATGCCCAACTTTCAGAGCCCACTATATATAAAGAACCCAAAGCTGCAATGTTGAGATTCCTCCTACAATGACCGCATAAGACCCTGTTCAGACAGGGGCGACTTGCTGTGGCGACCTGTGAATTTGCGGTGCACAGCGTGCACCGCGACCTCCGCGCGACATGCACGGACTTCATATCATTGAAGTCAATGCAAGTCGCCTCCAGGTCTCCCCAAAGTAGTACAGGACGCTTTTTCTAAGTCGGAGCGACTTGTGTCGCTCCTATTAGAATGGGTCCTGTGCTAATCAATGGCAGGCGAACCACCGCGACTTGTCAGACGACCAAGTCACCTGACAAGTCGCGCTAGTGTGAATGGGGACTGAACCTATATAAATAGAAAACTGATAACTCCATACGTTGCTTTTTTCAGCAACGTGCATTGATACAAGGTATAGCATCATTTGTTAGTAAAATACAATTTCCAGGAAAAACTTTACTCCCCCAATCAACATTGATTATGTGTTATTATCATGCTGCTAGCATTAGTAAATAGACAGGAAAGTATATAATATTTACTTGTTTTAAACTTTTTTTGTACATTTCTTCAGTTACTTCCTGGTTTCTTGCCTAGGCAAATGATGTCATACATCCCAGGAGTCTTCAGGAGGGGAGGAGAGGAGGAGGGTTTTTCCCAGCCAAGCACACTCTCCTGCATGCATGCCTGGGCTAAGGGCAAATTGATTCCAGGATATGAATGCTACATGGATCATTTGGCCTTGTTTAAGATGGCCACAGCCAGAAATGATAAGGGGGTGTTTTTCAAAGTGATTTCTTACAAAATACAGCATGTGGACATGGTAAATGGGGGGTTTGCTTTGAATATTACACATTTATTAAATAGTGTTTTTGGTTTGTGGCGCTCAGATGCAGTGAAGTTCCAAATTAATCAGCATCAGTAGATGATACATCATTGTAAATTATTTGTCTTACCAACTTCTTCATGATCAGTGACAAGTAATCCCAAAGGATATGCTCAATAGGATGATTACACTGTAACTAACCAAGCACAGGAAGGAAGAGTTCAATGAAAAAAAATGATTGCAGGAAGAACAATTCATTCTAATTTGTTCTTCAGAGACTGAGTCCTGACAGCTGACATCATAATGTAAATATAAAAAAATGCTGAAAATATGAGTAATTGCAGACATACTAGCCAGTGATATCCAAATAAATGTATTATAAAACAGTATATGAAAATCTATGTGATGCTGATGTGTTATCCTTAGTGGTTGCTACAAATATGTATATTATTTCAACTCAATACACTAAGAAACAAAATTGAACCATACTCGTATTGTAAGTGGACCTGAACTAAAAATAAATTAAGATATGTTGTTATCCAAGGGTGCATTCATTTGGGCAAATGCACACTGTGATTCCAGCTGTGAGAACCTATGGATTCCATTGGCTGGAATGACAGGTGTGTGAAAAAAGCTGTAGCCAGTCAGCCCATACAATGCAATGACAAGCTGATGGTGGCCATAATTGTCGTTGACTGTTCCCACAGCCAGTGATTACCTGTGGTTAGAGGCAGATGATCATGGCTCCATGCAGCATAAATGTGTCCAGCCAGGATCATTGTAGGTAATTGCTGGCTGTATGAACTGTCACAGATAGCTGGCTGCCTGTCTTCAAAATCCATAGTTTCTTGCCGCTGGGTGCTGGCATTCAGTGTGTGATAATCGTTCCCTAAGGCCTCCTTCACACTACCATTTAGCTGCAGCCACTGGATTCCAGCAGCAAGCATCAGTGGATTCTTGTGGCTGGAATCACCGGCATGCAAAAAGCAGCTGCTGTCCAGTTCATGTAAACCAATGGAAGGCTGCATGCGGCCATGCGCAATAACATTTGTATCATTGGCTCGCCAAGGGGGTAGAGGGTAAGAATCCTACGGCCTTTGTGAATCTTTCCGAACCTTCTTCCCTGTGGCCCAGCTATCACCTCACTTTACTGTGGAGAGGGCCCATCGTATGACGCCACACCCCACTCGCAGGTGCCCCCACTCGCACATTTATTCTACGCCTGCTGAATTTCAGAGATAGAGTTGAGATCCTTAGATTGGCCCAGGTGGCTGGTGAGCTTCGCTATCAGAACAAGCGTTTGCCCCTCTTTCCAGACTACTCCGTGGAAACCCAGAAGCTTCGCAAGTTGTTTGATGCTGTCAAGGCTGCACTGAGAACCAGAGGGTTCAGGTATAGCATTCTTTTCCCTGCCAAGCTGAGGGTAGTGGATGGTTGGATTCCCTACCTCCCCAGGGATGAAGCTCAGTTGTCTAGGCCTTTGGAAGCTTTGTTTATTTTCTGGCTGCTGACTAGCGCAGGTTATCCACCTTGCGCTTATGAATGCTTGTACAGCGGTTCTACGTACTGATCCTGGCTTGGGGCCCAACAGTAAGTCTGGGTTTCTTTTTTTTTTCTTTTTTTTTTTAATTACTGGTCTAGCCAAGTGATCCTGTCCTTGCCTTGCTGTGGGTAGCAAGCTGCAAGCTGTGGCCTGCGGCTGTTCGATGAACATTTACATTGTTGACCACTGAGAAAATTGGATTGTTTTGCCACTCTGGCATCTCCAAATAAGTTTGTCAGAATGCTACTTTTACTTTATCATCTGACCTCCCTATGATGTCTAATTTAGGGGGTTTAGGGGGGACCTATGACACTTCCCAACTGACTACAAGCCTCCAAGTTTTTTTTTGCCTTTTGGCTGGTATTTGGGGACTCAAGAGTTCCCGCCCTATACGGGTTCTGCGGAGTGGGGGGAATGGGGAATCAGCCACTGTTGACTAGTTTGGGCTGCTTTTTGGTTTTGTTTTCTGTTCTTTTGTTAACCATTTTTATTACAGGTTCCTTTATGGCATTAACTTGAATTCGGTATATTGCTTGCTGCTGTCTGATGGCCCTGCTGTTCAGTGCAGGAGGGATGTTTCCTGCTGTGCGAGAGGGCTTGCTCATTTGGTAAGTCTGGGGGTGTTGGAGTATGTATCCTATGTCCTACCCTTCTCTCACATTATAACCTATTGTCTATGGCTACTGTCTCTATACTATCTTGGAATGTGCGGGGTCTTAACCTTGCTGTCAAAAGATCCCTAGTCTTCAATGTTCTCTGTAAGGTTTCGCCACAGATATGTGTCCTACAAGAAACTTGCCTCCTCGACTCTTGAGTCTTCAGCCTTAAGCGGGCCTTGGTTGGCTCTTACTATTATATTGCATACTCCAGCTACTCCAGAGGAGTCAGTATCTTGGTGCACAGGTCACTACCCTTTCAGCTCCTGGAGCTCAATACTGACCCTGGGGATGATACATTATTTTACATGCTTCTTTTGCCAATGTTAGCTTTGTTTTGGTGGGCATTTACTTTTCTCCTCCTGCTGATGTTTCCATACTCTCTACTATCATGGAATAGGCATTACACTTTGGAGTGGAGGACATTCTTCTATTCGGTGATTTTAATTTAGTCATGTGCCCAGACATGGACAGGCTCCACCCCTCTTCTCGGGGACCCTCTGGTTTGACTCAATGGGCGACTTCCTTTGAACTGGTGGATGTCTGGCGACGATTCTATCCATCGTCAAGGGAATCCCTGGATTCCCGAAAAGACATTTAACTCTGTCAAATGGGGATTCCTTTGGGAGGGGATACGTAGGTTCGGATTTGGCCCCAAGTTTCTTGCCTGGCTGGACATGATCTATAGAGCACCAAAGGCCCGCATTCGTACTAACTGTAACCTATCTGAATTATTTTAGTTGTAGAGAGGTACTTGACAGGGATGACCGTTGTCCCCTTTCCTATTTGCCCTAGCCTTGGAGCCCCTAGCCATCCGGATTCGGGGCTCCCGCTCAATTGAAGGGTTAAGGGTGGGCTCCTTGGAGGAAAAGATTTCACTTTATGCCGAATATACACTTCTTTACTTTCATGATGTTGATTTCTCCCTGCTGGCTGCCCTTGGGGTATTCGATGAGTTTGGTCAGTTTTCTAGGATCTAAATTAACTGGTCAAATTCTATTCTTTTGCCTCTGGACCCCCAGAGTCAGATTACTGCGATGGATACTCTGTTGAAATGTGTGGATCGGTTTCGATATTTGGGTATCCAGGTTGGGCAGGGACTCTCTAGATTCTATACACTTAATTTATACCCATTATTGCTCCAATCGAGGGATAGATGTACCTCATGGGCTACAGTGCCTCTGAATCTGACAAGGCAAATCAACAGTCTCAAAATGATATTCCTGACTAAATTTCTCAATTTTTTCCGCAATTGCCCCAAAAGGATACCTATTATCATCTTTAAGGAGATTGGTCTCTGTGTTGGATTATTTGCCTGGGAGGGTTTCATCCTGATTTGGCTAGGGCTACGTTGTGTCTTCTGGTGCGGTGTGGGGGGCTGGCATTGCCCGAATATAGAATCTATTCTGGGCAGCTCTTTTAGTCACTGTCAGTTGCGGGTGAACACAGGCCAATGCTGTGGTTTGCCTAGAGGCCGCACTGCTGGGTTCTCTTCAGGAGCTTGGCAACCTAGTCTATAGGGGAGCAAGGGCGTACCCCCTCCCACACCCCACTAGAACAACGCTGCAGGTCTGGGAGCTGGCGAGGAGGAGGTTCTGTTGACCTGATTGATCATCCCCATTTTGTCCCCTGTGGGACTCCAATCTCACACATGTTCATTTACTAACTGATCCCTATTTATGGGCCTGTTTTGGTGTAAAAGGGGGGGGGGGGGATCGTCCACAGTGTATATCTTTGTGTACACTGTATGGGAGTGTAAAACTCTGATTTCATGGGATTGTGAATGTAAGGGCCTGTTTTCAACAAGGTCCACCTGGGCGGTAACCTTGTGGGGGAAAACTGAATAAAAGTCTGTTTCTTCTTTAATAAAGTTTGAGTTATACTTCACCCTCAATCTAGAGTCCTGTCTCTCATTGGGGGTATATGCTACAAGGGATTGCTATGTCCTTCATACTCCCTTGGATAATCACTAAGCTCTTGTAAGAGCTTGTGTAAGAGCTTGTTTTTGTTCCTGCTTCACTCTCTGGGAAAAAAAGGGTCACCCACAGGAACCTGAAGCCTTGTCGTAGGTCAAGGGTGGGTAGGAGACGGCGAGACCCTAACCATGCTGCAGCGGTTCATGGGGTCTGAAGTGGTTACGGTGTCTGGTGGAGTGCTTGGAGCCCTCAGGAAGCACTAGGAGCATCCGTCAACGGATGTACCAGGTTGGGGTTCCGGTTGATCCGTTACACTACCTGATCCCCGTTTATGGGCCTGTTTTGGTGTAAAATCTCTGCGAGACATCTATGCTTCGGGTTCACTGATTCCCTTCTCTGATCTCCGACAGAAATTCGAACTGCCTTGGTGGATGTATTTCTGCTATTTCCAGTTGTGACATGCCTCCCCCAATTCCCAGGTACTCTAACTCTAGCCATTGACACCATTGAGGAACTCCTTGCAGAAGAGTCGTTTTCCAAACCTCTTTCATCCCTCTACTTGGATTTATTAAGTGTATACTCACCTAGGATGGATAGCCTGTGGGAGGCCTGGAGAGCAGACATACCTGATCTTAACAGAGAGGACTGGGAGGACTGTTTTGAAGATGAGACAAAACGAATGATATCTTCCAGAGTCAGGCGGATTCAGACTACACCCCCCAGAGTCTTCATAGGATATTCCCTCAGAGATCTCCAGATTGCCCCCACTGTCTGGCGGGTCCCTGTTCTTATCTCCATATGTTTTGGAGCTGCCTTAGGGTGGCATGGTTCTGGATGGAGGAGTTTGAGTTAGTTAACTACCATCTGCAGCTGACCCTCCCTATCTCCTCTACTTTGGTGTTGCTGGGTATCTCAGACAAACGAGCAGAGACCTAGATGTGTGAAACTGTTAATCTCCTATCTACTATTTTATGCCAGGAAGGCGATTATTCTAAAGTGGAATGCCCCCACTCCCCCCCCCCCTCTGTGGTCTAGTGGGAAAATTCAATTAATACCATCCTTCCACTGTATAGGTTGACATACATTGTTAGGAATTGCCCTTAAAAGATTGACAGGGTGTGGCAGCCATGGCACGGGGGTTCGGGTCCTTTTTTTTTTTTTGGTGGAAGGCCTTCCTTAGCCCTTGTATAGGACAGTGTAAATTCTGTTTTTCTTTAAGTGTACATTGTAATACAACCTTTTGTCATTTTATGTTCTTTTTCATGTTGTTGTATGTACATGACCCTTGTTATATGCCAGCGTTTTAATAAAGAAACAGTTTGATTTGTAAACTAATGACAGGCTGACAGCGACTGCCACTGTTCACATGTAGCTGCACTTAAAGCTCCTGTTCTGTAACCTTACAGATGTACTGTATATCTACCATGTGAGATATTCAAAGACACTGCTGCCCCTGACTGCTAATGGCAGGAGATTTGTGGATGCCATTACTGCCCTGATCACTGTACTCCTTGCTGGAGAGTAGGCTTTACCTGAAGACCTGCACTGTAAGAATCTCCCTGCTTCTGCTACATTCTTTAGGTGCCTCTGACTTTCTTCCACCTTTCCTGCTACTTTCTATATATTCCTCTTCTGCCACTCAGATCACTAGTGATCAGGGTGGCAGATTTGACATGAGGAAAACGGTGGCCTTTACATAGAGGCACTGTGAAACAAGAGAAGGTAAGTAATTAAATTGAACTCCAAGGAATGAAAATATGGTCTAAATACAAAAGGCATTTGACTTCTTGCATGAGTCTTGGTGTTCTTTGTGAATTTCTCAAGGATCTGTGCAGTAATACAGTGTAAAACCTTTCTCTTGTGCTCTTTCTTCTTGTACGGGATGATTAGTCTTGTGTCCGCCCATCTCAAATTTTCTACAGGCAGCCTGCAGTGGTTGGGGCATGCTGGGTCCCTCTAACAGCTATACTCTCTGCCCTGCCTCTGTATAGTACAATGATGATGTCTCAGCTATTATTACAAGCTAATACCTGGGTTTGCTAAGGTATTTGGTGCACCCAAAGTTGATTTATATTATTCTACTTCCCCTAGCCTTGCTGCATCTGAGGCCCGATTAGTGAACTTGTACAAAGGGATTTGTGCTGTGGACAATTTTAGCTTGGCTGGGTAGATTCTTGTAGTGGAAGGGAGTATTTTTGTTTGGGGGCGTGTGGGGGGGGGGGGTGGGTGTAGTTAATTCAGAGGCGTAACTAGAACCTTCAGGGCCCCGATGCAAGAAACCATGAAGGGCCCCCCAGACCCCTGGCCGGGGCCCTTCCCTTCAAGCCCGGGGCTCTTCCCACTAATCCTGGGGCTCTTTACTCTCATTGCATGGCCTTTTATTATGGTCCCGCATCAGGATCCTTTCACAAGTTCTGCAGTGGGCCTCCTTCCTGCAATCTTGGGGCCTCCCCACAGTGGTGAAATGCCAGGGCCCGGTCGCAAGTGTGACCTTTGAGATCCTAGAAGTTCATCCACTGTTTTGCTACCGGGCCCCCTGGAGCATGGGGCCCAGTAGTGATTGCAACCCCTGAAACCCCTGTAGTTACGCCCCTGAGTTAATTACTCCGTACTGTGTACTACTTACTACTGACACTTGCCATCTACTTATTCATAACCTCTGAATTCTGTCTTACTGCTAAACTCCTGCACTCTGCATTATTTACTTCTGACTCCTGCACTGTGCTTTACTTTCTCCTGACCCTTGTTCTGTGCATCACATATTATTGACCTCTGAACTTTTGGTTACTTTGTCCTGGCAGTTCTTCTTTTACATACTACTGCCCTCTGTGCCATGTGTTGCATAATACTGACTTCTGACCTCTGCATCACTTATTCCTGACACCTTTCAATTCTCCATTACACTCTACGGACCTCAAAACTTTGAGTTACCCACTATTGACCCCTGAACTCTATAACCCTCTTCCTTTTTAATGCAGCTTTGCTAGGCTGTCTCCTTAAAAAAGAAACATGCTGCAACCTGATGATATTTGATCTTTTTGGTGTTGTTTAGGTAGATCCCCACCTCCCCAAGTTTGCCTACCCCTAATTTAAATTAACTTGTTACTTTTTCATGAATAAACAAGGCACAGGTTTATGTTCCATTCTATCTAAAATTTGTTTCATTTAAAATAACGCGCGACTGGAAGTGACGTCACGCGCTATCCCTGAAGTGCCGCGGAGCCCCGGTCTTGCTAAGCAGTTGGGTGAGACGCTGAGGGGGGAACGGTCAGGCATAGAGGACCTTTGCATGGTCTTAATATATGACATGCCTTTGTTTTTAATTCTTTTTTTGAGTAGCATTTTGATCAAACAATTTTATTCATTTGTACGGAAATGCACTATTGGATTTCTTTATATCTGATATTTGAAGGACCATCGAATTGCAATACGAGTAATACCAATGTGCTGGATGGACATCTGAACGTGTGATCTAACAGAAGCAAATTTTGTCGATCATTTTTATGTGAGCAAAAATGATCTGGTGAGTGTAACTCACATGGGGGAATGGTGGAGGACTTTTGGTGGTCTATTTAAGTAAAAAATCTGCACTCTGGGTCTTTCTTCACATCATCTTCATCCTTACTTTTTTTAATGGATTGTTTGCCATTTATTATAATTTAGAGACACTTTAATATCCAAGCCTCTGAAATCTATGAAATGTAATGATTATTGTTTGACTTTTTTCATTTAATACCTGATTGTAAAAGCTCTGACCATGCTAACTATCAAGGAGGTAAAGTTTTTTAATTTTTCCAATGCTCTCCTTCCCAGGGTAGACAAGTCCACTTCACCCTGTCACAATAACATTTTTGACAAAACTAGAGAACCTATCTTATGAATCTAATTTTGACTGGTATACACTTGACATTAGTACACTATGCTTTTTAGTCCTTTATTATTTTATATTACAGCCCCCTCAATTCCATTTTTATAGTGAATGCTTCCCCTATGTAATGTGTTTTGAATGTCAGCATAATTGCGTTCTTTACTTTCTCTTTTTAATGAGGGCTGTAATCTATCAAAGTACAGAACTCTGGGCAGGGTGAAATTCTCTCCCTCCTTACCCAACCTCTACATCTGCTGAGATAGTAATATCATGCAGAGCAGAATATTTGGTACTGCAGATACTTAGATGACCTGCTTATCATTTAAAAAGGATCTCAGTAGGGTTTAGCTAATTTCATTATACATCTTTTGAATTTGACTCTGTCTTCCTGAACCAGTTGACATTTGTGTCATTTCCTCCTATTACAAATCATGCTTTAGCAATTATTTGCTTACAACTCACAGATGTCGCCTGAAAAATGTTATTACCTCGAATCTGCAAATCCACATCTTATCAAAGCTAAAAATAATTGCATGGTTGTATCTACATTTGTTCCCGAATGTATGAAAATCTATCTTTAAGCTGCTGTGGAGCCGCCTGAATAACTTTTACTAAATAGTTGACCGGTGGCTGTAAAAAAATGACATCAAGTTGCAGCTATGAGCTTGGTAAAAACACTTGCTAACAGGATGTATATTTAGGTCAGTAAATAGTGTGGCAGGACCAGGCCATGGCACTGTGTAAAATGGCAGTCTAGGGCAGGATTTGTAGAAAACAGGCACACTGATGGCACAGGTGTGTGCTAGGTTTATAGTGGTGTCAGAATCAGAGTTCAGCGATCCAACCTCCCACAAGTCAGTGTAAGTGCAAGGGAGAAGAGAGGTGCATGTCTGCACCATGCTGTCCAGGACAGGACAGATAGATGCTGTGACGTGAGTCACTTTGGTTGGGGGGCTTGTGGAACCCAAATTGCTTTAGGGAGCTTGGGAGACTTCTTGTACAGCTTCTCCAGCCCCTCTTATGTGTAAGTCACCCTGTGTCTATTAGGGGCACAGGGTGACCAAGAACCCCAGTCGGGTCTGCACAAATCAGACTCACTGTACAACCACACCGGACTCAGCATTTGGTATTACTCCGGTTATCCTATGTGTGGTTCGTGTTAAAAGAGTGAAGGGACTTGTCATAGACTAATGCCTCGTACACACAATCAGATAATCGGACGACTTATCATTCGCATTTTGTTGCATGATGCTAATATCGAATTCAACAATGCATATAAACGTAGGATTTTTTTTCGTACAAGTCCGGAAAAGCTTCCTGGCTGCTTAGCTACGTATTAGATGGCGCAAAACAAAAACAATGGCAGCCAGGCTTTTTTAGTGTTTCTGATCATGCGCGGTCTTTGTAGATCGATTTTTAGCGGATGCATACTGTACTGATTAAACGATTGTTGTTCGCTAGGCTATTGTATGACAGAAGTTTTAGTGTTTGTCCCTTTGGATTTTGTTGGACAAACTGTCGTGATCGGCTGTCGAAACTTGTGTACTAACGATCAGATTATCGTGCAATCAAGTCGAAAGCGATTATTTTCGTACGATTATCTGAACGTGTGTACGAGGCATTAGGAGGCTTTTGGGAGAGGACTGCAGGCTAGACTCCTGGCCACTGTCTGTGTGTAGCAATCCTTATTGGTAATCTTATCAACTCAAGCCACCTGTCTTTCACACAACAACCTATTATCTACTGTGGGGATGTGTTTACACTTTAATAATGTCTATTAATCTTTGGGAGCTTGATGCCGGTGGGTCTAACCTAGAATGAGATCCCTGATTGTTCAGGTGGTTAATTTTGTCATTTATTGTTTGCTTGCTAGCATTCTGTGCATTCTGCCTAGGCTGATTTAAGTGCTCAGTTAATTGGCATGTTAATGATATCATGGTCAGCCCTACATCGTTATCCAAACCATTGTGTGATGTTTTGGGTAAATATTTGACTGATCACTGACCTACTTACTTCTCAAGTGTATAAAAGTCTGTAAGTTGGTTCAATAAACAGTTCATTCTATTTTGATTCCAAAACTTGTACTGTCGAGTTCTTGGGGTAACTATAGCCAGATTCAGGGATCCCGTGTTCCAGAGCTTAGGAAGCAGATTATTGTCACAGAGGCCTGAGCCTGAGTGAAAGGTGGAGCATCAGGGAGCTGCAGAAAAAGGAAAGAAACAAGCTGACAGACATAGAGTGTACAAGCACTGGGATGTGTGTTTGATGATCAGGAGGACCAAGGCGTGAAAACCAAAGAGAGTGAGCTATGAGGCTGAAGTATTTTTTTTTTGCAAGTGACAATGATGGTAGAACCCCCTGCGTGGGCAACTGATGTCTTTGTTGAACTTTTCTTTGCTATTTTAAATAAAAGTGGGCATTAAAAGGCCTGAAAAGAGTTGCTGAAGTGGACTGAACTCACTGTTATACACTACAGTGCATCCGGAATATATTCACAGAGCTTTAGTTTTTCCACATTTTGTTGTTACAGCCTTATTCCAAAATGGATTAAACTCAATATTTTCCTCAAAACTCTACAAACAATACCCCATAATGACAATGTGGCCTCTATCATCCATAAATGGAAGACGTTTTGAACTCTTCCTAGAGCAGGCCGAATGATGTCTGAGTGATCGGGGAAGAAGGGCCTTAGTCAGGGAGATGACCAAGAACCCGATGGTCACTCTGACAGGGCTCCAGCTTTTTTCTGTGGAGAGAGGAGAACCTTCCAGAAGAACAACCATCTCTGCAGCACTCCACCAATCAGGCCTATATGGTAGAGTGGCCAGACGGAAGCCATTCCTCAGTAAAAGGCATATGACAGCCTGTCTGTAGTTTGCCAAAAGGCACCTGAAGGACTCTCAGACCATGAGAAACAAAATGTTCTGGTCTGATGAAACAAAGATTTAACACTTTGGCCTGAATGGTAAGAGTCATGTCTGGCGGAAAACTGGCACTACTCATCACCTGGCCAATACCATTCTACAGAGAAGCATGGTGGTGGCAGCATCATGCTGTGGGGATGTTTTTCAGTGGCAGGAACTGGGAAACTAATCAGGATTGAGGGAAAAATGAAAGCAGCAATGTACAGATACATCCTTGTTAAAAACCTGCTCCAGAGCTCTCTGGACCTCAGACTGGGGTGAAGGTTCATCTTCCAACAGGACAACGACCCTAAGCACACAGCCAAGATAACAAAGGAGTGGCTATGGGACAACTCTGTAAATGTCCTTGAGTGGCCCAGCCAGAGCCCAGACTTGAACCCAATTGAACATCTCTGGTGAGATCTGAAAATGGCTGTGCCCCAACGCTCCCCATCCAACTTGATGGTGCTTTAGAGGTCCTGCAAAGAAGAATGGGAGAAACTGCCCAAAAATAGGTTTGCCAAACTTGTAGCACCATACTCAAAAAGACTTCAACAAAGTATTAAGCAAAGGCTGTAAATACCTATGCACACGGGATTTTTTTTTTTTTTTTTTAATTTGAAAAGATTTCAAACAAACTTCTTTCATGTTGTCATTATGGGATATTGTTTGTAGAATTTTGAGGAAAACAATGAATTTAATCCATTTTGGATTAAGGCTGTAACATAACAAAATATGGAAAAAGTGAAGCGCTGTGAATACTTTCCAGATGCACTGTTCCTTTAATTTAAATAACCCCCAAGTTGTCACAAGGGTTAAAGAATATGAGAACTTTCAGACAAAGTACACTTTTTTTGCTCCTTTGCTCTAACCTAAATCTATCCCATCCTTCCCCTTCAGAGATACTTACATCCTGAGGTCCTGAGGAAGACGAGCTTGGGTCTCGTTGAAAAAAAACGTCTCGTTGAAAAAAAACGTTATTGTGCGTTTACCTTTCAAGACCCGTCAGTGCCGCTCTCTCTTTTGGTTTATATACTTACTGATGTCTGATAGCCACAGCCTCTGTTGTTTGCCTACATCCAGTGGGGAAAGGTTCCCTCTCCTGGCAGGGCTTGAACATGACAGCTCTATAGACTTTTATGGGGGAGTCAGGAAACAGAGGAAGATGAGCCCTATAGCAGTCTGAAAGTTCATTTTTCCTTAAGCTAAACAATGGTTATGGGACAGTGGCGGCTGGTCTATTTAGGGCGCCCCCCCCCCATCCATGCGTCTGGCCCCCTAATCTGCATGCAGGGGCGCCGGACGCAAGGAGTTCAGTGGGGATTACTTTTTTTTTGGCATCACCTGATTAGAGCCAGAGGCTCTAATAGGGTGATGCAAAGGGTGGACCCGGGGCGCAGAGCAGTGCATCCCGAGCCCACTAATTGTGTAACAATAGCGAATGAAAATTCGCTATTGTCACACCGATCCTCCTCTGTCCGATACGCGCTTCCTGATTGGCCGCAAGGCAAACCCCATGCCATTGGCCGAGGAGGAGGCAGGAGCGGAAGGACTGGAGGAGATGCGCCGCCGGTCACCGGGACTGAGGAGAAGCCACCTGCTGCCGCTGCTGCTCCAGGTAAGTAAGGGGGCATGCACGCTGATCTCTGCATTGGGGGCATGTATGCTGGTCACTACATTGGGGGAACGCACGCTGATCTCTGCATTGGGGGCATGTATGCTGGTCACTACATTGGGGGCACGCACGCTGATCTCTGCATTGGGGGTATGTATGCTGGTCACTACATTGGGGGCATGTACACTGGTCACTGCATTGGGGGCATGTACGCTGGTAACTGCATTGGGGGCATATACGCTGATCTCTGCATTGGGGACATGTATGCTGGTCACTACATTGGGGGGCGTGTACGCTGGTCACTGCATTGGGGTCATGTACGCTGGTCACTACATTGGGGGCATGTATGTTGGTCACTGCATTGGGGGCATGTATGCTGGTCACTACATTGGGGGCATGTACGCTGGTCACTACTTTGGGGGCATGTATGCTGGTCACTGCATTGGGGGCATGTACGCTGGTTACTGCATTGGGGGCATGTATGCTGGTCACTGCATTGGGGGCATGTACGCTGGTCACTGCATTGGGGGCATGTAGGCTGGTCACTACATTGGGGGAATGGTATGCTGGTCACTACATTGGGGGCATGTACGTTGGTCACTGCATTGGGGGCATGTATGCTGGACACTGCATTGGGGGCATGTACGCTGATCTCTGCATTGGGGGAATGGTATGCTGGTCACTGCATTGAAGGGGGCATGTATGCTGGTCTCTGCATTGGGGGCATGTACGCTGATCTCTGCATTGGGGGCATGTACGCTGATCTCTGCATTGAAGGGGGCATGTACGCTGGTCACTGCATTGAAGGGGGCATGTACGCTGGTCACTGCATTGAAGGGGGCATGTACACTGGTCACTGCATTGAAAGGGGGCACGCTGGTCACTGTGCATTTAAATGGGGCACGCTGGTCACTGTGCATTGAAAGGGGGCACGCTGGTCACTCTGCATTGAAAGGGGGCATGCTGGTCTCTCTGCATTGAAAGGGGGCACGCTGGTCTCTCTGCATTGAAAGGGGGCACACTATACCTAAATTACTGAAGGCCCCTTTCACACTTTTGCAACCTCAAAGTCACGCAATTTTTTACAGCGTTTTTTGCCACAAAGCAATGCCTATTACATTTTTCTGTTTGCGCCCCCCCCCCCCCAAATTTTGAGCACCAACCGCCACTGTTATGGGAGCATAGATACCCTAAATGATTAATCTTGTGTGTCAGGGATATATATATATATATATATATATATATATATATATATATAATTTTTTTTATTATTATTTCTGGCTGTGCCCACAATAGGGAGATTCATCCTCTCTGTTTGCACTGGTGACTATTGTCTCTGAGACAGAAAGTAGTGGCAGATCCAAACTTTTATATTTGTCACCAGAATAGAAGGTGAGGGAAAATCTCATGATGTTGGTGCCTCAGCCTGTACCTTGTGACACCTGTCTTTGGAGAGATGTCCACTCTCTTCCTGTTGTGTTTCTGAAACAGAGCATAGAGGGAAAGCATGCTGTTGGGACACAGAAAATCGAATAAAATAAAGTTTTGGTTTTAGGTACACGTTAAAATAGAAGTATGACAAAGCTTTTTTGACCATGCTTCTCTTGTGGGTCACAGGAGTACATTTACTTTTGTAATCCTATGACCCAGAGTCAGTTTATAGCAGGCTATTTTCGGCTATCAGCTGAACAGGCAGAGCTGTGCCAGGTTTGAGAAGGATCCCTACGATATTAGTGTGATCTACTCAGCTGCCCTAATTAACAGTGCTTGACTGCCCAACTGGACACCTGCCTTTTAGCTAGTGGCTGGGAGACAGGAGCCAGCTGTTATTACCCCTTCCCCTGCCCAGCACACCAGCAGAGGGGCAGAGCGAACAGCAGTGCCTGACAGTTATTGTCCACTTGAAGCATACTGAGAACTGAGTTTTCAGTGGTCATGTAATCACTCAATTGGTGTGGGACAGCTGCACAATGGAGTTGAGTATAGGTTTTTGTTTTTTTCAAATTCCATACTTCCCCTTTAAGGCTGAACTCTGGGCAGATATAAAAGATACAAATTAATGTATCTCTGGGAGAAGGGAGGACAGATGAGCCCACACCGTCCAGAGAGCGGACCCAGCAGATTGAGATGGTTGACACTTAATACCGGAGCTGTATATGAGCTTTACTGCTGCATTGTGTTGTACCTTTGGATGTCGAGATTGGTTACAAGTGCATTTGATCCATGTCCACATCCTATGTGTGTGGAGCCAAGAGTATATTCTGAGTGGTTTTACCATAGCCTTTGTGGCCTGTCCATTAAGTTGGGGGCCCACTTCCTCTGGTAAGCAGCCCTTTCTCATTTACCTACCACGGGTGTCTTCCTCCTGCTCACCATATCTTGGGACTCAATCTTTTGGATTACAACTTTCCATCTACTATCCATTTTTGGGATTCATGACCCCTATGGACTTTCTGTTTTTGGTCTTGTTTTCATCACTGCACTCATGACCAATGTGATATATTTATTATTTTAGTTCTTTTTAGCGCTATACTATTTTGATACACAATGTATCTCTGTAACCAATACATCAGTAAATATATTTTTTTTAAATGCCAGCCATGTGAGAATTTGAATTTGACCTGGCATTAGCCCCTATACAGCAAGACTATAGTATAGAAAAAGGAATCAGTATAAGAAACCTATGTGCTGACAGGAAGCATGCTAATAGGAAGAGAAAGTAGAGTGGCAGATAGATGAGTTCATCACTGTGCTGCTTCTCCTTCCACTGTCCTGTCACAGGGTGAAGGACCTAGGCTCAGAGGAAAGGGTTAACCTCTTCTGCACGAACCGACGTAGGTCTACAGCGGTTGCGCGCGGGAAGCTAGGGGGCAGCGGTGAAGCAAATGCACAGGTGAGACGGCTACGATTGCCGCCTGACACCCGTGATCGCTCCCCGCTGAGAAAGAAGGACGGTTGGCTGTTGTAAACACAGCTGACCATCCTTCTCCCTGCAATGACCATAGAGCCCATGTGATCCTTCTATATAGGATCACATGTCTCTATGGTCATTTCACAAGCCACACCCCCCCCCCCCCAGTTAGAATCACTCCCCTAGGCTTACATTTAACCCCTTGATCACCCACAGGGTTAACCCCTTCCCTGCCAGTTTTATTATTACAGTAACATTTTTAGCACTAATTACTGTAGTAATGTCACTGGTACCCCCAAAAGTGTAAAGAATGTCAGTTAGCGGTCCGATCTGTCCGCTGCAATGTCGCAGTCCCGCAAAAAACGCAGATCGCCACCATTACTAGTAAAAAAAAAAAAAAAACAATAAAAATAACATCAATCTTTCCCCTAGTTAGTAGACGCGATAACTTTTGCGCAAACCAATCAAAATACGCTTATTGCGATTTTTTTTACCAAAAATATGTAGCAGAAAACAAATTGGCCTAAGATGTTAAAAAATTTTGATTTTTAAATTATTTTTTTTTGAGAATGTCATATAGCAGAATGTGAAAAATATTGTTTTATTTTCAAAATTGTCGCTCTTTTTATGTTTATAGCGCAAAACATTTTAATTGCACAAGTGATCAAATGCCACCAAAAGAAAGTAATATTTGTGGGAAAAAAAGGACATCAATTTTATTTGGGTACAGCGTCGCGCGACTTGTCCAATTGTCCATTAAAGTAATGCAATCGCAAAATAGGGCTTGGTCATTAAGGGGGCAAATCCGGTCTCAAAGTGGTTAAATGATGCTTGTCATCAGACTGAGGACATTTAGCAGCAGAAAAAGTACTGGAGGGGAAATCTCTGAATTAAAGGTGAATATTGCACCAAAAGCTTATTTTGTTGATTTATTTCCTAATGGGCTATTCATTTTTATCCAAACAAAATTAATTGAAAACTTTTTTGTAATATACAATATAAAAATATGTAAACTAAGTAATTATACAGTAAATGCGTTATGCTGAACAGTAGTAGGAATAACACATATAATTTAAGTTGCCCCTTCAGTGGCTGTCCTTGTATGAAATAAAAAATGCAACATGTATCAATCATCTGACAGTGAACATCAAATAACTGGGCAAAGCCCAAACACGTAGATATATAAGAGGGCATTAGGAGAATTCTAGAAGAAAAAGGAAAATAAAAAAGGGGGGCGTTGAAAGATAGTTTACTGAGCATGTTTAGTCAAGGTAGGAGGGTTTGTCAAGGATTTACAAAATGGAAAAAGGAGAAAAAATACACTGGTTAATGGAACCCTCCTTTCTAGATCTGGATCGACTACCATAGAGGGAAAGGCAAAACAGGGAAGAGAGAAAACAAAAAGGCCCCACGGAGTGCATGATGGCTTCTTGGGTTTGTATGAATTAATAGAAGGGGAGGAAAGAGATAGGCAGGTAAGGGACATTTTGAGGATATGAAGGAAAGACAGATCATCACAAGACCTCTCCGATGGGTGGACCCCCTCCAGTCCCCACACCCTCCTTGGATAGGTATTACATATGGATCATATACCAGAACCTTCATTAACTCCCCCAAAAGGAGGGAAGGGAGAAGCTATAGAATCGGTTATGTGGATAATTTACTTATTGAGACATTAGACCTGGGAGCCAGCAAGGCTTTGGTAATGGTCAGTGGTGTGGTAATGGAACCAGCATGCCTTAGTGGATGTGAATTTAGAGGGGGATTCTATTGCTAGACTGATGAATTCTTCCATGCCAGTGATTTTTTGCAGGCGTGTGAACCATTTGGAGAGTGAGGGAGTGTGAGTCGTGTTCCAATGAGTCGGTATGCGCAATTTTGCTGCGTTCACCGTGTGCATGGCGAGCAATTTATGATAGGCTCTATGAGGAAGAGACGTGTGGTAAAGAAGAAATTATGCAGGTTAGTAATCCAAGGTATAGGTTGTCACGTGAGAGATTACAGGATCTACTCCAGTCCAACAGGGGCTGATCATTTTTATCTTGTTATTTTTAATTGAAGGTTTGTTTTACACTATTTCTTAAATACCGTAAGGGATATTTGCATTACTTCAAAAGACATTTGACAGCTGCTACACTTTCTTTGCACTAAGACAATATTTAGGTGGATGCATATAGGAACAAGATTCTGATTTATCAAAGCTGGAGCCCATCTGGCCAGGGTTTGCAAATACTTTCAATAAATACGTAATGGGGATATTTTTAGGAAACTAAAAGCTAATTTCTTGCTAAACACAGTGAGGATCTTTACTGTAATTAATTTAAAAAATGCATGGATCCTTACTGTAATTAATGTATTTATAGTTTGAAGCTATACATAGAAACAAGATTTTCAAAACACAGCCTTAGGTTACTTAAATTCTCAACTCAGAGAAGATCTCCGGTTTAATATTTTATTAAAAAATCAATTGCCCAAGTATGTTAAAGGTAATAAATGCAGCTTCACCTTGTCTCCAGTGCTGTCCCCCAAATAAACTCTGCAACCAGTCTTCTTTCAAGCTCAATGATAGCCAGTCTTATTCAATACACTTCCTAGGACCCCACATGTCCATTGCCACACCACCTGGGGTGCTTTACCAAGTAGGCCTGGGCTTACAATAGTAAGCCCTGCAGTATTGAAGGCTAATGTTGCTTGAATATTATTCTCTTTGATTCACAGGCAGTTAGCTAGTAAGCAGGCTAAAGCATTTAGTAGGTCCTATCCCGACTGTGAGGGATGGGGTTAATGCTTTATCAGTCTTTTAGTCTGGGTCCAGCCCACTTGCCCTGTGTAGTATAAATTGGGACAGTGGTCCGATTCAGAGAGTCACCCCAAGGGAGTCCAGGGAGCCGTCTTCGGCCTGGTACCATAGAGAGACGCAAGAGAGGGAGAAACTAAGGAGTTCCAGTGAAGCCTTGGGTTGCAAGACCTGGAAGGGATGGAGACAGGCAAAGAGACCCACAGGGGAAGGAGCATGCCACCCATCTTGGCTTATAGCAGAGATATTTAACTGAGGGTTCACCTTAAAGATACCAGTGCTGGATAAATGCCTCTGAAGGAATTTCAGGTATGCCAGGGCAGCACACAAGCCTGTAGCCATAGTTAGAGAGCTAGGTTGGACTGTTGCACTTTATCTAAGTAAAGCGTTTGAAAGTTTGCCCTTGCCTGGTCTTAGGTCATTAAAAGAGATGTATAGCTTTTGTTTTTTGTTATGGATCCTACTTACCTAGGTGGATGCAGCATGGGTCCGATCCTGCATCTGTCCCCCCGCGGCTCTAACAATGAGAACTGAGCAGTCTAACACCAAAGATCGCTCGCAGTCAGTCAGCAGCTCTCTGCTCTGCCCCCCCCCCCCCCCCCCTCCACGCTCACTGGAGCACTGGGCTGTGGAGGGCGGAGGGTGCAGAAGGAACTGCACTCTTGGGATCTACAGAAGAAGTACAGCCAAATGAGCCTTGCTTGTACTTCTCCTTTAAAGAGGTGTTTTTTAAGTAATCGACACACACCAAATTTACAGAGTGGGTCTTAACACATTGGGGTATAAAGATGTCAGCATGGAATGGAGTAATGTGAAGACACATGTAGTTGCCAAGAGTAATGGAAGTATAATAAACAGCCTGTCGATAATGTGTACCTGTTATAGGTGGAATGGACTTTAGCAGCGAGGAAGATGTTGTCGATACTCTTTACACCAGCAGTCTGTCTCCCATAGCAACTGGAGCGGATTGCACTACAGAGCTTCCCCATCCTGTACAGAGGTATGGAGGTTCAAGAGTTATGTTGAGTGCACATGTGGAGCCTGTGCAGAGTGTACAGGGGGGGGGGGGGGGCCCACTCCGCTACTTGGGAGTGGGTTTAGTAACACTTTAAATTAATCTTAATACTATTTCCAGCGCAACACTTCTATGCACTATAATCCCTCATTAATCATATGGGAAATTGTGTGTTATTTTCTATTATTAAACCATATTTCAAAAACACAAAGCAAATAACATAGAACATGATATGCATAAAATGCTATGTACCAAACCTAAATGAACACACTGTGCAGATCAGAACCTTAAACAGGGTAAGCTCCCGTTAGTGTGAACACTCATAACCTGTGTAGTCCATATACACTTTCCAACCACAATCTTCCCACTCTTTATTTCATAATAGCACTCCCATGTGTCACTTTAACCACTTCAGCTCTGGAAGGCTTTACCCTCTTAATGACCAGGCCATTTTTTTGCGATTCGGCACTACGTTACTTTAACAAAAAATTGCGCAGTCGTGCGACGCTGTACCCAAATACAATTGATGTCCTTTTTTTCCCACAAATAGCGCTTTCTTTTGGTGGTATTTGATTACCTCTGCGGTTTTTAGATTTTGCGCAATAAACAAAAAAAAAGTGACAATTTTGAAAAAAAAAACGCCATATTTTTTACTTTCTGCTATAAAACATTCCCAATAAAATTTTTTAAAAAATCTATTTTTTTTATCAATTTAAGCCAATTTGTATTCTGTTACATATTTTTGGTAAAAAAAAAATTTTTTAGAGGGACTGCAACATTGTGGCGGACAGATTGGGCCCCTAACTGACATTTTTGACACTTTTTGGGGACCAGTGACATTAATGCAGTAATCAGTGCTAAATAATATGCACTGTTACTGTATGAATGACACTGGAAGGGAAGGGGTTAACACTGGGGGTGATCAAAGGGGTTAATGTGTGCCTAAATATGCTTACTGACTGTGTAGGGGAATGGTTCTGTGACAGGCACAGAGAGATTGGGGTTTCAGCTTAAATTAAACTTCTGATCTCTCCCTGCCTGTCTGACAGAAGACTCGCCTGCTTTGTTTACATAAGCAGGTGGGTCTTCTGTCAGTTTATCTGATGGTCGCGGGAGGCCGGCGGCAATCGCCGCCGCTCCTCCCGCGGCCCGTCTCCCGCTTGGCGCACTGCCGAGACCTCATGTACGAAATCACCTAGTAATACTACGGAGGGCGGTCGGCAAGAGGCTAAATAAAACAAAGCTCATTTTGTGCATTTCCAGTGTGCTGAACCTTTACTCAAGGTATACTCTGACCTTAATTCTAGGACCCATTGAAACCAAGTCCAAAATCATTTTATCCACTTCAGGGGTTAGGTAGGTATTCCAGCTCCCTTTGGCAATAATTTATTTCACGTCCAGGATTTTTTTCTTCTTCTGTTCTGTAGAAAGTGATGTAGACCATGTCACTGCTGTCACACTGACTCCGTTTTCTTCCCTGATGTGTGCTCTTCAGCAGGACTTGTGCTGCTGACAGGTTTCTATCTCTTTCATCACACAGCGTACCAACATTTCTGGAGGCTCCAACAGCTATCTATAGCGGTCTATGGATGTTGTGATCCCTCTATGTGTCTATGTGTCATGCATCAGGACATTGTGATTGACAATAGATTTACAACAAAGGACTTTTCTGGGTATTTTAAAGACATTTTCAAATATTTCAGTTTCCTTATTTCTAGGTGATACATCTTTTTGTGAATGAGTAGGGGTACTGTGTACCCATTAGTCATTCGTGTGTGTGTGTGTGTGTGTGTTGGGCGTCAGTATCTGGGGAACCTCTATTTTTTTAAGAGGGCTTCCAGATTCTGATTAGCCTCCCTACCTGTAGACATCCACAACTACTTTGTAGTGTTGTGGGGAAAAGGCCCTTGTCTTCGTCAACATGGGGACCCCTGGCAAGACACCCCGACCCCATGTTGAGTGCTTGTTCGTTTGATGCTTGTTACCACCCCTTTTCCTGGCCAGACAGGCTGCTTACTCATATTTAAGTAATTGTGAACAGAGAATGGTATAGACACTTTCTAATAAAGTTATCACTATGCAGGAACCAAAACTGATTTTACTTAGTTTCAGAAATGATGTTCATGTAACCATGCATCACTTCTGCCTAATTTTGGGGAGTGGGGTTACAGGACACTGGGCAGACACACAGTGTGCCTGTATTCCATTGTCTATTCAGCATGGGGCAAGATGCAGGTTGTGATTTGGAGGGGTTGTGTGCCACAGGCAGGCTGTGATTGGTTGGAAATGTGTTGGTTAAACAAACTACCCAATAAAGGCATGCTGTACCTCTGAATGGCTAGCCAAAGCATGAAAACTGATCACAAAATCACAGATCAGCTTCTCTTTTTTGTGAGGTCAGTTTAAAACACATAGATACTTCAGTTGGAATAGGTACATGAAAACAATAGGGATTATCATTTATAAAATATACATATGTGAACACACAAATAGAAAAAAAATATTTAGGGTAACATATACTTTAAAGCAAAATGAAAGGCTGATTTTTTTATTTTTTTAAACATGTCATACTTACCCCCTCTGTGCAGTGGGTTTTGCACAGAGTGGTCTGCATTCTCCTCTTCTCGGGTCCCTCACTGGCTCTTCTGGCCCCTCACTACTACCGAGTGCCCCCACAGCAAGCAGCTTGCTATGGGGGCACCTGAGCAGGTTTGCTCCCGATCCACTGCTCTGCGTGTCCAATCACACACACAGAGCCGCTGCTCGTCCCACCCCCTCCCTCTCCTCATTGGCTCACTGCCTGTGATTGACACATTGATTGGGTTTGGCATCTTAAGTTCTTTGAAATTCGCTTAACCCTGCTTGAACCAAACCCAGGGCGGCTCAGGTCATGCGAGTTTGGGGTGGAGGAACTGGCCTCAACCTTGTGGACAGCCTTCCCAGAAGAGTTGAAGCTGTTATAGCTGCAAAGGGTGGGCAAACTTAATATTGAATCCTACGGACTAAGACTGGGATGTCATTAAAGTTCATGTGCGTGTAAAGGCAGGCGTCCCAATACTTTTGGAAATGTAGTGTATGTGTCTCTTGCCTCTACCATTTAAAACTGATCTTATATGGTCCACAACCAAAGTTTCTGGTTTCTGGCAAGTTTGACTGGAAATCTTTTGAGTGCAAAGCAGGGCCGGTGCAAGGATTTTTGGCGCCCTAGGCAAAATAAAAATTGCCGCCCCCCCACATATGCTCGTTAATGTGCGGCACAATGCACATTAGTACACATACACTTCCACAAGCCTAAAACGTTTTACTATTGCACTAAACTTCAGTCTGTTACCGTCAGACCATGTAGTGTAGTACACTACACATGCACTTCCATAACATGATGGTATGGAAGAGTATGTGTAGTGTACTGCACTTCATGGTCTGACTGTAACAGACTGAAGTTTAATGCAATAGTAAAACATTTTAGACCCCAACACATTACTAATGTGTTGGCCTAAAACAATTTACTATTGCATTAAACTTCAGTCTGTTACAGTCAGACCATGTAACAGGGGGTGTGTGGCAGACTGGCAGTTTAAATTTAAACTTGTGCCGGCGCCGCTCTCTCCCTCTCAGTGCTCCCACCCCCCCATCCCAAATTGCTAAAGGGGTTAAAACCCCTTCAGTGAGTGACTTACCTAGCTCGGCGGAGTCGACTCTGGGTCAGACTTTCCCGATCTCCTTTGTCGCGCATGCGCATTAGGTCTCCCCCCCGGCTGACGTCGTCGGCAGGGAAAACCTAATGCACATGCACGGCACCACCTCAATGCTTTCCTATGAAGATTTTGCCATTTAATAAAAAACTTTATTAAAAAAGAAACACACTTACATGGCAAAAGGTCCCAGCTGAAGCCTGATAAGGAGAAACGCGTCGGGGGGGGGGGGGGGAGTAGCCACGCCGTCACAACACACCACGTGTTCCGCACTGCAGGCGGTCATGATCGCTACACTTGGAACCATTGTTTATGCCCAGTTCCTTCCATTTGCCATGTAAGTGTGTTTCTTTTTAAATAAAGTTTTTTTAAAAGGATAATGCACTATTGCCACTTTATATCTTTTGTTATGGGGGAGCTACATTAGAGTACAGTATCGCCAGCCACATTGGTGAGTTGGATATGGTGGAGTGGAGAAACATTCAGCCCACGCATTGAAGCCGCCATTGGATACCTTCTATCTGGTGCATCCGTATAAACAACAGTGGTTTATGCCTACCCTCTACATACTTCTGGTAAGAAGTTTGCACTACCACCGAGGTGTCACTTGATTTCATTTGTTCACGTGTGGAAAGTGCTTATTCACCAATTAGGCTCACTGTTTAGTGTTATCTGGTAAGAGGCTATTTCTTCTATTTCACCCTCACATATCGGTCTAAGATTAGCAAGATTGAAGATCCACTATTGATGAAAGCTTGATCTTTGGCTATTTGAGATTATCTGGATCAATTGGAGGACTTTATATATACAGTATATTTTTTCACGATTGTTATAAATTATATGTTTTTGCATAAAGAATTTTGACATATGGTTTTTCACACTGTATGAAGATCACCATAATATTTGGGTCATCCCAGATGTCATATGTTTAATATTTATGATTGTGTTGAGCACACTATACCTTTTTTTCACAAATACTTTACAGTTAAATTGCATTTTGTTGGCCTTAAGCTCCATACACACTAGACGGGCAAAAGGTATCCCATATAGACCATGGGACAAGGAGGCTATGAAATCGGCTTTAAATTGGCAGAGAGAAAAAAATGTATCAGTAAAAAATATTTTCCATTGAATACATTTATTCATAAAATGTTGTCACACAAACACAACACATTGTTTCATAACTGCTGCAAAATAAAAGAGAAGACAAGACAAGACGTAACAATTACACAAATAAACTACCGGCCGGAATGCTGCTTGCTTTATAAAGGGTTAATCACAGCTTCGCCGTATGAACCACATGAGTGGAAAAGGTTTCCCTATAAAAAAAACAAGTACCCCAGAGGTTTGGGTTTTAAGATTTTAAGATTTGAAAATGAAAGGATATGTCCACTGTCTTATATGGATTGGGGATAACGGAGTGGAAAAAATTCACTTAGATGGTTTTGATATCTGGCACAAAAATGTCATTAATTGTGGAACGTTAAGCAGTTCCTTATCAAAGTCTACAAATAGCAGAATAACTTTCCTCATGGGAATTCTCGAGCAATAAAAGTTTTATATTCATCTTCCACTATAAGGCCCATTTCACACTTGTGCAACTTAAAAGTTGCGTGATTCTACCGCAAATTTGTTACCGCGATTTTGACTGGACTTGAAGCAATGCCTATGTCTTTGGACCTCAAAACGCATTCAAATCGGCCAAAAGTAGTGCAGGGACTACTTTGAAGTCGTTGCGACTTGAAGTCGTACAGATATGCACGATACTCATTGGAAATCATGGAGAACAACTTGTCATGCGACTTTGCAGCTTCAAATCGCTGGACAAGTTGCACAAGTGTGAAAGGAGCCTAATGGGCCATACACACTATAAGATTTTCTGAAGACTTTTTCCTTTAGACCACGGGTGTCCAACCTTTTGGCTTCTCTGGGCCACATTGAGTGTAGAGAAATTTTCTCGGGCCGCATATAAAATATATACTATAGTTAAGGTAGATAGGCAATAAAACGCTGCCGTGCCCTTCCCACGGCGCCGCGCCCCCCCCCCCCAGCACTAATTCAACACAACTAGAGGATGATCAAAAATGAAATGCAATAAGTATACAGAGGTTTACTTCTTCTGGGAGATATTAACCACTTGCCGGCTGCCACACGACTATTTACTGCGGCAGTCTGGCTCTCCTGGGCAAACCAACGTAAGGCTACTTCGCTCACCCAGGAGCCTCTAGGGGGCGAGCGCGCGCCACCGGAAGCGAGCGCTCCCGCCCCCGCTCGTTCCCGCACATCCCCGCGCGAGTGACCGGCGGCTCCGATGTCCGCTGGTCATTTGCAATCTCCCACTGGAGAGGGAGAAAGGCAGGCGGCTAATGAAAACAAAGCCGCCTGTCATTCTCCCTGGTGTAACTGCAGAGATCATACGATCCTACTATGTAGGATCGTATGTTTCTGTTGTTACATCACAAGCCACGCCCCTTTACAGTTAGAATCATGCCCCTAGGGACACACTTAACCCCTTGATCACTAATAAAGTTAACCCCTTCCCTGCCAGTGTCATTTTTACAGTAACAGTGCATATGTATAGCACTGATTACTGTAGTAATGTCACTGGTACCCCCAAAAGTGTCAAAAATGTTAGTCAGGGGTCTGATCTGTCCGTGACAATGTCGCAGTCCTGCAAAAAAAAAAAAAAAAGAAGATTGCCGCCATTACTAGTTAAAAAAAAAAAAACAATAAAAATTTGATAAATCTTTCCCTTAGTTAGTAAATGCAATAACTTTTGCGCAAACCAATCAAAATACAATATTATTGCAATTTTTTTTTTTTACCAAAAATATGTAGCAGAAAACAAATTGGCCTAAAATGTTAAGGAATTTTGATTTTTACATTTTTTTGGGGGAATTTCATATAAAAAAATGTGAAAAATATTGTTATTTTTTCAAAATTGTCGCTCTTTTTTTGTTTATAGCGCAAAAAGTAAAAATCACACAGGTGATCAAATACCACCAAAAGAAAGCTCTGTTTGTGGGAAAAAAAGGACGTCAATTTCATTTGGGTACAGCGTCACAGGACTGCGCAATTGTCCGTTAAATTCACGCAGTGCCGAATCGCAAAATAGGCCCTGCTCTTTGAGCAGGAAAATCCTCCGGGGCTAAAGGGGTTAAAGGAATACTCTAACCACCATTACTACTGCAGTGATTTGAAGTGGTCATGGTGGGAGGAGCCAGACACTGCACATACTGGGATAATTACAGTTATGTACTGGGGGATAGTTGCACCCCTAGCACATATGACTTAAACAGCCAGAAAATGTCATGTCCTTATTCATACATGTATGAACAAGGACATGACATATTATGACAAAACACAATTGGTTATTAAAAAACATATTGCAACAATTTACACACGCTAATGCACATACCTTTTTTTACTTATTTTGTAGACTGCTGGTGGGTACTGCTGGTCATGCGGGTACTGCCACTGCTTCCTGTATGGCTCCTGTCACAGGCGGAGTGCATTTCATATCATTCCACCTGTGACAGAGCCGGAACTATACAGGAAGCAGCGGCTCTGTCACTGACTGCAGACATCTTAAGTCTCCCGCAGTAGCCGGGAGATCGCATGGCACTTGCAGCCCAGTGCGTGCCCATCCAATGCAGCCTAAACAGTGCCCATCCAATGCAGCTTCACCAGTGCGTGCCCATCCAATGCAGCCTGATCAGTGCCCATCAAATGTAGCCTCACCAGTGCGTGCCCATCCAATGCAGCCTTACCAGTGCATGCCCATCCAATGCAGCCTGATCAGTGCCCATCAAATGTAGCCTCACCAGTGCAAGCTCATCCAATGCAGTCTGCAATGAAGAGAGAGGAGAGCCGCTTGATTACACAGAGCGGGGAAGTCCCGCTTACCCGGCGACCGCTGTCATACGAAGTCCTGCCTTCTGGACCAGCTCCTATGATAGACATCACCAATGTGCTGTCTATCACAGGAGCCAGTCAAGGAGGCAGGACTTCGTATGAGGAGGAGATCCCCCCCTCTGTTTGTAATCCAACGGCGCTCGCCCCCCCTCCTCCCCTCCCCACCAAGGTGGCCTCTGTCTACAGTTATTTGGAAACCGATGTGGCCGTGCCCCCGACTCGACTTCCTTCCACCCCAGCAAAAAAAAAAAAAATTGTCAGGGGGCCGCATTGCCTGCGGTTCTGGGCCGCATGCGGCCCCCGGGCCGCAGGTTGGACATGCCTTACCAAAACCATATAATATGAGGTCAAACCTAAACACTTTCAATTTGTATGCAATCTGGCAGGCCCTTGCACTACATAGAAAAGGTAAATATGAAGGAAATCTACCAACAAAAGTGTTTGGATAGTGTGTATCCAGCTTAAGTGCTGTTATAACAATTCTATGATAAATATCGTTGTTTGTAGCATAATAAACAGTTCCTTGTCCCAGTTCACAAATAGTGGAGAAAGTTGTTTCCTCCTCATAGGAAATCCCAAACAATAAGAAACTTATAAACACTTTCCACTATGGATGTATTGTAGCAATCATATGAATATGCACTTGGAATCTAGCAGCATTGCACCTGGGATCTAGCAGCGTGGTAATAGTTCATTTACTTGCAAGAAATTAAGCTGAAATAATTGGAACCACATCGGTACATAGATGCAATCTGTTGAGGCTTCCTTATATCGTTTAGTCAATAAATTACCTTCTGCTAGTGCTAGACGATGTTGCTGCCTTTTTCCCCCCTTCCAGTAAATGTGGACTTTTGAATTGGATTTCAGTGTTGTATACTCGTCATTCATTACCAATTTGTGAATGTCAGAGAGGTAATGTGAAACACTCAGCAGTCCGCCATCTGATGGGCATATGAGTTGCGGTGACGTCATATGGTGACGTCAACGTCTTTTGCAGGGGAATTGTTCATTCATTAGCCCCTTTTTTTGACACTTGATTTGTAACCATACACACTAGACACTCTGGCAAAGAAAAAAACATGAATAAAAAACACTAATATTACGTGTTATTTTGCCAGTGTTTTTGCAGTGTTTAGTAGCATTTTGAAGTGTTTAGCAGTAGTAGCGTTCTTGTTAAGGAGCGGGCGGCCACCGGCCTCCTTAACAACCAGTGAATAGCTGAATGTAAACTTTGGGACTGGTATGGATTTTAACGGGAGCCCCCACACCAAAATTAAAAAGAAAAATGGCATGGGGCCCCTCCTAAAAATCTATACCAGACCCTTATCTATGCATGCAGCCTGGCAGGTCAGGAAAGGGGGGGGTGAGTGACCCCCCTCCTGAACTATACTAGGCCACATGCCCTCAACATTGGAGGGTGTGGATGTTAATGAGGGAAAGAGCCCTGTGGTTGTCGGGGTGCAGGGGGTGACTTATGGAAATCTGGAAGCCCCCTTTAACAAGGGGGCTTCCAGATCCCACCCCCCATGCAAATTAGTATAAAACTGTTACGGATTTGGTGGGGATCCCGCAGTTTTTTTTTTTTTTTGGCATGGATTCCCCTTAAAATCTGTACCAGACCCGAAAGGACCAGGTATTGATTGTGGACCCCACACTGGGTTTTTTTTTCTCAATTTTTATTGCCAGCAATTCCTTGTTTACATTCAGCTTTCAGCTGATGAGTCATCTGTTGTTAAGGACACGGCTTTACATTGGTTGTTAAGAACACTGGGAGGCCACTGGCTAAGAAAAAAAGTGCTGGAAACTGGTGGTTAACAGTGTTTAGAAGCGTCTAGGAGCTGTCAGATTTTGGCAAAATTCTCCCAAAAACGCAAAAAAAAAAAATAGTTTTATGTTTCTAGAAGCTGAAGCTTAAAAACACTATTAGCCTAAAATAGTGTGCATGGACACATAGGATAACACTATTTGCTTCTAGGGCTATAAAACAAAAGCAGTTGCTAGGAGCTTAAAAAATATAAGCTATCGGGCATGGAGCCTTATTGTAACAAGATAGGTAGGTAACCCTCAGGTACTGATGGGACTTTAAGGGCAACTGAAGTCAAAAGGAGGTAAATACTGTGTTATATAAAACAGATATATTTTTTATTCGCTCATACATGAAAAAGGTGTATATATCACTAATATATAATAAAAACAAGTTGTGACACCTCAAGTTGTGGCACAGCGAATCTTCTTCATGCATCTTTGATTATATACACATGCTATTCCTAGGGATGAATGCAATACTCTATGTGACCTTCTCTAAAAAAAAACGCCCCTGAAGAAAGGGTTGAACCCTTCCTGAAACGTGCCGGTATACAGAGAAGACAGTGTCACTGTATTGCTCACACCCTTTTAAAGCGTAGCTCCACTTTTGTTGAGAAAAAAATATTCCCCTCTGGGTGATCTCTGTACATTGCATGGGTTTTAACAAACTTTGTTGCAGATTCTTACCATTTGTTATTCTGAAGAAATCCCTGTTTGTTCCTCTGTGCCTCTATTCTGAGTGGGTCAAATGGGAGTGGTTTTAATAATTATCCATCAACTGTGGCAACTGCAGGGCTCTAATGAGGAAATCTGCTGGGCCTGCATCCATTTAGATATATTCCTATTGGGAGTATCTCACCAAAAATGACATTTTTGCTGTAGAGGATGCCAGAAATCTGACTTGTATCTTAGTGCAGACTTCTGGAACAAGGAAATGGAAGTAAATGATGTTTCTGGGGTTTGGGCAGTACACATTCTGTGTACAGAACAGCTCCAGGTAGCCATATTGCATTGCATTTTCAGAAAATTTCAACAGCTGCAGATTGAAAAGGAAAGGTCATTTTTGATAACATTAAATTACAATATGATTTGTATAGCAATTGTATACGCTATATTGTTTTTTCTTTATTTGCTATTTTTTTCCCCACCGAAGTGGAGTTACCCTTTAAAGCAAGCTGTTTCATCATTGATGACTTGTTTTTTTTTATATATTGGTGATGTATGCACCTTTTTTCATGTATGCAAAAATAAAAACTATATGTTTTCTATAACACAGTTTACCTCCTTTTGACATTTGTTGCCCTTAAGGTCCCATCAGTACCTAGGGGTTACCTACCTACCTACTTTGCAACAATCTAGGGATGTGGGCAACAATTGATGACTTTCTATGGTGGTTTATTTTTTGTACTTATTGTAACAAGTGACACTGTGTACTGTTTGAGATTCCATTGGATAGACCAGCATTTGTTTACTTTTTATTGGTGAGTGTTTCTTTTATTCCATTTATTTTTGGTATGTGGTTTCCAATGTTTGGGGAACCTGGGGAGGTGGTAGGGGTAAAAGAGTGCTTTGTATATTTCCTTTTTATGTATGTGTAGAAAACTTTCAATACAAAACGATTTGATTAAAAAAAAAGTTCTCATGATAGTTGTAATACAGCATGATAATAGGAAACTCTACAGGTCATAGAGACAGAATGTTGGCTTGCTGTCAGTAAGAGCATCTAAGGATACTAATGATGTAATTGACTCACGCTCAAGTTTTGGCATATGACACAGCTTTAAAATGTTTCACATTAGACTCCACAGAAATAGATTATTTGTTGTCACAATTGCGTGATTCCCAAGAGACAATATTATTTTAAGTGAAACTATAGATATTTATAAATCAAACATAAAAATAGCAAGAAATGCAATTTGTGAACCATACGGTAAACTAATGCATATTTCATGCTGACGCTCAGGCCAACTACACGTCTCAAACTGTTCCAAAATGATTTCCTTTTTGTAACTGTTTGTGTTGTTTTACACTTTTATCATTATTCATATTACATTATTATACGTATTAACCCTGAATGTACTGCCCCAGCCCATTTAGGCAACCTAAGGGTACAATGTGTTACCACACAGCAGCTGGTTTTCAATGGGATGCCAGCAGTGCCAATTTGCCGATTGTGGGGCATCGCACTGTTCACATGTCACAAAGTGACATTTCATTAAGTTCTTTTGGCTGCCACATGGTGCGAGGGGGTAGATTGCCTAACATTGCCCTGCGCTGTGGTGTGAACTGGCCAGGTAGGAAACAAAAGCATTTTATCTTCTCTTGTTGTGGGACTACAGTGGGATTGTGCTGGAATAGCCATCCAACACAGTCCTACTGTACCTGTTGTGAATCTACCCTGAGTTTTTTTGCACCAAAGCATCAAAGTGCAAAACTGCAGTTTTGCAAATCAAGACACCACACTGTAACAACAAGGCAAAAATTATCCAGCACATTATCTAGTTACTCAGCACAATCATACCTATTTGAATAGTTGTACCATTTAGGTACACAACAGATATTTTTATTGCATACATGTACAAATAAATGTGAAGCCGCACTGCTTCGTCAAGGCATCTCTTCCGAATATTATTTGTGGATGAGACTCCAGTATTCAGGTGTGGGCGTAAGGCACAGGTGCACCGTCCAGCCTTGCTCCTGACAGCATGTAGCACAAGAGGCTGACAGCTGCTGTGGTTGGAGGCAGCTGAGTGGTGCACCTAGCAGTACTAATGTTTAGGGCAGTATGTGGTCAGAGATGAATGCTCAGAATGCAGACTGCTTGCATTCTGGGCTATTGTCCCTCAGGGCATATTGCCCTGAATACAAGTAGCATTTGGTGACCCATCCAGCCTCGCCAGCTGCAGTAGCTATTAGCCTCTCATAGAATTTTAAAGGCTGTCAGCAGCATGGCTGGATGGGTCATCTGTGCCTTCCACTAGCGCCTAAATGCCAGAGTCTTATGCAACTGGGGTAGTAGTAAACAATATGTCATTTCCTGGCATCATTGTTTACTGCTGTGTGATCTCTGTGATTGGTCCTTTACCTTGTGATCTCTGTGACAAATCACAGCAGCCCTGTACCATGAGATAGCTGTGGTCAATCACAGCTATCATAGTGGCTGAAGGAATGCAACCAGAGGGAGTAAAAAATGATTGCTTTTACATCCATCACTTTAGAGCTTTGTCCCTGCTTCTGTTTTAATCACCACCAAAAGAAAGCTCTATCTGTCACAAAAAATTATAAACATTTAAAACGGGTACTGTGTTGCATGGGTACTGTGTTGTAATTCTCATTCACAGTGTGACAGCATTAAGAAATGAAAAAAGGCCTGGACTGAAAGGGGGTGATTTGAAGTGGATACAATCCAAGAACTGACATCTTGAAAGCTCTTGTTTCTGTGCCTAGTGTCTCTTCTATTAACATTACAGGTTATACAAAGTGGAAAAGAGGACAGCTTCTATTGCATCGATGCATTAAAAACTGTTTTTTCTCCTGGTTCAGATCTGCTTCCCTGCAGTATACTAAGGAATAGTAATAGTCTCAAATAAATTATATATACCACTAGGCACCAACAGTACTAAAGTATGCGGCCTCTCGGTGGGTGGGCTTCGGTGCTGAGAGGCTGCATATTTGCATACCAACTTGCAGACACAGCTGTGCCAGGAGAGTGCGCCCTGCATGCTCCCAGCACAGTCACTGGTCGGCTAACAGAAAGCTTATGTGACCGTTGTGACAGCCAATTATGGCTATCACATAATCATAAACCCCACCTCTCGGCATCTGAAATCCCTTAAAGGGCCAGGAGGTGCCAGTGCAAAGGGATTAAACATATATTTTTGAAATTCTGCCTGTTATGGCATAAGGACGATGGCTGCTGTGTGGTGGTACCTAGGGTGTGTGTGCTCCAATTTCTTGTATGGTGCCTCAGGTGTCAAGACTGTGAACACCAAATTACTTTATTGTTGAACATTTTCTATTGTTGCCCATCTTATTTGCTATGTGAACCTATAACCCTCCTCCTCCCAGTTGCGTACATCTGCTATGTCCACGTGCATTTTTAAATGGTAAGGGAAGACCAGGTGTGTGTCTGCATGTCTGCTGCTTCCTCCAGCACCTCTGTGTTCCTGTCTAATGGGTCATACACACTATAAGATTTTCTGAAGACTTTTTCCTTTAGACTTACCAAAACCATATAATATGAGGTCAAACCTAAACACTTTCAATTTGTATGCAATCAGGCAGGCCCTTTCACTACATAGTTGAAGGTACTGTAAATCTAAGGGAAATCAAAGAACAAAAGTTGTATAGTGTGTATCCAGCTTTACACTGTAAGAGCTTGTTTATAGCAGCCTGCCCGGGATCTAAACCATATAACATGCGTTTGCTGGTGTTACAATGTGTAGGGCCTGCAATGTGTTGTTACAATGCATCACACTTTTTACGGCTTCAAACTTTGTTGAATTATTACACTATGTCACAAAAAATGTATTTAACTCTACACTGTGCATGCTGTGTTGCATTGAAAAGCTGCATACATGCTGCATTGTTACACAGTACGTGCCAACTGCACTTGTATGGTGTGCACAGAACACAGAAAAAGTTATTTTCTATATGCTCTTGCATTGATCTTTGCATATCTACGCAGCTCAATGGACAGTATGTAAATGAGCCCTACAGTGTTTTCTTTGCTTTCACAAAAGGTGTTTCCCAAAGCAGCCAATACACATGTACTCACAGAAGAGTACAGTCAGACAAGTGAAGTTGGAATAGGTCTGAAATTTTTTTTTTGTAGCAGAATGGGTTGTTCCCCTCTGGTTATATTAAAAGGTTTCATTGCGTAGAGGAGTCCTCTTTCTAAAATATACATAAAGCAACCAAATAAGCCTAAGTAAATCAATTCTCAAATATCAACACAGGTTTTATTAAATACTGAATTAAACATCTACTTGTGCTTTGTAAATGTCCCCGCATACATTCCATTTTAGTTAGCAAAATGGTGCAATTGTGTTAATGTTTTACATAAATGGTAAACACTTGTCACAGGCAAATTCTCCAGATAATGTCATGAAATATGTTAGGGTATTATATATATATATTATATATATTATATATTATATATATATATATATATATATATATATATATATATATATATATATATATTAGGGACCATGTCCCAATTTTGTTATATAAAGAGAACTGGCCCACCAGGTTATTCTCTGTCCTAGACACATCTGTCTGAAAAATGCCTTATGAAAGCAAACGAGTTATGATATATATATTTTTTAATTCTACTAGATAGAAAGGAAACATCCTTCCGTAACAAAGTAGATTTGGATGTGAAGCTCATCCTGTTGAATCCCTGAAGCAGCAATTCCATTTTTAGACAGAAGTGAGGTCTCCAACCTTTGTCAACTCCTACGGCACTGCTCTAACAAGTAGCACTGAAAGGTATCAAAAACATGTTGTTAATAGAGTTTAAAATTATCATGAAAACACAGAGAACATTTATAACTGGCTGTATGCTTATGGAAATTGTTCAATGTAGTAAATGTTTAAAGTATTAGGGCTCTTTCACACGGCAGCTCCGTGTGTCCGCAAATCATCCTATTTTTTTGCGGATGATTTGCGGACATAATGTAAGTCTATGGCATTGCGGATGTCAGCAGAATACCATCCGCTGACATCCGATTTTCCTCCTTTCAGTTCTGTTCCGTTTTTTAGAACGGAACAGAACCCTATTTTTCCTCCGTTCAAAAAACGGAAAGGAAGGAAAATCGGATGTCACCGGTGTCATCCGCTGACATCCGCAATGCCATAGACTTACATTATGTCCGCATATCATTCGCAAACGGATGGGATGATATGCGGACATACGGAGCGGATGACACAAATGTCATCCGCTCTGTGAAAAAAAAAAAAAGTCCCGCAGCGGAGCTTTCACACGGAGCGGCCGTGTGAAAGAGCCCTAAAGCTCCTGATGAGAAAGTAACACCAATGTAAAATAAGGGCCACATGCCTCTGGCACTGCACAGGGTCCACTATTTGATAGCAAAACAGCATAACTACAGCTGGACTATGATAGCCTCCTGTGCTGCCACACCTCATCACAGAACACGTTGGCTGATGCCTAATAACTGAAGAAATTAAAATCAGCACAAAATTGGAGATATCCATATTGGCCGATAAAAATTCTCAGCTCATTTTTCCATGTTGCTGTTGGCACCAATGCTAATTATGTAATTATTTTCTGTTTGCTCATTTCATTAATATTTCCACTGTCTTTTTCTTGGGTGAATTAGACTTTTTAGCTGAAACATCATCACCACCAGCAACTAGGACCTGGTGAGAGGCCTTATAATGAAGAGAGTAATTTAGACAAAAACACATACTTCTTTTTTCTATTCCTATTATTGCAAAGTGCAGCATTCAAACAAATGAATACGTCACACACTTTCAATTTTGGAACTAACAGGAATGCCAATAATGAATTACAGATGTTTGTCTATAATGTGCAGTCACTGCAAAGCACTTTGAAATTCCTGATTGATCAGTCATTTATCATTACATGTACAATCAGCAAAAATTCAGGCTGCAAGTACAGGTATTAGGGATACCTTAAGGCCCCTTTCACACATACGTACGGACCGTTCATTTCACCAGTTCAGTCACATTTTTTGTCATCAGTTTTTTTCAGCCAATTTCAGTTTTTCATCCGTTGTAATCAGTTTTTCATCCTTGGTCATAAGTTTTTCATCCTTTGTCATTCATTGTCATCCGTTTTCATCTGTTTTTCGTCCAAACCGTTTTTTTAACGGATGAAAAATAGGGCTTTAAAAAAAACGGATGTTGATCTCTTGGGCATTGAGTTCACCAGAGTTTCACAGGTTGCCACTGGAGTCCTCTTCTACTCCTCCATGAGGACATCACAGAGCTGGTGGATGTTAGAGACCTTGCGCTCTCCCACCTTCCGTTTGAGGATGCCCCACAGATGCTCAATAGGGTTTAGGTCTGGAGACATGCTTGGCCAGTCCATCACCTTTACCCTCAGCTTCTTTAGCAAGGCAGTGGTCATCTTGGAGGTGTGTTTTGGGTCATTATCATGTTGGAATACTGCCCTGCAGCCCAGTCTCTGAAGGGAGGGGATCATGCTCTGCTTCAGTATGTCACAGTACATGTTGGCATACGTGGTTCCCTCAATGAAATGTAGCTCCCCAGTGCCGGCAGCACTCATACAGCGCCAGATCATAACACTCCCACCACCATGCTTGACTGTAGGCAAGACACACTTGTGTTTGTACTCCTCACCTGGTTGCCGCCACACACGTTTGACACCATCTGAACCAAATAAGTTTATCTTGGTCTCATCAGACCACAGGACATGGTTCCAGTAATCCATGTCCTAAGTCTGCTTGTTTTCAGCAAACTATTTGCGGGCTTTCTTGTGCATCATCTTTAGAAGAGGCTTCCTTCTGGGATGACAGCCATGCAGACCAATTGGATGCAGTGTGCGGCGTATGGTTGGAGCACTGACAGGCTGACCCGCCCCACCCTTTCAACCTCTGCAGCAATGCTGGCAGCACTCATACGTCAATTTCCCAAAGACAACCTCAGGATAAGACGCTGAGCATGTGTATCAACTTCTTTGGTCGACCATGGCGAGGCCTGTTCTGAGTGAAACCTGTCTTGTTAAACTGCTGTATGGTCTTGGCCACTGTGCGGCAGCTCAGTTTCAGGGTCTTGGCAATTTTCTTCTAGCCTAGGCCATCTTTATGTAGAGCAGCAATTCTTTTTTTCAGATCCTCAGAGAGTTCTTTGCTATGAGGTGCCATGTTGAACTTCCAGTGACCAGTATGAGAGCGATAACACCAAATTTAACACACCTGCTCCCCATTCACACCTGAGACCCTGTAACACTAACAAATCGCATGACACCGGGGAGGGAAAATGGCTAATTGGGCCCAATTTGGACATTTGCACTTAGGGGTGTACTCACTTTTGTTGCCAGTGGTTTAGACAATAATGGCTGTGTGTTGAGTTATTTTGAGGGGACAGAAAATTTACATTGTTATACAAGCTGTACACTCACTACTTTACATTGTAGCAAAGTGTCATTTCTTCAGTGTTGTCACATGAAAAAATATAATAAAATATTTACAAAAATGTGAGGGATATTGTATATATTCAGTATCTCACAAAGTTAGTACACCCCTCATATTTTTGTAAATATTTTAGTATATCTTTTCCTGCAACAACACTGAAGAAACAAGCTATCTATCTATCTATCTATCTATCTATCTATCTATCTATCTATCTATCTATCTATCTATCTATCTATCTATCTATCTATCTATCTATCTATCTATCTATCTATCTATCTATCTATCTATCTATCTATATATATATATATAATTTGCTTATTCTAAATAAATCTAACTGCATTAATAAGAAAATGTAAGAGAGAGTATCATCACCGTAATCGCTCCACTAAATAGATAGTGCTTTTAGAAACTGAGGTCTTGGCATTCCCATCATATGATATAGAGTATGTGGTAAAATAGCATGAGCTGCCACCACTGTATATACAGTATGATTATACTGTAGGTTTGAGACTACCAATTTTATATAATTATATGTAATACCCACTATGAAACTAATATCTATTAAAATAATTCTAAATACATATGTGAAAAAAATTAAAGCAATGCATAAAAATTAAAATGCTTTAGGCACGTATGGCTTTTTTTAATCATAATACATTCCCTGCAATAAAGTAAAAAACTTCACCACTAACTGTTCCCTTACTTATATGACACCTTTTACTGCTCCAACGTTATCCCAGCTGCAGCCCCACTTTCCTCTCTTCCTGGTCCCACATGAGACACTGAGAGTAGTGGGAGCCATAGGTTCCTGCTGCTGTCAGTCAGTCCCCTGTGAGCGGGGACATGGCTTGCCGGCACTGTGTGTGTCTATGGATGCGCACAGTTAGAAAAGGAAACTTGAATGAAGCAAAATAATTCTTTATTCGTTCATGTCCAAGTACAAGGTACAGCAGAAGGGGAATGGTAAACACATTTCACACGGGCTCAGCGTGCGTGTTCACTACAAAGTATACATCAGAGAACCACAATTTAAATACAAACCCTGTAGGGCTCACACCCATACTTAATTGGTTGCCTGATTGTCTCTATACCCTAAAGGCTCACAGCTATACATATATTGTTCTTGTTTTTATCATGCAAATCTACATGTGTTAGTATTGAGACAATCAGGCAACCAATTAAGTATGGGTGTGAGCCCTACAGGTTGTGTATTTAAATAGTGGTTCCCTGATGTATACTTTGTAGTGAACACACACACTGAGCCCGTGTGAAAAACACATTATCATTCCCCTTCTGCTGTACCATGTACTTGGACATGTACGTACAAAGAATTATTTTGCTTCATTCAAGTTTCCTGGTGGTATGCTGCTGTTTCCTTTTCTAATTGGATTGTCTGCAGTGGCGAGCCGAGGCCAGGCATCCACAACGGATTGCGGATACAGACTCACCTGAGCGGTGTATACTTCTCTATGGATGCACACACCCAGGCTTGGAAGTGCACCCTCATTGGTGCCCCTTAGCACCAGGCTTGGTAGTGGGGCACTCAGAAGAAGAAGGAGAGACAGTGCTGGCATGGGACCAATAAAGGAAAGGGACCACTTTGTGCAATATCATTTCATAGAGCAGGTAAGTATAACATCTTTTTTGTTTTAGAAAAAAAATTCCTTTAGAATCACTTTAATTCTTCATCAAGAGATAGCTAGTATCAAGAAAGGGAGGCTACTTTTTGGAAAATAGATAAAATTTTGATGATTGGCTAATTATGCTTTGCTTCAAGTTTTCTGATGTGGATAATTTGTCACATTTTCACCAATGATTTAACTGCGTAATATTTTTGATATATGACAGAATGTTTACCATATGTATAAGCTTAACACCCTCTAGTGTATGCTAGATTTAAATAGGTTTGTTATTGTGGAAAAATTGAATCTGGGTCAGAGCTGAGTGACTCAAGGAGGCTGGATGCCTCAGCAAGCAGCATCTCTGGTGACTCCCCCTGCTTTCTGGAACCTTGAAGAAACTTCCAGAAGTAGAGAGTAGAGTCTAGGAGGAGCTGCATGGAGTATTCATGAGGGCCCCAGCCAATCCCCAGAGAAATGAGCTGGCAAGGAGCAGGCCACCTCATAAGTATTATGGGTCCTGCCAGCAGGGGCAGTCGGTTGGAATATGGAGATGGAGTGCTGAGGAGGCTGTCAGTGGCTCTTGGGGATGCCCCCTAGTCTGAGGGGGGGGGGCATTGGGCCTGGGGCTTGGGTGCTAGAGGGGCCCTCTACAACACAAGGAGGACTCCTATCCCAAAGTCACAGGAGCTAGGAAAGGACAGCGAAAGAAGGTCAGTACATCTGGAAGACCTCCTGAGTGTCAGTCTGGAGGACTGGGGAGCGTCATTCAGGAGGACTGTGGAGAAGTGGCCAGTAGGGCTATTGAAAGAGCCTGCTAAAGCCAGGATGGCTGGCAGGGCCTGAAGAGGTGGCACTGGGACCAGTGACCAGGGGAGAAAGTGCAGTAAATGTGCTAGTGGTATCACTCTACATTCCACAAGTATAAGGGCCTGTGGTCCCTGCCTGTAATGGGCCGTTGCTACACTGCTGGATATTCTGAAAGCAAGTGAAGTGCTGGAAGAAGGAAAGGAGCTGTATACAGGACAGTATATACTAGGAGTTGTCCCTGAAGTTTGCTTTGAAGTCAAGCGGGCTTCCCATAATACCCCTATGCCTTACCCTCTACATTCCTCTTGTGAACATACTGCCTGCTAAAACGCTTCTTGAATACAGTTGATTTTACATACAGGATATATATATATATATATATATATATATATATATATATATATATATATATTTATTTTTTTTTTCTATTTGTGACAGGGCTTCATTGTATCATGATGCAGAGAATACTTGGTGTCACCCAGGTTTCTCAGCCATGCAGGGTGAGGGGCTTCAGGATGAGCAACGCATTAGGAGAAATTTGGCCCTGCAGTTTCGTCCAGGATTGAACCAAAAAATAAGACAGATTCTTCCTGCCACCTCCTTATATACTGATCATTATCTACAGCTGATAAACAAAAGTTTTCCAGCTCATCCGTTTGACAGAAGTTGATCTAAGGATCGACTCCCTTCTAAACCATTCAAATTTTGATCTGTCTATGGCCACCTTAGGTATGCTTCACTTGGTCAACTTCTAATAGTGTTGTTTTATCAATGAAGGACAGTGAACATTTTAAATGGGAAAGACAGTTATTTTCTCTGAAACTGCCCTAGTTAGAAACCTATTAAAAATGTACATGTTGGACTAATTACTTTACCAATTAACAGAAGTTATTTTCTCTTTGTAATTGGGGACATTAGAACTTGCTCTATATAAAAGTTGTGGTACGTAGTTAAAGGTAGTTTTAATAGGCAGCAATGTAGTTTGGAAATACAAGCAAATGCACTCAGATCAAAGTCAGTTTTGAAGTTGGGCATGCAGTAATTTGACCAGCTTGTTACTGAATCTTTGTCACCCAAAGACTCTATACAGTAAACCCCCCTCCATTGCGGGGGTTACGTTCCGGACTCAGCCACGAAAACTTTACACACTACTTGCAAGGGGGTGAACAGTGCACCTGTGCTATCTGCCCACATGAATATGCTGGGATTTCATGCTCAGGGTGCATGAAGTCTAATGGCTAGCTAGTGGGCTATGTGACGCTGAATAAGGTCTTCAAACCGAAACTAGTAAATCTGCAGTGATAGCTGTATGCTTCTATAGTGGATCAGGTAGCTAAAAAGGACTGAAATCAGTCAGGGTGCTGGAACAGGTATATTTTGCTGCATAACTTTAAAGTCCATTTTTCTAATCAAACTGCCACTAATATTATTCTTCAAAAAGAGGACAATTTGCAATTAAGCTGATATGTACAGACAATTTTCAGTAACAAAGCAGAGGTACAGAGCAATGCAAGAAATAAGGATCCATGCACACTGGCATGAAAAAAAAAGCCAATGCTCTTGGCAGAAAAAAACACTAATTTTGAGCATTTTTTTGTACTAGCGTTTAGGCACGTTTTGCTTGAAAACTGCTCCTAAAAAAACACAAAACAGAAGGGTGTTTTATTTCCTCCTCTAAGTATTGAGCCTAAAATTTGCCTCTAAACGTCCTAATGTGCATGGACACATAGGATAATATTAGCTGCTTCTACAGGCAAAATGCTAAACTCCTCTAGTTTTTTTTTTTTTTATGAGATTGTGCATGGACCCTAACACTGACTCTGCTCGGCAAAAATCAATCATCGCTGCTGTGCATGCTAGTGGCACACACTTCTGGGTTATGAACAAAAAGGCAACGAGTCTTTATGTGAACCCGTATCAAAAAGGTTACAAGCCACAGGCATATAGGCGTCATCATTTTTTTTTTTTTAGGTATTATATAAGGAAAACACTTGTTCTAGATAAAAAAAATTGAATTTCTCATGGTAGTGTCATTATAGTAAGAAATATACTCCAAGTCTCTATTCACTTGTGCAATTAACTGTAGTGTTGTCTTGGGGGTCCCTAAGCATTTTTAGCACAATGTTTCTCCCAACGGTAATTATTCACTTCCAGCAGATATCCATGTTCAGTTGTTTCTCTAGAGGATACATGCAGAAGCTAGGTTAGCTTGGGTTTGCTTCATAACCATTACACTACTATAGGATATCTACAACAATGCTTTCAGTCAAATATACCGTTCCCTGGCTACATTTCAGCCAACCGCTTATATGTCTATCTATCTATCTATCTATCTATCTATCTATCTATCTATCTATCTATCTATCTATCTATCTATCTATCTATCTATCTATCTATCTATCTATCTACTTCCCACAATTCCTTGAATACCTGGACATGCCTAGAGAAGATATGGTCCTCAGCTTCCCTCTCTAAGCAGCTCAGAGTGGCCACACCTTACGAGGCAGAAGTAGCTGGGAAAGTGATCTGCAGAAAGGCAGAGTGGCCCTCTATTGTCAGAACTGGCGTGTGGGTAAGCGGGCAAGAATCTAATAGCGTAGATTCCCTGAAAGACCCAGCTACTGTGGGTAGATCCTTACCAATTGATACCAGAGTACTCCAGTTCAAGTGGGGTATTACCCTGACTTAGACACAGAGATATTGCTGTAAATAGTCCAAATCTGTACAGCTTTCATAGTCTATTTTTTTATTATTGTATGCATGCTCTTTTCCAATTTTGCTTCTAACTTTGCACATGTTTAGTATACTATAAGTTGGGGCTTGTTCTCATCAACCCGCCTCTGTTCAGTGGCAAAACTACAACCTTCAGAACCCCGGTAAAGAAACCATGAAGGGTCCCCTGACCCTGGCAGGGGCCTTTTCCACTGATCCTGGGGCCCTTTACTCCCATTGGGGGCCCTTTATTACAGTCCCACTGTGTAAGTCTTTCACATGTTCTGCAGCAGTCTCCCTTACTGCTATCTTGGGGCTCCCTCACAGTGGCAAAATACCATGGACCGGTCACAAGTGCAACCTTTGCGACCCTGGAAGTTCCACCACTGGTGTCAGTAGGACTGTGATTGGTGTCAGACAGTAGAGCAGTGGACAGTGTCAATACATCAGTGGACTTTGTCAGTAATGCAGTGGATGTGATCAGTAGGACAGTGGACGGGGTTAGTAGTTTTTAACTTTAAATTTATTTTTTATTATTTTTTTTAGAAGCCCCGTTGAGGGGGCTTTGGTGAGATATCAGGGGTCTAAACAGATCTCTGATGTTTCAGCTTTGAGGCAGAGAAAGGACATTTAGAACACAGCCCTCTCTGCAGCCTTAGCTGCACAGAATGAACAGACAGGAATAGCTCTGTACAGAACTTCTTATTCATTCACAAACTGAATTGTGACTTCTAGACCCAAAATAATACTCAGAGTTCCTGGGTAAATAACCTATAAAAAAAGAAAGAAAGAAAAGCAACATAATCTGATACAAACTGCATAAAAAATTAGGAGGAAAATGCATCATTAAACTATACTTTTATTAGAACAGACAAATAATAGAATTGATTATGAAACACCCAGCACTTACTGTAGGTGGCTATACAACTACCAAGATGATAACCTCACATAGATATCGATCAACAAGTGAAATGTGTGTATATATGTATATGTCTTTGTATTTTTCTCACTGTAAAGGAATGTGATGCAATCACTGATATGACATTAAAGTGGAAATTTAACCCATAACTTGATATAAAATCTTTAGCAAGGAACATACATTCCACATATAATAATAATTATAATGATAATAATTATGCTACCAAAATTACAAAATTACTGTGTGCTGTAAATTGTCCTGTATCTTCTTGCTGGAGGCTGCCATTTTGCTATAGCCCCTGAACAGCAGTAAACTATAAAACGGACACTAAACCAGTAGATTTAACGTTTTATAAAAAAACAGTTACATTCCTGAAATGCCGTCATTGCTAACTGTCACATTTGCTTGTTTCCTCAACCAAACTGCCAAACCATAAAATGGCTGGTGTCATAACTGATCACATCTGTAGCATCATGGCAGTTGCACATCAAACAGAAGCAACTTCCTTGGCTGTAAAGGATAGGAGGGTTTAATTCCCCTTTGGTTGTCAGCAGTTCGGCCTCTACAAACTGGATGCTGCCTAAACATAGAGAGTAACTGAGCATGTGCAGAGGCTCTTATTTTTTATGTTTTACATAGCTATACCTGCAAAAGGGTAAAGCCTGAAGTGTTCTAGCAGGACTGAATTTTCTGACTAATGTTCCTCTTTAAGAAAACATCCATATTAGTTTGTAGGCAGGTGCAGTCCATATTCTTCACTGCAGGTGGCGCTCGACTGCACTGGCAATGCAGATAACTGAGAAAGTTATGAGGAACTCAGTTCCTCTATAATTTCCTTGGTCACAGGGAGGCAGCGATTTGATTGGATGCTGACTCCACATGTGACTTTGGCGACCATCCGGGGTAGGGCAGAGCCTTTTGAAGACCCTGGCTCCTGGGCTTTGTGCGCATTTTGGGAGTGGTTAGTGTAGGGACAGGATACCCATCTGTCAGGTACAGTGCTTAGAATCATGAAAAGTTTCCAGAGGGGTAGGAAAAGTGCAGGGCAAGCCATCCTTTCTGGAAGCTTACCCTTTTGGGTATGGACCGGCCAGACTACATTCCACTCATTGTGGGATCTACTGGTCCTTAGGCAACTGTCACTTCGCTCTTACTCTCTGTAAGTGGCTCTGAGTGGGTGGCCTCCCTGCCAGGCCTGTTTGTGTTTTTCTAAACTTTCTACAATTTACTTTTTCTGCTCAACTTGGACTCTGTGTGCTTACTGCCTCACCACACTGCACCTACCCACAAGTCTTTCACTGTTTAGAATAATCAGATCTAATAAAACAGCAACTCATATATACACTGCCCAAAAAAATTAAAGGAACACTTTGAAAACACATCAGATCTCAATGGGGCAAAATATCATGCTGGATATCTATACTGATATGGGTGAGGTAATGCGTTAGTAGCGAAAGGATGCAACAGTGGTTGATGGAAATTAAAATTATCAACCTACAGAGGGCTGAATTCAAGGACCCCCCAAAAATCAGAGTGAAAAGATTATACAGCAGGCTAGTCCATTTTGAGGACATTTTATTGCAGCAACTCAAAATGGTACTTAGTAATTTGTATGGCCGCTTCTATACATGCCTGACAACATCGGGGCATGCTCCTAATGAGATGACTGATGGTGTCCTGGGGTATTTCCTCCCAGATCTGGACCAGGGCATTACTGAGCTCCTGAACAGACTGAGGTGCAACCTGGCAACGTTGGATACACCAAAACATAATGTCCCAGAGTTGTTCTTTTGGATTTAGGTCAGGAGAACGTGGGGGCCATTCAATGGTATAAATTCCTTCATCCTCCTGGAACTGGCTGCATACTCTTGCAGAATGAGGCCAGACATTGTCATGCACCAGGAGGAACCCAGGACTCACTGCACGAGCATAGGGTCTGACAATTGGTCCAAGCATTTCATCCTGATACCTAATTGCAGTCAGGGTGGCATTTTCTAGCCTGTAGAGGTCTGTGCGTCCCTTCATGGATATACCTCCTCAGACTGTCACTGACCCACCACCAAAACCGGTCATGCTGAACGATGTTACAGGCATCGTAACGTTCTCCACGGCTTCTCCAGACCCTTTCACGACTGTCACGTGTGCTCAGGGTGAACCTGCTCTCATCTGTGAAAAGCACAGGGCGCCAGTGGTGGATCTGCCAATTCTGGTGTTCAATGGCAAATGCCAATCGAGCTCCACGGTGCCAGGGAGTGAGCACAGGGCCCACTAGAGGATGCCTGGCCCTCAGACCACCGATATGAAGTCTGTTTTTGATTGTTTGGTCAGAGACAGTCCCACCAGTGGCCTGCTGGAGGTCATTTTGTAGGGCTCTGGCAGTGCTCATCCTGTTCCTTCTTGCACAAAGTAGCAGAGGCTTTTCCTGCTGATGGGTTAAGGACATTCTAGGGTCCTGTCCAGCTCTCCTTAAGTAACTGCCTGTCTCCTAGAATCTCCTCTATGCTCTTGAGACTGTGCTGGGAGACACAACAAACCTTCTGGCAATGGCACGTATTGATGTTGGACTGCCTGTGCAACCTCTATAGGGTCCAGATATTGCCTCATGCTACAAGTAGTGACACTGACCCTAGCCGAATGCAAAACTAGAGAAAAACAGTCAGAAAAGATGAGTAGGGAAAAAATTGTCAGTGGCCTTCCACCTGTAAAACCATTCCTGTTTTGGAGGTTGTCTCATTGTTGCCCACAGGGCCGCTGATAGGGGGGGACCACCAGTCCTCCTGAAGGGGGCCCAGGCACACAGGGGGGCCCGAACAGCAGAGGGAATCAGTGCGTTTGGATAGAGGGGCAATTACAGGATGCCCTGTGTGCCTCTGCTGCAGCTGAAAACTGATTTCTCTCCCGCTAGCTATCAGGTGCTGCAAGAAGAGACGCAGACACAGGGCCCCCCGTGGAAGCCGCTGGCTAACAAATTGTAAAAAAAAAATAAATAAAAAAAATGTAAAATAAAATAATTGTAAGACATTTAAATATTTTTTTAACATTATAAAATGTTTTTTTAAAAATGTAAAAAACAATTTAAAAAAGGGTTAATTCACACAGTTTCTTTGTTATCTTTGTGTCCCCTAAGAACGATTGTAGTATATTTTTTGTGAAAACGTTGTTTTGATATATTCGAGGGGGGCCCTGCTAGGTAGGTTGTAGGGGGCCCTGTGATTTCTATCAGCAGCCCTGGTTGCCCACCTAGTGCACCTGTTAATTGCATTAACACTAAAACCGCTGAAACGGTTTAACAACCCCCTCTGCTACTTAACGGACCAGATCAATGTCCCAGGAATTTAATTGACTTGATGCTATGCTCTGATTAAAAAATGTTCCTTTCATTTTTATGAGCAGTGTAATAAAAAATTGATGCATTTATCACAGCTGTTATAAAGCCCAAGTTCCCCAGATGGAAGATAAGCAGTTTGTAATCCTTAGTTTAAAAATTCTTGCTTGGATGCATATTTATGGTTGGGTGATGTTATACATAATATACACAAATCATGCAGAGTTTTTCCGTATTAAAAACAATGTAAAACCATCGATTAACAAAATGCCAGCGCAGCAGATATTCACATCCTTTAAACTTTGAATGTATTTACACAACTATCAATTGAATTCACTTGATCAGACATCAGAACATTCTTACCCATATGTGAGACACTGGGCAAGCATGATAAATATATATTCAGAAGCGATATACAGTAATTCAAGTGGAGACAATTTGCGGAAGTGAAATGCAGACAATCTATCTGTTGTGCAAGATAGATGCTGGACATTCATATGTCTACCAACTGTATATAAAGATGGCAACGATCATTTAGATCTGCTATAATTTCTCCCAATGTTTCAGAAATGTTCTAGAACACCCATAGCTTCTAAATGTCAAAATCATTTGTCTATCAATACAGAATTCATATACAGGCCAAGCATACCAAGTTATATTCAGATTCAGAAACCTTTTAATCTCAAAGTGAAATTATTAGTATTCATCTTATGCTAGAAGTGGTCATTGAGCTCTACAGTAGTTCCAATTCAAAGTCCAAAAAAGGCAGGTGTTGAACAAAAATAATTGTCACTGCATTAGAATACTCCATGCAAGCAGAATTTGTTTCTAGGTTTGTAAAACCTTGCAGATAGCCCTGGTGGATGTCAGGGGATAACTGTCCTCATGAAATGTCAATTATCATGTGGCATGGTAACCCCGACCGGATTCGTCAGTGTCATTACTGCTTCAGGTGATGGAGAAAGCAAGTGGACCAAAACAGGACCTTCTCTTAATCATTACAAATACATCGCTTCTGAAGATTTCTTGAAAAAAAAAAATGCAGTGAATTCTGGTTCCTATGGACAAATAGTCCTTTCTATGATATTCTGTGAGTTCAAACCCCACGTAGTCCAAAATCATAAAATGAGTTCCTCTGCAGAAAAAATAAGGTCTAAACAAAAAATACTTCAAAAGGTACAAAGTCCTCTTCAATAATTGAGTTCTGATATACAGAGCACAATCTGAAATCCAAGCCTACTGTTTCAGTCTTCTGTTTTCCAGTAGTTTTCATCCTGCAGGAAGATTTATTGCTGCTGGGAATATCTAATGTGGCTGCTGGGGGATATATTGTCTCTGGAAGAGATCTCGTTTTGCAGGGGGGTGTATTGTTGCTGGGGTGGGTCTTATGTTGCTGAGGGGTCAGTTGTTGCTGGGAGGGATCTACTGTTTAGGCAGCAGTCTATTGATGCTGGCTGCTGGGAGATCTGTTGTTGCTGCTGAGGGTCCATTGTTTCTGGCTGGATCTATTGTTGCTGGGGGGGTCTATTGTTGTTGGCTGCATGGGATCTATTTTACTGCTTTTTTGTTATCATTAACAAATTCCATACAAATTATTTAGTACCACAAATGTTACTTTGTTCTGTATTTTCTAAAAGGGATGGTACTGGGAGGTGGGTAGTGGGTGGAACCAAGGAACGGTACATGGAGGTAGATAGGGCAGAGATAAGGGGTAAGTCCAAAAGAGGGAGTTCCTGCACCTATTCTCTGAGAAAAAAAAGCCCTGCCTGTGGGTCAATACCTCAGGGCAGTGATGGTGAAGCTTGGCACCCAAGATGTTTTGGAACTACATTTCTCATGATGATCACGCAGTGTAGATGAGCATCATGGGAAACGTAGTTCCAAAACATCTGGGGTGCCATGGTTCACCATCACTGCCTCAGGGCATACAGGAACTTTTTGAAAGTGTAAGGTATTGAAGAGAAAATTAAATGTTTGCGTAATAGGTTCCAGGACAGAGGTTATAAACAGGGAAACCACGCAGGCGTATAACAGCGAAGGAGAGTTTACATGAGGCATTACTATATGTGGGTGCACAGAGTGAGAGTAGAAAGAAAAACATTTTATTGACAATACTGAATCTACAGTATGATCAGGCTTATTTTAGGGTTTGGGGACATTTCAAAAATTCTGGCATATGTTAACAGGTGACAAGGAACTAAGGGAATTTGTATCAAATACCCCCAAAATCTCTTACAACACAGCTGTCTCACTGAAGTAAAAACAAGTACACACTTCATTTGATTCGGATGGGATGTACAGGCTTCATTTTTCTAAGGGGGTACACATATGTGGCATATATACACATTGTCCTTGTATTTGGGAATATGACAGCGTACAGTTGTCTTTTGGAAGGCTCCTCACCTGCAAGCAGAGGGTGGACTGCTTAATTGTTGGTGCAGGGTCTTCTATGTGAGATAAACAAAGAGAGCACTGTGGTGCATAATGATTAATCAAGGATTCCGCACTATGGAATTCAGAAAAGGGCTGCTTTTACAACAAAAAATATTAAAATGTTATGATTCCCACCCTATGTAGTATGTGGAATGTGTTTACAAGACTGCTGCTAGATGTAAGGTGTATATTCCTCTCAGGTATTTTAATGTGTGTACCCAGCGTTGTCTAACCATAAAGTGCTTATTATGTATCTCTATTCATTATTTGTGCAGAAACATAATATTTAAATCACAATACATAATACTTTTTAAAAAAGTGCAATCGGTGCAAAAAATAGGCATGAACAAAAAGTCCTTTAACCACTTGCCGACCAGCCGCTGCCTATATACGGGGTCGGCAGGTTCCCGCAAATCCTGGGAGCGATCCTGGGGGCGTGCACGAGAGAGGATCTAGTCTAGCTTATATCTAAAGGTTCTTTACCCCTGCAGGGGTGCAACTCTGTGGTGAGTGCGGATCTGAGGGGGGAAGCACGAGTGGACTTCACTTATCCCCCACTAAATATCAAGGCACATGTCACTTTTTTTCACTTGTCACTTTTGGAGGAAGATGTATATATTTGTGATTGCCTATATTTAGTCAAAGGTTGATCTACACATTATAGCCTAACTCCACTTTGTTGAGAAAAAAACATTCCCCTCTGGGTGATCTCTGTACATTACAAGGATTTTAACAAACTTCGTTGCAGATTCTTATCTTTTGTTATTCTGAAGAAATCATTGTTTGTTCCTCTGTGCTGAGTGGGTCAAATGGGAGTGATTTCACAATTATTTATCAGCTGTGGCAGCTGCAGTGCTCTAATGAGGAAAGCTGCTGGGCCTGCATCCCTTTAGATATATTCCTATTGGGAGTATCTCACCAAAAATGACATTTTTGTTTCAGGGGATGCCAGAAATCTAACTTGTATCTTAGGCAGACTTCTGGGAAAATTGATGAGCCAATCACACAAGCAGGAATTGATGTTTCTGGGGTGTGGTCAGTATACATTCTGTGTACAGAACAGCTCCAGGTAGCCATATTGCATTGCATTTTCAGAAAATTACAACAGCTGCAGACTGAAAAGGAAAGGTCATTTTAATAACATTCCATTACATTATGATTTGTGTCGCAATTGTATACGCTATATTGTTTTTTCTTTATTTGCCATTTTTTCCCCCCATGAAAATGGAGTTACCCTTTAACCACTTAAGCCCCGGAGGATTTGGCTGCTAAAAGACCAGGGTTTTTTTAGCGATTTTTTTACTGCATGACTTTAACGGACAATTGCGCGGTCGTGCGACGCTGTACCTAAACTAATTTGACGTCCTTTTTTTCCCACAAACAGAGCTTTCTTTTGGTGGTATTTGATCACCTGTGCGATTTTTTGATCCTGCGCTATAAACAAAAAAAGAGCGTCAATTTTGCAAAAATAACAATATTTTTCACATTTTTTTATATGAAATCCCCCCCCCAAAAAAATGTAAAAATCAAAGTTTTTTAACATTTTCGGCCAATTTGTTTTATGCTACATATGTTTGGTAAAAAAAAAAAATCGCAAAAAGCTTATTTTGATTGGCTTGCGCAAAAGTTATAACGTTTACTAACAAAGGGAAAGATTTTTGTCATTTTTGGTGTTTTTTTTTAACGCGTAATGGCGGCGATCTGCGATTTTTTTGCGGTACTGCGACATTGCGGCGGACATATCGGACCCTTGACTGACATTTTTGACACTTTTGGGGTTACCAGTGACATTACTACAGTAATCAGTGCTATACATATGCACTGTTACTGCAAAAATGACACTGGCAGGGAAGGGGTTAACTGTATTGGAGAGGGAGGGGTTAAGTGTGTCCTAGGGGCGTGTTTCTAACTGTAAAGGGACATGGCTATTGGTGTAAAAACAAAGATCAACGGTCCTACATAGTAGAACCGTCTGATCTTCATTTTTACACAGGGAAGAATGACAGTCTGCTTGTTTACATAAGCCGTCCGCCTTTCTCCCTTCACCGGAGCGATCGTGAGTGACCGGCGGACGATCGGGTCCGCCGGTCACACGCACTGACTTGTCAGTGAACGAGCCAAGGCGGGCGCAAGCCCGCCCGCAATTGGCTCGCAAGTCAGTGACAGGCGAGTGACGTACCCCTACGTCACTCTGCCTGGCCGGGGCTGACCGCCGCAGTATATAGTCGTGCGGCGGTTCGGCAACCGGTTAAAGCGGATCTTCACTGCATCTGAACACCACAAATGCTATTTAATTAATTTGTTTTATTCAAAGCAATTCCCCCATCCATGCATGTCCCTTTGCTTTATTTTGCTGAGAAATCACTTTTGAAAATGATCCCCTAGCATTTCTTTGAGTAAGGGCATATGATTCACGTAGCATTTACTTCCGGCCCTTAGCTCAAGTATGCATACAAGAGAGTGTGCTTAAAACGGTAGTATACTCCGCTATCTGACTTTTACCTACAGGTAAGCCCATAATAAGGCTTACCTGTAGGAACAATTAATATCTCCTAAACCTGCACGGTTTAGGAGATATTCAACCTGCATGCAGCCGCTGATGTCAGCGGCGCATGCGCTCTGAAGGTCCGGGGGTCCTTCAGAGCTCCTTGCTTGCTTTTGCCGGAAAGTGAAACTCCTGCGCGCATGCATGTGCGGGAGTGTCGTCATGGCGGCTCCGGCCACTCACAGCGCAAACCAGCAAGAGGCGCCGAGGGAGCATATCGGCTCCCTCAGCATTGTCCAGACAACCATGTCGGGGCTTCGTTCTAAGGTAAGTATTTCATATTGAGCTAGTATGCGATGCATTCTAGCTCATTATGCCTATGTTATGTCCTGCAGGGTTTTTTTTTTTTCAGGAATATACAACCGCTTTAACTGAGAAAACCCCTCCTCCTCCCTTCCCCTCCTGAAGACTCCTGGGATGTATGACATAATTTGCCTAGGTAAGAAACCAGAAAGTAACTGAAGAAATGTAAAAAAAAAAAAAAAAAGTTAAAACAAGTAAATATGATTTACTTTCCTATCTATTTACTAACGCTAGCAGCATGGGGATTACAAATAATCAATCTTGATTGGGAGATAGAAGTTCCACTTTAACCACATAACGACCGCCCACAGCAGATATACTGCGACAGGCAGCCGCTGCTAGGCAAAGTGACGTAGGGGTACGTCACTCGCTCAGCCGCCTGTGGGGGGTTAGCACGCGCCTCCGGAGGTGCGCTCCCGCCCCCGCTCGTTCACTGAGATCCCCGCGCGTGTGACCGGCGGCTCCGATGTCCGCCGGTCACTCGCAATCTCCCGCTGGAGAGGGAGAAAGGCAGACGGCTGATGTAAACAAAGCCATCTGTCATTCTCCCTGATGTAAGCACAGAGGCTATACGATCCTGCTATGTAGGATCGTATGTCTCTGTGATTACATCACAAGCCCCCCCCCCCCACAGTTAGAATCACGCCCCTAGGGACACACTTAACCCCTTGATCACCAATAAAGTTAACCCCTTCCCTGCCAGTGTCATTTTGACAGTAACAGTGCATATTTATAGCACTGATTACTGCAGTAATGTCACTGGTACTCCCAAAAGTGTCAAAAATGTCAGTCAGGGGTCCAATCTGTCCGCCGCAATGTCGCAGTCCCGCAAAAAAAAAAAATCGAAGATCGCCGCCATTACTAGTAAAAAAAAAAAACAATAAAAATGACATAAATCTTTCCCGTAGTTAGTAAACGCAATAACTTTTGCGCAAACCAATCAAAATATGCTTATTGCGATTTTTTTTACCAAAAATATGTAGTGGAAAACAAATTGGCCTAAAATGTTAACAAATTTTGATTTTTACATTTTTTTTGAGAATTTCATATAAAAAAATGTGAAAAATATTGTTATTGTTGTCACTCTTTTTTTGTTTATAGTGCAAAAAATAAAAATCGCACAGGTGATCAAATACCACTAAAAGAAAGCTCTGTTTGTGGGGAAAAAAAGGACGTCAATTTTGTTTGGGTACAGTGTCGCATGACCGCGCAATTGTCCGTTAAATTCACGCAGTTCCGAATCGCAAAATAGGGCCTGGTCTTTGAGCAGCCAAATCTTCCTGGGCTAAAGTGGTTAAAATATACACTTTGGATTGTGGACTTTTTACTGTGCGCATTCATGATTTAAAAATATATATATATTTTATTTCTTAGCACATTTCCTATGTGTTTTTTACACTGATTGTGTTTCCTTGGTTCACAGGAGTGATTTTCAGGGATATTATTTGTTTGTTCATTCACAGGGTTTACATGATTTATCTTTATTGTAACTATTTTATTTGATTGATTTTTGCAAAGATTAAGCACAAATTTTTACGCTTTTGCACATATTGTAGGCAGCGCCACTTTTACCTCCCTGCAAATAAAGAAAGAAAAAAGAGGGCGCACCAGCCTAGCGCATTATCCTCAGCGGGTTTTTAATGACAAACTTTAAAATCAGCTACTCACAAACATTCGTGATATTCCAGCATCTCAATTCCATAGAGCAGTCTCTTTACAAAAGGAGGGTTGACGCGTTTCGAGGCCATGCCTCTTCCTCAGAGCCTCCCCCCTTTTCACCTTTACTCTGGTGTATAATATATAAAAAGACCCTGACAGTATATGGAGTGGCAATTTATGATCTCTAGTGGTTACATTTCACCATCAGGAGAGTTTTAGTGACCTGAGGTTTTGCTTCTTTGATGTGGTACAGACTACAGAGTAAACCTTTTGGAGGTGATTATGGTAAAAAGTTAAGCTGGCCATATATGGATGGTTTAGAAAATCATTAAAAAAAACAAAACAGTCAGGTTTCTAAAGATCTGTCAAACGTGCATGCGATAATGGCATCATTGTATCAATAGACATCACCCAATTATCGACATATTATCAATCAATAACATCATAAACATTTTTCGTTGATCGATTACACGATCCGGGGTTACATTTTAAGTGCCGGTTCACACTTAGGCGACAACGCAGCGCAAATCACATGCAATGTCTGTGCATTGTGAATTCAGCCATACAGATTGCATGGCTGGATTTACATTGCATTCAGGCCAAAGTCGCACAGGACCCTTTTTTTGGTTCGCACCAGAATCAGATCGCATGGGTGTTCACACCTATGCGATCCGATTCATATCCAATTTGACAGTTCGCACTGCGATATGCGAACTGATCTGTGGGTGTCGTTAACTTTGTATTGACACCCCCAGCGATTTGCATATGGCAGTGTGACACATGAGGCAAAAAGGCGTGTGCAACTCAGACCGGCCTAGATCACCTCCCCAAACCATACACACGAGAAACAAAGAAGAAAACGTCCCATGGGGATTTGAATGGACAATGCCGGTCATAGGGTATGTGGAGTAGGTGACAATAAAGAAAGTATAATAGAATAAAAACAATAATTTATTGATCAATAAAAATGTATGAATTCATAGAACATGGAACAAATCTAACAACTTCTCACAGTACAGTTTACACATAACACAATACCAAACCAAACCAAATCAAAATAATTGATCAGTTGTTTCACCTCTTGATACTGACCTTATGCCCCTGACCTGAGCAAAATCTACACCAGTTTGGTATTGTGTTATGTTACACTGTACTGTGAGACATTGTTAGATTTGTTGCATTTTCTATGAATTCATACATATTATTCTTGTTCAATAAATTATTGTTTTTATTCTATTATACTTTCTTTATTGTCACCTACTCCGCATACCCTCTGACCGGCCTTGTCCATTCAAATCCCCGTGGGACGTTTTCTTCTTTGTTTCTCACATATATGGCAGTGTGAACTGCCTGCAAATCTAGTGTGATGCGGAAACCCGCAGTGGTTCCCGTATCGCATATGTGTGAACAGGCACTAACATGTGCATGCACTGTAGATTTTTCGATCGATTCCACTACTAATGTTTCAAAACTCGTTAATTTTGGAGCCAAAATACCGACACGTTGGTTCTTTTTTTTTTTAAATAAAATTTTGCATTATTTAGCATTTTGATTATCGAAATTAGCCCACTAGTGTTTCGAAAGTCGAGCATATTGAATGCTTTTTCAAATGATTTTCTAACAGTGTATAGCCAGCTTAACTCATATTTGAAGAAAAATGGATTTGTGTACTTGATGGCTCATGTTCCTTATTTTTTTAATTTGGCACTACAAACACAAAGCAACGCATATCTAAAAATTGGAAAATCAGCAAAAAAAAAAAGAAGGGAATAAAGTCGTTTATAAAAGCAAATTCAGGTTCACAAAGGGTTAACACGTGATGATGTCAGCAAGGATAGACTATGAGAAATTGGGTTGAAAACTGCTCTGGCCAATTTCTCACAGTTAGGACAGTGCTACATATAAAAGCAGATACTATCTTGATCTTTGTCAGCTAACAGCACTTACGTCTATCTAAAAGTATAAAGATAGAAGTAAAAAAGCTGACAAAGATCAAGATGGTATCTGGTTTTTCATGTAGCACTGTCCTAACTGTGAGAAATTGGGCAGAGCAGTTTTCAACTCAATTTCTCACAGTCCAGTGGCTGAATAAAAAAAAAAAAAAAATACTGGCATTTACAGAGACATTTTTTATTTTATTTTTTTAACTTTTATAACAAATCATTGAGCAAGCAGGTTTACGACCAAAGGAGTTGGAGCCATCCCACAAATATTTCAGCACTCAAAGTAGCTCCCCTCACCCCCTGAGTGACAGGCAGGGTCACCCTTAACAAGTCCCAACTAATGACAATAAAGGAGGCGGGCACCAGCTTCTCGGCAGCAATCAGAGCCCTGAGCTGCTGAACAAGCTCTGCAGCTGGCGGAGCCAGAGGAGGTAGGGGGAGGGATCTGTGAGTGTGCGTGTGCCGCGAAATCCTGTGATAGTTCCTACCGTCTCACGATTGAACTCAGCGAGTACAATTGTTCATAACCATAGGCGTGCGCACAGGGTGTGCCAGGTGTACCTAGGCACACCCTAATCACCCATAGTTGCCAACTGTCTTGAATGATGCACATTATTGGAACAAATTTCCTCCTCCCAAGCATGTCTCTCTCTTGAGACATGCTTGGCCAGTCCATCGCCTTTACCCTCAGCTCCTTTAGCAAGGCAGTGGTCGTCTTGGAGGTGTGTTTGGGGTTGTTATCATGTTGGAATACTGCCCTGCGGCCCAGTCTCCGAAGGGAGAGGATCTTACTCTGCTTCAGTATGTCACAGTACATGTTGGCATTCACAGCTCCCTCAATAAACTGTAGCTCCCATCTTGACACTATCAGAACCAAATAAATTTATCTTTGTCTCATCAGACCACAGGACATGGTTCCAGTAATCAAGGTCCATAGTCTTCTTGTCTTCAGCACACTATTTGCGGGCTTTCTTGTCCATCATCTTTAGAAGAGGCTTCCTTCTGGGACGACAGCCATGCAGACCAATTTGATGCAGTGTGCGGCGTATGGTCTGAGCACTGACAGACTGAACTCCCACCTCTTCAACCTCTGCAGCAATGCTGGCAATACTCATACATCTATTTCCCAAAGACAACCTCTGGATATGACGCTGAGCATGTGCACTCAGCTTCGACCATGGTCGACCATAGTAAGGCCTGTTCTGAGTGGAACCTGTCCTGTAAAACCGCTTTATGGTCTTGGCCACTGTGCTGCAACTCAGTTTCATGGTCTTGGCAATCTTCTTATAGCCTAGGGCCCTAGGCCATCTTTATGTACAGAAACAATTCTTTTTTTCAGACCCTCAGAGAGTTCTTTCACTTAAGGGTTTACTCACTTTTGTTACCAGTGGTTTAGACAATAATGGCTGTGTGTTGAGTTATTTTGAGGGGACAGCAAATTGACACTGTTATACAAGCTGTACACTCACTACTTTACATTGTAGCAAAGTGTAATTTCTTCAGTGTTGTCACATGAAAAGATATAATAAAATATTTACAAAAATGTGAGGGTGTACTCAATTTTGTGAGATACTGTATATTAACACTGTATACACACACACGTTCGTTTGAGATTTGGGGTGCACACCCTAATGCAATAGGCTACGCACACCTATGTCCATAACAAAGCAACATTTTCGGAACTCAGCCCGGGACAAGTTCACACGAGGACATTTGTTAAATATTCATGAATGTCCCGGGCAATTCAGGACTGTTGGCAACTGTGTATGGGGGTCCAGGGCGAATGTGGACAGTACAGGAGGCTGGTTTTCTGACAGAAACACAAATCCACCTGTCCCTTGTCACAGGTGACAGGCACACTTTCATCAAAATGTAGTTGTTTATACTGTTATTTTATGTCTATTGACTGCTGTATGTCTGTATGTAGGCTAACACCAGAAGAAGGAGTGGTGCATACAAGAGACCTGGCTAAAACATAATAGGTTTTAACCTTTTTTTTTCACTATGATATACTGTTGGGAATACTGTTGCACACACTGTTGAGAATAACTGTTAAAGGTCTGAGTAAAGCTTGCTGCTATGATAGGGGAAGAGAGAGCACACTGTACATGCATGGCTTTTGAAACAGGGAGGTGCTTGTATTTGTGAATTGTGATACTGGCGGATAAGCCCAACAGGCTGTAGCATCCAGCAAACTAGCCAATTGAATATAAACAAATATGAGGCCCCATTCACACCTCAGTGTTTTGTAGCTTGAAGCTCAAAGCACGACCAAAATGAATAATTCTCTATGGAGATGGTTCACAGCTCCACTACAAGTCGCCTAAAGCCAAATGTCTGAAGCTTACAAAAAGTTCTGCATCATTTTTTGTAGCTTGAATTGGGCAGATTGGTTTTTGATGCATTTTTCGTTCCATAAAAATGGATAGAAGCACTTGAATTGCGTAATTTTTAGAGCTTTTTTGCGCTTTTTTTTATCATGCGTTTCTGAGCGTTTTTTAACTCAGCTTAAATAATTAAATAAAAATAAATAGAAATAAACAAAAAATAAAACGCATAAATTATAATCATCATAGATTAATAAAAAATGAAAAAATTAATATTCTTAACCCCTAATGCTTACCCCTAACCCTTATATTAACCCCTAATCCTAACCCCTAATATTAAAGTGATTGTCTTGTTTTTTTTTCCTATAAAATGTTATACTTACCTGCTCTGTGCAGTGATTTTACACAGAGTGGCCCGGATCCTCCTCTTCTCAGGCCCTCTTCGGCTCTCCTGGCCTCTCCCTCAATTTGAGTGCCCCCACAGCAAGCAGCTTGCTTTGAGGGCACCTGAGCCAAGCCACAGATCCCTGTGTCCATTTAGACTTTGAGCCTTGGCCCAGCCCTGCCCCCACGCTCGCCTGATTGGCTGACTGACTTTGATTGACAGCAGTGGGAGCAAATGATGCCACTGCTGTGTCTCAGCCAATCAGGAGGGAGATTGCCGAGGCACTCGTGGACATGGCTGAATAAAGAGGGGGCTCAGGTAAATATTGGGGGGGGGCGGGGACTGAGGGGGGCTACTGCACAGAATGCATAGAATGCATTAAATGCATTAACATGAAATAACCTTCTGCCTTTACATTTACTTTAAAGTGTTACTAAACCCAGGACCACCCTGCATTCACTATCTGGTCTCCCACTTTACACAAAACAAGGAAATGCAATTGTTTTTGTAAAAATAAACTGCTAAATACCTTTTCTCATCAGCTGGATATAGCAGTCTTATGACTTCTATCAGTGTCCAGCCAAGCACTGGTTAAAGCTTGCAGAAGGAGTTTTCATTCTCCTCTGGCTGTCCTATGAGGCTGCATGAATCCTGACCCTCTGTCTGAATATGCTGATTGGCCCTGTGCCGTTCACAGGCACCCTCCCAGAAAATAAACAAAAACCCTCTAGCAATACACACACCAAACTGAGCATGTGCAGAGTGCCCTCCAGTGGCACCACTAGGGGGGGCACAGGGGTCCATGGCCCCCAACATTATGCTGTGCCATCCCATGTGCCCCCCCAACAGGATTCCAGCTCCTGCTCTGGGATGGTGGGTCGGTAAGCCCAGATTGCGGGATCTCGACCCGCTATTCTCGAGTATTATTGTGGCAAACAGAGCCGGCATTAGAGGAAGCGGACCTTATGCTTCCTGTATAGTCCGGGCTCCTGTCACAGGCGGCGTGATACCAAATGTACTCCGCTTATGACAGGAGCGATACAGGGAGCATCAGCTCAGCTCTCTACTGCAGCCGCATGCTTCCTCCAGCGCTGCTCTTTTCACATTCCAATGAAGTCTCAGAGGAGCCAGCTGTCCAAGCCAGCAGTACTCACCAGCAGTACCAGCAAGCAGTACACACCAGCAGTACCAGCCAGCAGTACCTGCCAGCAGTACCCACAAGCAGGACCAACCAGCAGTACCAGCCATCAGTACCCACTAGCGGTACCCACCAGCAGTACCCACCAGCAGTACCGGCTAGAAGTACCCACCTGCAATACCCACCAGCAGTACCAACCCTGCAGCAGCCACCAGCTATACCCACCTGGGGGACAGCAGCAGCCAGCGATACCTGCAGGAATCCTGAGGAAGAAGTGGAGACTGAGGTCAGTTGAGGTGCAGGTGAACCACAGTGAATTAGTGTGAAAGCAGTCTTAGGCCCCTTTCACATGATCGGTCTGATCAGGTCCACCTTTCTGTTTTTCAGGTGGACCCAATGGGACCCTCGATTCACCTATAGAGTGGCAGATGTAAATGGGCTTGTGTCTGTTAACACCTGCCTATCTCCCATCCAATCCACTTAAAAAAACAGTGTATCTGTCTCCTTCTGTCTGGGTGGATCAGATCAGGGGCCCATAGAGTAGATTTGTCCATGTCTGCTCTGCATATGCTGAGTGGACACGCACATGTCATCTGCTCACTCCGCTCATTGTGGCCCACGACCGGTTGCCAATTCGCTAAAGTGGCCCGCGCTCCTCAAAAGGTTGGGCACCCCTGCTGTAGGGGCATGAGTCCTGAATGGAGAGGTGCACTGCAGCAGCCTTCCATGCCCATACCAATGTCTGTAAAAGCACCCAAAAAAACTCAAAAACGCAACGTTCAGGTGTGAATGCAGCCTGAGTGTGTTTCAGATAAGTTTTAGGGGGACAGAAAATGGCCTACATGTATTTAATATACAGATATTACAATATTTTTAAAAGCTGATCAGTTTGTTTTAACCTAGTGGGGGCCCCTTGTCTGCACAGTCACTTTATTGGAAGAGGTGCGTCATAGACAAATTTAGCCTTTTAGGGAAGATTGCACATTTGAGGCGATGCTGCAGAATTTTACAATCTGCTTTACTAAGTAAATTCACAAAGGTGGAGAAAATATATGCAATGGAACATTAATTGTATCACATCAAATGTTTTTTTATATTTTAGTCTTCCTGCGATGTAACTACGTAGCTACTAAAATGTGTTTAAATACAAATCCTAAAATACAATATTTAGCCCAAAAAAAAAAAAAAACAAATATGAATGATAATAAATGAAATATGAGATAAACATCCGCTTGCAGCAAAATCCATTCCAATTTCAATCTCATGCAAGAATTATGCAGGATAACAATCTATAGCTATATAGCGACATCTAGTGACCATCTGCTAACATTAGTATAATTTCATCCCCTTTGCATGATAGAATGTTCCAGTTGTAAACAAATATCTTAGAACACTATATATATATATATATATATATATATATATATATATATATATATATATATATATATATACACAGTGCCTTGCGAAAGTATTCGGCCCCCTTGAACTTTGCGACCTTTTGCCACATTTCAGGCTTCAAACATAAAGATATAAAACTGTAATTTTTTTTGAAGAATCAACAACAAGTGGGACACAATCATGAAGTGGAACGAAATTTATTGGATATTTCAAACTTTGTTAACAAATAAAAAACTGAGAAATTGGGCGTGCAAAATTATTCAGCCCCTTTACTTTCAGTGCAGCAAACTCTCTCCAGAAGTTCAGTGAGGATCTCTGAATGATCCAATGTTGACCTAAATGACTAATGATGATAAATAGAATCTACCTGTGTGTAATCAAGTCTCCATATAAATGCACCTGCACTGTGATAGTCTCAGAGGTCCGTTTAAAGCGCGGAAAGCATCATGAAGAACAAGGAACACACCAGGCAGGTCCGAGATACTGTTGTGGAGAAGTTTAAAGCCGGATTTGGATACAAAAAGATTTCCCAAGCTTTAAACATCCCAAGGAGCACTGTGCAAGCAATAATATTGAAATGGAAGGAGTATCAGACCACTGCAAATCTACGAAGACCTGGCCGTCCCTCTAAACTTTCAGCTCATACAAGGAGAAGACTGATCAGAGATGCAGCCAAGAGGCCCATGATCACTCTGGATGATCTACAGCTGAGGTGGGAGACTCTGTCCATAGGACAACAATCAGTCGTATACTGCACAAATCTGGCCTTTATGGAAGAGTGGCAAGAAGAAAGCCATTTCTTAAAGATATCCATAAAAAGTGTTGTTTAAAGTTTGCCACAAGCCACCTGGGAGACACACCAAACATGTGGAAGAAGGTGCTCTGGTCAGATGAAACCAAAATCAAACTTTTTGGCAACAATGCAAAACGTTATGTTTGGCGTAAAAGCAACACAGCTCATCACTCTGAACACACCATCCCCACTGTCAAACATGCTGGTGGCAGCATCATGGTTTGGGCCTGCTTTTCTTCAGCAGGGACAGGGAAGATGGTTTAAATTGATGGGAAGATGGATGGAGCCAAATACAGGACCATTCTGGAAGAAAACCTGATGGAGTCTGTAAAAGACCTGAGACTGGGACGGAGATTTGTCTTCCAACAAGACAATGATCCAAAACATAAAGCAAAATCTACAATGGAATGGTTCACAAATAAACATATCCAGGTGTTAGAATGGCCAAGTCAAAGTCCAGACCTGAAACCAATCGAGAATCTGTGGAAAGAACTGAAAACTGCTGTTCACAAACGCTCTCCATCCAACCTCACTGAGCTCGAGCTGTTTTGCAAGGAGGAATGGGCAAAAATTTCAGTCTCTCGATGTGCAAAACTGATAGAGACATACCCCAAGCGACTTACAGCTGTAATCGCAGCAAAAGGTGGCACTACAAAGTATTAACTTAAGGGGGCTGAATAATTTTGCACGCACAATTTTTCAGTTTTTTATTTGTTAAAAAAGTTTGAAATATCCAATAAATTTCGTTCCACTTCATGATTGTGTCCCACTTGTTGTTGATTCTTCACAAAAAAAATACAGTTTTATATCTTTATGTTTAAAGCCTGAAATGTGGCAAAACGTTGAAAAGTTCAAGGGGGCCGAATACTTTCCCAAGGCACTGTATATACAGTGGGTACGGAAAGTATTCAGACCCCCTTAAATTTTTCACTCTTTGTTATATTGCAGCCATTTGCTAAAATCATTTAGGTTCATTCTTCTTCCTCATGAATGTACACATAGCACCCCATACTGACAGAAAAACACACAAAATTGTTGACATTGTTGCAGATTTATTAAAAAAGAAGAAAAACTGAAATATCACATGGTCCTAAGTATTCAGACCCCTTGCTCAGTATTTAGTAGAAGCCCCCTTTTGATCTAATACAGCCAGGAGTCTTTTTGGGAAAGATGCAACAAGTCTTTCACACCTGGATTTGGGGATCCTCTGCCATTCCTCCTTGCAGATCCTCTCCAGTTCTGTCAGGTTGGATGGTAATCGTTGGTGGACAGCCATTTTTAGGTCTCTCCAGAGATGCTCAATTGGGTTTAAGTCAGGGCTCTGGCTGGGCCATTCAAGAACAGTCACGGAGTTGTTGTGAAGCCACTCCATTATTTTAGCTGTGTGCTTAGGGTCATTGTCTTGTTGGAAGATAAACCTTCGGCCCAGTCTGAGGTCCAGAGCACTCTGGAGAAGGTTTTTGTCCAGGATATCCCTGTACTTGGCCGCATTCATCTTTCCCTCGATTGCAACCAGTCGTCCTATCCTTGCAGCTGAAAAACACCCCCACAGCGTGATGCTGCCACCACCATGCTTCACTGTTGGGACTGTATTGGACAGGTGATGAGCAGTGCCTGGTTTTCTCCACACATACCGCTTAGAATTAAGGCCAAAAAGTTCTATTTTGGTCTCATCAGACCAGAGAATCTTATTTCTCACCATCTTGGAGTCCTTCAGGTGTTTTTTTAGCAAACTCCATGCAGGCTTTCATGTGTCTTACACTGAGGAGAGGCTTCCGTCGGGCCACTCTGCCATAAAGCCCCGACTGGTGGAGGGCTGCAGTGATGGTTGACTTTCTACAACTTTCTCCCATCTCCTGACTGCATCTCTGGAGCTCAGCCACAGTGATCTTTGGGTTCTTCTTTACCTCTCTCACCAAGGCTCTTCTCCCCAGATAGCTCAGTTTGGCCGGACGGCCAGCTCTAGAAAGGGTTCTGGTCGCCCCAAACGTCTTCCATTTGAGGATTATGGAGGCCACTGGGCTCTTAGGAACCTTAAGTGCAGCAGAAATCTTTTTGTAACCTTGGCCAGATCTGTGCCTTGCCACAATTCTGTCTCTGAGCTCTTCAGGCAGTTCCTTTGACCTCATGATTCTCATTTGCTCTGACATGCATTGTGATCTGGAAGGTCTTATATAGACAGGTGTGTGGCTTTCCTAATCAAGTCCAATCAGTATAATCAAACACAGCTGGACTCAAATGAAGGTGTAGAACCATCTCAAGGATGATCAGAAGAAATGGAAAGCACCTGAGTTAAATATATGAGTGTCACAGCAAAGGGTCTGAATACTTAGGACCATGTGATATTTTAGTTTTTCTTTTTTAATAAATCTGCAACAATGTCAACAATTCTGTGTTTTTCTGTCAGTATGGGGTGCTATGTGTACATTCATGAGGAAGAAGAATGAACCTAAATGATTTTAGCAAATGGCTGCAATATAACAAAGAGTGAAAAATTTAAGGGGGTCTGAATACTTTCCGTACCCACTGTATATACCACTGCTGTATTTTGGCCTAGGCCTAGGGCGGCACTTTGCGGGGGGGCGGCAAAAAAGTCGCCCCCGCATAAAAAAAACCCGATCTGAGACATGTCTGCAGTACTCCAGGAGTCCGGTCATCTTGTGTGCGAGTCCCGCCGCCTTGTCTGCTCCTGTTACTCACCTGGTCCTTGCCTGCCTACCGCCGCCTCCCACACACACAGTCCGGCTTTCAGCTTCAGTTCCCTTGCCAGGGAGGGAGGAACTCGCACTTCAATCAGTGGGTGGGGGCGGAGCCTAATGCTCCGCCTACCCTCCTTCATGCGGCCTGTGGGATACTAGCTTCCCCCGTGGCGGGGCGGGGTCTATGTGGAGGAGGAGGAGAGAGAGGAGGACAAGGGAACTTAGAATGAACCTAAATGATTTTAGCAAATGGCTGCAATATAACAAAGAGTGAAAAATTTAAGGGGGTCTGAATACTTTCAGTACCCACTGTATATATACACATATACATACACATATATATTATAATAAACAAGCAAAAAATTGGGGGAGCAAACCCTGAACATGTATATCTAAAGCCGGTGCAGCTATGGACCAAGCAACATGTATATTAAAAAAGAATAGCGCAACCATGCAAAAGAAATGACTATTAAATATGGAGACAATCCATAAATAAAAATTGGGATTTGGTCCCACCATATGGCCATATCGTGCTCAAGCCCACCACTGCGTCAAAGTACCCCATTATCAGTGGGTCCTACACTATCCATAAAAAAGGGGTGAATCCAGCCTCTCCAACCCTTGGAGACAACACTCCTTGCTGGGATGGATGTGCTAATGCACTACAAAGGACTCCTCCTATATCTACTTGATGGTGGACTCTGACTATTACTCTGAACTATTATACTCTGGACTATTATGTATTCGGTCTGACCAGACTTCTGTGGTTGAGCATCCCACCCCCCACACACACCTGTACTCTATCAGAGTCCACCATCAAGTAGATATAGGAGGAGTCCTTTGTGGTGCATTAGCACATCCATCCCAGCAAGGAGTGTTGTCTCCAAGGGTTGGAGAGGCTGGATTCACCCCTTTTCTATGGATAGTGTAGGACCCACTGATAATGGGGTACTTTGACGCAGTGGTGGGCTTGAGCACGATATGGCCATATGGTGGGACTAAACCCCCATTTTTATTTATGGATTGTCTCCATATTTAATAGTCATTTCTTTTGCATGGTTGCGCTATTCTTTTTTAATATACATGTTGCGTGGTCCATAGCTGCACCGGCTTTAGATACACATGTTCAGGGTTTGCTCCCACAATTTTTTGCTTGTTTAATACACACACATATATATATATATATATATATATATATATATATATATATATATATATATACACACTATATTAACAAAAGTACTGGGATGCCTGCCTTTACACGATTACACGCACATGAACTTTAATTGCCTCCCAGTCTTATGCCTCGTACTCACGCAACGATTATCGGCCGACCGATCGTCCGACTTTTGTCCAGAGTTGTGTTTTGTTGGTTGGAATGTGCCTAGACTGCACACGAATTTTCTCGGCCAACAAAAATCTACTTCAGAAGTGATGTCATGTGCTGGTTTACTTTCCATGTGTTTTTTCTTCTCTGAGCATGCCCAGTCTTGCTCATCAGATTTTTGTCTGCTGAAATCTGTACTGACTGACAGAAAATCGGCCGTTGTGTTGACGGCCAACAAAAATTTTATAGCCTGCACACCAGATTTTATTCGGCCGAAAAGTCGGAGTCGGTTGTCGAAAACATCATACTAACAAGCCGAAAATCGGCCAATTGGACGTTGGCCGAAAATTCCCGGCCAATAATCGATGCGTGTGTACGAGGCTTTAGTCTGTAGGGTTCAATATTGAGCTGGCCCACCCTTTGCAGCTATAACAGCTTCAACTCTTCTGGGAAGGCTGTCCACAAGGTTTAGGAGTGTCTCTATGGGAATGTTTGACCATTCTTCCAGAAGCGCATTTGTGAAGTCAGGCACTGATGTTGGACCAGAAGGCCTGGCTCACAGTCTCCACTCTAATTCATCCCAAAGGTGTTCTGTCGGGTTGAGGTCAGGACTCTGTGTAGACCAGTTAAGTTCCTCCACCCCCAAACTCGCTCATCCATGTCTTTATGGACCTTGCTTTGTGCACTGGTCCAAATCATTTGGTGGAGAGGAGATTATGGTGTGGGGTTGTTTTTCAGGGGTTAGGTTTGGCCTCTTAGTTACAGTGAAGGGAACTCTTAAGGAGTCAGCATACCAAGACATTTTGGCCAATTTCATGCTCCTAACCTTGTGCCAAACGTTTTGGGAATGGCCCCTTCCTGTTCCAACATGACTGCACACTAGTGCACAAAGCAAGGTCTATAAAGACATGGATGAGTGAGTTTTGGGTGGAGGAACTTGACTGGCCTACACAGAGTCCTAACCTCAACCCCACAGAACACCTTTGGGATAAATTTGAGTGGAGACTGCAAGCCAGGCCTTCTCGTCCAACATCAGTGCCTGACCTCACAAATGCGCTTCTGGAAGAATGGTCAAACATTCTCATAGACACACTCCTAATTTGTGTGGACAGCCTTTTCAGAAGTGTTGAAGCTGTTATAGCTGCATAGGGCGGGGCAACTCAACATTGAACCCTACGGACTAATACTGGGATGCCATTAAATTTCATGTGTGTGCAAAGGCAGGCGCCCCAATACTTTTGGTAATATAATAATATAGAGTGTGTATGTGTATATATATTTTATATACAATATATAATCAGATAAAATCAGTTCGGCACCCTAACCAAACTTCTGAAATGTGAAAATATTTGAATTCCATCCAGTCACAGATTTAGCAGAAGTAGGATTCGTTTTTTTTTTCCAAACAAGTTGTGTTTCTTAGGTATTTAGGTCTAATACTAGTCATACAAGAAATATTTGGAAGAAGGCTGAAATTTGAATTAACTGCAAATCAATTTATAATAACATTCGTCATTCCCAATGTTTTTCATTTATTTTCAATTTGATTTAGTAAAATATATTCAGATATATTTGAACAATAGTGGATTTTGGCAGTTAAAGAGGTTGTAAACCCCCCTGTAATGTTTGTACCTATAGGTAAGCCCTATAATAAGGCTTACCTAAAGGTACTGTAAATATCTCCTAAACTTGCACCGTTTAGGAGATATTTACTGTATACTGCGCCGGTGACGTTATTGGGGCACGCGCTCTGAAGGAATGGCCGCCCATGCTGTTTCTTCAGAGCCCTGTGCACATGCGTGGGAGTGACATCACCCGCAGGGCCAGTGCTAGACTATTCTACGCCCTAGGCAAGACCAGTTACCTTGCATCACTCGCAGTGTGTCAGAGGGGGGGGGGGAGCAGTGTGTCAGGGTGGGGGAGCAGTGTGTCAGATAGCGGGAGCAGTGTGTCAGAGAGGGGGGAGAAGTGTGCCAGAGAGAGGGGGAGCAGTGTGTCAGGGTGGGGGAGCAGTGTGTGAGAGTGAGGGAGCAGTGTGTCAGAAGGCGGGAGCAATGTGTCAGAGGGAGGGAGCAATGTCAGAGAGAGGGAGCAATGTGTCAGAGAGGGGGGTGACCAGTGCTCTATTAATGCAGAGTGACCAGTGCTCCATTAATGCAGAGTGACCAGTGCCCCCATTAATACAGAGTGACCAGTGCCCCCATTAATGCAGAATGACAAGTGCACCCATCCAATGCAGAGTGACTAGTGCACCCATCCAATGCAGAGTGACCAGTGCCCCCATTAATGCAGAGTGACCAGTGCCCCCACCCAGTGCAGAGTGACCAGTGCCCCCAATAATGCATAGTGACCAGTGCCCCCATCCAATGCAGAGTGACCAGTGCCCCTCATCCAATGCAGAGTGACCAGTGCCCCCTTCAATGCAGAGTGACCAGTACCCCCTTCAATGCAGAGTGACCAGTACCCCCTTTAATGCAGAGTGACCAGTGCCCCCATTAATGCAAAGTGACCAGTGCCCCCATTAATGCAGCAAGACCAGTGCCCTCATTAATGCAGAGTGACCAGTGCCCCCATCCAATGTAGAGTGACCAGTGCCCCCATCCAATGTAGAGTGACCAGTGCCCCCATTAATGCAGAGTGAGCAGTGCCCCCACCCAATGCAGAGTGCAGAGTGATCAGTGCGCCATCCAATGCAGAGTGACCAGTGACCGCATTAATGCAAAATGACCAGTGCCCCATTAATGCAGAGTGACCAGTGCCCCCATCCAATACAGAGTGACCAGTGCCCCAATTAATGCAGAGTGACCAGTGCCCCCACCCAATGCAGAGTGCACCGGAGCAGTGTGTCAGAGAGGGGGGAGAAGTGTGCCAGAGAGAGGGGGAGCAGTGTGTCAGGGTGGGGGAGCAGTGTGTGAGAGTGAGGGAGCAGTGTGTCAGAAGGCGGGAACAATGAGTCAGAGGGGGGAGCAATGTCAGAGAGGGGGAGCAATGTATCAGAGAGGGGGTGACCAGTGCTCTATTAATGCAGAGTGACCAGTGCCCCTATCCAATGCAGATTGACAAATGCCCCCATTAATGCAGAGTGACCAGTGCCCCCATCAATGCAGAGTGACCAGTGCCCCCATTAATGCAGAATGACAAGTGCATCCATCCAATGCACAGTGACCAGTGCCCCCATCCAATGCACAATGACCAGTGCCCCCACCCAATGCAGAGGGACCAGTGCCCCCAATAATGCAGAGTGACCAGTGCCCCCATCCAATGCAGAGTGACCAGTTCCCCCATCCAAGGTAGAGTAACCAGTGCCCCCATCCAATGCAGAGTGACCAGTGCCCCCCATCCAATGCAGAGTGACCAGTGCCCCCTTCAATGCAGAGTGACCAGTACCCCCTTTAATGCAGAGTGACCAGTGCCCCCAATTATTCAAAGTGACCAGTGCCCCCATTAATGCAGCAAGAGCAGTGCCCTCATTAATCCAGAGTGACAAATGCCCCCATCCAATGCAGAGTGACCAGTGCCCCCATCCAATGCAGAGTGACCAGTGCCCCCATCCAATGTAGAGTGCCCAGTGCCCCCATTAATGCAGAGTGACCAGTGCCCCCATTAATGCAGAGTGACCAGTGCCCCCATTAATGCAGAGTGACCAGTGCCCCATCCAATGCAGAGTGACCAGTGCCCGCATTAATGCAGAGTGACCAGTGCCCCATTAATGCAGAGTGACCAGTGCCCCCATCCAATACAGAGTGACCAGTGCCCCCATCCAATACAGAGTGACCAGTGCCCCCATTAATGCAGAGTGACCAGTGCCCCCATTAATGCAGCGACCAATGCCCCCATTAATGCAGAGTGACCAGTGCCCCATTAATGCAGCGTGACCAGTGCCCCCATCCAATGCAGCGTGACCAGTGCCCCCATCCAATGTAGAGTGACTAGTGCCCCCATTAATGTAGAGTGACCAGTGCCCCATCCAATGCAGAGTGACCAGTGCCCCCATTAATGCAGAGTGACCAGTGCCCCCATTAATGCAGAGTGACCAGTGCCCTCATTAATGCAGAGTGACCAGTGCCCCCATTAATGCAGAGTGACCAGTGCCCCCATCCAATGCAGAGTGACCAGTGCCCCCATCCAATGCAGAGTGACCAGTGACCAGTCCCCCCCATCCAATGCAGAGTGACCAGTGACTAGTTGTAACGCTCCTGCGTTTCTTATATGGTGTGGATTTTCAGCTGCAGAAATAGTTCCACGTCAGTAGTCATGTAAGAGATATGCTGAGATACCATTCCCAACCTCAATGACTCATCATGTGTGGAAGGTCTTATTTCAGCCAGTAAATACACACAATTAGCAAACTGGTTCCTAGAGTGACTTTATGTATGTGGTAACACAATGATGAAGGTTGAGGGATAGGTTGAGTGGAGGTGGTAGGTGATAGACACTTGAAGGTGAGACAGTAGCAGATGGATGCAGGAAGGTTTAGCAATGTTGTATGATAGCAGATGATAGAATAGCAGGTGGACATACAAAAGAGATCAACCCAGTGCAGAAAAGTAGCAGTAGTCTCAAGAGCTAGCAATCTAGTTATGCAGATGTGATAAACAGTCTTTACTATGCAGAGCTAGATAGTGTAAGCTTAGTATAAGTTTATAGAGAATTCCCCTGCGGGGTACTTAGCACTATTAGCGATACAGCCGAAGGGTGGTTCAGGAGAGGCGGATGATCCAGTAGCGGGATACAGGGATCAGCGTAGCGAGGTTCCGTCAGCGAAGTAAGCTTGCAAGCATGGAAGCTTCAAGCAAGGTTAGCATCCAGGTAAGGGTGTTTGAACGAACACATGTGAGTGAGAACCGGCGCTTTAAATAGCCATCTAGTCCGGCGCTGGGTGATGACAGCTCCAGTCTTAAAGGTGTATGCGCACCTTTCCAAAAGTAAATGGTGGGGCGCATACACTTGTGGAAAGTGTAATTTAGGGTACCAAAGGTACCGGAACATTACAATACCCCCCCCTTAAGGCCTGCTCCTGAAGGCCTCTGGAGCTGGTTTGTCTGGGTATCTCGCATGAAAATTGCGGATTAATCTAGGGGCATGTATGTCAGAGGTGTTTAGCCAGGTGTCGTCTTGGGGCCCATAGTTCTTCCATCTAACCAAGTACTGAAGTCTTCTTCTGTAGATACGAGAATTCAGAATCTCTTTTATCTCGTATTCTTCTCCACCTTCAACTTGTACAGGAGGGGGAGGTGGAATATTAGGCCTTATTCCTTGGTCCGGAACATGGGGTTTTAGTAGCGACACATGGAAAATGGGATGGATTTTTAGGTCCAGGGGGAGAAGATCCAACCAATCATCCTGTTGTTAAGAAGTGTAACAACGTAAATACTGCTCGATGCATTGGTTGACTCTTTCAGTCTGTCCGTTGGTCTGCGGATGGTAAGGAGAAGTGAGCTTCCGCTCAATCCGTAGTATGTGACATAGTTCTTGCCAGAATTTAGAAATAAATTGGGATCCACGGTCAGACAGAAGAGTTTTTGGGATACCATGTAATCTGAAGACATGTTTCATCAGGAGTTCTGCCGTTTGTTTGGACGAAGGTAGTCTGCGAATAGCAATGAAATGTGCCATCTTTGTCAGATGGTCCACTGACACCAAGATGGTATTAAATCCTTTGGAAGGAGGCAATTCTACGATGAAGTCCAATGACAAAACCTCCCATGGAGTTTGGGGTATTGGTAGACTGCATAGTAGACCCGATGGTCTCGTAGTGTCAATTTTGGACCTGGCACAGACATTGCATGAAGAGACGAATTTTTGTATAGATGTTTTCATGTCAGGCCACCAGAATTGTCGAGAAATCAAATTGAAAGTCTTTGTCATACCCATATGTCCTGCCATAGGCACATCATGCGATAATTCCAAGATCTTGGTGCGTAGGGTAGGTGGTATGTAAAGTTTGTCGTTGTAGTAGAGGAAGCCTTCTGCATCAGTATTTAGTTGTGGTGGGGGTGAATCCAAACTTATACCATGCAGAACCTCTTCCTTTAAGGAACGGACAACTCCAATAATGCGTTTGTGAGGTATTATAGGAACGGAAGGGATTTTAAAGTAGTTTTCTTCAGTTAGTCGTGATAGTGCATCCGCCTTTTTGTTCTTATCTGCAGGTGTGTAGGTCACTAGGAAGTTAAACCTTAGAAAGAATAGTGACCATCGTACCTGTCGATGCGAGAGAGTTTTGCTAGTCTGAAGATATTGGAGGTTTTTATGGTCCGTGTATATAATTATTGGTAGTTGGGTGCCTTCGAGTAAATGTCGCCAATTCTCCAGAGCCAATTTTATAGCAAGCAGTTCCTTTTCACCCACGGGGTAATTTATCTCGGGACTGCTCAGGGATTTAGAAAAAAAAGCGACTGGATGAAGTGGTGAAGTGTGGGTAGGTCGTTGGGAGAGTATTGCTCCTACTGCCATGTTTGACGCATCTACCTCCAGAATGTATTGGAGGGATAGGTCTGGATGGCGTAATATGGGAGCGGAAGTAAACCTTGTCTTTAACAAGTGGAAAGCCTTATTTGCTTCTTCTGACCATTTAAATGGTATTTTTATGCTAGTGAGCTGTGTGAGGGGTCTCACAATAGCAGAAAAGTTTTTTATGAACTTCCTGTAGAAATTTGAAAATCCCAGGAATCGCTGTAGCGCCTTGCGTGTAGTTGGTGTAGGCCAATCCTGAATGCAGGATATTTTACTCATGTCCATCTCGATTCCTGTTTTGGATATGATGTAGCCTAGAAAGAGTACCTCATCTTTATGGAACAAGCATTTCTTCAGCTTCACATAAAGATTATGTGCAAGCAATCTCGATAATACAAGTCTTACATGTCTTATGTGTTCAGACAGGGTCCGTGAATATATAAGTATATCGTCCAGATATACCACAACACAGACATCTAGTAAGTCTTTAAAAATATCGTTTATAAATCGTTGGAAAACTGCAGGGGCATTGCATAGGCCGAATGGCATCACAAGATATTCGAACAATCCGTATCTAGTTCTGAATGCAGTCTTCCACTCGTGTCCATCACGGATTCGAATGAGATTGTATGCTCCTTTCAGGTCTAATTTTGAAAAATAGTTAGCTCCACGCACCTGCTCAATGAGCTCAGGGATAAGCGGTAGAGGATAGCGATCTTTTATTGTGATAGCATTCAATTTCCTGTAGTCGATGATAGGTCTGAGACTTGAATCTTTATTGCGAACAAAAAAGAGTCCTGCTGCTGTGGAAGAAGTGGAAGGTCTAATAAAACCTTTTTCCAAGTTCTCATCCAAATAGGTTTTGAGATGGGCAAGTTCATCCTGTGAAAGAGGATAAACATGACCGAACGGCAATTTGCTATTTGGGAGTAGATCAATGCTACAATCATAGTCTCGATGAGGAGGTAATGCTTGAGCATTTTTCTCAAGAAAAACCTCAGAAAGATCCTGATAACATAGTGGTGCAATCTCATCTGTCACCACAGACAGAATCTTCCCGGAAAACGGGAGGTTACACGTTTCCTCGCAATAACAAGAAGAGAAGGTCAAGGACCGTTTCTTCCAATCTATGGTTGGTTGGTGTGTGTGCAACCAGGGAAGTCCCAACACAATGGGAAAGTGGGGTGATAGTATTAAATCGAAGGTAGAAGTCTCCCTATGAGACTCGTTAATAGTGACTAGAAGTGCTTGTGTCTGATCGGTGATCGGACCAGAGGATAACGGAACACTGGTAATAAGACTTACTGAGACAGGTTTGAGTTTAGAAATAATAGGAATTTTATTTAAAGCAGCAAAACCTATATCCATATAATTTCCACAAGATCCTGTGTCAATCATGGCCTTAGTAGTAATTCTGTTCTGGTCCCACTGTAATGTAAAAAAAACAGAAATGTAGGGGTTAGTGAATGAAGTTGTCAATCCTCCGAGGGAGACATGTGAACACTCACCCTTCTTTTTGTTGACTAGGGGACAGACGTTTATCTTGTGATCCGGGGATGCACAGTACAAGCAGAGATTTTCATTTCGTCTTTTGGCTTTTTCCATAGTTGATAGCGGTGGGCGTATGGTTCCTATCTCCATAGGAACGGGGTCAACGGCCAGACTCCAAGAGGAAACGGATAATGGCATTCCCATCTTTTCAGCCTTTCTTTCTCGTAGTCTTCTATCTATGGTAATACTGAGTTGTATTAGTGCATCCAGGGTTTTTGGCAGATCCGCTCGGGCGAGCTCGTCCTTAACGGTTTCTGATAGGCCAAGCCTAAATTAGGTTTTCAGAGATGCATCATTCCATTCTGAATCAAGGGTCCATCTCTTGAACTCTGCGACAAAGTCTTCTACAGGCCTCCTTCCTTGTTTCAAGGATCTTAACTGAAGATCAGCAGTACTCTGCCTATTGGGGTCATCATATAGGCTAGTGAGCTCTGCCAGGAACAAGGCATAGGAGTTGAGAAGCGGGTCGTTTTTCTCAAAAAGAGAATCTGCCCAGGCTCGAGGATCGTTTGATAGGTAAGAAATAATAGTACAAACCTTAATGTGATCAGTAAGGTAGGTACGAGGTTTTAGCAAAAAAAATAACTCACATGCGTTTTTAAATTCGCAAAATTTTTTGCGATCGCCTGTAAATACCAAAGGGGGATTTATCTTGGGTTCAGGGGACTGAGCAGAGGTAAGTTTTGTCAGTCTAATTACCTGCTGCGACAGAGCCTGATTGTCTTCTTTTAATTCAGCAAGTTCATGTATTAACGCAGATACTTGCTGTTTTAATTGTGTCACCTGAGTGGTTATTTCTGCTGAATCCATTTTTTGGTTCGTTCAATCTGTAACGCTCCTGCGTTTCTTATATGGTGTGGATTTTCAGCTGCAGAAATAGTTCCACGTCAGTAGTCATGTAAGAGATATGCTGAGATACCATTCCCAACCTCAATGACTCATCATGTGTGGAAGGTCTTATTTCAGCCAGTAAATACACACAATTAGCAAACTGGTTCCTAGAGTGACTTTATGTATGTGGTAACACAATGATGAAGGTTGAGGGATAGGTTGAGTGGAGGTGGTAGGTGATAGACACTTGAAGGTGAGACAGTAGCAGATGGATGCAGGAAGGTTTAGCAATGTTGTATGATAGCAGATGATAGAATAGCAGGTGGACATACAAAAGAGATCAACCCAGTGCAGAAAAGTAGCAGTAGTCTCAAGAGCTAGCAATCTAGTTATGCAGATGTGATAAACAGTCTTTACTATGCAGAGCTAGATAGTGTAAGCTTAGTATAAGTTTATAGAGAATTCCCCTGCGGGGTACTTAGCACTATTAGCGATACAGCCGAAGGGTGGTTCAGGAGAGGCGGATGATCCAGTAGCGGGATACAGGGATCAGCGTAGCGAGGTTCCGTCAGCGAAGTAAGCTTGCAAGCATGGAAGCTTCAAGCAAGGTTAGCATCCAGGTAAGGGTGTTTGAACGAACACATGTGAGTGAGAACCGGCGCTTTAAATAGCCATCTAGTCCGGCGCTGGGTGATGACAGCTCCAGTCTTAAAGGTGTATGCGCACCTTTCCAAAAGTAAATGGTGGTGCGCATACACTTGTGGAAAGTGTAATTTAGGGTACCAAAGGTACTGGAACATTACACTAGTGCCCCCATCCAATGCAGAGTGACCAGTGACTAGTGCCCCCATCCAATGCAGAGTGACCAGTGACTAGTGCCCCATTATTGCAGAGTGACCGGCATGTCCCCATTCAATGCACAGTGACCTGACCAGCATGTCCCCATTAATGCACAGTGACCCGACCAGCATGTCCCCATTAATGCACAGTGACCACCTGACCAGCATGTCCCCATTAATGCACAGTGACCACCTGACCAGCATGTCCCTATTAATGCACAGTGATCACCTGACCAGCATGTCCCCATTAATGCACAGTGACTTGACCAGCATGTCCCCATTCAATGCACAGTGACCCATTCAATGCACAGTGACCTGACCAGCATGTCCCCATTAATGCACAGTGACCTGACCAGCATGTCCCCATTAATGCACAGTGACCTGACTAGCATGTCCCCATTAATGCACAGTGACCTGACCAGCATGTCCCCATTAATGCACAGTGACCTGACCAGCATGTCCCCATTCAATGCACAGTGACCTGACCAGCATGTCCCCATTAATGCACAGTGACCTGACCAGCATGTCCCCATTAATGCACAGTGACCACCTGACCAGCATGTCCCCATTAATGCACAGAGACCTCCTGACCAGCATGTCCCCATTCAATGCACAGTGACCACTTGACCAGCATGTCCCCGTTAATGCACAGTGACCTGACCAGCATGTCCCCATTAATGCACAGTGACCTGACCAGCATGTCGCCATTCAATGCACAGTGACCTGACCAGCATGTCCCCATTAATGCAGAGTGACCTGACCAGCATGTCGCCATTCAATGCACAGTGACCTGACCAGCATGTCCCCATTAATGCACAGTGACCTGACCAGCATGTCCCCATTAATGCAGTGACCTGACCAGCATGTCCCCATTAATGCACAGTGACCACCAGACCAGCATGTCCCCATTAATGCACAGGTCATGTCACAGTCATGTCACAGGTCATGTCACAGGTCATGTCACAGGTCAGGTCACAGGTCAGGTCACAGTCATGTCACATGTCAGGTCACAGGTCATGTTACAGTCATGTCACAGGTCAGGTCACAGGTCATGTTACAATCATGAAATAGGAGAATATATGTAAATACAAGCAATATGTAGATACAAACAAATTCTAGTAGCGCAAACAAGAATGATAAGCTCACTCCCCAATCACATTCACTGAAAACTTGTAAAGACTGTAGAAATAAATATAAAATTATATATAAAAATATATAAAAATATATAAAAATAGTCCCAACATGGATCAGTCCACCAAAGCAGCGTTGGAAAACGTATGACAAATAACGATATTCACACTGATGTATCCCTTGAAAAATCCTAATCGGTGCAGGAATAAAGGATCACCTTGACCACCACCACTGTGCTCTGAAGGGGGGAAGGTAATGCACACTCACCGACTTCACTGGCCCAGTGATTCTCACCACTGAGCAAACAAGCCACAATATAGCCACTACCGCTCGGGACTCCGGATTGGGACCAATCAGACCAGTGACAGGCTCTGCTGCATCCACTTGGGGTTCCGGGATGGGGCCGATAATGGGCTCAATCAAGTACAATGGACATGCAAGGGAAGGAAGGAATAGAGCTCCACTAGTGTGATAACGTATAATACTGGCTTTATTTCAAAATACACAATATCTCACACTCACATGACATCAGTTGAATAATCGCATGACCGGAGGTGTGTACCCATCGGGATCCGTATCCTGACTCCACGCCGCGGATCGCGCCTTCCGGGTGCTCACTCTCCTCGTACACTCTGACTTGGTTACGCCGCCTGGCGTAAACCCAGTATATAAAGCCAGTATTATACGTTATCACACTAGTGGAGCTCTATTCCTTCCTTCCTGCACCGATTAGGATTTTTCAAGGGATACATCAGTGTGAATATCGTTATTTATCATACGTTTTCCAACGCTGCTTTGGTGGACTGATCCATGTTGGGACTATTTTTATATATTTTTATATATTTTTATATATAATTTTATATTTATTTCTACAGTCTTTACAAGTTTTCAGTGAATGTGATTGGGGAGTGAGCTTATCATTCTTGTTTGCGCTACTAGAATTTGTTTGTATCTACATATTGCTTGTATTTACATATATTCTCCTATTTCATGTTATTTTATTAAGTAGCAGCATCTGTTATCACACTATATTAGAGGTAGTTATCCTCTCTAAGCGCTTGGTTGCTTGCAAACTAGTGTTGGTTCCGGGTTGTGTGTAAGCTATCTATACATGTTACAATCATGTCACAGGTCATGTCACAGGTCAGGTCACAGGTCATGTCACAGGTCAGGCCACAGGTCAGGCCACAGGTCAGGCCACAGGTCAGGCCACAGGTCAGGTCACAGGTCATGTTACAGTCATGTCACAGGCATGTCATGGTGGGTCAGGTCATAGGTCATGTCACAGGTCATGTCACAGATCAGGTCATAGGTCATGTCACAGGTCATGTCACAGTCATGTCACAGGTCATGTAACTTACCTGCTCTTGGGCTGGCTCACTCGACCGGACCGACTGCTGTGCTGTGGGCTGCTGAAGACGGAGACACGTCTCTCCTTGGTCCGGAGGGACAGCTCCCCCACATGGTGCTCCCCCCGCAGGTTCAGGCCATGACACGCCGACACTGGACACCCCGACAGCTCCTCTTTGACGATCCCTGGAGGTGAAGAAGTGACAGGATGTGATCCTCCTGCAGCAGAGCACAGACTTCCAGTTATTCTGTGCCAGCAGCTGCAGCGGGGGCGGGCGGCCTCACGTTGTGAATGATTGGTCGGCTCGATCGGATCGTGCAGAGATAATCTGCGATCAGACCCCCCCATACCCAGCACTAAGTCCAACACCCCTAGTGGGCAAAAATTGACAATTTATTATTTTTTTTTTCTTCTTCTTCTTTTTTTTTGGGGGGGGGGGGGGCACCCATGCACCCCCTATCGGCCGGCCGCCACTGAGCTAGAGGATTTCTGGAGATAACAACCAATGCTGCTTGGCCGATATCCAGGGAGCGGGAGGGGATGTCTCCCCTCCTGCCGCTCTGCCCAGGTCTCCCGTCACATCGAGAGACCCAAGCAACCAGCCGGCTGGTTAGAGTCCCGAAAGGAAGCGAGATTCGGCTTTGATCGGATCATGTAACCCAGAAGCAACATCACAACGTCTTTTCCGGTTTTCTTGGCTGCCAACAGCGCAGATTTCAAATAAGTGTCAGTATTAGAAGATGCAGATTTCGGCGTTTTGAATACTTTGAAGTGCAGTGGAAGGATTCATCTGATCTCGCATGATTTCAAAGCCACAGTTCAGTTTGATTTCAGGGGCGACTTGAGAGACATTTGTGCGGGTTCATGCACATACAGGTCCCTCTCAAAAAATTAGCATATTGTGATAAAGTTCATTATTTTCTGTAATGTACTGATAAACATTAGACTTTCATATATAAAGTGTATCTCTGAAGTTACAGAGCTCTCGCCTAGGCGAGATATGTGAGGGCTTGGAAAAACCAAAAAGGTGGGACTTTAACGGTACCAGTAGACATTACATATTCACGAGAGAGTTAAAAATATTAGACCTCTATTCATTGGGATATAAAAATCATCCGCTTGGCATATGCTGGATGAATAATATAGACAATACAAAAGGACAACAACTAAACAATCAAAGAATGAACATAATTGATAGAATACATCACATAGATACAAAAATGTATACTTGACCATATAGAGATGATATGTATGTAGCTACTCAAAGTGAACACTTTCATACATTTTAGATTCATTGCACACAACTGAAGTAGTGCAAGCCTTTTATTGTTTTAATATTGATGATTTTGGCATACAGCTCATGAAAAACCAAAATTCCTATCTCAAAAAATTAGCATATCATGAAAAGGTTCTCTAAACGAGCTATGACCCTAATCATCTGAATCACCTAATTAACTCTAAACACCTGCAAACGATTCCTGGTTCATTACTCAAAACCGCAATCAAGGGTAAGACTGCCAACCTGACTGCTGTCCAGAAGGCCATCATTGACACCCTCAAGCAAGAGGGTAAGACACAGAAAGAAATTTCTGAACGAATAGGGTGTTCCCAGAGTGCTGTATCAAGGCACCTCAGTGGGAAGTCTGTGGGAAGGAAAAAGTGTGGCAGAAAACGCTGCACAACGAGAAGAGGTGACCGGACCCTTAGGAATATTGTGGAGAAGGACCGATTCCAGACCTTGGGGGACCTGCAGAAGCAGTGGACTGAGTCTGGAGTAGAAACATCTAGAGCCACCGTATACAGGCGTGTGCAGGAAATGGGCTACAGGTACGCATTCCCCAGGTCAAGCCACTTTTGAACCAGAAACAGCGGCAGAAACGCCTGACCTGGGCTACAGAGAAGCAGCACTGGACTGTTGCTCAGTGGTCCAAAGTACTTTTTTCGGATGAAAGCAAATTTTGCATGTCATTCGGAAATCAAGGTGCCAGAGTCTGGAGGAAGACTGGGGAGAGGGAAATGCCAAAATGCCTGAAGTTCAGTGTCAAGTACCTACAGTCAGTGATGGTCTGGGGTGCCATGTCAGCTGCTGGTGTTGGTCCACTGTGTTTTATCAAGGGCAGGGTCAATGCAGCTAGCTATCAGGAGATTTTGGAGCACTTCATGCTTCCATCTGCTGAAAAGCTTTATGGAGATGAAGATTTCATTTTTCAGCACGACCTGGCACCTGCTCACAGTGCCAAAACCACTGGTAAATGGTTTACTAACCATGGTATTACTGTGCTCAATTGGCCTGCCAACTCTCCTGACCTGAACCCCATAGAGAATCTGTGGGATGTTGTGAAGAGAAAGTCGAGAGACGCAAGACCCAACACTCTGGATGAGCTCAAGGCTGCTATCGAAGCATCCTGGGCCTCCATAACACCTCAGCAGTGCCACAGGCTGATTGCCTCCATGCCACGCCGCATTGAAGCAGTTATTTCTGCAAAAGGATTCCCGAGCAAGTATTGAGTGCATAACTGAACATAATTATTTGAAGGTTGACTTTTTTTGTATTAAAAACACTTTTTTTTTATTGGTCGGATGAAATATGCTAATTTTTTGAGATAGGAATCTTGGTTTTTCATGAGCTGTATGCCAAAATCATCAATATTAAAACAATAAAAGGTTTGCACTACTTCAGTTGTGTATAATGAATCTAAAATATATGAAAGTCTAATGTTTATCAGTACATTACAGAAAATAATGAACTTTATCACAATATGCTAATTTTTTGAGAGGGACCTGTATGTCTATTGAAGTTGCCCCCAAAGTCGCCAAAAGTAGTGCAGAAACTACTGATTGGGACAGTGCTGTTACCGGCAATAGGCTGCGATTTGACCTGTCAAATCGCATGTCAAATCGTGTGGATTTGAATGGGGACTTATTCTTCAGTGGGCAATTATACAGTTAACCCAGTACAGCTGGTTTATAACACATACACAGCCTAAAATAAAATCAATTTATCCAACTTGCCTACAGCTGTTCCAGGCTTACTAGCCCTTATCAATGCACAATTTGGCCACTATGAGCCTCAATTACTACATTTATAGGCTCATTTTTCAGCCTATCATTCCCTGGCAGCAAGTATGCAATAGGTAATTGAAAAGAAAGACAGTGAGACTGATTCACTAAAGAATATGCATGTACAGCACTGGTGCAAAAAAAGCAAATTTTCACAGTGTTTACGATGTGTAGAGAGAAAAGCACATCATGTACAGTGTACATACTAAAAATTCTCTAACAAATGTTGTTTGCTAAACAGTTTACATTCCAGTGTCTTTAAAGTAAACTAGCTAAGTGCTGGCGTACCTAAATAAAAAACCTGAGCTATTTGACATCGGTTAGCGGTTATGCATGCACATTTTATGCAGGAGCAAAATTACATGAAATACACACAGATACCATTAAAGGAACTCTTTCCTCAAAGTATAAACTTCCATTTCATAACATCAGCCTTGTAATAACAATACAAACAATAGTTATGTTTGACATTCCAATATATGCTTACATGAAACATTTCCTTTCATGTAGTGAGTTCTGCCTGTCTATTGGCCATCTCTTTCCACAACTTCCTGGATTCCCTGCATGCTTTGCAGCTTCTCCTCTGCTGTTTGCTTTTTAAGGACTATATATCCCATGGTACTTTACTGCCTGCAAGCAGTGATTCCTGTACTGACTCCGCCTCCTGAAACTCCTCCTCTCAGCACCTCTGTAGTTTAGAAGGCAGACTCTTTGAAACATGTGACACAGCAATGCCTATTCACAGGGCATAGTTAATATGTGTTACTCAGGTCAAAGAAGTAAATGTGTGCAGATCTTCACAAAGTAAGTTTACAAGCTTCAAGCTTGAAAGAGGCTATAAATATTTTAAATATAGGGTGCAAATAAATATATGATTTAACAGTGATTGTAGAAAACCCCCCAAAATAAAAATAAAACATAGTACATGCTTCATGGTGAGTACTACAGTGTAATTATATGAATACAGTGCTGACGCTTAGTAGTGCAGGCTTAGACCATGGCAAGCACTGATAGGGCTTGTTCAGACTAGCGGTTGAGGAAATATAAAACCCTGTGATTGAGCTGCACTTTTTCCACTACCCCCTTTAACTGCAGAGAAAGGGGCCGGGGGTGTGTACATGCAAAGCATCACAGCAGTGTCAGAAGTTATACCTCCTGTCGCTTTCGGTGAGCATAGTGCCCACCAAACACAACCCGCTGGAGTGAAAGCGGGGACTCTGTGGGGTTCAACGAGTTAAAGCAGGCAGAGAGGAGGCAATAGAATTCCTCTTCACCATGTGCCAAATGCTCTGCAGAGCACTGCATGTGTGAATGAGTCCAGAATCTATTGCATCACTGTTTACAAACGTAAGTCGTAAAGACCCTAATTTAACCTGTCTTATTTGTTCTATGAATACAGATATATCACCATGGTCATAACAACTTATTTTCTCACAGGAACAAACAAGCAGACATTTTGAAATGGAATACAACATTTTGTACACTATTAAATTGCTTTTTGATGTTAGATCCCTGATTATATCAAATTAAAAAATGTAGATATACCCTTGAACTAGGTGACAGTTAGTATTCTACAGCACTGTGCATAGTAAACAACTGCTATGGGCTTCTTAATAAATGTGGTTTTCATCTTTTTTTATCTCAGGGCTGCTGATCTCTTGCAGGCACCTCTTTTCTAAATCCATGTACCCCAGTAATGGATGCATGGCATTTCTGTGATGGTGATAACAGTGGACAATGCCTGTGCAATGTGTGTGGCCCATCCCCCAGAAGACGTTACTGCTGATGAAACGCGTAGGGTTGTGGCCGAAAACCAGTCCACACCAAGCACTGTCTTTGCTTTTGATCTATCAGCCTGCCAAATTTATTCCGCTGTAAGATCGAGCTTGCTAGTTGGAGTTTTAAGCTTTTATTAAACATCAAGGTTTGTTATGGACTTCGCGATGGAGATGTTTTTTTATTTTCATGCCACTACACCAACATTAAATGTGGAGTGACGATCATCTTCCCCTCTGTGGCAGCCAGGCTTATGATTACATCTCATGTGCTTTTGACCATTATAGCTTTTGGCCCACCCGCTCTGTTGGGAGGCGTGGTGAATATTATTAGTCGGCGGCGGATTTCAACTTCCTTCCTTTACACTCAAGGTAGAAGATTACATGTTAATTGTTCTGTGATGGGACTTTTTCTGTTCATAATGGACTATATGTTTGTTCCTTTGATGATGTGTGGTGTATAGACACCTATATGCACTTTATATTGCATTTTTGCACCTTAATAGATTGTTATTGATGCAGTCTTTTTTTATACTTACCATTATTAATTAATTATATGTACATTATATATGGAAGTTTAATTTTGCATTTTTTTGCACATTTGCAATAGAAATTAGTATCACACTTTTTAGCAAGCTGCTTTAACCAGTTCTGGACCAGAAGATTTTCCCCCTTAATGACCAGGCCCTAGTTTGCGATTCGGCACTGCGTTACTTTAACTACCTCAATACTGGGCACTTAAACCCCCTTCCTTCCCAGACCAATTTTCAGCTTTTAGCGCTGTTGCAATTTGAATGACAATTGCGCGGTCATGCAACACTGTACCTAAACCAAATTTGTGTCATTTTTTCCCCACAAATAGAGCTTTCTTTTGGTGGTATTTGATCACCGTCAGGTTTTTTCTTTTTTGGTGCACAAATAAAAAAAGACTGAAAAGTTTGAAAAAAAAAAAAAAGTTTTTTTGTTTAGGTTATAAAATTTTGTAAATAGATATGTTTTTTCCTGCACTGATGAGCACTGATGATGCCACACTGACAGGCACTGATGAGGAGCCACTGATGGGGTGGCACTGATGGGGTGGCACTGATGGGGTGGCACTGATATGCAGCACTGATGGGCACTGATAGGTAGCACTGATATGCAGCACTGATGGGCACTGATATGTGGCACTGATAGATAGCACTGATATGCAGCATTGGTGGGCACTGATAGGCAGCGCTGATGGGCACTGATAGGCAGCACTGATGGGCACTGATTTGCGGCACTGATGGGCACTGATGGGCACTGATAGGTGGCACTGTTGGGCGGCAATGATCGGCACTGATCGGGGGCACTGATCGGCACTGATGGGGGGCACTGATGGGCACTGATAGGCGGCACTGGTGGGCAGTAATGGGCACTGGTGGGCGGCACTGATAGATGGCAATAACGGCACTGGTGGGCAGCACTGATAGATGGCATTGGTGGGCAACACTGATAGGGAGGGCACTGGGGGGCTCTCTGAGCTCTGCTTGCCATCCCTGGTGGCCATGGTGGGCATCCCTGGTGGTCATGGGTGGGCATCCCTGGTGGCTTAGTGGCACCCCTCCCCCCCCAAGGCTGTACTGGTAATCAATCATCTGATTACCAGCACAGACCCCCCTGTGATCAGTGAGTAATTAGAAATACTCACTGATCACCCCAGCAGCAGCACCGATCCTCTTCTCTTCTCCTCACTGACAGGATCTGTCAGGAGGAGAAGAGATCGAAGCCGTTACAACGGCTCTATTGACATTACATGACGGCTGTGATTGGACACAGCCGTCATGTGATCAGGAGGGCCAATCACAGGGCCCTCCTGCCGAATGATGTTGCTCTGTGTCCGAGGGACACAGGCACATCGAGATCGCGCCGCTGCGCGTGCCCGCGGCGGCGCGATCTCTCTCCTTCTGAAGGACGTTCCGGAACGTCCATTCAGAAGGACGAGACTCCCACCCGGCCGTATATTTACAATGGCCCGGGTGGGAGGTGGTTAAAGGACAATTGCGCGGTCATGCAACGCTGTACCCAAATAAAATTGATGTCCTTTTTCCCACAAATAGGGCTTTCTTTTGGTGGTATTTGATCACCTGTGTGATTTTTACTTTTTGCGCTATAAACAAAAAAATTGCGACAATTTTGAAAAAAACAATATTTTCACATTCTGCTATATGACATTCTCAAAAAAAAAAATCAATTTTTTTTTAACATTTTAGGCCAATTTGTTTTCTGCTACATATTTTTGGTAAAAAAAATTGCAATAAGCGTATTTTGATTGGTTTGCGCAAAAGTTATTGCGTCTACTAACTACAGGAAGGATTTATGTCATTTTTATTGTTTTTCTTTTTACTGGTAATGGCGGCGATCTGCGATTTATTTATTTATTTTTTTTGAAAGGTGTTTATTTTTGAAATTTGCAGTAAAACATATAACAAATACAGCACAACCCAGACAGCAGACATTGCTAAGGTGATTACAGTGCAGGAATTAGAAAACAAATCGACACAGTACCTAACTCAGTGGTAGACCAACTGTGGCCAACAGGAGAAGGGAGGGAGTGGCTCCTCTACAGAGTGGCCCACCCCGGAGCCCAACAGGGCAGTCCATAGGATAAAGTCTATCAGGGCTTCAACAGGGTTCCAAAGGTAAAAAAGACAAAAGACAACCAACCAGTCACACACGTCCGACATGCACACATTCATACACAAGCACACGCCATCCCCCACCATCCACAAACCCAGCCCCTGGGGGGCAAGTGACACAACAAGGTACCCTGCCCATACTAGCTGGAAGAGAGGGGGATAACCCCGCCCCAATCAGCCTACAAGCTCTGAGACTAAGATGTGTCCGCCCAGAATGAAGCATCGATATCCAGCCAGGGCTGCCAGAGTTTAGTAAACTTATTGGGGCATGCCCTACTCTTATATATCAATTTATACAGTGGTATATCTCCATTTACCATACCATAGAATTTCTGTACTGTGGGCGGCTCAAGACTTTTCCAGTGCAGAAAGACCAATTTCTTAGCTTAGAACAGTAATATGGTGATCTGCGATTTTTAGCTGGACTGCGACATTGCGGCGGATAGATCGGACCCCTGACATTTTTTACCCTTTTGGGGGTACCAGTGACATTACTACAGAAATCAGTGCTAAAAATATGCACTGTTACTGTAATAATGCCATTGGCAGGGAAGGGGTTAATACTGTTGGTGATCAAGGGTTTAAATGTGACCCTACGGGAGTGATTCTAACTGTAGGGGGGTTGGGCTTGTGAGATGATCACAGAGATATGCGATCCTATATAGCAGGATCACATGGTCTCTTTGATCATTGCAGGGAGAAGAATGGATGGCTGTGTTTACATCAGCTGACCGTCCTTCTCCTTCAGCGGGGAGAGATCGCCGGTGTCAGGCGGGAATCAGTAGCCGCCTGACACACGCACAGGCTTCCCCGCTGACGCTCGCCCCCTAGCTCCTCCCAGGCAAATTACATGATTCTGCCTGTATGTGCCACTCTGCCGCCGTTTATATACAGTAAGCGGTCGGCAAGTAGTTAAAGTGGTGGTAAAGGCTGAAGATTTTTTATCTTAATGCATTCTATGGCAAGAGAAATTAACCTCCATGAAAGAAAAGCTGGATGGGCCACATAGTGTAAAACCAAGTACAAATTGTATTTAAAACAATTACAGACTACTTACAAAGTTATGAAAGATAAGCACTTGTAAAGACAAATAATCCCGGGAATCGGAAGACCACTTCCTGGTTACGGAGTACGTGATGATTTCACGAGCAATAGCTACAAATATAAAGCATGGTATTTACCAACAAAAGGAATGTATATTACAGTAAACCTGTCAAAAATTACACTTTTCCTGAATATTTTGCAACTTTTGGAGTGTGTAAAGATAGCTTTTTATGTTAACAAGCTATTTATTTTTTGTTTTTTGCTTTTTAAAGGCAAATGTTTATTATCATTTCTACCTAAATTGAACTGGTAGAGGGCCTTTCCCTCAAAACCATCATGCCATTGTTAATTAAAAGCTAGTGTCAGATTTAAGAAAATATTAAAAATGCTATCTTCATGTTGCAACCTAATAGAGGGGTCCTTTGTATAACTTATCTAGTCTTCTATACAATAATATTTCTCTGTTTTTTCTTTCTTGATAACGATAGCCTACATTCTTCACTCTCCAGTCTCTGGCCAGGGTTGATTAACCACTTGCCAACCACATAACGTACATTTACTGCAGCAGGTGAGCTCTATTGCATCGTTTCGTACAATAGCCTCTAGGTGGTCGCCGGAGGCCCAATCCTGCACTGATTGGAGAGAGGGGGAGCCAATCAGCGTGTCTGGTGGGCCCGATGTCCACCGGCCACCCGCTATCATTCCAGAGAGAGGCAGAACAGCGGTCTGCCTATGTAAACAAGGCAGATCGCCGTTCTGACAGGGGAGAAGATGTTTCTGTTAATCAGGAACACAGATCTCTGTCTTTTACTAGTCAGAGAAACCCCCACACAGTTAGCAAGCACCCCCCAGGGACACATTTAAACCTTTGATCGCTCCTCAAGTCAACCCTTCCCTGCCAGTGTCATTAGTACAGTAACAGTGATTTTTTTAGCACTGATCACTGTATTAGTATCACTGGCCCCAAAAGGTGTCAGTTATATGTCCAATTTGTTCACCGCAGTGTCGCAGTCCCTCTATAGGTCACTGATTGCCACCATAACTAGTAAAAAAATAAATTAAAAAAATATCCCATCGTTTGTAGATGCTATAACTTTTGCGCAAGCCAAACAATATACGCTTACTGGGTTTTTTTTCTACCAAAAATAAGAAGCAGAATACATATTGGCCTAAATTGATGAAGAAATTTGATTTTTTACATTATTTTATTGGATGTGTTTTATAGCAGAAAGTAAAAAATACTGTTTTTTTTGTTTTTTTTTAAATTGTCTGTGTTTTTTTGTTAATAGCGCAAAAAATAAAAACCACAGAGGTGATCAAAGACCACCAAAACAAAGCTCTATTTGAGAGAAAAAAAGGACATTGATTTGTTTTGGTACAGTGTCACCTGACCGTGCAATTTTCAGTTAAAGTAACGCAGTGCCTTATCGCAATAAATGGCCTGGTCATTAAGGGGGTAAACTTTGCGGGGCTGAAGTGATTAAATGAAAGCAGGAACCTATCAAAAAGGAAAACTTCTTTCACCTTTGGCTGTATTCATAACATTTTTTGTTAATCCTTATTTGCATTTGTCACTTTGCTTAACTGCGCTGAAAAATCACTTCACTGGCCTAATATTTCCTATTTTAATAAAGTCATGATTAAAGTAAAGTGTAAACTCAGCAAAGTCTGGCAAGGCAAAAAACAAAAAAATCTCTTGATCTTGAGAACTTGCCCCTGTGATTAATTGCTAATGTACATAAGCATTTGTGTTTTCTTATGCCCCGTACACACGTGCAGATTATCTGCAGACTTTTGTCTGCAGACTTACCAAAACCATATAATATGAGGTCAAACCTAAACACTTTCAATTTGTATGCAATCCGGAAGGCCCTTGCACTACATAGAAAAGGTAAGTCTGCAGACAAAAGTCTGCAGATAATCTGCACGTGTGTATGGGGCATTACTGGCATCCCTTTATGAAGCATTTTGATAGCTGTGGAATGCAGTGTTTGAGTTTTGAATTGGAATTTATCAAACTGTGTACTGGGGTTGACTTATGCCCCATACACACGTGCAGATTATCTGCAGACTTTTGTCTGCAGACTTACCAAAACCATATAATATGAGGTCAAACCTAAATACTTTCAATTTGTATGCAATCCGGCAGGCCCTTGCACTACATAGAAAAGGTAAGTCTGCAGACAAAAGTCTGCAGATAATCTGCACGTGTGTACGGGGCATTACTAAAACAGGGGAGTGCAAAATCTGGTGCAGCTCTGCAGAGAAACCAATCAGCTTCCAGGTTATTTTGTCAAAGCTTAATTGAACAAGCTGTAGTTAGAAGCTGATTGGCTACCATGCACACCTGCACCAGATTTTGCACTCTGCAGTTTTAGTAAATCAACTCCTGTATGTATTGCTGCATGACCATGTTCACTTTGGGAAATGCACATGTGCTTATACATTTGCAAAACATAAATAGATAAGCAATTCACCTTAATGGAAAATTATTTAAAGAATTTACACCAATAATCAATATAGGTATAAAGGTATTTAATGGAAAAAAATATGCATACACGATTTCACTTCCTCTGTATTCAGAACATTTCCAGAACAAGGGTTCACAACTACTTAAAGTGTAAAGGGAAGAGAGAATCAAATTTTGTCAAAAAAAAGAACCAGTGTATGTAAAGAAAATGTGTGATCTGGGATACCAATTTTTTATGATTTTGAAACTGTGTGTACATCGTTGGGACATTGTAAATCCTCCTATAATGCTTATTATCCCCTGTGACTCGGGAAACAACTTGTTTGCCTCCTTCGTTAGCCAATCAGCAGAGTGAAATGCATAGGCACTCCCCCAAATGAAAACCACAGCACACAGGCATACGTTGATATTGCATTTCATCGACTGTGTGAGAAGGGAGCATTTTTCTAATCACAGGCATTACAATTTATATTTACAGAGAGGCTAAAAAAACAGTTCACCATTGGATAGTTGGGAGAAAAAAAATTCTGGAATTTGTCAAAATACCTTTCTTGGTTTTGTTCCAAGCAGTGGCGGCTGGTGCTGCATGGGCGGGGGGGGGGGGGGGGGGGGGGCAGACGCACCACACCAGGCCGCACACCTTACCCCCCCCGGACCACACCAGCCCGCACACCCGCTCACTCACCCTCACCCTGGACATGTGGACAGGCAGCAGCAGCGGCGGCGGTGGCGGCTTCCCCCTCAGTCTTCTGCGTCTCCTCCCTCCTCCTCCTTGGCCAATGGCATAGCTTCTTCTTTCGGCCAATCAGGAAATGGGTCTCAGGACCCGTCTCCTGATTGGCCAAGAGGAGGAATATTCATTCGCTATTGTCACACAACTGGGTGGGCACTGAGCCCCTAGCCCACCATTTTTGAAGCTTATTAGAGCCTCTGGCTCTAATCACATGCTTAAAAAAAAAAAAAAATCCCATTGTAATCCATGCGTCCGGAGCCCTGCATGTAGATTAGGGGGGCCAGACGCATGGACGGGCTGCCACTGGTTCCAAGGGATAATTTATTTCCTAATTCAGTATACTAAAGTTGCACATGTAGGCCTATGGTTGTTTTGCCAAGAAGAGCTGACAATCTACTTTTGTAATCCATACATTTAGGCTACATTTTTGGAAAACAAATGCTTGTTCAGTTCTGGTTGTGGTCACAAATGTCTGACACAGATTAACTGCTGCTTCTAGGTTTTACCCAGAGAAGTTCAGGTCTACAATGGCACTGAGTAGAACCTAGCCTGTTTGCATACCCACAAAATTGTGCCACATAGCAACCAGTACTGTGTACTAAACTACTGTGCCTCAAAGCACCATATCTCCCTCCCCCCACCATCATAGCTGCCATTAAAGTTAAGTCATTTTGTTAACTTGACTTAAAAGTGTCAGGTAGGCATAAAGTGAGAGCAGAGGTTCTGCACACGGAGATGGTAGGCAGCAAGTAGATTCTGCAATACAAAACAATTGTTAGACTGCACAATCTGGAGGTAGGGCATGTCTGCCTTTTCAATCTCTATATACTGTATCTCTTATCCATACAGCCACAGTACAATCAGAACAAAACTAAAGGCCGTACACACGATAAGAAATTCGGAAGGGAAAATTCGTCCCACGACCGATCTGCCGATTTATGGATTGTTAGTATGGTGCTTTCGACAGCCGACTCCGACTTTTTGGCTGACAAAATCCGGATGTGCAGGCTATATAATTTTTGTCGTCCGTAATAGAACGTCCGATTTTCGTCTCATTAGTACAGATTTCGAAGGAAAAAAATCTTAAGAGCAAGACTAGGCATGCTCAGAGAGAAAGAACACATACAAAGCAATCCAACACATGACATCACTTCTGAAGTAGAATTCTGTCGTACGGGAAAATTTGTGTGCAGTCTAGAGCACATTCCAACCAACGGACACCACTCTGGACAAAAGACGGACGACTGGTCGGTGGAAATTCGTAGCGTGTGTACGGGGCTTTAGTGGCTAACAAAGTCATCCTCAGTTTCAGGATACAAGGTATAGGAGAGCCAGTTGTCTGTGACCACAGTTAATGCATCTACTATTTCCTCTTCATTTTCTATTTACTCCCATGATAGCAATGAGAAGTTGTGGAATTATTTCATAATATGATCAGTCATTTGCTAAGAAAGGTTGCTCTTCGTAATGCAGAAGCTTTCCTTGTTTCGGATATTTAGGATGAGAAAAATAATGATTGCGGTGTATCAGCTGTGGTATAAGCCATTTGGGTGCCGCATGCATGAGGAGACCCATGACTCTGTACCACAAAGCTCAGTGGGAGCAGCATTTCAATGAAAAATTCAGCAGCCAAACGCATACACATGTCCTTTAGTCCAGTTACCAGTGCACTTTTTTGATAATATTGATAATTGCCTGTTGCCTTATAATGGCCATAATTTAATATCTAGATTCACATCCCATAGACTTTAGTGGAATTTCGATTCTTTGGGTTTTGCGGACTTCAAGCACAATTCAACAGACACATTGGGAATGAAACCCCTGCAGTTTTAAAAAGAAAATACTGGGTGGGGGAAGCCTGAATGGTAAGTTCTGGCACAATCCCCTAAATGATTTAGGAAGAGAGAAGTGTGTCCCAGGTCTCCCCAGGGGGGGGAAGGGAAGACACTGCAAAATGGGGATTTTAAATGTGCCCAAAAGTCAATCACTTTATCCCCCAAATAAAATCAATCTATTTTTATTCATACACGATTGTTAAAAATGTAAGAAATAGAATTTTCATAAAAGATATGTAATGTTGTACACATCACCATACAATACAACTATCTGTATCTGGATAGATCCCACAAGATTTGAATCAGCACGTTTCGCCCAAGGTGCAGGCTTCTTCGGGAACCTATTTTCAATATTTCTAAACCTCTAACACAATATCCAGGAAAAATATAATAAGGTGTATTGTATGCATACACCCTAAAGAATCTGAGAGATCTGATCCAAAATAAAACATTCAATCTATGATGTCTAGATCAAAGACTAGGAATGGGATAGCCATCAGGAAAACAGGCATCTTGCAAGTGAAATGCTAGAATGAATGATAGGAACTATAAACCATCAACTTAGAGAAATCCAAGTGCCACAAAAATGATATGTATAAGTCCGCATAATTAATCTGATACAGAGGTATCAATTAGACCAAGTGAAGACCAAGTGAAAACGAAAAGGGGTAAGTGGGCTCTGCCAACCCTCCCCAGAAGGGCCAAGGTGCCAGATAGAATATATGGATCTTTACCTTAGGGCCACAATAGTAATAGTCAGTTGTGATTAGGATAGGGATATCTTTGTGATAGTTCAAAAAATGGCGGTATATGTGGACTTATACATATCATTTTTGTGGCACTTGGATTTCTCTAAGTTGATGGTTGATAGTTCCTATCTATCTCTTCATTCTAGCATTTCACTTTCATGATCCCTGTTCTCCTGATGGCGATCCCATTCCTAGTCTTTGATCTAGACATCATAGAATGTTTTATTTTGGATCAGAGGATTTCTCAGATCCTTTAGGGTGTACGCATACAATACACCTTATTACAAATGTTTCCTGGATATTGTGTTAGAGGTTTAGAAATACTGATTATTGCATCCTGAAGAAGCCTGCACCTTGGATGAAACACATCGATCCAAATCTTGTGGAATCTATCCAGATGCAGATAATTGTATTGTATGGTGATGTGTACAACATTACATATCTTTTAGGAAAATTATATTTCTTGCATTTTTAATGTTTTTGTATAAATAAAAATATATTATTCTTATTTATGGGATATAGTGATTGACTTTTGGGCACATTTAAAATCCTAATTTCCCAGTGTCTTGCGATTATCACCAGTCATTTTCTACATTGTTACATGTGTCAGACTACTTTGCTAGGTCCTCTCATAATATGTTTATCTAAGGAGACACTGCACATTTTTTCACATTGAGGTTGAGCTCAGTCTGCTTTTTATTCCTTTTTTCTTTTTCTTCTATGGATCACAGGAGTGCAATTCGTTCTGCACTCCTGTGACCCATTTTCAGCAGAGAGCAGTCTGAAGTCCGCTCTCTGCTGACGTCATAGAAGTCGGTCCAGGCACTGCGTCATCGCGACAGTGGAAATCGGGATCCTTCCTCTTGGGGCTTTATTATTGTAACCAGTCTCCTCTCTATGCTAACATTGATGAACAAAGGCATGTGACGATTGAGGGTGAAGCCTATGGATTTTTGCATTGTTCTGAAACGCCCCTGTCTTTCACCTTCCCTATATCTACTTTATAAGTATACTATTATTATAGTGAAAAAATCCCCTGGTACCATCTATTTCCAACTTTGGGAGGATCTGACCCAGTTGTCCAGCACTTGCCATCATGATAAGGGACTCCATGCTCCCCTGTTTAGGTGGGATTCCCCCATTCGCCGGGACAGACCTGTGCCCCCTGGTCGCCTGCGGGTGGCCTCACCTTGGCATTAGATGTGATTATTGCTCTATATTATTGTGCTATAAGCTTCTGAAGAAGCAGTGGTTTCCCCGTGAAACATGTTGAGTGCCCAACATCCAGATGATATCTATTAAACTGACAATGGTTATGTTCCTAAGGTCACTCCATCTGTGATTTGTTTTTATAGAGCCAAATGTTGAAGATACAGTGTCTTGCGTCTATGTTTTAGATGTGTAAATGTTTTAACATGTTTTTGAATAAAGTCTGATTTTATTCAATGAATTTGTCAAGCCTTTGTATGGTACCACGAAAGTCCACACACGCCTCAATACACTGTGTGATTTACACTGGCACCCCTCTTTTCCAGTGCCACCATAGATGTTTTTAGAGCCAGAAACATAAGAAATATCTGGAGATGCTGTGGAACACAAGTTCACACGTTTTCCCATGTCCTCATAGGGAAAACTCCCTCTGCTTTAAAACTTGAGCATGTTTTATATTACTTAACAGTCCCGCAATCCCACTATCCTGTTTAATTTGGAAGAGCTCCTGGACATCGCCATTAAGTGCCAGTCAAGGAGTCTTTTCCAGGAACTTCCTGAATGGCAGCTGCTTAAAATGCCACTGAACTCTGTGGAATGTCTTGTTGAAGTAGGATTGTGACACCCGTGTAGTTTTGCAATGTCCTCTGTAATTTTTAAGCCATGACCGAACTGCCAAATGATTTATGTAATTATGAATACAAATCAAAAGATGGGATCCAAAGGGCATGCCTCCAAACACCTGACTAGGCCATAGAAACATGTCTTGTGGGCAATCTAAAGCTGGATACACACTATACATTTTTTTGTTAGATTTTTTTCTTTAGATTTACAAAAACCATATAATATGAGGTTAAATCTAAGGGCCGGTTCACATTTGTGCGAGTGCGGCGATCGCATGTAATTCGGAGAGCACTGCTCCTTCATTACATGCGATCGGATGTGCGGATGCAAATTCAGCCATACACTTTGTATGGCTAAATTCGCACTGTATCCGCACCAAACACGCACATGACCCTTTTTTCCAGCCGCATCAGGATCGGATCGCACAGTAGTTCACACTTGTGCGATGCGATCCTGTGCGAACTGTCAGATCGCACTGCGATATGCGATCAAACTGGGGGTGTCGTTAACATTTAATTGACACCCCCTGCATTTCGCATATGGCAGTGTGAACTGCCAGAGGTGCGTTTGCGATGCGGGAACAGGCTGCGAATTTGCAGCCCTCCCGCATCGCACAAGTGTGAACCGGGACTAAACACCTTTAATTTGTATGCAACCGGAACAGGCCCTTGCACTACATAGCTGAAGGTAAACAAACAAAATTGAACAACAAAAGTTGTATAGCGTGTATCCAGCTTAACCCTGGTTCCTTAAAATGTTTACGATTTTGTTTTTCTAACTACATGAAATGATTCATTTCAAATAACCAAAAATACCTAATGAGGGAATCACACTTTTGATATCCGCCTCAAATGTGTTCTCTGCCGTTCACAATTGTTTAGAAAGACTCAGACTATGCCCTGAGGGGATGTGACAATCCTGAAAAGCATTCAAATCCATGCTAAGGATGCAGAAAAATACCACATTCTTGTACAAGAACCTTTCCTAAACTTCTGATGGAATCCTGCAGCTTTACTTATGTTAACATGATTATTCCTGTAAAATGTATCCTTATTTGGAAGATAAATCTAGCCATACTATACATATAGCTCTGTGTGGAAAACAAAAGAAGGGATTAACACATTTATTATTACATTTTGATTTAGACAAGTTTTTTTCACATTTCTTAAGCAAGAACATATGCCGACACGATTGGATGACATTATCCTGTTTTTAGAGCAAAGCAGACTTCTTCCAGCTAACATACTACTCTGGAAAAGTATATGTCCATTGTATACTGAAATCAGTGTGATATAACATTCTCTTTTTGAAGGTTTCTAAACCTTCAGATCGATGCAGGCGTTTCAATTTAGGTACCAGTCTGAAGGGTCTAAACCTAATATTGCTCTTTTGTAGCTGTGAGATCCAGGTAAAAGCGAAGAGGACCTTCCTCACAGGTTTGTGAACATAGCAGTTATGACTGGAAGTGACGACATTTTAGTGTATTTCCAACAAATACACATTTTGAATTATTACTGCAACATTAGTTACAATGTGGGGAAGAGAATGCTATTGGATTACCCAAGAAATGTAAAAAAGTCAAGGGTCTAACCTGTAAGTAAAACATCATGTCTCAGTGGACCATCCACTTAACCACTTCTGGACCAAGCCCATTTCTGACACATGTTGTTTACAAGTTAAAAATATGTAATTTTAGCTAAAAAATTACTTAGAACCCCCAAACATATATATTTTTTAGAAAAGACTCTGGAGAATAAATTGGCGGTTGTTGCAATATTTTTTGTCACGTGGTATTTGCTCAGCGGTCTTTCAAACGCAGTGTTTTTGGAAAAAATAAATTTTACTGCATTTAAAAAAACTAAACAATAAAGTTAGCCCATTTTTTTTTGTATATTGTGAAAGATGATGTCACACCGAGTAAATAGATACCTAACATGTTACAGTTTAAAATTGCGCACACCCGCGGAATGGCGACAAACTACGGCCAATAAAAATCTCCATAGGTGACGTTTTAAACATTTTTAACAGTTACCAGTTTAGAGTTACAGAGTAGCTCTTTTTTAGAACTATTGCCCTCGCTCTGGAGATCGCGTCGATACCTTACATGTGTGGTTTTAACAGCGCTTTCAGTTGCAGGTGCAACTTCCGTATGTGTTTTCTTTCATGCGCAAGCTCACAGCGACAGGGGGCGCTTTAAATTTTTTTTCCTATTTATTTTATTTAATTTTTACATTTTAGCACAGTTTTAAGAAAAAACAATAAAAATCTGATCACTTTTATTGCTGTCACAAGCAATGTAAACATCCCTTGTGACAGTAATAGGCAGTGACAGGCACTCTTTATGGAGGGATCTGGGGTCTAAAAGACCTCAGACCCCTCCACTGCACTTCAATGTATTCAAATGCCAAAATCTGCATTTTTGAATACTGTTACTTTTTTTAAATTCGGTGCCTTTAACCACTGAGTAACCCGTATGTGACGTCATCACACCGCTTCCGGGTTACTACATCTGAGACCCGATCATAGCCGAATCTGGCTTTGATCGGAACTACAACCAGCCAGTGGACGTGCTGCCTGGTTGCTCGGGTCTGGGACGGGAGACCTGGGCAAAGCCGCGGAAAGCGACGGGAGGGGGGGGCATCCACTCCTGCTCGCTGGGGTAATGACCGAGTGGCTCCTGAGCCGCATCGGCCGTTACCACCTGAAAGCCGACCGCCGGCTCTAAAAATATGGTACCGGGATGATGTCTCTAGCTGCAAGCACTTCTCCGAGCCAACGTAGAGCTACGTCGGCTTGCGGGAAGTGGTTATAGAGTGAGGTGCAGCAAGAAGCTGCAAGAAGTTGAGAAATTTTAGCTCTTTAGTGTGATTGGACAGAATTCTTTAAATCGGTAGTAAACCCCGCTTTGTCACTTTTATCTACAGGTAAGCTTATATTAAGGCTTACCTGTAGGTAAAATGAATATCTCCCAAATGTGCACTCTTAAGGAGATCTTACATACCTTGCTGGACCTCCAGAGTATCGTTCCGGAACCAAGGTGACCAATTTCATAGCCAGATCAAGCAAACCCGGAAGAAAGACCCAAGGAACATGTCAGCCCTCTCAGCGGTGACAGCCCAGTGCTGGAGGGCTTTGTTCCAAGATAAGTATTTTATAATGTGCTATTTTTTTTTTTTAAACATCTGCAGTTTACAACCGCTTTAACATGGCGGCACTCACACCATCATTAGTTTTATGTCCTGGAATTAAAATGGACATAGAGTGCATCGACAATCTATTTTATTTAAATAGTTAAAGTGAATCTAAAGGCAGAAGGTTTTTTTATCTTAATGCATTAATATATCTTAATGCATTATGCATTAGGATAAAAAACCTTCTGTGTGCAGCAGCCCCCCTCAGTCCCCCTAATACTTACATGAACCCTAGCTAGATCCAGCAATGTTGCATGAGAGGCACCAAGTCTAGGGACTTTCCCTCCTCATTGGCTGACAGCAGCATGTGCAATTGGCTCCCGCTGCTGTCAATTAAAGTCAGTTAGCCAATGAGGAGAGAGAGGGGGCAGAGTCAAACCGTGTCTCTGTGTCTGAATAGTCACACAGAACAGCGGCTCAGTTCATGTGCCCCCTTTGCAAGCTGCTTGCTGTGGGGGAACTTGACAGGAGGCCAGGAGCGCCGGCAAAAGGAACCGAGAAGAGGAGGATCAGGGTTGCTCTGTGTAAAACCACTGCACACAGCAGGTAAGTATAACATGTTTATTATTTTTAAACAAAAAAAAAAAAAAACAAGACTTTAATATCACTAAAGTATAACTAAAAGCAAAACTTTTTTTTTTAGTTTTGGTTAGAGTGGGGAGGGATTAGAACCTGTCAGTTTTTTATTGCTGTCTATGTCCCCATTAAGGAGGTTCACCCTCTCTATTTGTCCTGTTTACCATTATCATTAAAAGTGAAAGTAAAGAAAATCCCAAAATTTGTGTTGTCCCCAGAAAAGTAATAAAGGAGAAATCTTCCAATGGGGACACTAGTTCTGGTGACCAGGGGGTCCCCAAGGAATGCCCTTAATTTTTACAGGTTTCCTCTCATTTCCTGTTTGGCTATGGGACAGGAAGTGAAGGTGAATCTCTGTAATAAGACACAGATGGTGAAAAAACAATCTGACATGGGGTTATAACCAGGGCCGGTGCTAGACTATTTTACGCCCTAGGCAAGACCAGCTACTTGCGCCCCCCCCCCCCAAAAAAAGGGAAGGGGTTAAAAACTCCTCTGTCATACCCAGTGCCCTGATCCGATGGTTCCTCCATGTTATGCTTTCTTACCCAGTGACCCCCCATATTCCTCCATGTCACTCCCGGTGACCCTAATGTCCCTCCGTGTTACACCCAGGGACTTTGATGTTTTTCCATGTCACACCCTTGGACCCCAATATTCCTCCTTGTCATTCTGTCATACCCACTGACCCTGATGTTCCTGTATGTCACACCCAGGGACCCCCGTGTTCCTCCATGTCATGCTGTCATACTCAGTGACCCCAATGTTCCTCTATGTCAGACCCTGATGTTTTTCCATGTCACAGTTGGGGACCCTGATGTTCCTCCATGTCACACCTGGGGACCCTGATGTTCCTCCGTGTCACACTTCGGGACCCCAATCCCCCATGGCACACCCAGGGACCCCAATTCCTCATGGCACACCTGGTGACCCCGAACTCCTGTTACACCCGGTGACCCCTATCCTCCATGTCACACCTGGTGACTCTGATTCCCCATGGCACATCTGGTGACCCAGATTCCCTTTCATACCAGGGATGCTCCATGTAACACCCAGGGACCCCAATCCCCTGTTCTGGGGACACTAACTGGGCGGTATGAAGAGAGTGGCCCCCACTCTGCCCTCCTTCACAGTGATCCTGCTGATTCCTTCTCCCAGGATGCTCCTCTCCTGGACCACAGTGCTCAACACAGCACCAACCGGCTCCTGGTGGAGGGAAAAGCAGCAGTCAGAGAGCTCCGCATGTCCTTCATCACCAACCTCCTCAGACCATTCTGGTGCCTCGTCGCTTCTGCCCCAGTAAAGGTTCCGCCCTCCAGTGCCGAGCTCAGGTTCAGCTCTCCTCCGCTCCCTGCTTAATACCAACCCAGGAAAATGAAAGGCTGCCTACAGCTCAGTGCAGAGAGTCACTTCCTGCCTAGGGTTAAGGCCGTTCAGCTCCAGCTGAAGAGGATCATCATGCAGGCAGCACTCTGTTGGGCTCCATTCCTGCCTCTTGGGGCCCCTCCAACAGGGGTGGAAAGCCAGGGCCTGATAGTTTCGCCACTGCCCAAGACACCTGGCATCTTTCTCTGTCCCTTCTTCCTCCCCTACCGCCACCTCTCCCCTCAGCTCACAATCATTCATGATGGAGAGAGAGTACCGACTCCTGGCTGCGCCCCTAGGTGGCAATGCGCCCTAGGCGGCTACCTAGTTTGCCTAGTGAAAGCACCGGCCTTGGTTATAACCCTCCCTTTTTCTATCCAAAATGGAAAAAAAAAAGTTTTGCTTATAATTCTACGTTACCTGCTTTATGTCAATGTATTTACTTTTCTTTTTTGGGATGGAATCAGGGGGTGTCTGCTGAGATCTAATCCTGGCCATACACTATACAAAAAATCGGCTGAAATTCAGTCATTTGGACAGTTCATTTGTTTTTCGACTAGTTAATGAGCACAAATTGGTAATCAGTTGTGACGTTTTTGAGCCAAAAAAACAAAGAACAAGTTTGAAAATTTTCTGCCGAACAAACGATAAATTGAAAGGTAATGTGTTTCTCGTCCAAACTGTTTGCACTAGGTATATGTGACCAAACAAACAAAAAACAGATTAATTTATGCCCATTAAATTATTTATCTGTCATTACATGATGGTACGATCGTCTGCTCTCACGGCCGAGTGTTTTGTTTTTCAAACAATTTTTCGTATAGTGTATGGCCAGCATAATATTTTCTCTTCATCCCAGTGGAATTTAGCATAAGCAATGGGGCAGAAATGTTTTGGTTGCTTGCTTTGCAGGTAGCTCTTTTCTTCAGCTTCAGAATCCAGCGATGTCGGCACCGCAGCCAATGTTTCCATCGGTTGTCGGATGCTGCCACCGCCTTTGCCATTAAGGAAACCCAACAGTGAAGCCGTGCCGGGTCCCTACTGCGCATGCACAAACCGCGCTGCACTCGGTTACTGGCCTAGAAGCCGAGGAAGGAGGCGGGAGGAGGAGGGGGCCAAACTTCTGACGTACCCTGCCGCGACGAGGTCTGACGGAACTGGGAACAGAGTACCGGTCAAAAACAGGTACCCGCTACCCCCCCCCCCCCCCCCGAAAGGTGCCAAATGTTGCACCGGAGGGGGGGAGGAGACAGATAAGCGGAAGTTCCACATTTGAGTGGAACTCTGCTTTAAATTGCACAGAAGAACTGTCACCCTGTGGACTCATTTTTGATTGTAAATGGATTTTAGGTATGAGGTATTTAGGCAGATACAGAAACTATTTTTTCTTTTCAAAAAATTGTTTAATCCAAATGAATAAAACTTGACTGTTGTAAGCACCATTTTCAGTGTTGAGTAGTTTGTCTCAACCCCTACTAAAACCTTTGCTGGACAGCTTGGCCTGTTAAAAGAAGTGGAAAAATAAATCTACAAGATCAACAGGTAAAATATTGTTACAGGGGGGACTCAGAAGAACAAACTGTTGTGTTTATGCTAGTGAAAGCCTTGACCATATATGCCATTTTTTATTTTGCTCATAGTTCCACTTTATGGTACTATGTTTCTGGTAAGGGTTATTAGGCCAATTTACCGTAAAGCTCTACCACTCAGTTTGCCCCTATTACAATCCACCAGTATATTGTTAACATTTGTTAAAAAAATTTCAAAAACAATCCGCTCTGGCTGATCAATGTACATTGCGAGGGTTTTAAAAAACAGATAGCCATGTCCACAGCCTCTTACACGTCCTCCTGAACCATGTCCACACCCTCTTCACGTACTCCTGTACCATGTCTGCACAGCCTCTGACCACCTCCTGTACCATGTCCAAGCTTTTACCACTTTTAACCAGCATTTGCTCTTATAAAGCCTCATATGCTTTAACTTCTGTCTTATCTATATATATATATATATATATATATATATATATATATACATATACACACACACATATATATACACACATATATATACACACAATACATTCTTCAAATGTGCTTTAAAATGCATGGTTTTCCCTTTTATGAACAAAAAAATAATGACGTTGGACTGGTATAATAATGCTTTGGGGCTGGTATTAAATGATTTATTCCCAGTCTGGCCCTGACAGGAGGAGATGGTCGGAGGCTGCGGACACGGTACAGGAGTAGATGGTCAGAGGCAGTGGACATGGTACAGGAGGACATGTCAGAGACTGTGGACATGGTACAGGAGATGAATAGGCTACAGGCATGGTACCTAAGATGCAGGGGCTGCAGGCATGGTACAGGAGATGCAGGGGCTGCGGGAATGGTACAAGAGAGGCAGAGGCTGCGGGCATGGTACAGGAGATGCAGGGACTGCGGGCATGGTACAGAAGATGCAGGGACTGCGGGCATGGTACAGAAGATGCAGGGGCTGTGGGAATGGTACAGGAGATGCAGGGGATGCGGGCATGGTACAGGAGGAGGCAGTGGGCATGGTACAGGAGGAGGCAGATGCTGCGGGCATGGTACAGGAGGAGGCAGATGCTGCGGACATGGTAGAGGAAGAAGCAGCGGGCATGGTACAGGAGATGCAGGGGCCGCAGACATGGCACAGGAGATGCAGGGGCTGGGGGCATGATACAGGAGGAGGCAGCGGGCATGGTACAGCAGGAGGAAGAGGCTGCGGACATGGTACAGGAGGAGGCAGCGGGCATGGTACAGGAGATGCAGGGGCTGCAGGCTTGGTACTGGAGATGTCAGAGGCTGCAGAGGGGTCTTACCGAGCTGTGATGAGACGGAAAACCACTGCTACCTTACATTTAAAAATGGCGCTGCCCGGTGCCATTACATCACTGCGCATGCCTAAGAATGGCTTTCCCAAGCAGGAGCGGTGCATGTGCAGTTGACATGTCGGCCCGGGCCCAGCCGCAGCCATGTTTTTTATGGGCGCTGCTGCCCTCAAAGCAGTCCCAGGGCAGGGCAGGGCAGGGCAAATTTCCCAGGTTTCCGGTAGGCCAGTCTGGCCCTGACTTGTAGTGCAGATCTCTGGGAAAATCAGTGAGCCAATCAAACAAGTAAGAAATTACATTTGAGGGGGTATTCCATACACCAATGCAGCAACACTTACTGTATGCAGCTGATAGGTCATTCTATTTAAAAGTACTTTGGAGTTTACTAAAAGGCACTAAACTACTGATTTTCCTCTGTTGATCACTGACAAGCCTATATGAATTTAAAGAAAACCAGAAAGAGAGAGGAATAGGGCTGCCATTGCTACCTCCCTCTGTAAATGCCTGTTTTATGTCTCTTACTGTGACCCTTACTGTGACCCACTGACAATAATAATTATTTTAGAACCAGTATGCAAAACCAGGGAAATTGGATACAGTCAGAAGTCCTTATTTTCATACTTGTTTTGACTAAAAGAATTGAAGAAAGAGGGTTAGCATGACAGCCAATCAGCTAGTGTTTTAGGAAGAAGAGGCCAGTTATGACAGCTGTATATTACACTCCTGACAAGTTTCCTTTAAAAAGTGATTTATTTTTTTTATTATTATTATACAGGATTTATATAGCGCCAACAGTTTGCGCAGCGCTTTATTTCTTTAATGCCTGTTTTACAACTGATCTAACCTCACCTGTGACAATTTTATTTTAAATGATAATGGTTTAACATTAGTTGGAGCCTCTAATCAACCCTAATTTTACCAGGCTTTCTTCTAAAGAATTGCATATTCAATGTACTGTAACAAATAAATAAAATGTTATCATAATTAAATTGTTTTTTTTTTTTCACCTAGAATATGTGTGTGTGTGTGTGTGTGTGTGTGTACACATTTTTAGATTTAGATTAGATTTTTTTGTATTTTAATTTTCACTTACAATACTTTTTGTTTCTTTTTATTATTTTGTATTTTTATTTTCACACCGAATTTTTTTTTTTTTCTTTTTATTAATTTTCACTGACAATACATTTTATTTATATTTTAGAAAACTACTGAAATCAGACAAAGGAATGAGGCTCTCACAAGGTATTGCATTTACGAGTGGTATTTGTAGAAGCCTTTTGCATTTAAAATCATGACAAGGAAACATGCTAAATAAACATCAAACACCATATTAAAAAATGAATACAAAGTAACAATAATATACAAAGATCAATAAACCATAATAAACAGCTATATTTTTCTTTCATCGTCAAAACATTCAAATTGGTACTACTGATTGGTTATTAATATTTACATATGGATCAGTGTCTTATAACGTAAGTAAAATATAATCTATAATCTTACAACAGTAATTTCATTAACAGGTAGTTTCATATGTTATATATTTTTAAACCTATTATTTTTGATTTGCTTGCAGCATAAGTGAAAAAAAAAAAAGAAAATGTAAATGAGAGCACAGAGATGTATTCGTTTACTGTAATATTGTGTCAAGGCAATAAATGAATAAAAAATATATGATACATGGCAGTATAAACTTAGTAGTAAAAAAATAGACAAATACATGTGAAAAAAAAATATCTATATCTATCTATATATATATATCTATATATCTATCTATATATATATCTCTATATATATATCTCTATATATATATATATCTCTATATATATATATATATCTCTATATATATATATCTATATCTATATATATATATCTCTATATATATATATATATATATATATATATATATATATATATATATATATATATATATATATATATATATATATATATATGTATATATATATATATATATAAATAATTTTGTTAAGCGCTGTGCAAATTGTTGGCGCTATATAAATCCTGTATAATAATATTAATATATCAGTATGGCTAAACTTTTAACTCTAGCAGACAGTTATGTCTGTTCCCCGGACAGAGCCATGAAGCAGCTCATAGGACCACAAGCCAGCTTTACATTATTAGGTACTTCTCCTTAATGAAAAACATCTGGAAGCGAGGCAAAAAAAAGAAAAAAAAAAAAAAACAAAGAAACTCCCACAAGTTGAAAAAAAAAAAAAAAGTCCACTTCCTGAGGCATTGAAATGGTTTAAACATTTTTACAGCAACAAAAGAATTTATATATAAAAAACAAAACAAAAAAAAAAAAAACTTACTTTTAGTGAAGCATCTGACACAATCCCTTCACCGTGGCTGGACTGACGATGAAGGTAACTCTTGCTCAGAAAAGATTCCTTTCACACATTTTTACAATGAATGAAACAACTCAATAGGGACCAACCAAGTACGAAGGGGAGTAAATGAAGCTTGAGTCTTGGAAGGAGCCAGGAAAATCATTGAAGAGTGGGAGGGCTTATCCCCCTCTGCTTCCAAATTTCAGGACTTCTAAAATGAGACATATCAGTTATGCAATGGGTATTAATAGCTAGTGCTCTTGCAAGCTGCAGCAAGCAGCATCTGATAGAAGATGTTTTAACATTCAGCTATAATGATATATTTAAAAAAAACAACATGTCTCCTTTAATGCACCAAAGTATATGTAGTATGTATTATGCAGTGGAGAAGAGACATAACAATTTAAAACAAAGAAAGGGGGTTTGGGGGGGTTGAAGGCACATTTGTCAAAGTAGTATTGCTTCCAAATCAACATTTCCATCCATCCATTTCCAATCCATGTTGCTGGGTCCTTATTTATGAAAAATGGATAAGACAATTGAAGAAGTACAAATTGGTATACGTAGGAGAAAGTCGATTCTATTGCAGCAAAAACACAGTAACATATAGGAGTTAACTTTTCCAAGTCAGGTTTAAAACAATCATTCAGTAACGTATACCAGCCCCATAGCGTTTATAAATAAGCAAGCCAGAAGGGGAAATTGGAAGGAAAAATATAGTAAACCCAGCTTTGACACAGACCATCACAGAGCTTACACAATTATTGAACTCAGGGTTCTGATCAGATGTCACTATCCACTTGCCAAACAAGCCTAGCGAACAAGTCAGGATTTTTTGCTAGAAAATTACTTAGAACCCCAAAAGCTAATGCAGCACAGCAGCTCCTCTGGGTCCAGCGACGAAGACCTACGTCACTGGACTCCTAGTGTTCTCAGCGGCATGCGCGCCACCGGAGGCTCGCTCCCGTTGTGTTTAGACACAGCGGGAGTCGGGCCGGAGGAGGAGAGGTGACGATCGCCGCCTCTCTTCTCCGATTGTCAGGGAAAGTGTGAGAAAATCCGCCCGGTTGTGTAAACCAAGCAGGCGGATCTTCTCTGTGACAGACCGGGAGAGATCACAGGATTCAGCATAGCTGAATCTGTGATCACTGTCTGTGTCACAGAACCCCCCTCCCCCCACACAGGTCAGTAGGCATGAGGCATACATTTAACCCCTTTATCACCAACAGTGTTAACCCCTTCCCTGTCGGTGTCATTATTACAGTAGCAGTGCATATTTATAGCACTGATTACTGTAGTAATGTCACTGGTCCCCCCCAAAAGTGTCAAAAATGTTAGTTAGGGGTCCGATCTGTCCACCGCAATGTCACAGTCCCGCAAAAAAAAAAATCGCAAATCACCGCCATTACTAGTAAAAAAACAAAAACAATAAAAACAACATAAATCTTTCCCTTAGTTAGTAAATGCAATAACTTTTGCGCTAACCAATCAAAATACGCTTATTGTGATCGCTGTTACCAAAAATAAGTAGCAAAAAAAAAATTGGCCTAAAATGTTAAAAAAAAAATTTTTTTTGGGAATGTTATATATCAGAATGTGAAAAATATTGTTTTTTTTTTTTTTTTTCAAAATTGTCGCTCTTTTTTAGAAAAATTAAAAATTGCAAAGGTGATCAAATACCACCAAAAGAAAGCTCTACTTGTGGGAAAAACAAGAACGTAAATTTAATTTGGGTACAGTGTTGCATGACCGCGCAATTGTCCGTTAAAATAACGCAGTGCTGAATCGCAAAATATGGCCTGGTCAGGAAGGGGGTAAAATCTTCCAGTCTTAAAGTGGATAAAAATATGCTTATTGAGAATTTTTTTTGTCAAAGACATGTAGCTAAATACATTTTGGCCTAAATATATGACAAAAATTGGATATATTGGATATTTTTTAACAGTCAAAGTAGAAAATGTCAATTTATTGCAAAATGTTCGCTATTTTTTATTAATATCGCAAAAAATAAAAAGCGCAGAGGTGATCAAATACCACCAAAAGAAAGCTCTGTTTGTGAGAAAAAAAAGGACGTAAATGGGTACAGCATTGTATGACTGCGTAATTGTCAGTTAAAGCCGCGCAGTGCCAAGTTGAAAAAAGTGGCCTGGTCATTGAACAGCAAAATCTTCCGGGGCTAAAGTGGTTAATGCAGCTCTGTACAAATTAATACTTACATTATCTATGGTCAAGATATAAAATCCTACACTCATTTCCACATTGTATTTGAATTATTTTAGCCTACTCCTATTAGTCTATATTCTACTGAAGTTTGTAAACTTTGTGAATATCCCCATGCATTTACTTCCTTGAATTCTGTGACACATATTCACAATGCCTTGTAGATAGGCACTGTTGTTTCACAGAATTCACAGAGCCTGCCTTCTGAACTACAGAGGTGCTTGTAGGAGGAGTTTCAGGAGGCACTTGTAGGAGGAGTTTCAGGAGGCCGAGTCAGTACAGGAATCACTGCTTGCAGGTACAATGGGATATGTAATCCTTATAAATTGAAAGTAAACAGCAGAGGGGAAGCTGTAAAGCATGCAGGAAATCCAAGAAATTGTGGAAAGATGGCCAGTAGACAGGCAAAACTTTTTTTTTAAGTAAGCTTATATTAGATTGTCAAATATAACTATTGTTATTACAATGCTGATGTTATAAAATGAAAGTGTATGCTGTGACCACAGAGCTCTTTTAACCACTTCCCGACCGGGCCATAGCTGAATTACGGCTACAGCGCGGTCGGCTTATTCTGGGAGGGCGTACAATGACGTCCTCCCAGAATCGCACTTTAACGCTTCTCATCCCCTGGGGAGCGCACACAGATCGTGGTAAAGGGCCAATGATGGAGCAATCACTTGTCAACAAAACAAACAAACCGGCACATGTCCGGTTAATTTCTCTCCTCTTCTGCACACAATGATCGGTACAGCGTGCGAGGAAAGGAGAGAAACTACAGCTGCACCCATCCCCTGCCTCCTTCATACTTCAACTATGCCCATCCATGCCACATCCATGCCTCATTCGTGCCACATCCGAGCCACATCCATTCCTCACCCGTGCCACATCCATGCCTCATCCATGCCTCATCTGTGCCTCATCCATGCCACATCAGTGCTCATACATGCCACATCGGTGCTTATCCATGCCACATCCATGCCACGTCAGTGCTCTTCCATGCCACGTCAGTGCTCATCAATGCCACGTCAGTGCTCATCCGTGACACATCCATACTACGTCAGTGCTCATCCATGCCACATCAGTGGTCACCCATGCCACGTCAGTGCTCATCCGTGCCACATCCATGCCACGTCAGTGGTAATCCCTGCCACATCAGTGCTCATCCATGCCTCATCCATGCCATGTCAGCGCTCATCCATGCCACATCAGTGCTCATCTGTGCCACATCCATGCTACGTCAGTGCTCATACGTGCCACAACCATGCCACATCAGTGCTCATCCGTGCCACATCTGTGCCACATCAGTGCTCATCCGTGCCACATCAGTGTCACATCAGTACTCATCCATGCCACATCAGTGTTCATCCATGCCATGTCAGTGCTCATCTGTGCCACATCCATGCCACGTCAGTGCTCATCCGTGCCACATCCATGCCATGTCAGTGCTCATCCATGCCACATCCATGCTACGTCAGTGCTCATCCGTGCCACATCTCTGCCATGTCAGTGCTCATCCGTGTCACATCCGTGCCACATCAGTGCTCACCTGTGCCACATCAGTGCTCACCTGTGCCACATCCATGCCACATCATTGCTCATCTGTGCCCCATCAGGGCTCATCCGTGCCACTACAGTGCTTATCAGTGCCTCACAAAATTATTAGGAAGTCAGGAAATGACGGCGATCCCTGCATGTTGGGCCTCTCTATGTGGCCAGGCTGGGGAAAAGTATCACACGTGGCATTGCCATACACATGTGATATGACCATACTGAGGAGGAGTAGCAGAATGAGGAGTAGCAGTATGTATTTTGGGGTATAATTTTTGCAAGTATGCCTATACAATGTGTGAGAAATAACTTGGTAATATGACCAGTTTGTGAAAAATAAATAAATAAATAAAAATCTTAATTTTTGCAAAGAATTGTGGAAAAAAATTACAACTTCAAAAAACTCACCATGCCTCTTACTAAATACCTTGGAATGTCGGCTTTCCAAAAAGGGGTCATTTGGGAGGTATTTGTACTTTACTGGCTTGTTAGAATCTCAAGAAATGATATAGGCCGTGAGTGAGTACATCAGGTGTGATCAATTTTCAATGATTGGCACCATAGCTTGAAGACTCTATAACCTTCACAAAGACCAAATAATTTATACTTTTGGCCAAAAAGTATAACATGTAAAATTACTAAATTTGCACAATTTTAAAACCGAAAGAAGAAAATGTATTTCTTTTTACAAAATTTTCGGTATTTTTTCATTTATAGCGCAAGGAATAAAAAAACCCAATGATAATTAAATACCACCAAAAGAAACCTCTGTTTGTGTGAAAAAAAGTGTGAAAATGTAATATGGGTACAGTGTTGCATGACTGAGTAATTGTCATTTAAAATGTGAGAGCACTGAAAGGGGAAAATTGGTCTGGTTAGAAAGGGGGTTTACATGCCCAGTGGGTAAGTGGTTAATAAATAAATCACTAAATATACTTTTTCAAACGTAAGGATCTGAATGTGACCTGGTATCAGCTTCTTGCAATCCTCTGTACACCCGACTAGGAAAAGGAGAGGCAGCAAAAATAACCAGTCTGTTGTGCTGCAGGATTTATGTGTCAATCAAGGACATGCTGACAGGAGAAGAGAGCAGGGTGACAGGGGTGCATTAAAGTAATTGTAAACAATCACCTTATAAAACAACCCATTCCATTTAAAATAGAAATGAAATGCAAAACATTTTTCTGTAGATATAAAAAAACAAGGAGCTGGGGGGAGGAGAAACAGCAGCACAGCTAAACTTCCCAGTGAATGGCTGTGCAGCGGGGGCGTGTCAGAACAAGTCTGATCATTGGAAGAGAGCATACAGAGTTCCCAGTATAGCTAGAGAACTGACCATGGTGTGCTCTCCTGCTTACTGTGATGAGTTTTTAACCACTTAAGCCCTGGAAGATTTTACCCCCTTCCTGACCAGGGGGTATTTTGCGATTCGGCACTGCGTGACTTTAACGGACAATTGCGCGGTCGTGCGACGCTGTACCTAAACGAATTTGACGTCCTTTTTTTCCCACAAACAGAGCTTTCTTTTGGTGGTATTTGATCACCTGTGCGATTTTTTGATCACGCGCTATAAACAAAAAAAGAGCGTCAATTTTGCAAAAATAACAATATTTTTCACATTTTTTTATATGAAATTCCCCCCAAAAAAAAGTAAAAATCAAAATTTTTTTAAATTTTCGGCCAATTTGTTTTATGCTACATATGTTTGGTAAAAAAAATCGCAAAAAGCGTATTTTGATTGGTTTGCGCAAAAGTTATCGCGTTTACTAACAAAGGGAAAGATTTTTGTCATTTTTGTTGTTTTTTTTTAACGCGTAATGGCGGCGATCTGCGATTTTTTTTGCGGTACTGCGACATTGGGGCGGACAGATCGGACCCTTGACTGACATTTGTGACACTTTTGGGGTTACCAGTGACATTTCTACAGTAATCAGTGCTATACATATGCACTGTTACTGTAAAAATACACTGGTTGTGAAGGGGTTAACTTTATTTGGAAGGGAGGGGCTGTGTGTATCCCTAGGGGCGTGCTTTCTACTGTGATTGGCTGTGGCTTGAGCTGTAAGGACACTGATCAACGGATCTACATACTAGATCCGTTTTATCAGTGTCTTTACAGCGAGGAGAATGACAGGCAGCTTGTTTACACAAGCTGCCTGACATTCTCCCTCTCCCCTGCCGATCGCCGAGTGACCGGCGAACATCGGGTCCGCTGGTCACACGCGCGGGGGGGTCCGTGACCACGCGGGAGCGGGATCGCGCCTCCGGGGGCGCTCGCTCGCTCCCTAGACCCTCACAAGCTAGTGACGTAGCCCTACGTCACTTTGCCTGTGAGGGGCTGACTGCCGACGTAGATCGGCGTTAGGCAGTCGGCAAGTGGTTAATAGGAAAGCAAAGTGACTGGCAGGAACACCAGGGATTTCAAATAAAGGAAGCAATACAAAGAGAACAGAGACTTTCTCATATAAGTACATGGTAGAGCAGGCACATATCAGGGATATACAGATTCGGGGTAACAAACATTTTAATGTAAAAAACCTTCTGAGTGCATCTCTCCCTTCCCCCGTTCCTTCTTATACTTACCTTAGCCTGATCATAATCTAGCAATGGGCACAAGAGCAGACATTCTCTCCACTCTCCCCCTCTTTATAGGCTCAGAGACCACCACCAGTGGGAGGGTTTAGGGGGTGGGGCTAAGCTACGCTCTTTGTGTCAGTGGACAACCAGAGCGCAAGCCTGTCTGAATGCCCCCATAGCAAACAGCAAGCTATGCTGGGTACTCAACAGGGGGGGGGGGGGGGGAGAGCCAGGAGTGCCGGAGGATTGCACAGAGCAGGTAAGTATAACATGTTTATTATTGAAAAAAAAGTTTGGCATATGGCAGGGCTATGTAAATCTCAGAATTGCATGGACAGAAATGCAAATCTTTTCAAAGGTAAAACAACTCCCATTTATGTATTTTATCTGTGTATTTTGTTGTTTGCCTCGAGCTTTGTAAGACGAGCAAAAAAATAAAAATACATAACATACATACAGTGTTGGGGTAGTTACTCAAAAAATGTAACTAGTTACTAGTTACTAGTTACTTCTGTAAATTGTAATGAGATTACTTTACTAGTTACTGCATTTGAAAAGTAACTTCACTACATATTACTTTACTTTCCTCTTTCTTAATTGACCGTGTAGAAGAAGATACATGACACTCTTTCTGCATAGAGTTTATTGTATAAACACAGGCTTTGGGAAACATGAGAACAAAACCTGAAAAAACAGAATAAAACATAAAGTGCAACAAAAAGTCATAAACTTCATCCCTCTCTATTCTTCGAAATAACGATTGTATCGCACGGCTTGGGTAACGCAGGAAAGCGCATTCCTATAGCCTAGTAAAGTAGTGTAGTTACCTCCTATAGCCTAGTAAAGTAGTGTAGTTACCAATATTAGTATTGTAACTAGTTACATTACTTAGTTACCAAAAAAAGTAATGTAGTTACTGTAATTAGTTACATTGTAACTAGTTACCCCCAACACTGCATACATAGTATTTAGTTTAGTTGCCCAAATTCTGCATGTGTATATGTTCAAATTGTTGGACCATATAGGAAATACAGCCTTACATAAGCATTAGTGATCTAAATGCATGCTTTCAAAGTACATGATGACATACTATTTTAGTTATAATATTTATGTGTGTGTTTATTTTCAGTATAAACTGAATTAATAACTTAATGAATTTGTAAAAGGCGCTAGTGGAATTTATGTTAGCAGACAAGGAAGCAATACACCGTATAAATATAAAGCTCTGTTTAAGGTGACATTATAATTACAGATTGTATTGTATTCCAACCATAAAATACACATTCCAACAGTAATTAAACGTAATCTACAAAATTACTGAACATCAACTTTGTAACTTGATATATTATCCACTGTGCACTAGAGATAGAAGGCGAATTTTAGGGTAATTAGTGTAATGCTTTGCAGTCATCTTGGTAAAGAGTATAAAATCCATAGCAGAAGAGTAAAAACATGTACAATAAATACACAATTATTCCTTTCGATTAGACAAAATAATTCTATACCATGAGCTGACATAAAGCTGCATTCCAGGCAAAAAAAGCTAAATACATAACTGAGCTGTATTTTTTTCTGTCTGTCCATCCATCCACCCATTCTTCCATCCATCAAGTCCTTTGATTTACACTGCACAACCATGTTGGTGACCTAATTTTGTCTACTACAGCTAGGTAATACAGTTAGGCCACCTCTCTGCCGCCAGCCTGTTATTAAAAAAAAAAAAAAAAAACGTATAAAATATTATTATAAAACCTTAAAAATATGTTTCTGTGTTGCCTACCTAAACAAAATCATTCTAAATAAGTTGCTACAGCAAATTAGTGTCACAATAAACATTGAACGAACATTAAAATATTCAAAACTACAGATCTACAATAAAATCTCCAATACTATAATAAAGTAAAGCATAAACATTAACCAAAATATTGTTGATACCACAGCAATTAAAATAATGCAATAAAACAGATGAAAAAGTCAATAATTGAACAGGATTATTCAGTCAGTGGCCTTTCTTGTCATTAAAGAGGTAATAAACCCAAAATCAAAAATGTAATATATTGCAGCTTACCAATCATTAGATGTGATGGCCACATGAGTTTTCTTTTTTAGGCTATCTTTCCCTTTTTTTTTTTCATCCTAATAGAAAGTATTAATTGTTTACTTTTAAGGCCCGTACACATGATAATAAAATATGTAGGGAAAATTCTTCCGACGACCGATCTGCCAATTTTCGGATTGTTAGTATGGTGCTTTCGACAGCCGACTCCGACTTTTCGGCTGACAAAATCCTGGTTTGCAGGCTATAAAATTTTTGTCGTCCATCAAAACAACGTCCGATTTTCGTCTCATTAGTACAGATTTTGACGGAAAAAAATCTTAAGAGCAAGACTAGGCATGCTCAGAGAGGAAAGAACACATACAAAGCAATCCAACACATGACATCACTTCTGAAGAAGAATTCTGTCGTACGGGAAAATTCGTATGAAAATAACCTCTTCACTTTCCACATCAGACTAGCGTGCCACAAAAAACGGACGTGTGCATAGACGGCGCTGTCAGATCCCCGCTGTCCTCTATGGGGAGATTGGATGAGAATGGGCCACCTGTCCGTCCTCATCCGGTCCCATCCGATCCGATCCTCCATACGGATGGAAAATAGGGTTTCTATCCGTCCAGATTTCACAGACATGATCGGAATCGGATAGCAGCAGGTGTCAGGGGAGATGTCTCTGCTGAAACCCGCTGCCCCATAGGGATGCATGGAGCATCAGATCAGGTCCGCCTGAAAAACTGACAGGCGGATCGGATCACCCGTTTGAAAGGGGCCTTAGGCAATCACCTCACACTCCCAGGGTCATCATGTAGTACATGAAGATATTGGCAGGGCCACCAAAAAGGTGGTACCACTGGGCCTGGCCCCATCACTAAACAGAGGGGCTCAGACAGCACTGCCCAAGGGCCAGGGCCAGTAGGAGCTCTGTCACTGCACCTCTACTTGTTCCAGAGCACCAATCATACTTTCCTGCAGGGCAATCTATGTTCACAGTGCTCTCCTCAGCAGTCAAATTTGCTATCAGTCCAGTTTCCTAGATCAGTGACATGTGATTGTTTCCCCCCCCCCCCCCGCCCATCCTACCCGCACACACAAACCCCCTTATATGAGGACAGGATGAAGACAGCGGAGAGCCCAGTGTTGAACCATAGAACAGGGCCATGCATGACAAGCCCTGCCCCTGCCTTGCAGCTCGACCAGCAGTCTGTCACCAGCCACCGGGATCACTGCCCCGACTCTGCAGCCCTGACCCCCCTCTCTCTCTCTCTCAATCCTCTCTCTCATCCCTTCTCTCTCTCTCTCTCTCTCTCTCTTACCCCCGCTCTCTCACACCCCCTCTCTCTCTCTCTCTCTCTCTCTCACCCCCCCTCTCTCTCACACCCCCTCTCTCTCTCTCCCTCTTTCTCACCCCTCTGTCTCTCTTACCCCCCCCTTACTCTTCTCTTAATCACCCCCCCCCACTCCCCCCTGTCACCCTCCTTTCTCTCTATCACTCCCCTCTCTTACCCCCTCTTTCACTTATCCCTTTCTCTCTCTCACCCCACTCTCACCCCCTCTCTCTCTCTTCCCTCTCTCTCACCCCCCTCACTCTCGCCCCTTTGTCTCTCTTACCCCCTCTCTCTCATACTTCTCTTAATCACCTCCACCACTCCCCTCTCTCACCCTCCTTTCTCTCTCTCTCACCTTCCCCACCCCCTCTCTCACACCTCTCACTCCCCCCCCCCTTTCTCTCACCCCCTCTCTTCCTCTCACAGTTCTTGCCCTCTTACCCCCCTCTCTCTCTCACCTCCTCCTCTTGCCCGCTCTCATCTCCCTCTTTCTCCCCCCACCTCTTTCCCCCACAGGGGGTGGGATCAGGGGCGGGTTTGGGGGGGCTCCATCAGGCTGGCTGTACGGGCCCCATGATTTCTAACAGTGACCCTGGGTATTAGACAATAAAGGAACAGCATCAGACTGATGAGCTTATTGCTTTTCTCACGGTGCTCTCTCCTTCTGTTAGCATGCTCCTTGTTAGCACATGTGTATGCATGTAATTGGCTCATAGTACTGTACTGCCTCACCCAAGTGCTGTTGTACTGGGAATTACAGGTGGCCCGTACCAAGTCAAATTCAGGTACTCACACTAGTTTTAGTTCAGAATATATTTGAATATTTTTTATGAAACACTTAACTGCACTAGTTGGTGTGTTTTTTTTACATCTGTCTAGTTGGTGTTTTTTACATCTGCCTGGAGCCTAGCTTTAAACAGCTAATTGCAAAGTGATTCACAGCTTTACTCTCTGGTGGTCTGCTAGTATTTAGCACTTTTAAACTGGCCAAGGCAATGCACAGAAGGTACAACGAATAGCAAATCCCACGTCTCTAGAAAGTTATACAAATGTTTCATTCATATGACTGTATTCATCTTTTTTTTCTTGAATTTTTGGCTGCAGCCCAAGAATGGGGGAATCACATAGCATAGATAAGCATTGAACCAAAGTTTAAATAAAATCCAGCTGGAGCCAGAAGTGCAACTATTACATACTATATAATACTCCCACAATGTTTACACTTGGTATATGACTATGAATTGATAGTAACCTTTGAAGATTCTTTTTTTTTTTTTTTTGCAGAAACTGAAGCCAAATATTTGAGCCCTGAAAAAGTAAGCACGCTCATAAACTGAAGTCTTGTGTGTGTTTTTTCAACTACGTGCCAAAATTTATTTTATGTTCTCAGTATTACATGATTCATATATAGTCATGAATTCTTTCAAACGATATATTATATTATACTCATATAGCAAAAAATGTGTATTTTTTATGTGTTTGCGTCTGGTGCTTCACATGTGTGCACATAAGTGAGGATTGTAATATATATATATTTTTTTACATGTGACAATTTTTGTTTTTTCAGTGTAGCTAAATAGCATGTTAACAAAACTAGTATAAAATGTCTGTTAATAACATTAAATGATGGCATATATTGTTTGTATATTTATCTTATAATGCTTGTTTGTCTACATAAGAGCTGGCTTTGCTAGCAATTCTGTGGCTTGAGAGATACACATGACATCTTGCATCAGAAGGACTTTGCCAATTTTTGTACTGTAGCAAACAACTATTTTTGGTTGCCTTTTCCCTTATCTTATGCTGACCATACACATACAAGCTGATCATTAAGTGCTTAATTGCTTATTCAATTTATATTTTGTCTGGAAAATATCCCCCCATGGTGGCAGAATGCCAGGACCCGGTCACAAGTATGACCTTTCGATTCTGGAAGTACTGCCACTGGTGTCAGTAGTTTTTTTTATTTTTGTTATTTTATTCTTTTTTCTTTCTTTGTTTTTTAGCCCCATTGGGGGGCTTTAGTGAAATATCAGGGGTCTAAACAGACCTTTTATGTTTCACCGTTGAGGCAGTCAATTTAGTCTGTTAGAGGATGGATCTGTAACCACCCTAAGCCATATCTTGACCTTATATGCACTGATCAGTTTATCTATTAGATGCTGTAAGTAATTCTTCAATACCACCCCCAAATGGTAGATTGTTTTGCATAAACCAATTGCTTTGATTTGCATGCATATGGCATGCACAGTAATGCACACATGTAGGTGTAAATGGACCCTTATTGATTTTAGCAAAACTGGAATGCAGTAAAACTAAGGTCTAGATGGAGAAAGAAGTATTAGTTAACAGCATTCATTTCAGATTTCACATTTTATGCTATCCAACTTTGAATTACAATACAGTAGAGATTAGTGATGGACGAACATCGACCGGGGCGGTTCGCGAACGTTAGCCGCAAACTTTCTCAAATGTCCGCGAACCATTGACTTTAATGAGAGGCGAACTTTAAAAACCTTTAGGTCATATTTGCAGCCACAAAAGACTTACTAGCTGTACACAAATAGTCCCACCACATGGACAATGTCATAACAGAAGTATTGCAATTGGAAAAGTTGCCATTTTTTTTTTTTTACAGCAAAAAATTATTTTTTTTTCTCCTAAATCAGCCAGAACTGACAGCAGCCGGTAAATACATGTCAAATACATATAGGGTCCATTCACACATCTGTGGTTCGCATCCATTCCACAATTTGGCAGAACGTTTACAGACCCATTGATTTTCAATTCCAGTCTGAAAAATTAGGCATTCACAGGATAAAGAAGTAAGTGTCGGCCATTCCAGGCCCCAAAAATTAGCCCACATGCGTTTACCTGACAGCTAAGAATGTTGTATTCTGTGGCTGAAGGTACATTAGGCATTCATAGGATAAATAAGTAAGTGTTGGCCATGAAAGGCCCCAAACATTAGCCCACATGGGTTTACTTGACAGCAAAGAACGTTGTATTCTGTGGCTGAAGGTACATTAGGCATTCACAGGATAAATAAGTGTCGGCCATTCCAGGCCCCAAAAATTAGCCCACATGGGTTTACCTGGCAGTTAAGAAAGTTGTATTCTGTGGCTGAAGGTACATTAGGCATTGACAGGATACAGAAATAAGTGTCCGCCATAAAAGGCCCCATAAATTAGGCATTCAATGGATATCAAAAAAATGCCTTTTCTGCCGCTGTATTTACCGAAGACCAGGACCATGAACTGTTGTGGGTGGTGTTCTGGCGGATATTTGTGGCCTATCATGAGGAATTTAAATGAAACATGGTCTACTGGTCACATGTGTTGAATTCCTCAGAGATCCATGCCTCATTCATTTTTATAAATGTGAGGTAGTCAACACTGTCATGAGCTAGGCGAGTGCGCTTATCGGTCACAATCCCCCCTGCTGCGCTGAATGTCCTTTCGGACAGGACACTGGACAGGGGGGCAAGCCAACAGTTCCATTGCAAATTGTGCAAGCTCTGGCCAGAGGTCAAGCCTGCCCACCCAGTAGTCCAGGATTTCATCACTCCTCATAACGTCCACATCGGCCGTTAACCCAATGTAGTCGGACACCTGTCGGTCTAGGCGTTCCCTGATGCTGGATCCGGAGTACAGCTGTCGATGGGTCGGCTGAAAGAAGGATCTCTTATCTGAAGTGACCAAGACATCTTCAAACCGCCCTCTTCTTGGAGGCGCTGTTGGATTGCTACCCGCAACTGTCTCTCTGTGACTGGAAATTCCTCTGCCAGCGCGCGCAAAAGCAGAATGCAGCATTTCTCGCAGCAAGGCCTGGAATTGCTGCATTCTGACCGCCCTTCTGACCGCCCTCTGTGATGGTGGTAGCATTTCCACCATTTTATGTTTGTACCGGGGGTACAAGTACGTTGCCACCCAGTACTGGTCCTTGCCCTTTATGCTTTTCATACGGGGTCCCCCTTAAAACACTGGAGCATGAAGGCCCCCATTCGCACTAAACTGGATGCTGTGTAGTGGCCTGGCTCCAGCTCATCATCCAGGATAATCTCCTCCTCATTCTCCTCCCCCCATCCACGGACACCCCCAGGGATCCCAGACAGGTTTAAAGCATGCTCTTCTTGCTCCTCCTCATCCGCCCCGGCACCATTCTCCTCTGACTCCTCTTCAGACTCCTGTTGTTGACTTGCCTCAGATGGAGTAGCACCCCCTGGGAATTCATCCAACATTGCGACTTCCTCATTTTCCTGCTCCTCAACGGCTTGATCAATGACAGGACAGAATGCACACTCCAGAAAGAAGGCATAAGGTACGATGTCACTGATGGCGCCCTGGTCGTGACTGACCAGTTTGGGGATCTCATCAAATGGCCGCAGAAGTCTGCATGCGTCACGCATGAGCAGCCACTGGCGAGGTGAAAAAAACCCAAGCTACCCAGAACCTGTCCTGTCGCAGAGTTCGTACAGGTAGTCATTAACTGCACGTTTCTGCTGGAGCAGCCTATCAAGCATATGCAACGTTGAGTTTCATCGCGTCGGGCAGTCACAAATAAGACGCCTGACGGGCAGGTTGTGTCAACGCTGAATGTCAGCAAGGCGAGCCATGGCTGTGTAAGATCTTCTGAAATGGCCCGAGATTTTCGTGGCCTGCCACAAGACATCCTGGATCCCAGGGTATTTGGCAACAAATCGCTGCACGACCAAGTTCAGGACGTGTGCCATGCATGGCACATGTATTATTTCGCCCTGATTCAGCGCGCTCAGCAGATTCGCACCGTTGTCGCACACCATTTTACCAACTGTCAAATTCTGCTGTGTCAGCCACTGCCTGTGAACGCAAAGCTGAAAGGAGTGCAGGACCAGTGTGGCTCTTGGCTTCCAGGCACAACAGACGCAAGACAGCATGGCAACGTCTCACCTGGCATGTGGAATAGGTTCTGGGGATCTTGGGTGGCGCAGCGGAAGAGACGGTAGCAGCGGAAAAGAAGGAGTCAGCTGAGGAGGAGAGGGAGGATGGAGTAGGAGAAGGAGAAGAAGAGTCAGGCCTGCATGCAATCCATGGCGGTAAAACCAAATCTACACGGGTGCCACAGTTTACATGCTTGACACCCATCAGAAGGTTCACCCAGTGGGCAGTAAAAGTGATATACCTTCCCTGCCCGTGTTTGCTAGACCATGTGTCTGTGGTCAGATGTATTTTGGCATCGACACTGTGTGCCAGATATACATTCACTTGCTGCCGAACATGGCCATACAGCTTTGGGATGCCCTTCTGCGAGAAATATTTCCTGCCTGGGACCTTCCATTGTGGTGTTCCAATGGCCACAAATTTCCGAAAGGCCTCCGAGTCCACCAGTTGATATGGCAGTAGTTGGTGGGCTATCAGTTCCGACAAGCCAGCAGTCAAACGTTGGGCAAGAGGGTTATCCGGCGTCATCATTTGTTTTACGCTCCAACATTTGGGCCACGGAAGCCTGCCTTTGTCCAGAACAACGTGAGGATAGCATGATGGAAGGTGGACAATTGTGAGGAGAGAGGAGAAGGAGAAGAAGAGGCTGGACGGTGAGAGCCTGGAGTGTGGCTTTGTGGGTTCTGATGGCGTTTCTCCCACTGGGTTCGGTAATGGGAGTTCAGGTGCCTTCTTAAGGCGGTTGTCCCTAGGTGAGTGTTGGGCTTACCGCGACTTATGCGTTGACTGCAAAGGCTGCAGATGGAAAACAATGTTGTCAGCAGCGGACACATTAAAAAAAGCCCACACTGCGGAGCCATGTGCCGGCGTCCTGGGAGCGCCAGATGTGACCGTACATGGTTGATGGCTCGCTCCTGATACATTTGCAGTCTGCTTTGTCCCTCCTGTGCAAAGCAAGTTCCGCCTGCTTCTCCTCCCTATCTGCTGGTCCGTCTCTCCCTCTGAACTCCCCTCCTCTTCCTCTCTTGTGGCCACCCATGTGACATCCTTAGACACGTCATCATCCAAGTCGCCTTCCCCACCACTAACATTCGAGATCTCGGAGTAGGCAGCAACAGCGGGGACCAACCTCCTTGGGCTGATCTGGGTACTGTCGTCAGACTGCTGAGTAGCGGCTGTTGCTACCTCCTCTTCCTGATCCGATGCCAACAATGGCTGCACATCGCAAATGTCTTGTGATGGATCGGAAAATAATTCCAGTGACTCAAGTTGAGGGTATATGGTGGTGGTGGTGGTGTTGGTGGTGGTGTCTTTGGGGGTGCACACAGCAGAAAGTGAAGAGGGTGCACATAGAGAGGATGAGGAGGGTGCAGAAGAGGAAGGCTGAGTGAGCCACTCAACCAAGTCTGGTGCGTCATTTGATGTAATCGAAAGCACCTTCTGAAACTTCACACTTTGGCTCTGGCCTACTGCTCCTGCCCTACCCCTATCACCCCTGCGTAAGGGCCTGCCTCTTCCTCTGCCTGTCATTTTTTTTAAATTACCCTGTGATAAAAGTCTCTAGAGAAGCACAGTATATGTGGAACAAGGTATATAACACCGCTCTTCAATCTGTGGTATTGGGGGGCCACTGGTTTATCACACCAGTTCTACAAATAATTGGCCAGTAACTGTTGTCACTGTGTGTAGCACAGTTAACGCAGCAAAAGAGGCCAAATTTTTGCAGGACTAAAATACACTCTTATAAAAGTACACTGTTAAATAACACCCCACTTTAATATGTGGTATTGGAGGGCCACTGGTCTATCACACCAGTTGTACAAAAAATTGGCCAGTGAGTTGGGCACTGTGTGTAACAGAGTTAACGCAGCAAAAGAGGCAATATTGTTGCAGGACACAAACATACTTATAAAAGTGTACTCTAATAACACCCCACTTCAATATGTGGTATTGGAGGGGCACTGGTTTATCACACCAGTTCTACATATAATTGGCCAGTAACTGTTGTCACTGTGTTTAGCACAGTTAGCGCAGCAAAAGAGGCCACATTTTTGCAGGACACAAATACACTTATAAAAGTGTACTCTGATAACACCCCACTTCAATATGTGGTATTGGGGGGCCACTGGTCTATCACACCAGTTGTACAAAAAATTGGCCAGTGAGTTTGGCACTGTGTGTAGCAGAGTTAACACAGCAAAAGAGGCAATATTGTTGCAGGACACAAATACACTTAGACAAGTATACTCAGATAACACCCCACTTCAATATGTGGTATTGGGGGGCCACTGGTTTATCACACCAGTTCTACAAATAATTGGCCAGTAACTGTTGTCATTGTGTGTAGCACAGTTAGCGCAGCAAAAGAGGCCACATTTTTGCAGGACTAAAATACACCCTTATAAAAGTACACTGTTAAATAACACCCCACTTCAATATGTGGTATTGGGGGGCCACTGGTCTATCACACCAGTTGTACAAAAAATTGGCCAGTGAGTTTGGCACTGTGTGTAGCAGATTTAAGGTCAGCCTTGGCCAACATCCCTCGTGTTGGATCGCTTGCTACAGGGGACCTGCAGGTGGTGCTGTGGAGCAGAGCAGAGCGCTTGGGATCAGTGGCTGCGTGCGTGTGAGAGGAGCGGGTGTCTGACAGACCGGGTGTGTGAGTACCCCCCACCCCTCAGAAGAGCGGCGGCGTCCGGGCTAGAACCCCCCCTCCCCCCTGATAGGAAGCGGGCGGCGAGCGGATCGGTAACCCCCCTCCCTTGTTGCGGCGGCCGGTGCTAAGACCCCCCCCACCGAAGCGCGCGGCGAGCGGTGCGGTAATTTCCCCTCCCCCCTTGTTGCGGGCGGCGTGCAGTAAACCGTCCCTTGCGGCGAGCGGTGCGGGAACCCCCCCCTCCCCACAGAGAGGAGCAGAGGAGACTAGCTGACCGGGAAGTGACCGAGGGAGGGGAGTGCTAAGAGGAGACTGACCGACTGAGAGAGGAATCACCGCCAGGAACTGCTAGTGACAGGCTTAAAGGGACACACACTAGGTAAGTAAGACTGGTGACTGAGATTGAACAGTGACTGAGGGTGTAGTGTAGTACCTGAGTATCTGGGAGTACCTATTGCTGCCTGAGTGTCTTGGAGTACCTATTGCTACCTGAGTGTCTGGGAGTACCTATTGCTACCTGAGTGTCTGGGAGTACCTATTGCTACCTGAGTGTCTGGGAGTACCTATTGCTACCTGAGTGTCTGTGAGTACCTATTGCTACCTGAGTGTCTGGGAGTACCTATTGCTACCTGAGTGTCTAGGAGTACCTATTGCTACCTGAGTGTCTGTGAGTACCTATTGCTACCTGAGTGTCTGGGAGTATCTATTGCTACCTGAGTGTCTGGGAGTACCCATTGCTACCTGAGTGTACTGTGAGTGTTGTGCTACTGGCCGGGCTGTGCAACTGAGTGTTGGGCGTCTGACCGGGCTGTGCGACTGAGTGTTGTGCGTCTAACCAGGCTGTGCGACTGAGTGTTGTGCGTCTGACCGGGCTGTGCGACTGTGAGTGTTGTGCGACTGACCGGGCTGTGAGATTGTGAGTGTTGTGCAACTGAGTGTCAAGCGAGTGTAGCGGAGTATCAGAGGGTGAGAAGGTAGAGTTAGGAAGCCAGGAAATAGCCACATAGGATAGACTTAAATCACTGAATACCCATTAGATTAGTAGGTACAATGCCCGGCGGGTGTGGAGATGCGACTCGGTGTACATCTTGTGATATTTATGCGTTCCTCAGACATGTGATCGAGGGCGAATACAAATGCGCAAAATGTAAGCACGTTGCTTGCCTGGAAGCTCAGGTCCTGAATCTAGGGAAGCAGCTGGCAACACTGAAACGAATGTCCATACCGGAGGAGAGCCAGGATCGTACCAGTCAGGTGCAGGCAGGGGTCTGCACAGAGGTGGGCGGAGTATTGGAGGTGCAGGCATCAGAGCAGAGTAGAGGGGTGACAGTTAGGAGGGGTAGAAGGGGACAAGGCAAGGAGGCAGATCCTGGGCTGGAGCACCCCAATAGATACGCCCCGTTGTGTGATGTTGGGGAAACCAGTCAGGGACCAGCATTGCTGGAGCAGAGTGACGCCCCTAGCTGCCAGGGGAAGAACTCCTCCAGTGAGGCCGGGAGAAAGGGAAAGGAAAGACAGGTGCTGGTGGACTCAATTATTAGAAGGACAGACAGTGTAATCTGTGACAAAGACCGTGTGCGCTGAACAGTCTGTTGTTTGCCGGGCGCTCGGGTTCGGCACATCGCGGATCGGGTGAACAGATTATTTGGTGGGGCTGGGGAAGACCCAGCTGTCATGGTACACGTGGGTACCAATGACATAGGCAAAGGAAGATGGAGAGTCCTAAACGATTTCAGGGACTTAGGAGCTAAGTTGAGGAGTAGGACCTCCAAGGTAGTATTTTCCGAAATACTACCTGTACCTCGAGCCACACAAGAGAGGCAGCGGGAGATTAGGGAAGTTAACAAGTGGCTGAGGAGCTGGTGTAGTAAGGAGGGTTTCGGGTTCCTGGAGAACTGGGCCGACTTCTCAGTCGGCCACCGGCTCTTTGGTAGGGACGGATTGCACCTAAATGGGGAGGGTGCAGCCGTACTGGGTGAGAGGATGGCCACAAAGTTAGAGGGGCTTTTAAACTAGGTGACGGGGGAGGGTACAGATGTAGAATTAGCCAGTGGAAAGCAAGATTCAGAGGGCAGAAATGGGGGCATTAGCGGTAGGGTGTTCGGAGCTCCTAAACCCAGGGTGGGTATGGGGAAAAATCAAGAGAGCAGCCTAATAACAACAAATGAGGATATATGTAACCGGATATATGTAACCGAAAATTAAGAGGTTTGTATACCAATGCCAGAAGCCTGGCCAACAAGATGGGAGAGCTGGAGCTGCTGATGTTTGAGGAGGACTTAGATTTTGTGGGGATAACTGAGACTTGGTTTGACAGCTCCCATGACTGGATGGCGACCATTCAGGGGTATTCCTTTATCGCAGGGATAGAGAAAGTAAAAAAGGGGGAGGGGTATGTCTGTATATTAAGAACAGTATACAGGTAAATATGAGGGATGATATTAATAATGGAGTTAAGGACGAGGCAGAATCCCTATGGGCAGAGCTTCAAAGGGAAGGCACGGTGGGGAAGGTAATATTGGGCGTATGCTATAGGCCCCCAAACCAGAGGGAGGAGGGGGAGGAGGACCTCATGTTACAGATAGGATTGGCAGCAAGGATGGGAAATGTCATTATAATGGGGGACTTTAATTATCCAGATATAGACTGGGCAGAAGGAACCGCGCACTCAGCCAAGGCTAGGCAGTTCCTAAATGTTTTGCAGGACAATTTCATGGGTCAGATAGTGAATGCACCGACAAGAAACAATGCGGTACTCGACCTACTGATTACCAACAATACAGACCTGCTCACGGATATAGAAATACGGGACAACTTAGGAAACAGTGACCATAGGTCAATTGGTTTCAGTATTAATTACAGTAATAGGAAACACAAGGGTAATATAAGGACACTGAATTTCAAAAGAGCCAATTTTCCTAAACTGTGCTCGCTGCTAGAAAATATCAAATGGGATAGAACCCTGGGAACAAAGAACACGGAGGAAAAATGGGAGTGCTTCAAGAGCATACTTAACAAGGGGATTGGCCAGTGCATTCCAAAGGGAAATAAATTTAAAAGAGCAAAACTAAACCCTGGGTGGCTAAACTCCAACATAAAAATGTATATTAGTGCTAAAGAAAAGGCCTTCAAAAAATACAAGAGTGAGGGGTCATTGGCAGCATTTAAAGCGGGGTTCCGGGCACAGATGTCATTTTTTGATGAACATACCCCCGGGACAGTCAGGGCTATCTGTCCCGGTTCGCACTTACCTTTGAGAAGAAATACTTACTTAGAAAATTTCTTCCACAGCGTTTCCATCTCTCTTGTGGGCAGCTGAAGCCGGCGCGGTCCTCTTCTGCGTCTTCTTCCGCGTCTTCTTCTCCCAGAATGCGCCGCACCGGCCCCTCTCGTCACTTCCGGCGCGGCTTGCCCAGAAGCTGTTTAGCAGGGGAATGCGGCGTCGCCCGGAAGTGACGAGCGGGACCGGTGCGGCGCATTGATTCCTGGGAGCGATGACGTTTAGCTCCCAGGAATCATCGCAGCGCAGGAAGTGACGGGGTGAGGAAGCAGTCAGAGGTGAGTATTTACGATCTTCAATAAAAAGGTGAGTAAACAAAAAAAAATAAAAATAACTATCCAATTCCTTTTCAGGTCAGGTCTACCTAGCGGAGGGGCACAAAAAAAAAAATTGTTTTTGTGCCCGGAACTCCGCTTTAAGCATTACAAAGAGTGTAATAAGTAAAGATGAAATCAGGGCGGCTAAATAGAACACGAGAGACATATAGCGGAGGAGAGTAAAAAGAACCCCAAGAAATTCTTTAAGTATATAAACAGCAAGAAAGTGAGGCCAGAACACATTGGCCCCATAAAAGATGATAAAGGAAATATGGCCACTGAGGACAGAGAAAAGGCGGAAGTGTTAGATAATTTCTTCTCTTCAGTCTCACAAAAGAATCGGGGCGCTACACTAACCTAGCTTGTAAGGCCGAACTAAATAATACACCTCAGGAAGTGCTGCCATGGCTAACAGAAGATAGACTTAGAGCTAAACTAGAGAAACTTAACATAAATAAATCCCCGGGACCGGATGGCTTGCACCCGAGGGTTCTTAATGAGCTCAGCCAGGTGATTGCCAGACCATTAGTCTTGATCTTTAAGGATAGTTTACAGCTGGGTATGGTGCCAGCTGATTGGAAAAAAGCCAACGTGGTACCAATATTTAAAAAGGGGCCGAGATGTATCCCGGGTAACTATAGGCCGGTCAGCCTAACATCAGTTGTCTGCAAAATTTTGGAGGGGATGTTAAGGGACCACATACAAGACTTTAGTAATGAAAACGGTATTATAAGTAGTAATCAGCATGGATTCATGGAAAATCGTTCTTGCCAAACCAATCTATTAACCTTCTACGATGAAGTGAGCTGCCACCTAGATAAGGGAAAGCCTGTGGATGTGGTGTATCTGGACTTTGCAAATGCCTTTGACACCATTCCCCACAAACGCTTACTGTACAAACTAAGGAAGGTAGGTATGGACCATAAGGTGAGTACCTGGATAGAGAACTGGCTCCAGGGTAGAGTTCAGAGGGTGGTGATTAATGGGGAGTACTCGGATTGGGCGGGTGTGGAAAGTGGGGTCCCCCAGGGTTCTGTTCTGGGACCAATCCTGTTTAATTTATTCACAAATGATCTAGAGGAGGGGATATCTAGTACAATCTCAGTATTTGCAGATGATACTAAACTAGGCTTGCCAATATCTTCTATGCAGGATGTGGAAACCTTGCAAGCGGACCTGAACAAAATAACAGGGTGGGCAACTATATGGCAGATGAGGTTTAATGTTGAAAAATGTAAAGTAATGCACCTGGGGGCCAGAAACCAGAAAGCAAACTACTCACTAGGGGGGGAACCTCTGGGTGAGTCTTGGATGGAAAAGGACTTGGGGGTACTGGTAGACAACTGGCTTGGCAGTGGCATGCAATGCCAAGCCGCCGCAAGCAAAGCCAACAGAATACTGGGATGTATAAAAAAGGGGATTCACTCCAGAAATAAAGAGATTATTCTCCCACTCTACAAGACTCTGGTCCGGCCACATCTGGAGTATGCTGTCCAGTTCTGGGCACCGGTCCTCAGGAAGGATGTGCTGGAACTGGAGAAAGTCCAGAGAAGGGCAACAAAAATGATTAGGGGAATGGAGGACATCAGCTATGAGGAAAGGCTACAAGCACTGAACCTAGTCTCTCTGGAGAAGAGACGATTGAGGGGGGATATGATATCAATGTACAAATACTGTACTGGCGATCCTAGCATAAGGAACAAACTATTCAGAGAAAGGAGATACAATAAGACACGTGGCCACTCACTAAAACTAGAGGAAAGGCGGTTTAACCACTTGCCTACAGTGCACTTTCACCCCCTTCCTGCCCAGACTGATTTTCAGCTTTCAGCGCTCTCACACTTTGAATAACAATTACTCAATCATACAACACTGTACCCATAAAAAATTTGTGTCCTTTTTTTCACACAAATAGAGCTTTCTTTTGATGGTATTTAATCACTACTGGGTTTTTTATTTTTTGTGCTATAAATAAAAAAAGACTGAAAATATTGTGAAAAAACGCATTTTTCTTTGTTTCTGTCATAAAATTTAGCAAATGAGTAATTTTTCTTCACAAATTTTGGCCAAAATTTATACTGCTACTTATCTTTGGTAAAAATAACCCAAATAAGTGTATATTATTTGGTCTTTGTGAAAGTTATAGAGTCCACAAGCTATGGTGCTATTCATTGAAAATTGATTACACTTGATCACACCTGATGTACTGAAGGCCTATCTCATTTCTTGAGACGCTAAAAAGTCAGGAAAGTACAAATACCCCCCAAATGACCCCTTTTTGGAAAGTAGACATTCCAAGGTATTTAATAAGGGTCATGGTTAGTGTTGAGCGAACACGGACTGTATTATTCGTGTTCGTACCGAATAATTGGATTTTTTTTACCCGAACACGGACACGGACACTTTACTGTATGTTCGGGTAAAAATCCGTGTTCGGTCGTTTTATTTCCGGGTTTTGCATGCTTTGGCGCTCTTTTCATGGCGGGCTTTCAACAGCCAATCAACAATCGTTTAACTGGTGTGCCTTAAGCCATCCCAGCCATGCCTGCAAATGTCTTAGTAGCTGTGATTGGCCGTCTGAAGCATGTGACCAAGTCTTTATAAGTTCGAGGCAGCCGCCGCAGCAGCGTCATTCTGCTGCTTAGCTAAGGGACAGAGCACACATCAATGTGCTGGCTGCTGATTAGGGAAAGATAGGCAGGAAAAAACCATTTGTGTCCGGATAGAATTGAGGGACAGGTCGGAGTGTTTAGGCAGGGCGAGTTGTAGGCATTTTAGGGATAGAGTCTGCTGAATTATAGGGTCAGTGTCTTCTACAAACTACAATCGATATTGCTGTGTGGGGGGTGGGGTGAATCTGCACTCAATCCTGATCTACGATCTCTTCTCAATCCTGTTAGGGACAGAGTCTGCTGAATTTTAGGGAAACTGTGTTCTACAAACTACAATCGATATTGCTGTGTGGTGTGGGATTGGAGATAGGCAGGTGTCAGTGATCCACATCCATTTTTCTGTGTGTGAGCTGCAGTGAACACAATCTTTTTGGGCTGCAGTGAACACAATCTTTTTGGGCTGCAGTGAACACAATCTTTTTGGGCTGCAGTGAACACAATCTTTTTGGGCTGCAGTGAACACAATCTTTTTGGGCTGCAGTGAACACAATCTTTTTGGGGTGCAGTGAACACAATCCTTTTTGGTGTGCAGTGAACACAATCTTTGTGGGGTGCAGTGAACAAAATCCTTTGTGGGGTGCAGTGAACACAATCTTTTTGGGGTGCAGTGAACAAAATCCTTTTTGGGGTGCAGTGAACAACATCCTTTTTGGGGTGCAGTGAACACAATCTTTTTGGGGTGCAGTGAACAAAATCCTTTGTGGGGTGCAGTGAACACAATCTTTTTGGGGTGCAGTGAACACAATCTTTTTGGGGTGGAGTGAACAACATCCTTTTTGGGGTGCAGTGAACAAAATCCTTTTTGGGGTGCAGTGAACAAAATCATTTTTGGGGTGCAGTGAACACAATCTTTTTGGGGTGCAGTGAACACAATCTTTGTGGGGTGCAGTGAACACAATCTTTTTGGGGTGGAGTGAACAACATCCTTTTTGGGGTGCAGTGAACAACATCCTTTTTGGGGTGCAGTGAACACAATCTTTTTGGGGTGCAGTGAACACAATCTTTGTGGGGTACAGTGAACAGAATCTTTGTGGGGTGCAGTGAACACAATCTTTGGAGGGTACAGTGAACACAATCTTTTTGGGGTGCAGTGAACACAATCTTTGTGGGGTGCAGTGAACACAATCTTTTTGGGGTGGAGTGAACAAAATCATTTTTGGGGTGCAGTGAACAACATCCTTTTTGGGGTGCAGTGATCAAAATCCTTTTTGGGGTGCAGTGAACACAATCTTTTTGGGGTGCAGTGAACAAAATCCTTTGTGGGGTGCAGTGAACAGAATCTTTGTGGGGTGCAGTGAACACAATCTTTGGGGGGGTACAGTGAACACAATCTTTTTGGGGTGCAGTGAACACAATCTTTGTGGGGTACAGTGAACAGAATCTTTGTGGGGTGCAGTGAACACAATCTTTGGGGGGTACAGTGAACACAATCTTTTTGGGGTGCAGTGAACACAATCTTTGGGGGGTACAGTGAACACAATCTTTTTGGGGTGCAGTGAACACAATCTTTGTGGGGTGCAGTGAACACAATCTTTGGGGGGGTACAGTGAACACAATCTTTTTGGGGTGCAGTGAACAACATCCTTTTAGGGTGCAGTGAACACAATCTTTGTGGGGTGCAGTGAACAACATCCTTTTAGGGTGCAGTGAACACAATCTTTGTGGGGTACAGTGAACAGAATCTTTGTGGGGTGCAGTGAACACAATCTTTGGGGGGTACAGTGAACACAATCTTTGTGAGGTGCAGTGAACACAATCTTTGTGGGGTGCAGTGAACACAATCATTGTGGGGTGCAGTGAACTCAATCTTTGTGGGGTACAGTGAACACAATCTCATACTTCTGAAGATTTGAGGGTGCTGCCTGTTCCATACTCCCCCTACTCCTCATCTAGCCTTTTAGGGGTACAAACAATAGTAATTGGGGCCTAGTGTGGTTGTGTACGTGTGATATACATACACTTTTTTTGGATCATATTTTCTATTCCGCTATTTAATCAAAAACCTTTGGGGATCAGTTAAATTGGGGGATAGTCTGTGTTGGTACGTGTGAGAGAGATCCACCTTTCCAAGTTGTTGGGGTTCATCTCATACTTCTGAAGGTTTGAGGGTGCTGCCTGTTCCATACTCCCCCTACTCCTAGCCTTTTAGGGGTACAAACAATAGTAATTGGGGCCTAGTGTGGTTGTGTACGTGTGATATACATACACTTTTTTTGGATCATATTTTCTATTCCGCTATTTAATCAAAAACCTTTGGGGATCAGTTAAATTGGGGGATAGTCTGTGTTGGTACGTGTGAGAGAGATCCACCTTTCCAAGTTGTTGGGGTTCATCTCATACTTCTGAAGGTTTGAGGGTGCTGCCTGTTCCATACCCCCCCTACTCCTCATCTAGCCTTTTAGGGGTACAAACAATAGTAATTGGGGCCTAGTGTGGTTGTGTACGTGTGATATACATACACTTTTTTTGGATCATATTTTCTATTCCGCTATTTAATCAAAAACCTTTGGGGATCAGTTAAATTGGGGGATAGTCTGTGTTGGTACGTGTGAGAGAGATCCACCTTTCCAAGTTGTTGGGGTTCATCTCATACTTCTGAAGGTTTGAGGGTGCTGCCTGTTCCATACTCCCCCTACTCCTCATCTAGCCTTTTAGGGGTACAAACAATAGTAATTGGGGCCCAGTGTGGTTGTGTACGTGTGATATACATACACTTTTTTTGGATCATATTTTCTATTCCGCTATTTAATCAAAAACCTTTGGGGATCAGTTAAATTGGGGGATAGTCTGTGTTGGTACGTGTGAGAGAGATCCACCTTTCCAAGTTGTTGGGGTTCATCTCATACTTCTGAAGGTTTGAGGGTGCTGCCTGTTCCATACTCCCCCTACTCCTCATCTAGCCTTTTAGGGGTACAAACAATAGTAATTGGGGCCCAGTGTGGTTGTGTACGTGTGATATACATACACTTTTTTTGGATCATATTTTCTATTCCGCTATTTAATCAAAAACCTTTGGGGATCAGTTAAATTGGGGGATAGTCTGTGTTGGTACGTGTGAGAGAGATCCACCTTTCCAAGTTGTTGGGGTTCATCTCATACTTCTGAAGGTTTGAGGGTGCTGCCTGTTCCATACCCCCCCTACTCCTCATCTAGCCTTTTAGGGGTACAAACAATAGTAATTGGGGCCTAGTGTGGTTGTGTACGTGTGATATACATACACTTTTTTTGGATCATATTTTCTATTCCGCTATTTAATCAAAAACCTTTGGGGATCAGTTAAATTGGGGGATAGTCTGTGTTGGTACGTGTGAGAGAGATCCACCTTTCCAAGTTTTTGGGGTTCATCTCATACTTCTGAAGATTTGAGGGTGCTGCCTGTTCCATACCCCCCCTACTCCTCATCTAGCCTTTTAGGGGTACAAACAATAGTAATTGGGGCCTAGTGTGGTTGTGTACGTGTGATATACATACACTTTTTTTGGATCATATTTTCTATTCCGCTATTTAATCAAAAACCTTTGGGGATCAGTTAAATTGGGGGATAGTCTGTGTTGGTACGTGTGAGAGAGATCCACCTTTCCAAGTTGTTGGGGTTCATCTCATACTTCTGAAGGTTTGAGGGTGCTGCCTGTTCCATACCCCCCCTACTCCTCATCTAGCCTTTTAGGGGTACAAACAATAGTAATTGGGGCCTAGTGTGGTTGTGTACGTGTGATATACATACACTTTTTTTGGATCATATTTTCTATTCCGCTATTTAATCAAAAACCTTTGGGGATCAGTTAAATTGGGGGATAGTCTGTGTTGGTACGTGTGAGAGAGATCCACCTTTCCAAGTTTTTGGGGTTCATCTCATACTTCTGAAGATTTGAGGGTGCTGCCTGTTCCATACTCCCCCTACTCCTCATCTAGCCTTTTAGGGGTACAAACAATAGTAATTGGGGCCTAGTGTGGTTGTGTACGTGTGATATACATACACTTTTTTTGGATCATATTTTCTATTCCGCTATTTAATCAAAAACCTTTGGGGATCAGTTAAATTGGGGGATAGTCTGTGTTGGTACGTGTGAGAGAGATCCACCTTTCCAAGTTTTTGGGGTTCATCTCATACTTCTGAAGATTTGAGGGTGCTGCCTGTTCCATACCCCCCCTACTCCTCATCTAGCCTTTTAGGGGTACAAACAATAGTAATTGGGGCCTAGTGTGGTTGTGTACGTGTGATATACATACACTTTTTTTGGATCATATTTTCTATTCCGCTATTTAATCAAAAACCTTTGGGGATCAGTTAAATTGGGGGATAGTCTGTGTTGGTACGTGTGAGAGAGATCCACCTTTCCAAGTTGTTGGGGTTCATCTCATACTTCTGAAGGTTTGAGGGTGCTGCCTGTTCCATACCCCCCCTACTCCTCATCTAGCCTTTTAGGGGTACAAACAATAGTAATTGGGGCCTAGTGTGGTTGTGTACGTGTGATATACATACACTTTTTTTGGATCATATTTTCTATTCCGCTATTTAATCAAAAACCTTTGGGGATCAGTTAAATTGGGGGATAGTCTGTGTTGGTACGTGTGAGAGAGATCCACCTTTCCAAGTTGTTGGGGTTCATCTCATACTTCTGAAGGTTTGAGGGTGCTGCCTGTTCCATACTCCCCCTACTCCTCATCTAGCCTTTTAGGGGTACAAACAATAGTAATTGGGGCCTAGTGTGGTTGTGTACGTGTGATATACATACACTTTTTTTGGATCATATTTTCTATTCCGCTATTTAATCAAAAACCTTTGGGGATCAGTTAAATTGGGGGATAGTCTGTGTTGGTACGTGTGAGAGAGATCCACCTTTCCAAGTTGTTGGGGTTCATCTCATACTTCTGAAGGTTTGAGGGTGCTGCCTGTTCCATACTCCCCCTACTCCTAGCCTTTTAGGGGTACAAACAATAGTAATTGGGGCCCAGTGTGGTTGTGTACGTGTGATATACATACACTTTTTTTGGATCATATTTTCTATTCCGCTATTTAATCAAAAACCTTTGGGGATCAGTTAAATTGGGGGATAGTCTGTGTTGGTACGTGTGAGAGAGATCCACCTTTCCAAGTTGTTGGGGTTCATCTCATACTTCTGAAGGTTTGAGGGTGCTGCCTGTTCCATACCCCCCCTACTCCTCATCTAGCCTTTTAGGGGTACAAACAATAGTAATTGGGGCCTAGTGTGGTTGTGTACGTGTGATATACATACACTTTTTTTGGATCATATTTTCTATTCCGCTATTTAATCAAAAACCTTTGGGGATCAGTTAAATTGGGAGATAGTCTGTGTTGGTACGTGTGAGAGAGATCCACCTTTCCAAGTTGTTGGGGTTCATCTCATACTTCTGAAGGTTTGAGGGTGCTGCCTGTTCCATACTCCCCCTACTCCTCATCTAGCCTTTTAGGGGTACAAACAATAGTAATTGGGGCCTAGTGTGGTTGTGTACGTGTGATATACATACACTTTTTTTGGATCATATTTTCTATTCCGCTATTTAATCAAAAACCTTTGGGGATCAGTTAAATTGGGGGATAGTCTGTGTTGGTACGTGTGAGAGAGATCCACCTTTCCAAGTTGTTGGGGTTCATCTCATACTTCTGAAGGTTTGAGGGTGCTGCCTGTTCCATACTCCCCCTACTCCTAGCCTTTTAGGGGTACAAACAATAGTAATTGGGGCCCAGTGTGGTTGTGTACGTGTGATATACATACACTTTTTTTGGATCATATTTTCTATTCCGCTATTTAATCAAAAACCTTTGGGGATCAGTTAAATTGGGGGATAGTCTGTGTTGGTACGTGTGAGAGAGATCCACCTTTCCAAGTTGTTGGGGTTCATCTCATACTTCTGAAGGTTTGAGGGTGCTGCCTGTTCCATACCCCCCCTACTCCTCATCTAGCCTTTTAGGGGTACAAACAATAGTAATTGGGGCCTAGTGTGGTTGTGTACGTGTGATATACATACACTTTTTTTGGATCATATTTTCTATTCCGCTATTTAATCAAAAACCTTTGGGGATCAGTTAAATTGGGGGATAGTCTGTGTTGGTACGTGTGAGAGAGATCCACCTTTCCAAGTTGTTGGGGTTCATCTCATACTTCTGAAGGTTTGAGGGTGCTGCCTGTTCCATACTCCCCCTACTCCTCATCTAGCCTTTTAGGGGTACAAACAATAGTAATTGGGGCCCAGTGTGGTTGTGTACGTGTGATATACATACACTTTTTTTGGATCATATTTTCTATTCCGCTATTTAATCAAAAACCTTTGGGGATCAGTTAAATTGGGGGATAGTCTGTGTTGGTACGTGTGAGAGAGATCCACCTTTCCAAGTTGTTGGGGTTCATCTCATACTTCTGAAGGTTTGAGGGTGCTGCCTGTTCCATACTCCCCCTACTCCTAGCCTTTTAGGGGTACAAACAATAGTAATTGGGGCCTAGTGTGGTTGTGTACGTGTGATATACATACACTTTTTTTGGATCATATTTTCTATTCCGCTATTTAATCAAAAACCTTTGGGGATCAGTTAAATTGGGGGATAGTCTGTGTTGGTACGTGTGAGAGAGATCCACCTTTCCAAGTTGTTGGGGTTCATCTCATACTTCTGAAGGTTTGAGGGTGCTGCCTGTTCCATACCCCCCCTACTCCTCATCTAGCCTTTTAGGGGTACAAACAATAGTAATTGGGGCCTAGTGTGGTTGTGTACGTGTGATATACATACACTTTTTTTGGATCATATTTTCTATTCCGCTATTTAATCAAAAACCTTTGGGGATCAGTTAAATTGGGGGATAGTCTGTGTTGGTACGTGTGAGAGAGATCCACCTTTCCAAGTTGTTGGGGTTCATCTCATACTTCTGAAGGTTTGAGGGTGCTGCCTGTTCCATACTCCCCCTACTCCTCATCTAGCCTTTTAGGGGTACAAACAATAGTAATTGGGGCCTAGTGTGGTTGTGTACGTGTGATATACATACACTTTTTTTGGATCATATTTTCTATTCCGCTATTTAATCAAAAACCTTTGGGGATCAGTTAAATTGGGGGATAGTCTGTGTTGGTACGTGTGAGAGAGATCCACCTTTCCAAGTTGTTGGGGTTCATCTCATACTTCTGAAGGTTTGAGGGTGCTGCCTGTTCCATACTCCCCCTACTCCTAGCCTTTTAGGGGTACAAACAATAGTAATTGGGGCCTAGTGTGGTTGTGTACGTGTGATATACATACACTTTTTTTGGATCATATTTTCTATTCCGCTATTTAATCAAAAACCTTTGGGGATCAGTTAAATTGGGGGATAGTCTGTGTTGGTACGTGTGAGAGAGATCCACCTTTCCAAGTTTTTGGGGTTCATCTCATACTTCTGAAGATTTGAGGGTGCTGCATGTTCCATACTCCTCTTCCTCATCCTCCCTTTAGGGTAGGAAAAAATTTAATCGGGCCTAGTCTGTGTTTGTACGTGTGAGATACACAGTTTTTTATCCTATTCCGCTATTCAATACACACCCTTTTGGTGTAAAAAACATTAAATTGCGGCATAGTTTGCATATTTGACATTTGCAAATATTGTGCCTTGTTGCGCTGTTTTGGGTACTCCACCAACATGGCCGGCGGCAATGACGCCATTCTCAGCTTAACTATCCCACTTCTATGCCTCCTTGAAAAAACAATTTGGGCGATGATGGAAGAGGATGTGGCACAGGATGAGGAGGAGGAGGAGGAGGATGAAGAGGTAACATTTCAAAGGCTTTCAGGGCAGTCATTCGCAAGGGGCTCCGAGGGTGGGTTCCTGCACACACAAACGCCAGGGACACAATTGTCCAGCAGGGGCACAGTTCTGGAGGATGAGGAGGATGAGGAGGAGGAGGAGCTGGAGGAGGAGATGGAACCATGTTCACAGCAGGGTGGCACCCAGGCCAGCTCATGGCCATCACTGGTGCGTGGCTGGGGGGATACAGAGGACACGGACGATACACCTCCCACAGAGGACAGCCTTTCGTCGCCTCTGGGCAGCCTGGCACACATGAGCGATTACATGCTGCAGTGTCTCCACAACGACCGCCGAGTTGCCCACATTCTAACTTGTGCTGATTACTGGGTGGCCACGCTGCTGGATCCCCGTTACAAGGACAACGTACCGTCCTTAATTCACTCACTGGAGCGCGATCGCAAGATGCGCGAGTACAAGCGCACGCTGGTAGACGCCATGCTGCTGGCATTCCCATCTGACAGCGGGGCCACAGTGGAAGCACAAGGCAGAGGAGGAGGAGGAGGAGGTCGCCAACGCAACCAGGGCACCGCCAGCACCTCAGAAGGCAGGGTTAGCATGGCCGAAATGTGGAAAAGCTTTGTCAGCACGCCACAACAAACAGCAGCACCAGCAGCTCAGATGGAACGTCTTAGCAGGAGGCAGCATTTTACCAACATGGTGGAGCAGTATGTGTGCACACGCCTACATGTAGTGAATGACGGGTCTGCCCCCTTCAACTTCTGGGTCTCCAAATTGGGCACATGGCCTGAGCTTGCCCTTTACGCCTTGGAGGTGCTGGCGTGCCCTGCAGCCAGTGTATTATCTGAACGGGTATTTAGCACGGCTGGGGGCGTTATAACAGACAAGCGCAGCCGCCTGTCCAGAGACAATGTGGACAAGCTCACGTTCATTAAAATGAACCAGGCATGGATCCCACGGGACTTTTCCGTACCTTATGCAGAATAGCAATGGATACCGACCTTACCCACCCATTGTTCCATTTTTGCTCTTTCTCACTCTTTTGGGGTGTACCCTCATTTAAAATTTTTGAAAAGAAGCAGTGTTGGCTACCTCGTCCTCCTCCTCAGGGCCAGATTAATGTAGGGGCTATTGGAGCTGCAGCTCCAGGCCCCTACCTTTTATATAGGCCCCGGGTTGGCCATATTCACTGTTACCGCTCTTCTGTCACTTGTAAACACAGAAGTCTGGCTTCTATGCTCGCTTCCCCAGGCAGCACCCTCAGAACCTCCCCACACAGCGTGAAGGCCGGACAAGGAGGGACAGTTGGCGATGCATGGATGTGTTTATGGGCTTCAGAGACAGCATCCCATGTTGAATTAGGCATGCATGGCTGCACCCTTCCTCCTCTGGGTGCATGGCAAGGCACGGCCCTTAAGGCCCTTCAAAATCCTCAGCACCAAGCCCATGATGCTGTTAATCCGGCCCTGGTCCTCCTCCACCGCCGCTTCCACCTACACCGCCCATAGGTGTGCGCAGCCTATTGCATTAAGGTGTGCACCCCAAAGTTGAAATACACATGCATGTGTTTGCCAGCAGGGAGAGTAATGTATCGGGGCCATGTACCTGTAGGCAAGGAGAAATAGAGCAGAGCAGGTCCCAGGGAGATCTTTCCCATCTCCTCACTGGCAATGCTATGTGCCCTAGGTGATTAGGGTGTGCCCAGGCACACCCAGCACACCCTGTGCGCACGCCTATGTCACCGCCACATCCACCACCACCTCAACCTCCCTCCTACTCCATATGGGCCTCGTCCTTCAGAGATGAAGAAGAACATTGTTTTATTTTTCTGTTTTTTTTTGTTGTTTTAAGTTATTTCCCTATCCACATTTGTTTGCAGAGCACTTGCCATGCTCCTAATTACGTTTTGCTGCCATTTGCAGCACTCTAGCCCTTTCCTTTGGTGTTTTAGAGCCATTTTAGTGCCTTAAAGTTCGGGTCCCCATTGACTTCAATGGGGTTCGGTGTCCGGGAAAAGTTCGGTAAAAGTCCGGGACACGGACCCAGACTTTTTTTTAAAGTTCGGCCGAACCCGTCGAACACGGACATCTAGGTGTCCGCTCAACCCTAGTCATGGTGAGTTTTTTGAAGTTGGCATTTTTTCCCACAACTCTTTGCAAAATGAAGATTTTTTTTTTTTTTTTTTTTTTACAAATTGACGTATTAACAGGTTATTTCTCTCACACAGCATATGTATACTTGCAACTACACCCCAAAACACATTCTACTACTCCTCCTTAGTATGGCGATACCACATGTGTGAGACTTTTTCACAGCCTGGCCACATACAGAGGCCTAACATCCAAGTAGCACCGTCCGGCATTCTAGGAGCACAAATTACACATATAATTTCCTGACAACCTATCGCACTTTTGAAGACCCTGGAGCACCAGGACAATGGAAACCCCCATAAAATGACCCCATTTTGGAAAGCAAACAGCCCAACGTATAATTTTTGAGGCATAATGAGTCTTTTGAATATGTCATTTTTTTTCCACAAGTTTTTGGAAAATGTGGAAAGAAAATGAAAACACATTTTTTTTACATAAAGCTGTCCATTTATGCAGTATTTCTAACACATAGCATGTACATAGCAAAAATTGCACCCCAAAATACATTCTGCTATTCCTCCTGAGTATGGTGATACCACATGTGTAACACTTTTTCACAGCCTGGCCACATACATAGGCCTAACATCCAAGTAGTTGTCCATTTATCCACCTTAAGACTGGGCCTATTTTTGACACTTGGTGTTTACAAGCTAAAATCATTTTTTTTGCTAGAAAACTACTTAGAACCCCCAAACATTATATATTTTTTTTTCAACAGAGACCCTAGAGAATAAAATGGAAATCGTTGCAATATTTTTTATCACACCATATTTGCGCAGCAGTCTTCCAAATGTGATTTTTTTTTGAAAAAAATTCACTTTTTTGAACTAAAAAATAAGAAAACAGTAAATTTAGCCCAATTTTTTTCCATAATGTGAAAGATAATGTTATGCCGAGTAATTAGATACCCAACATGTCATGCTTCAAAATTGCGCATGCTCACAGAATGGTGCCAAACATTGGTACTTAAAAATCCCCATAGGCAACATTTTAAAAATTTCTGCAGGTTACTAGCTTAGAGTTACAGAGGAGGTCTAGGGCTCAAATTATTGCTCTCGCTCTAACGATCGCAGAGATACTGCACATGTATGGTTTGAACACCTTTTACATATGTGGGCGGGACTTGCATATGCGTTTGCTTCTGCGCGCGAGCTAACAGGGCGCTTTAATTTTTTTTTCCCCTATTTATTTTATTTATTATTTTTTTATTTTTACACAGTTTAAAAAAAAATGTTTTGATCATTTTTATTCCTATTACAAGGAATGTAAACATCCCTTGTAATAGAAATAGGCATGACAGGTCCTCTTTATTGTGAGATCTGGGGTCAAAAAGACCTCACACCTCACAACTACACTAAAAAAGAAAAAAAAATTGTTGAAAAAGGAAAAAAAAAAAGCGGCCCTTTAAACCGGTTGCTAGGCAACGTCTTTTGACGTAGCTCCGGTCCTCCAAGACCATAGAGTCGAGTGAGGGCCATCTTGCCCTCACTCGACTTCCTGTCTCTGAGGATCCGGGACCGGATAGTTTTCCCCGCTGCCGGCGGGTCCGGTAAGCTGGGAAAATGTCTGGGACGCAGCAGGAGGGGGCACCTCTTCCCCTGCACCGTAAGGGTAATTCCGCGGCGAATCCGCCACTGGGACCACCCTTATCTGAAAGCCGACCACCCGCCGTTTCAAAAAATACCGGGGTTATGGCAGCTATCTGCTGCCATAACCCCAGTATTTAGCTTTTAATGTCCGACGCATATAGTCGTTAGGCGGTCGGTAAGTGGTTGTATGTTTATGACAAACGGGTGACGAAGACTGATGGGGTGACAGGTGACAATGACTGATGGGGTGACAGGTGACGATGATTGATGGGGTGACAGGTGACGATGACTGATGGGGTGACAGGTGACGATGATTGATGAGGTGACAAGTGACGATGATTGATGGGGTGACAGATGACAATCACTGACGGGGTGACAAGTGACGATGATTGATGGGGTGACAAGTGACAATCACTGATGGGGTGACAAGTGACGATGATTGATAGGGTGACAGATAACGATGACTGATGGGGTGACAGGTGGCGGGCGATGGTCACTGATGGGTGACAGGTGACGGGCGATGGTGCACGGCGGTACTGATGGCAGTCTCTGGTGACCAGTGAACTTTAGGCTACGTTCACATGTGAGCGTAGCGATCATGGGCAGAATCACTGCGATTCTGCCCACGATCCAGAAATCATTGCAAATGGCGGGACGCCTGTGCGTTGCCCGTGATTTGCAATAGCACCCCAAACGCTGTGCCATGTTGCTGCGATTTCCGCCTGCCGAATCGAGGTAACATCACGCAAACAACGCATGACGCCCCAAAGAAGCTCTTGTACCTTTTTTGGGCGTTATGGGTTGTTTGCGCGATGTTACCGCGATTCGGCAGGTGGAAATCGCGGCATCGCACAGCGTTTGGGGTGCTATTGCAAATCACGGGCAACGCACAGGCGTCCCGCAATTTGCAATGATTTCCGGATCGCGGGGATTTTGCCCGCGATCGCTACGCTCACATGTGAACGTAGCCTTATGGGTGTCAATTTCTGGGCACTGATGAGGTGACTGTTGGGTGACAGGTGCAATTGGGGGGGGGGGGCTGAGGACTGTGTGGGGACATTTATTTTTGTGATTTTACTTTTACAGGTACACAGAGCAGTAACTCACTATTTCTAGCTCTGCTCTCCTCACACTGGAAGCTGTGTGAGGGGAGAAGAGCTAGTAACAGTGAGTTACTGCTCTGTATTTACATTTTGTGATCGGCTGTGAATGGATTCACAGCCGATCACTTAGTAAACAGTCACTGTCAGTGACTGTTTACTAGTGCCGGTGACAGCTGTGTTCCTACGGAACACAGTGCCACCGACATGACCGCGCTGCGCGCTCCCGATCGCGCATGCGCGGTCATCTTCCGGGCTGCTGTATTGTGATCGGCTGTGTCATTGGAACACAGCCGATCACATGGGAAACTGCCATGCCCATTGGCTGTTTCCCCCCTGCCGGTGACGGGGGGTGTCCCGGGGACACCCCGACACCGGCAGTGCAGGGCGGCGCGCACACATCGCGCGCCTGCCCTGTTTTCTGGGATCACGTCATATGACATCTTCCCAGAATAATAGTCGCACCGCTCCGCCGTCAATTGACGGCGGGTGGGCGGCAAGTGGTTAACCTTAAAGTGCGTAAGGGGTTCTTCACCGTAAGAGCGGTAAGGATGTGGAATTCTCTTCCACAAGCAGTCGTATCAGCCGGGAGCATTGATAGTTTCAAAAAACTATTAGATGGGCACCGTAGAGACCACAACATACGGAGGTATACAATGTACGGTTAAAAGCAAACACACACACATCATAGGTTGAACTGGATGGACTGATGTTTTTTCAACCTCACTAACTATGTAACTATGTAACACAGCAAGAGAGGCAATATTGTTGCGGGATTCAAATATACTTATAAAAGTATACTCTGATAACACCCCACTTCAATATGTGGTATTGGGGGGCCACTGGTCTATCACACCAGTTGTACAAAAAATTGGCCAGTGAGTTTGGCACTGTGTGTAGCAGAGTTAATGCAGCAATAGAGGCAATATTGTTGCAGGACACAAATACACTTAGACAAGTATACTCAGATAACACCCCACTTCAATATGTTGTATTGGGGGGCCACTGGTTTATCACACCAGTTCTAAAAATAATTGGTCAGTAACTCTTGTCACTGTGTGTAGCACAGTTAACGCAGAAAAAGAGGCCACATTTTTGCAGGACTAAAATACACTCTTATAAAAGTATACTGTTAAATAACACCCCACTTCAATATATGGTATTGGGGAGCCACTGGTCTATCACACCAGTTGTAAAAAAAAATTGGCCAGTGAGTTTGGCACTGTGTGTAGCAGAGTTAACGCAGCAAAAGAGGCAATATTGTTGCAGGACACAAATATACTTATAAAAGTATACTCTGATAACACCCCACTTCAATATGTGGTATTGGGGGGCCCCTGGTCTATCACACCAGTTGTACAAAAACATTGGCCAGTGAGTTTGGCACTGTGTGTAGCAGAGTTAACGCAGCAAAAGAGGCAATATTGTTGCAGGACACAAATATACTTATAAAAGTATACTCTGATAAAACCCCACTTCAATATGTGGTATTGGGGGGCCACTGGTCTATCACACCAGTTGTACAAAAACATTGGCCAGTGAGTTTGGCACTGTGTGTAGCAGAGTTAACGCAGCAAAAGAGGCAATATTGTTGCAGGACACAAATACACTTATAAAAGTATACTCTGATAACATCCCACTTCAATATGTGGTATTGGGGGGCCACTGGTCTATCACACCAGCTCTACAAATAATTGGCAAGTAACTGTTGTCACTGTGTGTAGCACAGTTAACGCAGCAAAAGAGGCCAAATTTTTGCAGGACACAAATACACTTAAAAAAATGTGTACTCTGATAACACCCCACTTCAATATATGGTATTGGGGGGCCACTGGTGTATCACACCAGTTGTACAAAAAATGGGCCAGTGAGTTTGGCACTGTTTGTAGCACAGTTAACGAAGCAAAAGAGGCAATATTGTTGCAGGTTACAAATACACTTATAAAAGTATACTCAGATAACACCTCACTTCAATATGTGGTATTGGGGGGCCACTGGTGTATCACACCAGTTGTACAAAAAATTGGCCAGTAAGTTTGGCACTGTGTGTAGCAGAGTTAACGAAGCAAAAGAGGCAATATTGTTGCAGGTTACAAATACACTTATAAAAGTATACTCAGATAACACCTCACTTCAGTATGTGGTATTGGGGGGCCACTGGTCTATCACACCAGTTGTACAAAAAATTGGCCAGTGAGTTTGGCACTGTGTGTAGCAGAGTTAACGAAGCAAAAGAGGCAATATTGTTGCAGGTTACAAATACACTTATAAAAGTATACTCAGATAACACCTCACTTCAATATGTGGTATTGGAGGGCCACTGGTCTATCACACCAGTTGTACAAAAAATTGGCCAGAACGTTTGGCACTGTGTGCAGTAGAGTTAACACAGCAAAAGAGGCAATATTGTTGCAGGACACAAATACACTTAGAAAAGTATACTCAGATAACACCCCACTTCAATATGTGGTATTGGGGGGGGGGGTCACTGGTTTATCACACCAGTTCTACAAATAATTGGTCAGTAACTCTTTTCACTGTGTGTAGCACAGTTAACGCAGCAAAAGAGGCCAAATTTTTTGCAGGACTAAAATACACTCTTATAAACGTATACTGTTAAAAACACCCCACTTCAATATGTGGTATTGGGGGGCCACGGGTTTATCACACCAGTTGTACAAAAAATTGGCCAGTATGTTTGGCACTGTGTGTAGCAGAGTTAACGCAGCAAAAGAGGCAATATTGTTGCAGGACACAAATACACTTAGACAAGTATACTCTGATAACACCCCACTTCAATATGTGGTATTGGGGGGCCACTGGTTTATGACACCAGTTCTACAAATAATTGGTCAGTAACTCTTTTCACTGTGTGTAACACAGTTAACGCAGCAAAAGAGGCCACATTTTTGCAGGACTAAAATACACTCTTATAAAAGTATACTGTTAAATAACACCCCACTTCAATATGTGGTATTGGGGTGGGGGGGGGGGCACTGGTCTATCACACCAGTTGTATAAAAAATTGGCCAGTGACTTTGGCACTGTGTGTAGCAGAGTTAACGAAGCAAAAGAGGCAATATTGTTGCAGGTTACAAATACACTTATAAAAGTATACTCAGATAACACCTCACTTCAGTATGTGGTATTGGGGGGCCACTGGTCTATCACACCAGTTGTACAAAAAATTTGCCAGTGAGTTTGGCACTGTGTGTAGCAGAGTTAACGAAGCAAAAGAGGCAATATTGTTGCAGGTTACAAATACACTTATAAAAGTATACTCAGATAACACCTCACTTCAATATGTGGTATTGGAGGGCCACTGGTCTATCACACCAGTTGTACAAAAAATTGGCCAGAACGTTTGGCACTGTGTGCAGCAGAGTTAACACAGCAAAAGAGGCAATATTGTTGCAGGACACAAATACACTTAGAAAAGTATACTCAGATAACACCCCACTTCAATATGTGGTATTGGGGGGGGGTCACTGGTTTATCACACCAGTTCTACAAATAATTGGTCAGTAACTCTTTTCACTGTGTGTAGCACAGTTAACGCAGCAAAAGAGGCCAAATTTTTGCAGGACTAAAATACACTCTTATAAAAGTATACTGTTAAAAACACCCCACTTCAATATGTGGTATTGGGGGGCCACGGGTTTATCACACCAGTTGTACAAAAAATTGGCCAGTATGTTTGGCACTGTGTGTAGCAGAGTTAACACAGCAAAAGAGTCAATATTGTTACAGGACACAAATACACTTAGACAAGTATACTCCGATAACACCCCACTTCAATATGTGGTATTGGGGGGCCACTGGTTTATGACACCAGTTCTACAAATAATTGGTCAGTAACTCTTTTCACTGTGTGTAACACAGTTAACGCAGCAAAAGAGGCCACATTTTTGCAGGACTAAAATACACTCTTATAAAAGTATACTGTTAAATAACACCCCACTTCAATATGTGGTATTGGGGTGGGGGGGGGGCACTGGTCTATCACACCAGTTGTATAAAAAATTGGCCAGTGACTTTGGCACTGTGTGTAGCAGAATTAACGCAGCAAAAGAGGCAATATTGTTGCAGGACACAAATACACTTATAAAAGTGTACTCTGATAACACCCCACTTCAATATGTTGTATTGGGGGGCCACTGGTCTATCACACCAGTTGTTCAAAAAATTGGCCAGTGAGTTTGGCACTGTGTAGCAGAGTTAACGCAGCAAAAGAGGCAATATTGTTGCAGGACACAAATACACTTATAAAAGTATACTCAGGTAACACCCCACTTCAATATGTGGTATTGGGGGGCCACTGGTCTATCACACCAGTTATAGTACTTTAAAAGTGCTTTTGTCACTGTTTGTAGTATTGCTGCAGAAACGCTCAACACACCAGTCACAATGCTGCACAGTCCACAATACAAATCCACTATAATATGCTTTCTATATTTCAAAGTATATTATAAGTGGATTACACCCCTATATAGTGCACTGCACACTTATAACAAATACCAGTCCTTAAAATTACTTTTGTGGACCTTAACAGAGCGATTTGTGTCACTGACGAATCTGTTCCTGGTGCACACAGCAGACCTCTCCCTACACTGACAAAAATGAGACAGTATACCTATACCAAATACCAGCCCTGAAAATGACTTTTGTGGACCTTAGCAGAGCGATTTGTGTCACTGACAGTCTGTCCCTGCTGCATACAGCCAACCTCTCCCTACACTGACAAAAAGCAGAATTAAATGGCCGCCAGGTCAAGTCTATTTATAAGGTAGGGGGTATGTCCATGTGCTGAAATGTTTCAGTTGGCTGTCCCATTCCACCTGATGGCTGTGTGATGGGTCAAAGTTCTCCCCAATGTAAACTAATATGGCCGCCACGAACAACGCCATATGTGCGCACAATCGGCGGGCTGCGAACAAGCAAAGTTTGCCACAAACTGACCACCGGGCAAACCGCAAGGCCATCCCTTGTAGAGATCAACCGATTATCGGCAACACCGTTACATTGAGGGCTGTTATGCACTTTTCCCGATATATCAGAATCGGCCTTTGAATTTACCGATATTGCCGATATTTTTGTGACGTCATTGCTTATGTTACGCGCACACGTTCTGTCTTCTAACACCGCCTCCCACGCCTGCGCGGCCCATATGTGACGTCATTTCACCGTGCGCTGCACATGTTATCTGCCTTAAGACCGCCTCCCATGCCTCGGACAGCCTCTTGTACAGCCAGCTACAGTCTGGTCCGGTCACGGTGCCAGCCATCCAGCCACAGGCCCTGGCCTCAGCCACTCCCCACAGGGTGCCAGCCGCCAGCCATCTTACCCACAACAGAACAGGGTGCCAGCCGGCCAGCATCCAGCCAGAAGCCAGCCACCCGACACCGTGACCAGTGACCACACAGTGTTCCAGCAAGCCAGCAGACACCCACAACAGGCTAGGGTGAGTGAGTGACACCAAGCCAGCCACCCACACAACAGGGTGACCCCAAGCCAGCCACCCTAGCCAGCCACCCACCACAGTGTTCCAGCAAGCCAGCCACCCACAACAGGGTGACAGCAAACAAGCAACCCACACTGCCAGGCATCAGCCACCAAGCCACAACAGGGTGCCAGCAAGCAACCCACACTTCCAGGCGTCAGCCACCAACCCACAACTGGGTGCCAGCCAGCCACCCAAACTTCCAGGCATCAGCCACCGACCCACAAGGGTGCCAGCAACTCAGCAAGCCACCCACAGTGCCAGGCGTCAGCCAACAACCCACAACAGGGTGCCAGCAAGCAAGCCACACTGCCAGGCGTCAGCCACCAACCCACAACAGGATGCCAGCAAGCAACCCACACTGTCAGGCGTCAGCCACCAACCCACAATAGGGTGCCAGCAAGCAACCCACACTGCCAGGCATCAGCCACCAACCCACAACAGGGTGCCAGCAAGCAACCCACACTGCCAGGTGTCAGCCACCAACCCACAACAGGGTGCCAGCAACTTCAGCAAGCCATTTTTTTAATCTTTTTTGTGTCTTTCAAATTGAAATGAAGATGGATAAGGAGAGAAAAAGTAAAAGTGTGGTCTGGGACTATTTCTCATCTGAACCTTCTCCAGGAAAAGCAGCAGTGTGCAACACATGTACAAACAACATAAGCATGGGATCAGTAACTGCAAAAAACAAAAATATGTCAAATCTTTGGGCCCATCTAAGAGTTCAACATATTGAATTATATCATACAGCACAGAAAAAACGAAATTAACCACTTGCCGACCGCCGCACGACTATCTACGTCGGCGGTCAGCCCCTCACAGGCAAACTAACGTAGGTCTACGTCGCTTGCCTGTGAGGGTCTAGGGAGCGAGCGCGCGCGCCCCCGGAGGCGCGCTCCCGCTCCCGCGTGGTCACGGACCCCCCCGCGCGTGTGACCGGCGGACCCGATGTCCGCCGGCCACTCTGCGATCGGCGGGGGAGAGGGAGAAAGTCAGGCAGCTTGTGTAAACGTTGATCAGTGTCCTTACAGCTCAAGCCACAGCCAATCACAGTAGAAAGCACACCCCTAGGGACACACACAGCCCCTCCCTCCCAAATAAAGTTAACCCCTTCACTACCAGTGTATTTTTACAGTAACAGTGCATATGTATAGCACTGATTACTGTAGAAATGTCACTGGTAACCCCAAAAGTGTCAAAAATGTCAGTCAAGGGTCCAATCTGTCTGCCGCAATGTCGCAGTACCGCAAAAAAAACGCAGATCGCCGCCATTACGCGTTAAAAAAAATACAACAAAAATGACAAAAATCTTTCCCTTTGTTAGTAAACGCGATAACTTTTGCGCAAACCAATCAAAATACGCTTTTTGCGATTTTTTTTACCAAACATAGGTAGCATAAAACAAATTGGCCGAAAATGTTAAAAAATTTGGATTTTTACATTTTTTTGGGGGGGAATTTCATATAAAAAAATGTGAAAAATATTGCTATTTTTGCAAAATTGACGCTCTTTTTTTGTTTATAGCGCATGATCAAAAAATCGCACAGGTGATCAAATACCACCAAAAGAAAGCTCTGTTTGTGGGAAAAAAAGGACGCCAAATTCGTTTAGGTACAGCGTCGCACGACCGCGCAATTGTCGCAAAAATACCCCCTGGTCGTTTAGCAGCCAAATCCTCCGGGGCTTAAGTGGTTAATATCAATGTGATTTTGAAATACCTCCTCCACTATCCCAGGCAACAATAACAGATATGTTTCTGAAAAAAAAAAGGTGTCACTGTCTAGATTCAGATGGAAGATCCCAACTGCTGGACAGAGTTATCACAGAGATGATTGTCACTGATAACCAGCCATTTACAATAGTGTCTGACTCAGGATTTCAACGGTTGATGTCCATATTTGAGCCAAGCTACACACTGAAGAGTGAGAAGTATTATTGAACAGAAATGCTGGGAAAGATTCACCAAAAGGTCGTGGACAAAGTAAAGGCTATGCTGCAACCAGAGAATGCTGGCAACTCACTCTCATTCACGACTGACTGCTGGTCAGGACAAACAGAGTCACGCGAGTCACTAATGATTCTTACATGCCACTTCATTGACAGCGGATGGACAAAAGGCAATTGGTGTTGGATACAAAAGTGATGCAAGGATCCCACATTGGGGAGTACAGTAGAGAAATGTTTCTAGGCATGCTTGAACACTGGGGAATCAACAAAGACAGAGTGATGCTTGTGCTACTTTGAGACTGTGGAGCAAACCTGCAGAAAGGAATGAGGCTTGATGATATGTCATTCCTCAGTGTCATGGCACACAACACCCTCCAACTTTCAAATGATGGTCTGTCAAGCCAAAAAGCTTTGATTGATATATGTTTTGAGAAGCATGAACAGATTAAAAATGTTGTGCTTGCAAGTCTTTTGAATCCTCAATACAAGAGCAATGCTTTCTCTTCTGAGGATGTATTGGCAAAGGCAAAACAATGGCTGACAGAATATATTCAACAGGAGGTGCAGAAGGTTCCTGCCGAAAAGACAAGTCCAGATCACTATTTTGATAATATGAAAGAGCATCATGCTGCAAAAACAGAAAAATGTCCAAAAATACATCAACGAACAGAAGATAATCTTCTTCATCGTGGTTGAATTGTTCAGGACATTTTCAGGGTTTTATTGGGGCATCATGCGGAGGATTAAATTTCTTCTGAATCTGCAATAATGACCCTGGAGGATGAACTTCATCTCTATTTGAAGGAACCAGAAATTGACAGAAGAAGTGATCCTCTTCGTGGTGGAAAGAAAATTAGGCACGCTACAAAAGACTTGCTTCCCATGCTAGACGATACCTCTCTCTCTCTGCTCTGCTCCTCTGTCCTGCTCTCCCCCTGAGCATGTTTATGAAGTCGCAGCATTATATGAACAAAACAGAAGACCTTTAACAGGTGACCATGGACATGCTAAAATGTTCTGCTTCCAGCAGCATAATATTGTTCTACTTAACTGGGAGTATTGAAAAGAGTAGATTCCACTCAAATCCACTGTCTAGCTGTTGCCTAGCTTTTTTGTAGCAGTTTAGCACTGGCTGCAGTAGTTACAGTGAGTGCCATACTGCAGAGGTAGTCCACTGACTCCAATCCACTGTCTTGCTGTTGTCTAGCTTTTTTTCTAGCAGTTTAGCACTGACTGCAGTTGTAGTGAGTGCCATACTGCAGAGGTAGTCCATTGACTCCAGTCCAATCCAATGTGTAGGTGTTGTGTTGCCTAGCTTTTTTTCTAGCAGTTTTGTGCTGACCGCAGTAGTTGCAGCGAGTGCCCTACTGCAGAGGTAGTCCACTGACTCCAATCCACTTTCTAGCTGTTGCCTAGCTTTTTTTTTTTGCAGTTTAGCACTGACTGCAGTAGTTGCAGTGAGTGCCATACTGTAGAGGTCATCCACTGACTCCAGTCCAATCCACTGTGTAGCTGTTGTGTTGCCTAGCTTTTTTTCTAGCAGTTTTGCACTGACTGCACTGCAGTAGTGATTTAAAATTATTGCAGTGAGAGAGTGCACTACTGTAGAAGTTTATTATGCATTAATGCACAATCAGAATGAAGTGAAACTAAATGTCCCGGCAAATGAAGTTTTCCTATCAGTTCTCATGCAGTTAAGGTGTGAAGAATGAGCCCTTAATGTTAAAATTGTTAATAAATAAAGTTTGATATGTTCAGTAACAGATTTGTGTAAAATTTTGCGTTCTTTTTTTTTTTTGCAAAATTTTAAATGCACAATAATATCAGCCAATATCGGCCGATACCGATATGCGATGGCCAAAAATATCGGTATCGGCAACGAAAAAACGATATTGGATCGATCACTAGAATACAGTACATGCAATTTCAATCTAGACCTAGTTTCACTTCATTCCAGTTTCACTGATCATTCCTACTGTATACCCCTGATACAATGGGACCCTGAGCTCCTGAAATTTTTATTTTTATTGAATGCAATTCTTAATAAAGGTATTCTGGAGAGATATCAGGGGATTATTTATTTGATTCTTTAACTTTCTTTATGTTCTTTACCCACTTAAGGTTGCAGTAGATTATGGAGCTGTGGAGAAAATTCCCTTGCAAAGTGCAACTTCCCTTGCTAAGTGAATAGCCTTTTTCCCTTTAGTAAATCAACTCCATCGACTCAGCAAATGTTGAGACAAACTGCAGTCAGGCAACTGACCGGTTTCCTGAAAGCCTGTCATGATGAATCCCTGGAGATCTTACAGTCAATACCAATATTTGTGTGTTGTGGGCCAACCCTGGTCCAACTTTTTACTAGATTGATTTTGTTTTACGTTGGTTTTACATTTCTATTTGATTCACATCTCTGCCTGCTGCCAAACCAACCCCTGCCTAGATTGACCTCTTGCCTGTCTAATGACAATGCCTGTGCCTGCTGCCTGGACCTTACTCTGAGCATGTCCCACTGACTGTGCTCCTGTCAAAGAACTAGTTTCCACCATCCTCAGCGGACATCAGTATATCCCTTGCCCCGCAGGTACCTTTTTGTTTTACCTGCGCTCGGCCTCTTTTGCTATCTGGCCAGAGAATATAGCATCATATAATAAGTCCTGAGGGCAACCAAGTAATGGTAAGCCTGCCTACCTTAAGGGAGCAGGGCCTGCCATATATGAGGCTACACTAGCCTTAGAGCTATATTCTCTGGACTCTTGCACAAGAGTGAACATTATGTTATCCAAGTGACACAGCAGATATTTTTCCAAGCAAATTTAGGAATGAGGGGGTAATAGGCAGAAGCAGGCAATCCATAGATTGCACACCCTTACATTTACATTAGCTAATTAACATTTGTATTATAAAAACAGTGGCATATTCATTGGCCTCATTTCTGACTTCGAAACATGCTAACACTCCTATCTAAGCCAAGGCCAGTGAATTTATACCAGAGAGAAACTTTCAGCTATAGTGCTTCCCACAGCAACCAGTTAGCTGACTGGTAGTTTTAATCAAGTAAGGAGTATCAATCATAATTGGCACATCACTTTCTGCTATACTTTAGCTGTAAATGTCAAGCTATGGTCTGTGCCTATCCTGGATATTTTTAAGAGTGACCTATATAGGTGGGTGCCTAAAGGTAGAGCTTTGAGGGCTTTGTTAATGCCCACTGAAAGATGCCAGTCCTAAAAGGGTACAAAGGCTTGGTTAAAGCATACAGTGCCTTGCGAAAGTATTCGGCCCCCTTGAACTTTGCGACCTTTTGCCACATTTCAGGCTTCAAACATAAAGATATAAAACTGTAATTTTTTGTGCAGAATCAACAAGTGGGACACAATCATGAAGTGCAATGAAATGTATTGGATATTTCAAACTTTGTTAACAAATAAAAACTGAAAAATTGGGCGCGCAAAATTATTCAGCCCCCTTACTTTCAGTGCAGCAAACTCTCTCCAGAAGTTCAGTGAGGATCTCTGAATGATCCAATGTTGACCTAAATGACTAATGATGATAAATAGAATCCACCTGTGTGTAATCAAGTCTCCTTATAAATGCACCTGCACTGTGATAGTCTCAGAGGTCAGTTTAAAGCGCAGAGAGCATCATGAAGAACAAGGCAGGTCCGAGATACTGTTGTGGAGAAGTTTAAAGCCGGATTTGGATACAAAAAGATTTCCCAAGCTTTAAAAAACCCAAGGAGCACTGTGCAAGCGATAATATTGAAATGGAAGGAGTATCAGACCACTGCAAATCTACGAAGACCTGGCCGTCCCTCTAAACTTTCAGCTCATGCAAGGAGAAGACTGATCAGCGATGCAGCCAAGAGGCCCATGATCACTCTGGATGAACTGCAGAGATCTACAGCTGAGGTGGGAGACTCTGTCCATAGGACAACAATCAGTGGTATACTGCACAAATCTAGATGGAAGAGTGGTAAGAAGAAGAAAGCCATTTCTTAAAGATATCCATAAAAAGTGTCATTTAAAGTTTGCCACAAGCCACCTGGGAGACACACCAAATATGTGGAAGAAGGTGCTTAGGTCAGATGAAACCAAAATCGAACTTTTTGGCAACAATGCAAAATGTTATGTTTGGTGTAAAAGCAACACAGCTCATCACCCTGAACACACCATCCCCACTGTCAAACATGATGGTGGCAGAATCATGGTTTGGGCCTGCTTTTCTTCAGCAGGGACAGGGAAGATGGTTAAAATTGATGGGTAGATGGATGGAGCCAAATACAGGACTGTTCATAAACGCTCTCCATCCAACCCCACTGAGCTTGAGCTGTTTTGCAAGCAGAAATAGGCAAAAATTTCAGTCTCTCGATGTGAAAAACTGATAGAGACATACCCCAAGCGACTTACAGCTGTTATCGCAGCAAAAGGTGGCGCTACAAAGTATTAACTTAAGGGGGCTGAATAATTTTGCACGCCCAATTTTTCAGTTTTTCATTTGTTATAAAAGTTTGAAATATCCAATAAATTTTGTTCCACTTCATGATTGTGTCCCACTTGTTGTTAATTCTTCACAAAAAAATATATTTTTATATCTTTATGTTTAAAGCCTGAAATGTGGCAAAATGTCGCAAATTTCAAGGGGGCCGAATACTTTCGCAAGGCATTGTATACGATCCCAAAAGCAAAAATGTAGCATGCTGCAGTTTACCCATTGTGGTGGCTTTTTTGGCTTTTTTCACTTTGTTTTCTCTTGGTTATTGGATAGGGTTGAGCAAACATGGACTGTATTGTTCGGGATCGTACCAGACTTTTGGGTGTTCGGTACCCGGACACGGACCCGAACATTTCACTGTATGTTCAGGCTACAGTCCGTTGCTCGGTGGTTTTGGCGCGGTTTTAATGGCGCGGTTTCAACAGCTGTAGGGCAGCCAATCAACAAGCATTTAACTAGTGTGCCCTTAGAAGCCATCACAGCCATGCCTACTACTAATGGCATGGCAATGATTGGCCAGTGCAGCATGTGACTCAGCCTCTATATAAGCTGGAGTCACATAGCGCCGCACGTCACTCTGCTGTAACTACTGTAGGGAGAGGTTCCTGATGCTGCTGAGGGAGAGAAAGGAGATTATTGTAGGGGCAGGTTGGAGATTGCTTTCAGGGGAAGAATAGGAAGAATCTTCTTTAATCAGACAGCGATCTACATTGATTTTATTGTGTGGGGGTGCAGTGCATGATCTTTTTGCCCTGACCTGAGCCCAGTGAGGAGGAGGGAGAAAAAAAAAACTTTTATCAGTCTATTAGGTGGGCGGCGTGCAGTGGCCATGTAATGCAAGCTCAGTGCATATGTGTCTGCTTAATCTGGATTTAAAAAAACTAAAAATCTTTTTTTCTTCATATTTTACTGTGACTTACAGAGTTTAGACACTGCTGGTAGATGCGCTGCTGGTGGCATTCCCACCTGACAGCGGGGGCACAGTGGAAGCACAAGGCCAAGGCAGAGGAGGAGGAAGAGGTCGCCAACGCAGCCAGGGCACCGCCAGCACCTCAGAAGGCAGGGTTAGCATGGCCGAAATGTGGAAAAGCTTTGTCAGCATGCCACACCAAACAGCAGCACCACCAGCTGATATGGAACGTCTTGGCAGGAGGCAGCATTTCACCAACATGGTGGAGCAGTATGTGTCCACATGCCTAGATGTACTGAATGACGGGTCTGCCCCCTTCAACTTCTGGGTCTCCAAATCAGGCACATGGCCTGAGCTTGCCCTTTTACGAACGAAGAAAGTTGGACCGCACTCTCAAAAATATGAAATCAAAGATGTCTTTTATTCCTCATAAACAAATCCATACAGACAGTGCATTGAGAGACATGCCAGGTTGACGCATTTCACGATATAGATAATCGCTTACTCATAACCACACCACACCTAGACGTACTGAATGACGGGTCTGCCCCCTTCAACTTCTGGGTCTCCAAATTGGGCACATGGCCTGAGCTTGCCCTTTACGCCTTGGAGGTGCTGGCCTGCCCTGTATTATCTGAACATGTATTTAGCACGGCTGGGGGCGTTATCACAGACAAGCACGGCCGCCTGTCCAGAGCCAATGTGGACAAGCTCACATTCATTAAAATGAACCAGGCATGGATCCCACAGGACTTGTCCGTACCTTGTGCAGAATAGACATGTATACCGGCCTTACCCAGCCATTGTTATATTTTTGATCTTTCTCACTCTTTTGGGGTGTACCCTAATTTAAAATGAAATTTAAAACAAAAAAAACAGTTTTGGCTACCTCGTCCTCCTCCACCGCCGCTTCCACCTACACCGCCACATCCACCGCCACCTCAACCTCCTACTCCATTTGGGCCTCGTCCTCCTAGATCAAGATGATTATTTTTTATTTTTATGTTTTTTATGTTATTTTAAGTTATTTCCCTATCCACATTTGATTGCAGAGCACTTGCCATGCTCTTAAGAAGATTTTGCTGCCATTTGCAGCCCTCTAGCCCTTTCCATGTATTTTTTAGAGCCATTTTAGTGCTCCAAAGTTCTGGTCACCATTGACTCAATGGGGTTCGGGATCGGGGTAAAGTTCGGGTTAAGTTCAGGTCACAAACTTGGACTTTTTTTTCAAGTTCCGCCGAACCCGGTCATCCAAGTGTTCGCTCAACTCTATTATTGGACCTTTATTGGTTAGTCAAGTACATCTAAATGTGCTAGTGCATCTAACACCACTCGCTCCACAGTTTGACAAAGCTGCTACCCAAAGGTGTCTATCTTTCTCCTCCATAGGGTTTAGCCACCTTACAAGACAGGAACTGTATATATTCACCTGGTGAAAATAGAGGGAAATAAATTAGCCTAAAAAAACCTAAGAAAACGAATTTAGCCCCCACATTAAAGGATTGGTAAACTGCAATATATTACATTTTTGCTTTTGAGGTTAGATAAGCTTTATAGTTAGGAACTTGAATTATTTACTTTGCTTTTTGCTACAAATTGTTTGCTGTAACATTCCCCACTGCATTTAGGTTACACCCGATGACTTTTTCAAATAAATTTACTCAGAGGCGTAACTAGAACCTTCAGGACCCTGGTGCAAGAAACCATGAAGGGCCCCCCTGGCCCCTGGCCGGGGCCCTTTTCTTCAAGCCTGGGGCTCTTCCCACTGTTGCTGGGGGCCCTTTACTCCGGTCGCAGGGCCCTTTATTACAGTCCCGTAGTAGGACCCTTTCACAAATTCTGCAGTGGGCCCCCTTTGTGCCATCTTGGGGTCTCCCCATGGTGGTGTTATGCCAGGGTCCAGTGCGACCTTTGCGATCCCGATATTTTGTGTTATTTTCATTTTATTATTTTTTATCTTTTTACAATGTTTATTTTTTTACAATTTCATTCATTCAGAAAATGAAGGAGCCGATAAATTACGTATTTACGTACCCCTGCCTGGCTCTCCATCGTGATACATCCCCTGTAGCAGCTGTCGGGAGAGGGAAAGGGGAAGCTGGCAGCACTGCAGGGGGGGGGGGAAGGGAGGGGACCAGGGGAGCACTCAGGGGTCCAGAGACAGCAGAAGACAAGTGAACTTGATAGGAGGGGTGGCGGCGGCAGCATATAGAGGAACCAATCTTCTTAATTTTTCTCCTGCAGATACAGGAGGAAAATGGAGGACATTAGTTCCTCTAAATGCTGCCAAACCCTAACCAGGTGTACAGGGGAGCTGCACAGGCCCCCTGGATCGGGGGGCCAGGTTGCAATTGCAACTCCTGCAACCCCTGTAGTTACGCCCCTGAATGTACTTCCTCTAGAAGCTGTAATCTATAAAGTTATTATATAGATAAACAACATATTTATTTTCTACTCTGCCAACACCTTGTAAATAAACACTGATGTAACACCCTACATTTAAAAAAAAATTTCTAAATTTTTATACAAAATAAAATGGTAAAGTCATCAATCAATATGCCTTTTTAAATACTCACCAGGATCCTGTCGCTTAAGCAATGTTGAGTTGTCTTTCTCTTTATATCCTCTAGTTGGCAGACATATAATTCTTCTGTTTAATACACAGATTGCACAATGTCCAAAGGTAGCTTTCTTGTGCCTGGATCCTTAGATTCTCCTTAGATAAATCCAAGATTCTCACCAATAACATGAAGATAACTTTGTTTGTACAGTTAGAATTCATGTGTTACTTTTATAGCTAATTCTGTTTTATGGGGCTTCGTTTGCACAGGAAAAAAATGTGTTAGAAGTGAAGCATTGTTAAAAAATTCAGACCTCAGGAAGCTTCGCAGCTAGTAGTTACAAATGGGATGGTACAGGGATTTACCAGAGAAACTGCCGTCAAGTCGATTATTCATGGTCTGATAATTTATTTTACCCTGCTTTCATAGGACTACATGAAAATGAAATGGATGAGGCTGCAGTTTGTTATTACCATTGATAAAGTTCCAGTCTCTCCCAGACAAAATAAAGGATTTTATATGTGTATAGCTTTAGGTTTTAATCTATAAAAATTATTACTGTTGGACAACAGAAAAATACTGTTTTCATACTTACAGAAAGCTATATGATTGTAAGTTGAGTATTATCATTTGTCCCGCTAGAGATTAATCTAAAAATAGTCCTAGGAGATACAACCTCCCACTAAAAAAAATAAATAAATAAATAAAAATAAAAAAATAGGAGTGTGCCAGTCCAAGACCATCTGGAAGTACAGCGCCTTTAAAAAGTACTCGTACCCCTTGAGATTTTCCACATTATGTCATGTTACAACCAAAAATGTAAATGTGTTTTATTGGGATTTTTTTATAACAGACCAACACAAGTGGCACACAATTGTGAAGTGGAAGGAAAATGATAAATGATTCCCCCCCCCCCCCCCCCGAGTCAATACTTTGTAGAACCACTTTTCACTGCAATTACAGCTGCAAGTCATTTTAGGTATGTCTCTACCACTTTGCACATCTAGAGAGTGAATTTTTTGCCCATTGTTCTTTAAAAAATAGCTCAAGCTTTGTCAGATTGGATGGAAAGCATCTGTGAACAGCAATTTTCAAGTCTTGCCAAAGATTCTCAATTTGATTTAGGTCTGGACTTTGGCTAGGCCATTCTAACACATGAATATCTTTTTTTCTAAACCATTCCATTGTAGCTCTGGCTGTATGTTTAGGGTCGTTGTCCTGCTGGAAGATGAACTTCAGCCACAGTCGCAAGCAGGGCTGACAATGGGGGGTAAGGGGGAGGGGGCTTTTAGTCCACCTGTAGGGGGCCCGGGAACACATGGGGCCTGGACAGGAAGGCAGAATGGTGTGGTATGACAATTGCAAAAATGATGCCCTCTGTGTCTCTCCATCCAGCAGCTCAGAGACAGTTTCTCTCCCTCTCCCTCTTGTCGGCTCTCAGCTACTGGATGGATAGACACAGAGGGCATTGTTTTTGCAATTGCCACACCACATCAATCCACTTTCCTGTCTGGGCCCCTGTTTTCCCTCTACCGGAAAACAGAGGGATGTGTCAGGACACTAAGAGTATGGGAAGGAGTCAGTAAATATGTCATTTACTGGCTCCTTCCTAGGGCTGTCCTAACACAAAGGCACCTCTGCGAACTGCTCATGTGTCCTAGGTGCGTGGGGGGCCTTGAAGTTTTCTCTCAGTAGTTTTCTGGCACATTTGCTACAGGTCAGTTCTGTTATCTCTAAGATGTCCAGCTGTCTTCATGGCTCTATTCCACCCCAGCATCTTCCTTCCCGCCTCAGCCATTATTTCGTCGTGCTCCTTTCATCCTCACACCGATCTATCCATCTCTGCCTGTCACAATGCTTCTCTCCCAGATCATTGTTAACCCTCGATGCTCACTCCCTTCTCCCAGCTGGTATGTTGACATCCAGCAGTTCTGCTACATTACAGCCTCTTCCCCTGCCGTCTGGACACTTTCCCAAAAATTAGTCCCTCTAGTTCACTTTCCCTCACTTCCCCACCCCCCCCCATCTTCTTCTCTGGAAGCACTTCACTTTTATGCAGGTGTGTGTCCCAGGATACACAAACACACTGCAGAGGTCTAGAATCCCCCACTCTGGGCAATCATTCCCTCTTCCCCCTCCCTGCCAGCCAGCCCATTTACTTTTATTATACTATGACTATTCCTCACCAGCCAACAGTATTCCCCATGCCCATCCCTGACCAGTCCCTTGACCTCAATCTGTTTGCCTCTGCTCCCCCTTCCCTCATGCCAGCATAAATTCCCCCCCCCTTTTTTGTATCCCTATACAGACCAGGATTCCCTAGTTTACTCCAGTTCTTCTCTACCTTTTCCCTACCTCATTGTAATGTTCTGGTACCTTTGGGTACCATAATTACTCTTTCATAAGTGTATGCGCCCCACCATTCTCTTTTGGTAAGGTGCGCATACACCTTTAAGACTGATGCTGTCATCACTGAGCGCCGGACTGGATGGCTATTTAGATCGCCGGCTCTCACTCACATGTGTTCGTTCAAACTGCTTTTTGTCCTTGATGCTAACCTGTCTTGAAGCTCTCATGCTTGCAAGCATACCTCGCTGTCGGAACCACGCTGCGCTGATCCCTGTATCCCGCTACCGGATCATCCGCTCTTGCCGAACCTCTCCTCTGCTACATTGCTATTAGTGATAAGTACCCCACAGGGGAAACCTCTATAACTTTCATACTAAAGCTTACACTATCTAGCTCTGCATACTAAGGACTATTACTACATCTGCATTATCTAAGATTGCTAGCTCTTGAGCCTACTACCACCTGTTCTTGCACTGGGTTGATCTCTCTTGTATGTCCACCTGCTACTCTGTCATCTGCTACCATACATGATTGCTAAACCTATCTGCATCCCATCTGCTACTATCTTACTTTCAAGAACATTTCCTTTCAAGTGTCTGTCATCTACCATCTCTACCCAACCTGTCTCTTCAGCCTATCATCACTGTGTTACTATATACATAAGTCACTCTAGGAAACATCTTATTGAGTGTGTGTATTTACTTGCTGAATTGAGATCATCCACACATAATGAGTCATTGAGAGTTGGGAATGGTGTCTCAGCGTTTCTCTACATGGCTACTGAAGTGGAATATTTCTGCAGCTGAAAATCCACATCATACATAAAACACAGGAGCGTTACAGATTGAACGAACCACAAATAGATTCAGCAGAAATAACCACTCAGATGACACAATTAAAACAGCAAGTACCTGCGTTAATACACGCACTTGCTGAATTAAAAGAAGACAATCAGGCACTGTCGCAGCAGGTAATTAGACTGACACAACTTACCACTGCTCAGTCCCCTGAACCCAAAATAAATCCTCCTTTGGTATTTACAGGCGATCGCAAAAAATTTTGCGAATTTAAAAACGCATGTGAGTTACTTTTCTTGCTAAAACCCCGTACCTACCTTACTGATCACATTAAGGTTTGTACTATTATTTCTTACCTAACAGGCGATCCTCGGGCCTGGGCAGACTCTCTTTTTGAGAAAAGCGACCAGCTTCTCAACTCCTATGCCTTGTTCCTAGCAGAACTCACTAGCCTATATGATGATCCCAATAGGCAGAGTACTGCAGATCTTCAATTAAGATCCTTGAAACAAGGTGGGAGACCTGTAGAAGACTTTGTCGCAGAATTCAAGAGATGGACCCTTGATTGAGAATGGAATGATGCATCTCTGAAATCCCAATTTAGGCTTGGCCTATCAGAGGCCGTTAAAGACGAGCTCGCCCGAGCGGATCTGCCAAAAACCCTGGATGCATTGATACAACTCAGTATCACCATAGATAGAAGACTACGAGAAAGAAAGGCTGAGAAAATGGGAATGCCATTATCCAGTTCTTCTCGGATTTCGGCCGTTGACCCCGTTCCTATGGAGGTAGGAACCATACGCCCACCTCTATCAACTATGGAAAGAGCCAGAAGACGATCTGGTAATCTCTGCTTGTACTGTGCATCCCCTGATCACAAGATAAACGTCTGTCCCCTAGTCTACAAAAAGAAGGGTGAGTGTTCACATGTCCTCCTAGGGGGATTGACAACTTCAATCACTAACCCTTACCTTTCTGTTTGCTTAACCTTACAGTGGGACCAGAACAGGATTACTACTAAGGCCATGATTGACACAGGATCTTGTGGAAATTATATTGACATACGTTTTGCTGCTTTAAATAAAGTTCCTATTATTTCTAAACTTAAACCTGTCTCAGTGAGTCTTATTAACGGTGTTCCTTTATCCTCTGGTCCGATCACTGATCAGACACAGGCACTCCTAGTCACTACTAACGGGTCTCATATGGAGACCACTACCTTCGATCTAATACCTTCACCCCACTTTCCCATTGTTTTGGGACTTCCCTGGTTGCACACACATCAACCAACCATAGATTGGAAGGAACGGACCCTGACCTTCCTCTCTTGCTATTGCGAGGGTACGTGTAACCTCCCGTCTTTCGGGAAGATCCTGTCTGTGGTGACAGATGAGATTGCACCACTATGTTATCAGGATCTCTCTGAGGTTTTTCTTGAGAAAAATGCTCAAGCACTACCTCCCCATCGAGACTATGATTGTAGCATTGATCTACTCCCAAATAGCAAATTGCCGTTCGGTCATGTTTATCCTCTTTCACAGGATGAACTTTCCCATCTCAAAGACTATTTGGATGAGAATTTGGAAAAAGGTTTTATTAGACCTTCCACATCTTCCACAGCAGCAGGACTCTTTTTTGTCCGCAATAAGGACTCAGGTCTCAGGCCTATCATCGACTATAGGCAATTGAATGCTATTACAATAAAAGATCGCTATCCTCTACCGCTTATCCCTGAGCTCATTGAGCAGGTGCGTGGAGCTACCTATTTTTCAAAATTGGACCTGAAAGGAGCATACAATCTCATTCGAATTCGTGATGGACACGAGTGGAAGACTGCATTCAGAACCAGATACGGATTGTTCGAATATCTTGTAATGCCATTCGGGCTATGCAACGCCCCTGCAGTTTTTCAACGATTTATAAACGATATTTTCAGAGACTTACTAGATGTCTGTGTTGTGGTATATCTGGACGATATACTTATATATTCACGATCCCTGTCTGAACACATAAGACATGTAAGACTAGTATTATCGAGATTGCTTGCACACAACCTTTATGTGAAACTGAAAAAATGCTTGTTTCATAAAGAAGAGGTACTGTTTCTAGGCTACATCATATCCAAAACAGGAATCGAGATGGACATGAGTAAGATATCCTGCATTCAGGATTGGCCTACACCAACCACACGCAAGGCGCTACAGCGATTCCTTGGATTTTCGAATTTCTACAGGAAGTTCATTAGAAACTTCTCTGCCATTGTGAGACACCTCACACAGCTCACTAGCATTAAAAAAACATTCAAATGGTCAGATGAAGCAAATAAAGCTTTTCACCTGTTAAAGACAAGGTTTACTTCTGCTCCCATACTACGCCATCCAGACCCATCCCTCCAATACATTCTGGAAGTAGATGCGTCAAACATGGCAGTAGGAGCAATACTCTCCCAACGAGCAGCTCACACTTCACCACTTCATCCAGTCGCCTTTTTTTCTAAATCCCTAAGCAGTCCAGAGATAAATTACCCCGTGGATGAAAAGGAACTGCTTGCTATAAAATTGGCTCTGGAGAATTGGCGACATCTACTCGAAGGCACCCAATTACCAATACTTATATACACGGACCATAAAAATCTCCAATATCTTCAGACTAACAAAACTCTCTCGCACCGACAGGTACGATGGTCACTATTCTTTCTAAGGTTTAACTTCCTAGTGACCTACACACCTGCAGATAAGAACAAAAAGGCGGATGCACTGTCACGACTAGCTGAAGAAAACTGCTTCGAAATCCCTTCCGTTCCTATAATACCTCACAAACGCATTATTGGAGTTGTCCGTTCCTTGAAGGAAGAGGTTTTGCATGGTATAAGTTTGGATTCACCCCCACCACAACTAAATACTGATGCAGAAGGCTTCCTCTACTACAACGACAAACTTTACATACCACCTACCATACGCACCAAGATCTTGGAATTATCGCATGATGTGCCTATGGCAGGACATATGGGTATAACAAAGACTCTTAATCTGATTACCAGGCAATTCTGGTGGCCTGACATGAAAGCATCTATATAAAAATTCGTCTCTTCATGCAATGTCTGTGCCAGGTCCAAAATTTACACTACGAGACCATCCGGTCTACTATGCAGTCTACCAATACCCCAAACTCCATGGGAAGTTGTGTCCTTGGACTTTATAGTGGAATTGCCTCCTTCCAAAGGATTTAATACCATCTTAGTGTCAGTGGACCATCTGACAAAAATAGCACATTTCATTGCTATTCGTAGACTACCTTCGTCCAAACAAACGGCAGAACTCCTGATGAAACATGTCTTTAAGTTACATGGTATCCCAAAAACTCTTCTGTCTGACCGTGGATCACAATTTATTTCCAAGTTCTGGCAAGAACTATGTCACATACTACGGATCGAGCGGAAGCTCACTTCTCCTTACCATCCGCAGACCAACGGACAGACTGAAAGAGTCAACCAATGCATCGAGCAATATTTACGTTGTTACACTTCTTACCAACAGGATGATTGGGTGGATCTTCTCCCTCTGGCAGAATTTGCCTACAACAACGCAACCCACAGTACGACCAAGCAGAGTCCGTTCTACTTGAACTATGGGTTTCATCCCTCTATTCTTCCACCACGCATCCTTCCTTCAAATAACCCAGTAGCTTCAGACTATCTAACCCAAATAAAGGACTCTCTGGGTTTGCTTAATACTACCATTGCACACGCTCATAGTCAACAAAAGAAGTACTATGATCTTCGCAGAAGACCTTCTCCTCAGTACGCTATCGGGGACCTCATTTGGCTCTCAACAAAAAATTTAAGACTGAAAATCCCTAGCAAAAAGCTTGGACCTCTGTTCTTGGCACCTTTCCCAATCAAGAAACTTATTGGAAAAGCTGCAGTACAGCTTACATTGCCAATAGACCTCAAAATACATCCCATTTTCCATGTGTCGCTACTGAAGCCCCATGTTCCTGACCAAGGAATAAGGCCTACTATCCCATCTCCTCCTCCTGTACAAGTTGAAGGTGGAGAAGAATATGAGATAAAAGAGATTCTGGATTCTCGTATCCACAGAGGAAGACTTCAGTACTTGGTTCGATGGAAGAACTATGGGCCCCAAGACGACACCTGGCTAAACACCTCTGACATACATGCCTCTAGATTAATCCGCAATTTTCATGCGAAGTACCCAGACAAACCAGCTCCAGAGGCCTTCAGGAGCCGGCCTTAAGGGGGGGGGGGTACTGTAATGTTCTGGTACCTTTGGGTACCCTAATTACTCTTTCATAAGTGTATGCGCCCCACCATTCTCTTTTGGTAAGGTGCGCATACACCTTTAAGACTGATGCTGTCATCACTGAGCGCCGGACTGGATGGCTATTTAGATCGCCGGCTCTCACTCTACATTGCTATTAGTGATAAGTACCCCAGAGGGGAAACCTCTATAACTTTCATTCTAAAGCTTACACTATCTAGCTCTGCATACTAAGGACTATTACTACATCTGCATTATCTAAGATTGCTAGCTCTTGAGCCTACTACCACCTGTTCTTGCACTGGGTTGATCTCTCTTGTATGTCCACCTGCTACTCTGTCATCTGCTACCATACATGATTGCTAAACCTATCTGCATCCCATCTGCTACTATCTTACTTTCAAGAACATTTACTTTCAAGTGTCTGTCATCTACCATCTCTACCCAACCTGTCTCTTCAGCCTATCATCACTGTGTTACTATATACATAAGTCACTCTAGGAAACATCTTATTGAGTGTGTGTATTTACTTGCTGAATTGGGATCATCCACACATGATGAGTCATTGAGAGTTGGGAATGGTGTCTCAGCGTTTCTCTACATGACTACTGAAGTGGAATATTTATGCAGCTGAAAATCCACATCATACATAAAACGCAGGAGCGTTACAGTATCTTGGCATCCAGTGGGGATCTTCTGGACCTATTGGTTTACCTCCCGAGGGGTGGTCCTTGGCCTCTGGGTTTTTCCTGTTTAACTGCCAGCAGGTTGCTTCTGTATGGCCTGGCCCTCAGAATGGAGTCTATTCGCAGGGTGGTGGCATCCGTGCATCAGAGGGATTTCCTTGCCTCTATCGACATCAAGGACACTTACTTACCCATTCCAAGATGTGTCTGTCACCAACGCTACCACCGCTTGGCCTTGGGAGAGGAGCATTATCAGTTTGTGGCATTACCCTTTGGTCTCGCCTCTGCTCCTCGGATCTTCACAAAGGTGTTTGCCCCGTTGCTGGCATTGTTATCTCAGCAAGGGATCACAATGCTGGGCTACCTGGACGACCTTCTCTTGCGAGCAGAGTCTCCTACTGCTCTGATGGACAATGTGGACATCACTATATGGACTCTGAGGGAGTTCAGCTGCTTTCTGAATTATCAGAAGTCTGCTCTGGCTCCTTCTATGAAGCTGGACTATCTGTGTCTGACTCTGGACTCAGCTCAAGCCAGAGTGTTCCTTTCTCTGGACAAACTCCAGAAATTACATGCTGTGATTCATCTCTTGCTGTCCAGCAGGTGGTCGTCCCTCCGGACTTGCATGAGGTTGCTGGGCGTGATGGTTTCTACCTTTGAGGCGGTCCCAATTGCACAGTTCCATACGAGGTCCCTGAAAAGGGAGATCTTAGCCAAATGGTACAAGTGTCCGAAGTCTCTGGACAATCAGATCTGGCTGAGCCAAAAAATGAGAGGGTCTCTGATCCGGTGGCTTCGCTCTCCAGCTCTTCGCCAGGGCAAATCTTTTCTCCCCCTGTATTGGACAGTGTCCGGGTAGGAAGATGTCCTGGGTCTGAACTCCACTCAGGGAGTTTGGACACTGGAAGAGTCCAGACTCCCGATCAATGTCCTGGAACTCCAAGCGATCAGGCTGTGCCTGAACCACTGGACGTATTGCCTTCAGGGGTATCCCGTGTGAATCCAATCAGACAATGATACGGCCATGGCTTATGTCAATCACCAAGGTAGAATGTGTATTGGCAGCTCTGGAGGTAGCCGGCATTCTTCAGTGGGCAGAACGTTTCGTTCCAGCCCTCTCCGCTGTACACATTCCAGGGGTGGAAAATTGACAGGCGGATTATCTCAGTCAGCAGGCGTTGGACCAAGGGGAGTGGTCCCTTCATCTGAAGGTGTTTCATCAGCTGTCTCTCTGGTGGGGCAGCCCTATGTGGTGCAAAGGTTTGTGGCATGATAATGGGATCCGCTAGCAGATGCCACAGACGCTCTGGGGGCCCCCTGGTGGCAGTATCGTCTGATTAATGCCTTCCCTTCTCTCAAGCTTCTGCCGAGACTCTTGCGCAGGATCGAGGCAGAAGGAATTCCGGTCATTTTAGTGGCTCCTAATTGGCCTTGCCAGTCTTGGTACGCTGACCTGGTGTGGCTGGTTGCTGATGCCCCTTGGAGACTACCTCAAGGGAGGATCTGCTAGCCCAAGGGCCAATCTTCCATCCTGCTTTACAGTCGCTGGCTGGTTTGTCTGGGTCGGTGATTCCTACACTACTAAAAGCTAGGAAGTCTACTTCTAGGGAGATCTACCCTCATATGTGGAAAGCCTGCATTTCGTGATGTGAGTCCTCGCTCTTTTTCGGTGGCTTCGGGTCTAGACCTTCCTTCAATGTGGGGTTGAGCAGAAACTAGCCTTGAGTACCATTAAGGGCCAGGTGTTGGCCTTGGCGGTCTTCTTTCAATGACCCTTGGCCCCACACTCCCTGGTGTGTACTTTTATTCAGGGGGTTCAACACTTGAATCCAACAGTGCGGTCCCCACTACCGCCTTGGGATCTCAACTTGGTGCTTTCAGCTCTACAGAAGCCTCCCTTTGAAAATATTCGGGAGATTACCTTGCTTATGCTGTCCCAGAAGGTGGCCTTTTTGGTGGCTATCACCTCTGCATGCAGGGTGTCGCAATTGGCGGCATTGTCTTGTCGTTCCCCTTATTTGGTGGCCCACAAGGATAAGGTGGTTCTTCGACCCTGTCCATTGTTCCTTCCAAAGGTTGTCTCTGATTTCCATCTGAACGAGGATATTATGTTGCTTTCCTTGTGTCCCAGGCCAAAACATCCTAAGGAAATTGCGTTGCATTCTCTGGATGAGGTTCAGGCTATTCGGGTTTACCTAGCAGCTTTGGAGTCTTTTAGGAAATCAGGCTCACTATTTGTGCTTTTTTACGGATGGGCCTCGAAAAAGGAATATCCGCTTCATCTGCGACCATTTCTAGATGGATCAGACAGATGGTGACTCAGGCCTATTCGATTAGGGGCAGGTTCCTCCTTTCCCTGTGAAGGCGCACTCTACGCGGGCGCTCAGTGCTTCTTGGGCCTTCCGTCATCAGGCGTCAGGTGTGCGAGACGATTACTTGGTCGTCGGTGCACACTTTCACAACATTTTATAAAGTGGATGTGTTGGCATCTGAGGATTCCTCTTTTGACCGCAAGGTTTTTCAGGTTGCTGTTTAGGGGGCTTTTTCCCTCTTTAGAGGGGAGTAATGTTTTCCAGATGGGCTCTAGTTGTTTTGGTTGAGCTCCTGTTGCTTGGTTGGCTACAGTTTAGCCTTGGGAATTTTTTCCTGCAGTTCCCACCCCTTTTATGTTTGACGCTGCTTTGGGACGGTCCAATAGTCAAGAAGATCAGGAGCTGTGTCCGTCAATGAACGAAAGAGGAAATGGGATTTTTTGACTTCCTGTAAAATCCATTTCTCTGATGTTCATTGACGGACACAGCACCCCCCCCCCCTCCCTCTATGGAATTGTAATACTTCTGACACTGCTTGTAACAAAACAGAGTACCTATAGCACAGAGGGGGAGTATACCTCCTGGGACTGCCCATAGGCGTCGTCAAGTTATTTTCCTGCCTAGTGTCCTACTCCTGTAGGGGCAGTATAACTTAATGGTCAAGAAGATCAGGAACTGTGTCCTTTAATAAACATTTGAGAAATGGGTTTTATGGTAAGTCAAAAAATCCCATTATTTGAAGGACATGAGATGCTGACAAGTAGGATCAGAAGAGCAGGTGTGTGTGTGCTAAGTCTGCAGTGTCCCCATAGCTGATACACATCTTCCAAGCAGGCACACATCCCTGTATAAGTATCCACCAATAACTCTGTGTCCACATAATGTGAACGTAATTTATGGCCATTCCATTTAACCCTGTGTTATTCAAACTTTGTACAATTAAAAGTGTAAACACAGCAAATAAACTAAACACTCCATATACAAAATAATCCTTAACAAACAGAGCATACCACAGTGTTCACAGCTAATTTGCATGGTAGCACTATTGTATTAACACTGATTATTTAGCGAATCATTTCTGTTTTCTGTTTATGGAGAATTGTTATTTTGTGTTTACTCACAGTTCAGTTCACACATACAGGTATGACCAAGCATGGGTGTATTTTTCACACGTCACACGTAGGGCAGCCTGTTAATTTCAATCAGCTGTCCTATGCACAAGCGACACAGAAAAGAAGTCCTTGAACAGTTTTCAAAAGTGTGCTATACTAAACCATAGGGTGCTGCGGCACCATGAGTGTTTGCAGATGTGTGGGGTGCCCTCAACAATTAACGGGACTGCTAAAGGGCAGTGCATCTCTGTGCATGTTGCGAACGTATGTAATTTAAATTAACTTCACATTATCTGGACATACACAGAGTGCTTGGGGGTTGCATATATATATATATATATATACATATATATATATATATTGTGAGGGGACTAGCTCGGTGGTAGGCGTGGATGAAATGCTCACACAGCTTTCAGGGGGCACACATCTGACTGTCCTCCTCTCCCCATGCCCACACAGCGGCAGGAGGCAGCAATCCTTAGACTTCCTTTGGACAAATTATAGAGGCCTTCATTTCCTCATTCTGAACAGCTGAATGGTTTTCAACTTCCTGCTGGCTATCTCTGCAGCCAACACCCTATAGTAATTGGTGAACTTTCTAAACCAGGTGGAAATGTATCTCCTGTCTGTGACTACATCCACAGATTTACCTGACTTCCTGTCACATACCCCCCCTCTTGTTTCAACCCTAGGGTTGGGACACAGTTTTCCAGGCACGCATGTGTCAGACACTGCTCTTGACTCTCACTGATAAGCCTCCTAGTATCTTCAAGCTTCAGGATGAAACTGTTTCTGTCCTCTTCATTGACAGATTTCTCATAAATGTCACACAACTTGGCCCTCATTTCATATACACATTCCTCAACTGCATTTTTAGCATCATTTCGCTCCTTCTCAAGTTTGTCCTGCATAACCGTCTGTCCTATCCGCCATGGAGGTCCGTGATCCATAGGCAACTCAATTGTGCTAGTCTTAATGTCTTCAACATTCTTGAGACGCCTCTCTCTGCAATCAACAAATGATTTCCACAACACTTTGAGAACCCCTGCTTCACTTGGCTTTGTTCCAAGAAATGCCTTCTTGAGCTTGGCTTGCTCTAAGATGATGTGCAGAGGACCTTCCCTTTGCGACAACAGGCGGTCACACATTTCTTCAAAGTGACCCCTGTTCCTTTTTCCAGAGACATCATCAACTTTCCTTCCACTAACACATGGGTCAAAGGCAACAACACAGTCTATTACAGGTTTCTTCAATGCACTTTCTGCTGAACTATTTGACCGCTCAAGGTCACCTAGTTCCTTTTCTCTATCTGAATTCCACATGGAATGCATCTCAAGATCACGATCAAACTTCTGCCACCTGTCTTTCACCAGTTCCATTTTGGAAATATTCCCTGAAAGGCACTTGAAATTCATTTGCTTCACGTTTTCACCAACAGCCTTAGTTTTCTCCACTAGGTGGTGTTTGCTTTTTTCTCCCAGCATTATATCACTTGCTTTAGTTTTCTCCGCTTTAGTTTTCTCCACTAGGTTTTCAGCCTGAACTGAGAAATCATAACATTTCTTACACAGCTCCTTTGTTTGCTGAAGTTCTAATGATACATTTTCCAGTGCTTGACGTTTTTGAAGGAACTGTTTAATCCAGAGGGGTGCTTCAAACAACATGTCATCAAATTTCTGAGGCTCACTCAGGACAGACCCCAAAACACTGATCCTTTTAAAAACTGCATCAGGCACACTATCCCCTCTTTGGGACAGATCCTCTGTTGCCTTTAATTCCTCTTCCAGTTCCTGCAATGGAACCTTCATCTCTTCTACTTGCTGTTCTAAGCCTCACTTAGACTTTTCTAGCTCCTGAACGCTTTTCCCAACATCATCATTGGAGCTGACCAATTCTTCCATTTCTGTACGCAGCTGTTTGTTAACACTTTCTAGTTCAGCCTTACACTCTAGAGCTTCCTCCAAGGAGCGAGCCAAGAACAGGGCTTTGCTCTCTTTATCACGCGCCTCCGTTTCTGCACGGTTGCGTTCTTCTGCATATTTTGCAGACACAGTCTTCTCCTCACCAAGCATCTGATCCAACTTCTTTTTCACATTTTCAACATTTTCTAATGAACCAACGCTTTCTTCCATGCGTTTTTTCATATCCGCTATCTGAGCTTGCAATGTTGCAACTTGCTCTGATAGGTTTTTCTTTGCTTCCTCCTCCTCTTTTAATTGTTCCAGGAAGCCATTTTTCTCATCTTCCATTTGTTTAAGTTTTGTGCTAAAACTCAGCCTTTGACACCTCTCTTCCTGTAAGAGTTCCTGAGTGTCTTGCAGCTGCGATTCCAAGATATAAAAATCTTTGGCAATTTCTCTAGATTTGCTGTCTGCTTGAGAAAGCTGATTTGTGACATTGTCCAACTCAACCTGCAGTCGGTTTGCCTTCTCTGACAGCTTAGCACACAATTGGTCACCTTCTGACACCTTGACTTGCGATTCCTGCAGCTCTTGTGTTCAGAATCTCCTTTTCCCTGCATAAGAGCCTTCACCTCATTGGCTAGCTTCTGGGAATGAGACCCTAATTCTGCCAAACAGGCTTCTTTCTCCTTTAACTGCTGCTGGACACATTGGGCTTCATCTTTCCAACTTTCACAGTCCGTACGCAATTCATCTACCACATTGCTCAAAGTGGTGAGCTCATACACAGCACTCAGTAATTTAGCCTCTCTCTCACTTTTCTCCCTGTCGCTGAGAGACAATGTCGTTTTCAGAGAGACATTCTGTTCCTGCGCCTCCTGCAGGTCTATCTTTGTAGCTTCCAAAGACTGAAGACTTTTTTCCAGCTGATTACGCAACTCCAACATATCACACATACTTTGCTAATGCAAAGTCTTAATTTCAATTTCCTTTTCCATGAGGATGGTATCTTTCTCCATTATAGTCTCTCTGCTAGGGACAACAACCTTTCTCTTTAGCAGATTCTGTTCAGGCATGGATGGGGCTCGTTCAGACGGTAACATTTTGAGACCACTGTCTCTTTAAAACTTAGTAGTTTTTCTCTCTCTTGCAGGATCTCCTTTCCTGTACACACAGTTTGTTCAGTCTCATGCACCAGACAAAACAAAGTCCATCAAAAATTGTTTTGCAGGGATCTCTGCTTCTGCCCAATGCATACCTCCACCATATGTGGGAGATTAGCTCGGTGGTAGGCGTGGATGACCCCTTGGGGGGGTTCGTTACACAGGGAGATAGCCGAGAAGTGGTTGAAAACAACAGTGTAAGGTTTTATTCTTGCAAGATCTCTTCACACAAGTGCAAGCTCCAAAAACAGCATAATTCAAAATAAACATAAATAAAATAAATCCTTGCCACTGTGGGCGGCTAACTTCTCACATACAGGAACCTATCGACGGAGTCTGTCTCCAACCTACTGTTGGAGCAAACTTTGCTGATCCTACAGCAAACACTCAATAGTCCATTTATTTTCTTTCCACATAGAAATAGTTCAAGACCTCACCTTGAGTAGTCTTCAGTCTTAATTAATTTCTCCTTCACTCAGGAAATGTCCATTGGTTTCTTTTCACATAGAAACGATCCAAGACCTCACTTCGAGTAGTCTTCACACTTGTTATTCTCCTCAGCCACATGCTTCAGGAGGTCTTCCCCATGCTCACACAGCTTTCAGGGGGCACACATCTGACTGTCCTCCTCTCCCCATGCCCACACAGCGGCAGGAGGCAGCAATCCTTAGACTTCCTTTGGACAAATTTTAGAGGCCTTCATTTCCTCATTCTGAACAGCTGAATGGTTTTCAACTTCCTGCTGGCTATCTCTGCAGCCAACACCCTATAGTAATTGGTGAACTTTCTAAACCAGGTGGAAATGTATCTCCTGTCTGTGACTACATCCACAGATTTACCTGACTTCCTGTCACAATATATATATATAGATATATGTATATATATACACACACACACACACACACACACATACAGTCAGGTCCAAAAATATTGGGACATTAACACAGTTCTAATATTTTTGGCTCTATACACCACCACAATGGATTTGAAATGAAACAAACAAGATGTGCTTTAACTGCAGACTTTCAGCTTTAATTTAAGGGTATTTACATCCAAACCAGGTGAAAGGTGTAGGAATTACAACAGTTTGTATATGTGCCTCCCACTTTTTAAGGGACCAAAAGTAATGGGACAGATTAACACCAAAGGGTGGTAATAAACAGCGCATACTCAGACTGGTCTGAGGTAGTAAGCGGGATCCCCCAAGGCTCAGTCCTGGGACCAACCTTGTTCAATTTATTCATAAACAGCATTGAGGTCGGGGTCAGTAGTTCGATATCAGTTTTTGCAGATGGCACAAAATTGGCCAGGGCAATAACTTCACAGCATGAAGCAGATATCCTACAGAATGACCTGGACAAAATAACGGAGTGGGCAACGACATGGCAAATGAGGTTTAATGTTGAGAAGTGTAAGGTTTTGCACTTGGGGACTAAAAACATAAAATCACAATACACGTTAGGAGGGGAACCCTTGGGGGAATCAAAAATGGAGAAAGATCTGGGAGTCTTGGTTGATGATAGATTAGGCAATAGCATGCAATGTCAAGCAGCAGCTGCCAAAGCCAGCAGAATATTAGCATGCATAAAGAAAGGGATGTATTCCAGAGATAAGACTATAATCCTTCCACTTTATAAAACTCTGGTCCGACCGCATCTGGAGTATTCTGTCCAGTTCTGGTCGCAAGTCCTCAGGAGGGATGTGTTGTAGCTGGAGAGAGTCCAGAGAAGGGCAACTAAACTGATTAGGGGCTTGGAGGACCTTAATTATGAAGAGCGTCTGCAATCGCTTGATTTATTCTCCCTGGAGAAGAGACGCCTGAGGGGGGACATGATAGCAATTTACAAATATCTCAATGGGGATCTCAGCTTAGAAGAAAAGCTGTTCAATCTAAGGGATTGCACGAGGACTCGAGGGCATACAATGCGATTAGAGGAGAAGCGTTTTAACCTCAGGCAACGTGGGGGGTTCTTTACTGTGAGGGCTACAAGATTGTGGAATTCTCTACCACAAGAGGTGGTTTCTGCGGGAAGTATGGTGGCTTTCAAAAGACTCTTAGACGTACATCTCAAGGATCAGAACATTCAGGGCTATGTGAGATGATTACAGCTACACACACCTACACAGGTTGAACTGGATGGACTGTTGTCTTTATTCAACCTCATCTACTATGTAACTATGAAACAATCATAAATCAAACTTTAAATTTTTAATACTTGGTTGCAAATCCTTTGCAGTCAATTACAGCCTGAAGTCTGGAATGCATAGACATCACCAAACTGTCCCCCCTTGAAGGCTGTCTGTTTGTTCCACTCCTTCAACTCCCGGATCAGGCGTTTGCGGCCACTACATGGGGGTTGCACAGGTATCTCATCCCGGATCAGCTGATGTGAGTACTTATCCACCTTTAGGTCCATTTTAAAATAACATTTTATGATTACTGCATCCCCCTTCAATGCAGAGATCATCATTCGTGCCCCTGCCCCCTTCAATGCAGAGATCATCATTTGTTTCGAATCATCATTCCTGTTGTAGCGGCGGCTTCTTCTCTTCAGTCCCCGCGTCTCCTCGAGTCCTCCTGCCTCCTCGGCGAATGCATTGGCCAAGGAGGAGGAGGATCCGTGTGACAACAGCGAATTTTCACACAATGGGTGCTCTGCGCCCGGGTCTACCCTTTCCTACTAGAGCCAAATTGTAATAGGCGGGGAGTCGGGGACTGTCTGGGAGGTGGCGGTGCGGCAGCCTGGAGGAGAAAGGGGGTGACGTCACTGGTTGCTAGACGCTAAGCGGCTCTAGCCTAGCAACCAGTGCAGTGTGTGGGCTCCGGCCGCCTCCCTGCAGAGAGAGAGCGCCAACAGAGGACAGAGAGGCAGCAGAGCGGTCAGCGGATCAGGATGATATACAGATGGTCACAACTCACAATGCGGTTTTGCGAACTTCCAAATATTTAGTAACTAGTTCTGTGGAACCGGTGCGAACCAGCTGAATCCCACCACTGATTTCTTCCCCTGAGACGACACCCGCCCACAGGCGTCTGTCCATGTCTCTCATTAGCCGCCCCACATGGTGTTGGGCGTGGCGCTCACCACACCTCCTTGGGGGTACATAGGAGAGGTTTTTGCATCAGGAATTGCAGACTCACTCAGTCACCTAGGAGAATCATCCCACACCACTGGCTTCACATTTGTATGCCTTGGCAGACTTCCACTCACTCTGGTATATTTGTTTATTCCCTATGGATTTGACACTTTCCTACCCCTATATATCTCTCACTTTTTCTTGACTTTTTTTTTTTTTGTCACACTCTCTATTTCTTATTATTGTTTCTTTTTCCTCCACTTCCCTGGTCAACATCTGTTTCACTATACATCTTTGATCCTTTTTATCTCTTGCTCCATACTCCTGCTTGTGCTCTACTATATGTATATTACACAGATATCTCCTTTACTCCATTACTATATATAGTAGATGTCCTTATTTTATTATTTTTACATATTCTTATATACGCATATACACATATATTTGTTACAGCAAACCGCTATGGAGCACAAGGGATATCTTCCCACATTAAATATACCACACTTATCTCCCACATGTCTCCCCTTGGAGGCTGTTTGTTCCACTCCTTCAACTCCCGGATCAGGCGTTTGCGGCCGCTACCTGGGGGTTGCGCAGGTCTCTCATCCCGGATCAGCCCATGTGAGTACTTATCAGCCTTTAGGTCCATTTTAAAATAAAATTTTATGATTACTGCATTGTATTTTGATACTATGTTGTATTATATTTATAGACCAAATATGCATCTGCTCTTGAAGAAGTGAGTCGAATCTCATGAAATGCATTGAGCCTCAAGATGTTTATGTACCAATATGCAATTTATATGGTTATGGACCTATATGTATACTTTTTTGTATTTGTACTGTTTGATCCTGTCTACTGTGTATTGTATGACAAAATAAAATGCAGTATTTATGGCCTACGGTGCCCACCTCATTTAACCACTTGCCGACTGCCGCACGACTATTTTCGTCGGCAGTCAGCCCCTCACAGGCAGAGTAACGTAGGGCTACGTCGCTAGCCTGTGGGGGTTTCGGGAGCGAGCGCGCGCCGCCGGAGATGCGCCCCCGCGCGGTCACGGACCCTCTTGCGCGTGTGCCCGGTGGACCCGATGTCCGGGTCCGCCGGGCACTCGCAATCGTCCGTGACAGCGGGAGAAAGGCAGGCGGCTAATGTAAACAAAGCCGTCTGTCAGTTCTCCCTGTGTAAGAATGATGGTCAAACGGTTCTACTATGTAGGACCGTTGATCATTGTTCTTACACATCAAGCCACAGCCAATCACAGTTAGAAGCATGCCCCTAGGACACACTTAACCCCTCCCTCTCCAATACAGTTAACTCCTTCACTGCCAGTGTCCTTTTTACAGTAACAGTGCATATATATAGCACTGATTACTGTAGTAATGTCACTGGTAACCCCAAAAGTGTTAAAAATGTCAGTCAAAGGTCCGATCTGTCCGCCCCATGTCGCAGTCCCGCAAAATAAAATTGCAGATCGCCGCCATTAAGCGCTAAAAAAAAAAAAACAACAAAAATGACAAAAATCTTTCCCTTTGTTAGTAAACGCAATAACTTTTGCGCAAACCAATCAAAATACGGTTTTTGCTATTTTTTTTACCAAACATATGGTAAAAAAAAATTTGGCCTAAAATGTTAAAAAATTTTGATTTTTAAATTTTTTTTGGGGAATTTCACATAAAAAAAATGTGAAAAATATTGTAATTTTTGCAAAATTTACGCTCTTTTTTTGTTTCTAGCGCATGATCAAAAAATCGCACAGGTGATCAAATACCACCAAAAGAAAGCTCTGTTTGTGGGAAAAAAAGGACGTCAAATTAGTTTAGGTACAGCGTTGCACGACCGCGCAATTCTCCGTTAAAGTCACGCAGTGCCGAATCGCAAAATAGGCCCTGGTCAGGAAGGGGATAAAATCTTCCGGGGCTTAAGTGGTTAAAGTCCCATGGGCGTTTTTCTTTTCTTTTTATGTACGAATAGGGATGGAGGTGTGTTACCTATAAAGCAGTCTCAGACCCTACTCTCTTTTTTATATATATAGTCATGGCCAAAAATATTGGCACCCTGCATTTCTGCCAGATAATGCACCACTTCGTCAAGAAAATCGTTCATGTTTTTTTTTTTTTTTGTACTGGTTTGACACAAAAAAGTGGAGAAACAAAAAGCCAAATCTGACACATTACATGCAAAACTCCCAAAAATGGACTGGACAAAATTATTGGCACCCTCAATTGAATATTTGGTAGCACACCCTCTGCTAAAAATGACTGAAATCAATTGCTTCCTGTAACCTTAAATGCATTTCTTACACCTCTCTACTGGATTTTTGTCTTAAATCATTTCTGGGTGCTTTTTGACATGTGCTTTGGGTCATTATCCTGCTGTAAGACCCATGACCTCTGACAGAGACCCAACTTTCGGACACTGGGCCCTACATTGCACCCCAGAATTCTTTGGTAGTTTTCAGCTATCATAATGCCATGCACACGATCAAGACACCCAGTGCCTGAAGCAGGAAAGCAAACCCAAAGCATCAGTTTGATACCATAGTGTCCCTTTTCATTCAGATTGCAACATCTAGTGCAAGCTGACACAGTTGTACCCTGTGCCTGAAGGTCAGCTTGAATTTGTCAGCGTTAGAACTAGGCTCTTGCTATTTACGAGCAGCTCTTTTCTTCTTTTCTTTCAATGCACAGAATCTGTTCAGCTGTTGGTAATTACCAGCCACTCCTTGTTTCCACAGTGACTCACCTGGTTATCATTATGGTTATCATTACCTGCCTCATTAGCTCAGCCTACAGCCAGCCCCTTTTGGCTATTAAAAGGGTAACTCTACTTTCGTGGGGGAAAAAAAAGCAAATAAAGAAAAAACAATATAACTTATACAATTGCGACACAAATCATATTGTAATTAAATGTTATTAAGAATTACCTTTCCTTTTCTATCTGCAGCTGTTGTAATTTTCTGAAAAATGCAGTGCAATATGGCTACCTGGAGCTGTACTGTACACAGAATTTGTACTGACCACACCCCAGAAACATAATTTCCTACTTGTGTGATTGGCTCACTGATTTTCCCAGAAGTCTGCACCAAGATACAAGTCAGATTTCTGGCATCCCCTGCAACAAAAATGTAATTTTTGGTGAGATGCTCCCAATAGGAACATGTCTAAAGTGATGTAGACCCAGATTAACTAAAGTTAATGACACCCCCAGATTGGTTCGAAGATCACAGTGCAAATTGTGAAATGGTGCAGGAATCGGATCACATAGGTGTGAACACCCATGCGATCGGATTTCAGTGTGAACCAAAAAAGGGTCCTGCACCATTTTAGTGCGAATGCAATGCTCTATAATAACTCAATAATAAAAAACATAACTCACAGTTGGCAAAGAAAAGGCCGCGGCACCTTTATTGGTTTAAATATGAGTGAAAACATCATAAACATTACATCTTAACATATAAACCACTTTAAGAACCAGAATATTTTAACTTGCTCAGTTATCAGAACTCGAGCAACCAAAAATTTAATTAGCATAGAAAAATACAAACGTCCCCACCAGCCGGGTTTGAGCATCAAGAACGGCCCTGCCCCACCACCGCGGCCATTTCAATAACACACTGCTGTCCAAGGTTGAAAAGGTCGAGACCTACATCAGAAAGGTGGACCCCATCTTGCCTATAAAAACCTTGAATTCCACCCTCCAGATCTATGTGTCGATAAGACAAACCGCCAATCGTAGGCATATATTTCTTTATAGCCCTGTTTATTCACTTTCTCATTTTTTCCTTGACTCTTCTCTGGGAAGAGGACAGCCAAGGATGGCGAGGAACGATCTCTGAAAAAACAATAACCGTCCCTGGCGCGCTAAGAGTGAAAAAATGAAGATCACGCTTGATCCTAAATAATAAGTCCATGGTTCTTACATTACCCAAATCATTACCCCATATATGAACCAGCAAAATGTAAGGGGGTGGCCAAACCTGAAACAGATTAGACAAATGAAAATACAGATGCTGCAATTAAAGGCCTCAAATTCCCTTCCAGAACAACTGAAAGGAGTCCGAAGGTAAAGACAAATTAGTGGTGTAAATACTTTGAGCTGCTCTTTTCCGAGCACAGAAAATGTATGAGTGTCCCAGAATCCACACAGTATGCTGGAAACATAAGGGATTTAAACAGAGAGATTAGGCCTAATATACAATTTAAAAAAAAATTTAATTTCCACCTCCCCATATTCATTATGACAGCATCCGAAAACCCCATTCTAGCCGCCTCAGTCGCTGCACCTATACGAAAGGAGTGGGAAGAGAAGTTAAAACCCTTTAAACCCAGACGCTCCAGGCACTTGCGGAGGACAAAATCAAATTGATATTTCGTAACGGGAGTGACATCCTGATGAATCAAGAATTGTTTATCACCTTGGGGCCTAACTAACAGGAATTGCTGCCATTGGGCAGACCCCACAAGTTTGAGCCTTCAGGGTGATCCCAACCCCCTTGCCCATAGTGTCTGTTTTCGACTGGCTGACCCAAATGCAAACCCTTTCTTGACATAATGACACTAGAAATGGGCAATTTGGGACTTTATATGAGAACTGGCGAGCACTGCACAGTGTCTCCATCCCTGTGAATAGTCAATTGAAAAGCAAGATGGGATAAATGAGGGTGTGTGAAAAAGCAAGTAACGCAGGATGCCTTGTCGCTGGCCTTGCAGCTTCCGCATGCATTTGCAAATATGTGTTAACTAAACTCCTGCTTTTAACTTATTTGTTAGACAGGTTTATTTTGGTTTGTTAGCAGACTGGTGGGTAAGTATTTCAAACTAGGGATCGGCTGTTTTTCACACACCCTCATTTATCCCATCTTGCTTTTCAATTGACATAATGACACTTGTTCACGCAAAATGCCCCCATCGCCAGTTTTTGACAAAGGTAAAAGCTCAGAAATGCGAAGCGCCCCGAAAAAGGCCATCACAAAAGCTGTCTTGAAAAGCATAGATTCATAGGCCGAATGACACACCACCGGTGTCGTTTCACAAATATTTACAAGCAGTTCCACTGAAATCAGCCTCCTAACATCCAGCACAAAAGAAGCTCTCCTATAACCTTTCAGAACCTGTTTTACCGAAAAATAACTAGAGCATGCTGGAAAACCTCGTAAATGGCAGAAAAAGGAAATACCAGTCAGCGTCTTCCGCAAGTGACTGAAAGACCACTGCTGCTGCATCAGTGATGCTACAAATTCTAAAACTAGTCCCTCAGAAGGATAATCGCTGGTACAACACCTTTGGATTCTGTAAAGAACAACCAAGATCTCCAGGCAGCAGAATAGCTCGCCCAGGTTTCGGGGGCCACTGATCCTTTATTTGCCTTTGCCACTAAATCTCGACAATCTCCCATAAATGTTCAGGGCATGCAACACCTTCTTCGTCTGCCTCCGGTAACAACTGCCAAAAACGGTCCATCTGAAACGGAGATAATGCGTCGGCTAAATTATTCAGCACTCCCGGGGTATACTTCGCCTTTAACCAGATATTATAATTCAGACATAAGAAAACAATAAGCCTCAGCACTTTTACCACATATAATGATCTGGAAGACAAACAATTGATCGCAAAAAGGACCCCTTTATTATCCGTTTCCACCAGAATACTCCTATTTGCAAAATGCAAACCCCACAGATCCAATGCCACCAGTATCGGGAAGAGCTCCAGCAAAACTACATTCTTCGTCAGTTCCTTAATACGCAATGAATCCGGCCATTCGGCGCAGCACCAATGCGTCCTCCAAATTGCTCCAAAGCCCTTAGAGCCCGCCGCATCCGTAAATAAATGAAAATCCGGAGCAAAAATAAATCCATCTGAAATAAAGACTGACCGTTATATACCTCTGGAAACCGAGCCCATACCAGTAAATCTTCCTTCAATGAACTATTCAACCTGATATGTGACCGAGGGGACTTCAAACCAGATGTGGACAAATATAGCCAACGCAAAAAAACAAGTCCCATGGCCATGATTCTACACCCGAAAGCCAGTATGCCCAACAAAGATTGCATTTCTCTTAACAGCACTTTCTTCTTGCCCAAAAATTGCCGCAGTAAAGATTTTAAACTCACCGGTTTCTCTTCCGGTAACCTGAATTCCATCAGACTGGTATCGATATGAATACCCAAAAAGACCAAATTCGTAGTAGGTTAACACGTCTTCTCCTCCGCTAACGGAACTCCAAATTCCTCAGCCACTTCCCTAAAACACTGCAACAATTCAAGGCAACCATTGGAATCTGGTGGACCGACAAACAAAAAATCGTCCTTGTAATGTAACACACTAACATTACCTGACCTAAAACTCACCACCCAGTGCAGAAATGTTGAAAAAGCCTCAAAATATGCGCAGGACAATGAGCATCCCATGGGAAGGCATTTGTCGAAAAAATAACAATCATCAAACTGAAAACCCAAAGAATTGAATGCTGATGGTGCTATAGGCAGAAGCCTTGGCCAACAACGCACCAGTTCTAAAAGATTTTATATGTATGGGTGGTTCCTGCGCTATCTATAGATATTTTTTTTTCCCCTTCTTACTGCTGCACCACAGTACTGGTACCAGGAACCAGTTAATACAATGTATACAGTTTAGGTGGGTGATGCGCTTCAGAAGTGGATATAAAGTAAAAGTATAATAAATATATAAACTGGCGTGGTAAAAAGTGTTCTAGTGATAAAAAGTGTTGATGCTGGTTAATAAAAGGTGATCCAATACTTCATATATATCTCCTATATATATATCAATATAAGTAAACTATTCCAGTTATCTTTGTATACAATAAAGTGCTGAGTGTTTATACTTTCCTAAAAGGTATCACTAAATAAACCGTAGACAAGATAAAAATAAAGATACTTCAAAAAAAAATACAAAGTGCTGTGTGCTCATTTGCTTAGATAAAAAATAAATAAATAAATAAATAAAGTGCTGTGTTTATAGTGTCCATATATATAGAAATCCAAAATCAGGTGTCATTCCCTTCGATATCATTAAATAAAACAAGGTGCTCTCATGCAGAGTATGGGTGTTGTGACTTGTTGCCTCCACCAGGTGTCACATCTAGGTGCTCTATATTCTCACCTCAATAAGGTGTATATTGCGCCTGTATACAAAACTTAGCCTCCGAATATCATATAGGCTTTACTTATTCCGGTATCTTGCTCCACCTCCAAGTGTTTCCTGTCCTGTCCTGTTTAATATTTTGGGGTGCATACACTTTCCGTCCTTAATTCCATATCGTGACCTCGGGCTCAGTAAAAACATAGGGCAATCATGGTGCAGTATGTCAAACAAGATATTTTATTAAAAAACGTAGTTGCACTTACAATTTGTAGATCATTTGAATGCGGGTAAAATCTCAATACAGCGTGGGGAGCGTTATCGCTCCGATCTCTAACGTCACTTCCGGTAGTCTGGCGGCTCCTCCTACGCGTTACGTCACATCACGTGACTTCCTCAGGGATTTATTTATTTATTTATTTTTTATCTAAGCAAATGAGCACACAGCACTTTGTATTTTTTTTTGAAGTATCTTTATTTTTATCTTGTCTACGGTTTATTTAGTGATACCTTTTAGGAAAGTATAAACACTCAGCACTTTATTGTATAGAAGATAACTGGAATAGTTTACTTATATTGATATATATATAGGAGATATATATGAAGTATTGGATCACCTTTTATTAACCAGCATCAACACTTTTTATCACTAGAACACTTTTTACCACGCCAGTTTATATATTTATTATACTTTTACTTTATATCCACTTCTGAAGCGCATCACCCACCTAAACTGTATACATTGTATTAACTAGTTCTAAAAGATTTAATTCTGGCAATTGCCTTCTCAAACGTTGCGTATGAAACTGAGCATAAGTCTTCTGCAATATCATCATTGAGCGAGCTACCCTTAGGGAAAGACAAGTGATGTATAACTCGAAACTCATTAGGCTCCTTCTTAGGCACCCCCCCAAGGGGATATGCGGAAATTTTAAAAAGGTGGGTAATCAAAGGGGTCCACAATCCTACCTTCCTCAATTTCTTTAAAAATGTTTTGTCTAGCAATGTGCAGAAAACTTTCCACCGATTTCAGATTACTAACTCCCACGCAGCCTTCCCCGTGAATGAAGGTAGCGGAAAACCGTTTACAAAACCTATAGTGAGAAAAACCGCCTTCTCCCTGTTTGGGTACATGTCCAACCACGGGCGCATTTTTTCCAGCCTCACAGGCGTGCAGGCTCTTTGGAAAAATATCCTTTTGCACTTGACCTGACTCCAAAGACGCATTCCTCCTAAAACATTTCACCACGGGATGTGCACAAAACGAGCATTCATGCTCGTACCGGCATGAGGCGTTCCAGCGACATTGGCTTTCATTGAACGCGAAGCAAAAACCCTTGCGGTAGGCCAAATTCGTAGTGCCCACTGCAGGCTGCCTAGCTGTACTCTGTCTCTTGGGCGATATTAAATTGAGCCACAAACCCACATCCTTCATCCCCCATTTTAAGGTGGGGTGAATTGACAATTTCTGTTGGAATGACTCATCATTAAAGTACCAGCCTAGCCCTCCAAAATTCTTATACGCCTCCAAGATATGGTCCAAATGCTGGAACAAGCCCCCGCACCTTTCGGGATGCTTCTCTGCCATTACCCCAGCAAATATGCAAAATGCTTGAAGCCAATTGTGAAACGACCTAGGAGCACCCCTACGCCTTTCCTCCTCCTGCTTCTCCTCCCTCTTATCCGCCTTATCTGACAGTTCCTTATTAGCAGGTAAAAGAGACAAAAGGTCAACAAATTCACCCCTCCAAATTTTTTCTTTGACCGCTAAACCAAGATGGTAACCCAGTGGCGACAATTCGCAAGGCATCATGTCTTTCATGCATGCCTCTGGTACCTTAAGCCCAGGCTGCGACAGCGAACTCAAAGAAAAAACATTGGAAACATTAGACACAGCTTGCCCAGCATTGACATTTACATGATCTTTGTGAGAAACAAAAACATCAGACACAGCAGGAGACATAACAGGTTCAGAATGTGACTGCAGCTTTAAATTCACAGGAGAGGTGACAGGGAGAGCAGCAGACAAAGATTTCACCAGGTAAGATAAGGAGTTAATCAAAACAGACAATTTATCTAAGTGGGGTGACTCACCAGCTGCTGGAGGTAAAACAGCCTTATGCTCAGAATCGCCCTCCAGCAGCAATCCCAGGTCTGTATCCTGTGTAAACTGTTCTCCTGAGGACCCTTCACTCACAGCCCTGTGCTCTGGGAGCTGGCAGACATTACAGCTGTGTGGGACGCAGGATGCAGGCGCCCTCTGTCCATCCTGGGAGCTGCCTGCTGAGAAGCCGACCGCTGCCCCTTCCTCCGCCCGGAGACTGTGAGGCAGTCCTCCTCTTCTTGCTAGGCCGGCGCATGCGCACTCCGGTCCCCGCGTCTTCTGCGGCTGCTCTTCTGGTGCTGCTGTGGATACCCTCTCTCTCTCCGGCGCTCTGCTCCTCTGCGACCTGGTATGTCGCCGCGTCATCTCCGGCCCCTGCTCCGCCATGTGAGAAACGGTGTGAGAAACGGTAAGGGGTTCCTCCACGCCAACCCCCACTGTCTGCATCTTCTGGCCGGGTCCTTCCTCTTGCATCTCCAGACAGTGCCTCAGCCAAGCCTCGCCACTTTTTCCCTCAGCCTTCAGTATTAGTTGTTTTAAAAGCGCTTCCATTCTGAAAGGAAATTCTGCCTGGGAACTTCTTCTTGTCCTGCTCTTCGAATGCAAAAGGAAGCACTCCAGACCATTCAGACCTTATAAAGCCTTCCACTGCCTTCCCATTGGCTAAACTTTTCTCCAGGTACAGCAGTAGAGTAACCCATTATTTACCTGACAGAATTAGCCTGTTACTAAGCCCATGTAAATAATTCTAGCCTCTTGCGAAACAGGTGGCCACAATCACCCACAAGTGTGCACCTAATGTGCCCCTTTTTCATTCTTTGATGCACTTTTTCTTCTCCGTGTGGCACACAGAGACACACAAGAGAAAGGTTGAGTCAATTGTTCACCAAAACCGGTGTGATTTCTTTATTGTCAGCACCTGTTAACTGAAATAGGTGAGTTTAATTACAAATTACAGGAACATCACAAACTTGGAATACAATTATTTTTTACAATTTTGAGAAGGTGCCAATAATTTTATCCAGTTAATTTTTGGAGTTTTGCGTGGAATGTGTCAGATTTGGGTTTTTGTTTCTCCACTTTTTTATCTCATATCAATACAAACAAAAGAAATAAACATGAGAATGCCTAAACATTTGTAATTGTAATCATTTTCTGGGCAAAGTGGTGCACCTTAACCTGCTTACTCTGTATTTGTGCTTTTGGTATGTGTAAGCTACTCAGACTGCTAAAAGACATCCACCCTTAACTGCACCTTAACCTGCTTACTCTGTATTTGTGCTTTTGGTATGTGTAAGCTACTCAGACTGCTAAAAGACATTCACCCTTAACTGCACCTGAACCTGCTTACTGTATGTGTAAGCTGCCTACTCCACCCAATGTTGAAACTCTGAAACCTGCTTTTCCTACATTCTGTTGTTAAATGTGTTGTGTTTATTTTGTTTAACCATCTGTAAACTGCTCTCTATGCAATGCTTTCTCTTACCTTTAATTTATAGCCTTTTTTTATAGCCTTTAGAGGTATCTCTATTAGCTGTCCCTTATAAATCTGTTTCTGAAATGAAAATCCTGCTCAGTTTATCCAGCCTTCCTTTATGAATTCCTGCTTAGTTAATTGTAAAGCACCCACCCCATCTTTAAGGCCCCGTTCACATCCGCCTGTCAGTTTTTTTGGCGGATCTGAACAGTCACCCCATGCATCTCTATGGGGCATTGGATGTCAGCGGAGACATGTCCGCTGACATCCGATCCGATCCATCAAATCTGATGGGATGGAAACCCTAATTTCCATCTGACCAGCGGATCAGATCAGATGGGATCGGATGAGAAAGGACAGACGGTCCATTCCTATCCGATTTCCCCATAGAGATGCATTGGGCCCTGACAGCTGTGTCTCTGCACACAGCGCAGAGACACAGCTGTCATCCTCCTGCTCAGCAGGGGATCGGCGGATCGATCCCCCCCCCCCCGAGAAAAACGGAGTCCGTCTGACGGGCTCCGTGTGTGAAAGGGCCCTAACAGTATATAAGAAGAAAACATCTTTATGGGAGGCACGTTTGCCTTTCTGGCTGTTTTCTCAAAGTGGGGCTATTTCTATAAGTGGGAGCACTTCTGACTCTAAACTTCAGCGAATGCACAAAATGAATGAACAAAGGAAAGGCTGAAATAAACACCACACAGTCTACAGTTGACCTTGTTTATCCCTTCAGCTCTTTCTCCTTGTAACATGAACTCTCTACCACTTCTTCTTACAGCCATGTCCTCTATCCTTAAACTCTCTCTCCTTCACCCCTCTTCTCCACCCAACAGCCTATATATATCACCCTCACTTTTGTCCTCTCCTTATTACTGCACTCACCATCTCCTGCTATTTCTAAACCCACACTCACACAAAACCTCAAGGACACTGGAGCATGTTCCTTCATATAAATCACACTCTCATATTACCACCCTCACCTTTCTGCTTCTCCTAACCTCTGGAGACATATCCTCAAACCCCGGGCCTCCATCATTTACCTGTGCTCAACACACCGATTATCCTGCACCCTCTGGCTGCAGCAACAATCAGTACAATCTAGTTCCCATCTCTCTTCTTCCCAAGACCAGACTCCCTTTCTCTTGCGCCCTTTGGAATGCCCGCTCTATCTGTAATAAACTCACCTCTCTCCATGACCTTTTTAATGCTAACTCATTTAATCTACGTGCCATTACCGAAACCTGGCTTCATTAATCCGACACTACGTCTTCTGCTGCCCTATCCCAAGGTTGTCTTCTTTGGACTCACTCCCCCAGACCCAGTGGATGCAAGGGAGGGGGTGACAGGATTCTTCTAGCCCCTCATAGCAGCTTTCAGGTACTTCCCCCACCTCCCTCTCTGTCACTCTCCTCATTTGAGGTACACTGCATTCGTCTTTTCTCCCCTGTTTCTCTAAGGATAGCTGTGATCTACCGCCCCCTGGACCAGTATTGACCTTTCTTGATGACTTCTCTGCCTGGATACCCTACTTTCTCTCTTCTGAAATCCCCACAATCATTCTCGGTGACTTCAACATCCCTATTAATACTAACACTCCTACTACTTCCAAACTTCTCAGTCTAACCTCCTCCTTTGACCTGAAGCAATGGATACATGCTTCTACTCCCTCTGAAGGCAATATCCTTGACCTTGTTTTCTCCCAAATATGCACTCCGTACAACCTTTCAAACAATCCTTTCCCTCTCTCTGATCACTACCTTATTAGTTTCACTCTCTCCCTCTCTTCCACCTACTCTCCCTCCAGCTATCTTATAGTTACCCGCAGAAACCTATGTAGCACCCTACAAGGTAGGTGCTAGGTAAAAGCTTAGTGGGCCTTGGCTGCCTAACAGCAGGGCCATGATTTTCAGCTGGGCTGCCATGTCTCCCAGGTGTGGCTGCTGAGAGGGGAGTCTCCCCACTGGCTTCATGAGAGGATTCTCATTGGGCAGTGGAGGACACCCAATCAGTGGTTCATTCAGGCTTGTATCTACCCCAGAAGGCAGATTATGCCGCAGAGGATTCTGGGAGTGGGTATAAGTTTGAGGGGAACGCATGATGCAACATCTTTGGCGGGAAGCAGAGTCCCAGGAGGGAGGGTACGGCTGTCTCTCCTCCTGTCAGAAGGATCGGGTGTCTCGGGTGGCTGCCTGAGAGTCCAGAGAGAGAGCTGAGCTGATCTGCGGAGAGGATCCGGTGTGCCGAGGACCAGAGGAGATGGAGGAAAGCATGCCAAGTTCGTGAGTACTGTCCCTAGTGAGAGGACCCTGAAGTGTTAGAGGGGGTGCCTAGCGAGAGGACCCTGAAGTTTAGAGGGGGCACCAGCGGTTGGGCCCTGAAGAGTTAAGTGTACAGTGTGCAGTGTACAGTGTTAAGAGTTGCAGCAGAACAAGCAGTTACAAGGAGCTACCACAGTCAGTGAAGGGCTGGAGGGAGCTGTTCACCAGACTTTTGAGCTAAACAGAGCATTGGGTTTTCAACTTAAATGTGTTGGAAGTGTTACCAGTAACAATAGCAGAACCATATCAGGCCCAATGCCTGGAAATATTGCTACACCTACGCCATCTCAACCCGTCTCTTCTCTACTCTGCTACCGACCGACCACCTCTATGACAAAATCGCACCCCTGTCCTGCACCAACCTAGCCACTTCTGTCTACAACGCTTCACTTTTAACCTCCCTGGACACACTGACCCCCCTTACTACACATCGAATCAGGCCCGACCCTTCAACCTTGGCAAACAGATAACACTAGAAATCTGAAAAAGCATAGCCGTGCTATTGAGCGTTAATGGCGTAAGACTAGGTCTCAGAAAGATTTCAACCAATATAAATCTGCCCTCCAAAAATACAATTCTAGTCTCCACACTGCCAAGCAGACCTACTGTATCACTCTCATTAACAACTTTCCATCCTGCCCCCGGCAACTCTTCGCTACCTTTAATTCTCTACTTCGTCCTCCACTACCTCCTCCCACTGACTCACTCACTGCCGAGGAGATTGCCAACCCATGTTCACCCTCTGGCCCTATTCTACGCTCTTTAACCCACATCTTTAATCTCTCCCTCTCTTCTGACATCTTCCCCAACTCTCTAAAACATGTACTAGTCAGCCCCGGCCCTCACTGGACCTAACCAATGTTAACAACCTATGCCCTATTTCCTTGCTCCCCTTTTTATCCAAACTCATTGAACGTCTGGTCTACATACGACTGTGCGACCACCTTTCCGAGAATAGCCTCCTTGATCCCCTTCAGTCTGGACTTCTGCCTCAACACTCCACTGAAACTGCTCTCCTAAAACTGACAAACGATCTACTAACGGCCAAAACCAATGGACACTATTCTGTACTCCTCCTTCTGGACCTTTCTGCTGCCTTTGACACAGTTGACCATCCCCTTCTCCTCAAAAAACTCCACACCTTTGGTCTCAGTGACTGTACTCTTCACTGGTTCTCTTCCTACTTATCCATCCGCACCGTTAGCATTACTTACAATTCTACTACCTCCTCTCCTCTTCCTTTCTCCTTTTGGGTCCCCCAAGACTCTGTTCTTGGACCCTTCCTATTTTCAATCTACACCTCCTCTCTGGGTCAGCTGATAGCCTCCCACGGCTTTCAATACCATCTCTATGCTGACGATACCCAAATCTATTTATCCACCCCTCAGCTCTCTCCCTCAGTCTTCTCACGTATCACTAATTTACTATCAGGTATATCAGTCTGGGTGTCACACCACTCCCTCAAACTCAATCCATCCAAAACCGAACTTATAATTTTTCCTTCACCACGTGCCCCTTCCCCTGATCTCTCTGTCAATATCGATGGCACTACTATCAGCCCATCCCCACATGCCAAGGTTCTAGATGTTGTCATGTACTCTTAACTCTCCTTCAAGCCCCACATCCAATCATTGTCCAAATCTTGTCGCCTCAACCTCCGCAATATCTCCAAAATACGCCCCTTTCTAAACAAAGACATAGCAAAGCTCCTAGTTCACTCCCTGGTCATCTCGCGCCTCAACTACTGCAATTCCCTTCTCATTGGCTTACCTCTACACAGGCTACCCCCCCTTCAATCCATCATGAATCGCTCAGTGTCCACTACTCCCCTCTGTCAAGCTCTCCACTGACTTCCACTCACCCAACGAATTAAATTCAAAATACTAACAACATCTTACAAGACCTTCCACAGCTTAGCCCCCAGCTACATCACTAGCCTTGTCTCAAAATACCAACCTAATCGCTCTCTTCGTTCCTCTCAAAACCTCCTGCTCTCTATCTCCCTCGTCACCTCCTCCCACGCTCGCTTCCAGGACTTTTCCAGAGCCTCTCCAATCCTATGGAACTCCTTACTCCAATTTGTTCGATTATCTCCTACCCTATTAGCTTTTAGACCTTCCTCTTCAAAGAAGCCTATCCTACCCACACCTAACAACTATACTTCCATATTCTCCATCAGCCCATCCCCCGCGGTTACTGCATTAAGCTCTAATGAGAAGGGCCCTCTAAATCCTCCTGTGTTAAATTGTATTGTAACTGTATTGTCTTCCCTCACATTGTAAAGCGCTGCGCAAACTGTTGGCGCTATATAAATCCTATATAATAATAATTATAATAATTATTATCTGACAAAAAGGCAGGGGTGCCAATATTTTTTGGTCATGACTGTATATTTACTGTAGCATATGAATAGTCTAGTGTAGGCGATGGGATCAGAGCAAAGTCATTGATACATAGCACTGTATGTTAATAAGGTATAATGCAGATGCACGGTGAAATAAAGAATCAAAACAAAAAGATTGTTGATCTTTATCTCTATCAGGCAGTAATACCCACAGTGTCTTTAGCAAAATAGTGACATAACCAGAGGTCTCTAAGTCCAAAAGGCATCAGGTGAAAGTGATAACCAACAAGTACAGACAAAGGGATTCTTTGGGGATCTAGAGTGTGTCAGTTTAGGAAGAGAGGTTAGGGGGATCTCACCTTAGCAGTCTGGTACATAGAACTCATGTGTATCAGTTGACAGAAAAGTACAGCAGAAGTGACTAGGTTTTGATCCAGTGTGTCCTCTGGCCTTCAGTTGATGCTTGGTATCTATGTCTGATCATACAGATGGCAAATGGCTGCCAGGGTACTTGACAGAGTGGCAGAGGAATATCCTCCAAGACATAGCCAGTTAAGCATATTAATGGCTGGCAAGTGCGATTGACTAAAAAGCGAGAGGAATTGGTTTTTCCTGGAGAGACACAATTTTTCGGTCCATCTTCTATGAAGATGGGTTCTGTGCATCCTCCTACACAGGTCAGGCAAAAGAAGCAACTTTGTTCTGTCCACATGTTGTTTGGTTCTGCCAGCATAATGATTTTCTTGGTAGTATATTTGTGTAATTTGCATATAACATTCCATAGCTTATTCATTCTTGGGCAGGCAGCAATAGGTCCCTGTGCACCCTTCTCAATTTTGATGTGGTCTGTGCTATTTCACCCATGATGTGTATGAAGACCCCCTGCAGGGCTGGCACTAATATTCTAGTATTTTGACAGCAATTGCAATTCTCAAAATCACTTGGCTGTGTATGTATTGTGCCAATGTTGAGGTCTTATCTTAGGGATTTATCTTTGTGGTGCTGTAAAGTTTGCAACAGAATCTTGTGATTGCTTTTTAACATCTCTAATCTATTGCCAAGATGTGTGGTTTTCCCCTGGAGGTTTTTGAATAATTGTCTGAACGTATTTTGTACTTTGGCAATGAGCATTTCCTTATAACCCAATGCCAACCCAGGTCTTCCAATTTAGAGGCTGCAGAAATATTGCTCAGAGATTTATTGGAGGGGGTAGAGATAACTTTGTGTACCTGAGGGTCCCAAGAGGGAACAGGGAGGCATCTTTGGACATCTGAGAGTCATCAGGTGTAGCTGAGTAGATGGTTGCCATGTTACCTTTGGTCCAGTTGTGGGGGATACAGCTAGAAGAAAGGAGGGGAGGCCTCTAGAATGGGTTTCAGGTGTGAGGTTCAATTTGGATGATGCTCACAATTTTCTGTGCATGCCAATTTCGCAGTTATATGCATAGAAACATGGGTGAGAGCAGGAGCTCTGAGGGTGCATGTCCTTTCTCAAGCATGTCCAGACTGTGCCTCAAAGTGTATCTTTAAAGAGGTATTTACACTGACCAAAAAGAGGGACAATAAAGAGGTATTTACACTGACCAAAAAGAGGGACAATGGAGGAGGCAAGAGGGACAGAAGGATTTGGTTTATAAATGGGGTCAGTTTCTCCAACTGAGGAACAGCTGGAAGCTATGGTTTCATCCTTCTTCCATTGACCCTCTTGTACAGATATTTTCTTTTGGCTTTACAGCCCTGAACTGATTATATGCCTGCGGTGCCCACCCACACCGTTCCTCATATCCTCTTCCAGGACCCTCATGGTAATGCTCTTTTTATTGGCCTCCAGTGCTTTCATGTAGTGCTCTACTTATGCACCTTGTAGTGTGCTTCATCTAACCCTTCAGATTTTCCATGTAGTGCGCCCCTCTGGCATCACATCAGGGAGTATGGGGGAATCAATCTATGAGACTAGGAGTTACATTTGCCAACCAGTGAAAGCATATTGGAAACATTTAAATGATGTCTGAAGATTAGAACCCACAGGAAAGAAGGAAATGCCAATATGGCCTTCATATATGGTATGCAACGCTTGATGGGAAATTAGGGAATTTTAGTCATCTTGCTGAGTACATTTCTGTCTATTTTTTGGTACAATAAAACTATTAAGAATTTTGATTTATTAGACAATTTGTGGGTGTTTCATGATGAGTGTCAGCTGTTAATTGTTGAATTTTAAATATAAAATTGTTTCTTAACCACTTGTCAACCGCTCTATAGCAGATTTACTGCTACAGGATGGCCACACGATGCAGAATTATGTATATATACTGTACGTGATTCTGCACTTCTAGGTTATGGGCATGAGTGCACGCTGCTGCTGGCTCGCTCCTGCTGTGATTTCACACAGCCAGAGGTGATCAGCTGATGTCCATCGGCAACCGCTGATCGTTTGGTACACTGACAGAATGGCAGTCTGCCTATGTTGCCTTTGTAAACAAGGCAGATTGCCATTCTGTAAGTACAGAAGGCATAGATCCTGTGTTCCTGTAAAGCAGAAACACTGATCCATACCTTCCACTAAAAGCACCTCCCCCACTACACTGAATCATTAGCTAGGCACACAATTAACCCTTTGATTGCCCCTGATGTTAACCCTTTTCCTGCCTGTGTCATTAGTACAGTGACTGCATATTTTTAGCACTGATCACTGTAATAATGTCACTGGTCCCCAAAAAAGTGTCAGGCTAGAGTCTAATTTTTCCGCCGCAATATCGCAGTCCCACTATAAAAAATGGATACTGCTGCAACAGTAATGTTGCTGGAAAAATGTTAACTGGAATCGTTAGTCAGTTTTGTCGTGGGGGATCGCATGCGCAGGGTCTGGAGGATTAAGGATATGAATTTAGGAAAAAAAAAAAAGATATTCAGTTTAAACAAAAATTTTTTTTTATTTATTTGCAATTGTGTAAGAGGGAGAGAGGGAGGGAAGGCAGAAGAAAGGATTGTAAGAGAAAGAGTAAATTTCTGCTTTAAAAAAAGAAAAAAAAAAGAGGTGAACTAACACATTACACTCTCACCACCCCCGGGTCTCCAATGACATGTGGCTGCTTTGACCAATTGGAGTCACCCTGATCCATCCCGGCGCTCTTAACCACTTAAGCCCCGGAAGATTTTACCCCCATTCCGACCAGGGGGTATTTTGCGATTCGGCACTGCGTGAATTTAACGCACAATTGCGCGGTCGTGCGACGCTGTACCTAAACGAATTTGACGTCCTTTTTTTCCCACAAACAGAGCTTTCTTTTGGTGGTATTTGATCACCTGTGCGATTTTTTGATCACGCGCTATAAACAAAAAAAGAGCGTCAATTTTGCAAAAATAGCAATATTTTTCACATTTTTTTATATGAAATTCCCCCCAAAAAAAATGTAAAAATCAAAATTTTTAAAAATTTTCGGCCAATTTATTTTATGCTACCTATGTTTGGTAAAAAAAATCGCAAAAAGCGTATTTTGATTGGTTTGCGCAAAAGTTATCGCGTTTACTAACAAAGGGAAAGATTTTTGTCATTTTTGTTGTTTTTTTTTTTAACGCGTAATGGCGGCGATCTGCGATTTTTTTTGCGGTACTGCGACATTGCGGCGGACAGATCGGACCCTTGACTGACATTTTTGACACTTTTGGGGTTACCAGTGACATTTCTACAGTAATCAGTGCTATACATATGCACTGTTACTGTAAAAATACACTGGTAGTGAAGGGGTTAACTTTATTTAGAAGGGAGGGGCTGTGTGTGTCCCTAGGGGCATGGTTTCTACTGTGATTGGCTGTGGCTCTAGCTGTAAGGACACTGATCAACGGATCTACATACCAGATCCGTTTTATCAGTGTCTTTGCAGCGAGGAGAATGACAGGCAGTTTGTTTACACAAGCTGCCTGACATTCTCCCTCTCCCCCGCCGATCGCCGAGTGACCGGCGGACATCGGGTCCGCTGGTCACACGCGCGGGGGGGTCCGTGACCACGCGGGAGCGGGAGCGCACCCCGGGGGGCGCGCGCTCGCTCCCTAGACCCTCACAAGCAAGCAACGTAGCCCTACGTTAGTTTGCCTGTGAGGGGCTGACCGCCGACGTAGATAGTCGTGCGGCGGTCGGCAAGTGGTTAAGGAAAGAAATGGGCTGCGTAAACAATCAAAGCTAATCAATAATGAAGGTAGATTCAGAAGAGGAGGGGGGTTGGTTATTGTGTTAGTACATATCTGAAACTATGGTTTGATTTAGTAAAACTAGAGGTGAAACTCTGTATAGAAACCAATCAACTTTTTTTTAATTTTTTTTTAGTTAAAGCTTAATTTAACAAACTGAAGCTAGGAGCTACCAGGCAGAGCTGCACTGGATTTTGCACTCTCAAGTTTTAGTAAATCAACCCCTATGTGTCAACAGGGTGACACCTACGCAGTGATTTTACTGCAGAATAAACAGTATGGATTTAAACCAGGTAAATCAGCTGACCAACAAACAAAAACAGCTGCAGTAATGCTAACGATAGACTGAAGCATATACATGATGGCCATAGCTGTACTATAAAGTGGTAGTAAACCGCAGGTGGTTAAAAGAAAAAAAAAAAAAAAAGTCCCTGCAAGGCAATGTTATATTGTGCTAGTATGCATAGACCTACCTTAGAACGAAGCCCTCCAGCACCACAATGTCACCGCTGAGACGGCTGACATCTTCCCCCAGTCTTCCTTCTGGGTTCATGGCCTCTGGCTATGATGATGCCATTCCAACATCACTCCTGCGAGCTGACATTTTTGGCACATGCTCTGTAAGCCAGACCTTCAGAGCACATGCGCCAGTGATGTCATCGGCTGCATGCACTCTGAATATCTCCTAAACTGTGCAAGGTTAGAATATATGCACAGTACCTACAGGTAAGCCTTAATATAGGCTTACCTGTAGGTACAAGTGGTGCATAGGTGTGCGCAGCCTATTGCATTAGGGTGTGCACCCCAAAGCTCAAACATACATGCATGCATGCATGCGTGCGTATGTATGTGTACTGACTACTTTCTGCTCAGCCCAGCTTACCTTCCCCTGGTAGGCTGAAATCCGTCCTACACTGCAGGCTTTGTTTACTCCTCCCTCTCATGCCCGCTCCAGCTGCCGGCACCTCCTGTTGTAAAGTCAAATGAGGCCCACTGGGGAAGGGGGCGGGTACAGTGTCAATCCCATTGGCTAAAGGAAGCAACAGAGATGCAGAGCAACTGTAGTCTCATGCTTTTATAGACACTGCATGGTTGGCAGCCCTGGTGATTAGGGTGTGCCCAGGCACACCTGGCACACCCCTGCGCACACCCATGAGGTGTAACAGAGTTTTGTACCACATTAAAACAGTCTTAATTTAAAAGGGCATTGGTGACTTTGCTAATGAAGAGCAATTGATTCACTTGGTTTAAATGAGAAGTGGTAAGTAAGGGGGAGGGGAGTTATATGATTAGTTTGTATAGATGTAGCACCCTCCTAGGTAGGTGCTAGAGAGAGAGTATAGTTTTGGATCTTTTCTGCTTACCAGAAAGATTGCCAGGTAAATCTAAATTGTCCTCTGCCTACCAAAGAGCAGGATCTGCTAGTGAGGTCTGCTCATGGTACTTAGGTGCAGCTTTGACAGCTGGAGCAAACCTGACAAATGAGTGCACAAACATTTAGTGCAGCCCTGGTGATTGGCACAGAAAAGTGCCTTGATGTATGCTGGGATACTGTATAAATGCCAAGGGCACATGTGCTCGGGGTCTTTCAGCTGGAGAGCGGAGTCCCGAAGGGAGGGGGCGGCTGTAGAAGTTGCCGTGCGACCTCGGGTGGTCAACCTGAGGGCCTAGGAGTTAGAGAGGAACTGAACCCAGAGGTCCTGTAGAGCTGACTGGAAAGGAGACACTGGAAGGATCTGAGATATTTCAAATGATTAGTTGATTTCAGGCTGTTTTTCACTGCTGGTGAATATCCACTTTAAACTAACTCATATACAGATTCAACCCAAATCATCTATTAGTGACTGTTACAATCCAGCGAGCATCTGCTTTGTTCACTAATTTTAGTGACATACAATGCAGACTGATCTATGTTGGATGTGTGTGCCCCTTGTCTCCTCCCCTGTGACCACCCCGGCACGGGGAGACAGACCGCCAATTGGCGTTCACTGTCTTTGGCTGGCTCCGCCCATCGCAGCTCTCTGCGGATGTGGGGCGATCCGGCCAATCGGAAACCGGATGCAGTTATCTGCTTCCGGCTCCGTGACCCGTGCCGGTGGAGCGCGGACGCCATTTCTGCTTACATCGGCGTCATGACGCCTGTCATGCGCACTCCCCTTGGTGGGGCGGTCCTGGCGTCCACGGTCCAGGAAGCCCCAACTAGGAACGCCAGCTGGCGATCGTTTCACCTAATCTAAGGTACTATTTAAAGGTCATACATTTCTGACTTAGCCCTTATACCACTCTGACTGTGCTGGTAGATCCTCCTTGTGGCATCCTTTTCCTCCGCCGCCGTACAGGTAACCATTATTATCCTTATATCTATATGGGACACATTGGACCCCCTTTGGTGATCTAATTGTAAAGCAACTATCCTGTAGCCCAAATGAGTCTTACAATTAATATACCCCATTCATTCTTTCCTTAGTTGGCCCATATTGCCAGTTCCTTGGCGTTCAATTTTCCTGGGACTTCAGTTGGCCACAGTATTCTGGAGGCACGGGGGCTAATCCAAATTTCACAATACGGCTAAACCCAACACACTGGTCATACTTGACCTATGGAACATATACAATTATGATGTGGATCCACAATTGTGGTGAACCAGCTTGCTTTTAACTATCCTACAGGCTTTACACTATACTGCAAGAACAACCATGTAAGTGTTTTCTTTCAACTTAGACAGAAGTACAAGCTGTTATTTAAAAAACAAATATGTAATAATGTATGTGTTTGTTTAATGCTGTTTCTGTATACATATCATATACGAAATATACAATGAATGCTTGTTTAGTGTACAATGGTATAATTATATTATTATTTCTGTTGTCAGAACACTTCCAAATATGAACCGACCCTGAAGAAGGAAAGTCATTTTCCGAAATATATTGGGCTCAGGTTCCTGTCATCTACATGGTTATGGTTCTATTCTTGCTTGTTTTATATTGCCTGTGATTTTATCGTTTACATTTATACTTTTGTCACTTTAATAAACATTATAATTTTTTGCATATATCGTTGAATTGTCTATACATGTGTGCCTAAAAAATCCCACACTCAGGGGAATTTCCTGTGGATTCTGCATACAGTGAGTACAGATCTGTGTCAATGGGCCTGTCCTGAGGGGGGCCATCCCTTCCGCTAGAAGAGTCAGTGGACAGGTGCCAGTAAAGGGGATCCTAGAGAGTGTCCTGAAGATAGTGTAGCTCATCAAATCTGTTTCTGGAGAGAGAGCAAGAAGATTTAACTCCTTCCATACAAGTAGCAGTATGGTTAAAGGAGTGTGAATGCTTCCACAAGTAACCTGGCGAGGTCAAGTGAGAGTTGTCCTTATCAACTGTAAATAGTTAAAGTTGGAGTATCCCACTATTCCCTTCTACCATCCAAATTCCACAATAAATATGAAAAACCAAAACCCCTGGACTGTTTATTGTGTAACGAGCCATTGGGAGCAAGGATTGATGTGTGAACTGTCCCTAAGTGACTGTATGCTGGTAATCAGAGGAGGCCCAAGAAGTCATCATACAGAAAGGTACAGATACGGGGACTGTGCTACATAAATATACTGTATTAATGATGAATGCTTGAACAACAGGGGAAGGCTATTTACTTTTGTAGATGTATTGCTTATCGCTCCTGAAAATGATACATACTTGTCTGCAAGTATTGCATTCGTTTTTATACTTTCCGAACTGCTAACTTGGAACAAGAATGCAGATCCATATTTATGGCTTCATCATGGTGACTTTGCTTGCTGCAGAATTATCTAGGTTGAGTGACTAAGAAAACAAACAATAAGAAAAAAATAAAAAATAAAACTTGATGGAACTGTGCCTGGAAGAAGGACAATTGTGATTTAATTCATATTTACTTTAAATGTCTAATGGGAAACTACCATCATGTTTTAAATTCTATTTGTATCTGCTTACACAACCACCCCTTTCATTTTCTGGACAATGTAATACCACAATCCTTCAGCAGATGGCGCCTCTGATCAGTGAACTCCTAACAATTGGAATTGTTACTCAGTAGTAGGCAGTCTCTGGAGTGGAAGTATGCATGAGAAATGTTTTGTCCAGCCCCAACAACTCTAATGACAGGATTTGTGTGTACTTCCTTCACTCTGAATTGTTACAGTCACAGATCTGGCTGGAACACAGTTGTGCAGTTTGGGGTAAGTGAACTCTCTTTTGCATTCTGTCATCTTTCTTGTACTTTGATCAAATCCTTTTACTTTTTCAAAACTTGTACAGGCTCGTGTCCTTGGCTTTGTTTTCTTTGGTGATTATAAATCACAAACCAGAGGAATAGTATAAGCTATGAATTGAGAACTGTCTATGGGAACCTGTTTGACACGTGAATGGCAAAAACAAGTTCATAGTTTATCAATCTGTTGGGAAAAGAATGTACAATATTTAATAAACATGGTATCACTGTGTATCTAAATAGTAGTATTTTGTGACAAACTAGAATAGTTTAGATTGCTTATTCATCTTCTTTTATATAATTAGTACTATTTTACAATTGTTTTTTACACATTTTCTTACCTGGGCTACGCAAGGAGAGGAGAGCAGTTCTTCAGATGCAAAAAACGTGTAGATCCAGCTTCTACCATTGCTCCTATTGAAGTCTATGGGCCCTAAAACACCTAAATATGCTAAAAAAAAAAATAATAATTTATGTACTAGGTAGGATTGTGGCAAACTAGAATGGTTTAGATTGCTGTTCATCTTCTTTTATATAATTAGTACTATTTTACACGCATTTTTTACACGTTTTATTACCTGCGCTGGGCAAGGAGAGGAGAGCAGGTCTTGAGGAGGACAGGAGTTCTTCAGATGCAAAAACGTGTAAATCCATTATCTACCATTGCTCCCACTGACGTCTTTGGGTCCTAAAATGCCTAAGGCCCCTTTCACACGGGCGCACCACCCGACGGAGTCCGTTCTGCTCAGCGGGGGATCGATCGGCCAATCCCTGCTGAGCAGGCGGATGACAGCTCCATCTCCACTCTCTGTGCAGAGACGGAGCTGTCAGATCCCCGCTGTCCTCTATGGGGAGATCGGATGAGAACGTACCGCCTGTCCGTTCTCATCCGATCCGATCCTCCAGACCGATGGAAAATAAGGTTTCCATCCGTCCGGATTTCGCGGACAGGATCAGATAGGATAGCAGCGGGTGTCAGCAGAGATGTCTCCGCTGACACCCGCTGCTCCATATGGATGCATGAAGCATCCGAGCAGGTCCGCCTGAAAAACTGTCAGGCGGATCGGATCGCCCATGTGAAAGGGGCCTAAATGGAGTAAATGTGTAAGTAAGGCTCTATTCACACCTGAGCGTATAGATTTACTGGCGTTTATTTTTTATTTTATAAACTTTTTTGTAGCTTTTTTCAAGCTTTTTTTTTTTTTTTTTAAAGCTTTTCAGAAGTGTATTACAAGCCTTCTACAGCGTCAGGTGTCTTTACTTAATCAATAGAAAGTACTAGGGGGAGGGGAGGAGGAAATTAGGGGTGGAAAACTGCAGTTTGAGCAGAAAACAAACACTTGTAAAATTCTCAATTCTATTGAAGTCTATGGGGCCAACAAATCTGCTAAAAAGAAGCTCATACACTTTTTTCAGCAACAGGCGTTTCTGCTTAAGGTGACAGAACGCTCAGATGTGAACAGGGACCATTAAAATGAATGGGATTTGGCTTGTTGAGCGTTTTAGAGCTACAAGCAGAAAATCGCTCAGGTGTGAACGGGGCATAAGGGCTCATTCACATCTGAAAAAGGACTTCAGGTTTTCAAAGAGTACTTTCAATGTGTGGATATGATGTCCTTGGAAGCTGCTGCACAGAGGGATTTGGGACTGCAAATAACCATAAAGATCGGAACTTAACCACTGATGGTCCAGTTCTCGTATTCGATTATCCAGTGCATTGCTGTGCTAAAGCATTCTGCCTCATTCATTCCTTCACAAATTCTAGCTATGAAACCTTGCCAGTACTGAATATGTTTGCAGTTAGAGATAACAGGGAACAGATTGCAATGGGTGTAACTACCAATAAAACAAAAGGTGCAGCTTGCTGATATTCTCAAGAGGGAATTTTTTTTTTTTTTTTAAGGCTGTCATTTTATATACTCCTCATTAACACCATTAGGGTTGTTTTGCTAGGGAGGATAGACTTTGCAAGGGGACTTTTCCCTAGAGCTAAATAAGGTGAATGAGGTGAAGCTCTGCTGACTTCAATCATCCAATGCAGTGCAAGCAAAAGTAATTTTTCGGGTTTTTGATTTCTTTATTTTTTTTACGTTTTTTTATTGAATGTGATTGGGTATTCTTTATAAGTTAAACTTTACCACATTTTGTAGCTTACTATAATTGGATAATATGCTGTTTATCACACTGTAGGGGGCATTAAACAGCCCAATAAATACCAGCAGGATTCTCAGTTTCAAGCATCACTTGACACTGTTTGGTGGTCTCTGACATATTTTAGGGTACTTCAGGCACTTCAAGAGTTTCTTATCACACAACTTATTGGACTGTCTCCATGTGAGTTGGACCTGATCCATTTCTGTTCGAATTAGATGAGCGAAGAACTAGAAGTAGTGTGCATAGGCCGATGTCAGTGTTGTATATAGAATAAGGTAGGTGCAGGTGCTGAAATGAGATATTCCATGTTGGCCATGTATCTCCCTGGTTGTCATTATCAGGATTGGACTCACCGGCCACTTTATTAGGTACACCTGGCTAGTACCAGGTTGGACCTCTTTTGCCTTCAAAACTGCCTTAATTCTGGTGTAAAATCAACAAGGTGTTGGAAACATTCCTCAGAGATTTGGTCCATATTGACATGATCGCATCACGCAGTTGCTGCAGATTTGTTGGCTGCACGTCCATGATGCGAATCTCCCAAAGTGCTATTGGATTGAAATCTGGGGACTGTGGAGGCCATTGGAGTATATTGAAGTCCTTGTCATGTTCAAGAAAATGGTTTGAGGTGATTTGAGCTTTGTGACATGGTGCATTATCCTGCTGGAAGTACCCATCAGAAGATGGGCACACTAAAGCAGGGCTTGACAAATTTTCTTGGAATCTAGGAGCCAGCTAAAAAGTTAGGAGTCAGTGTTTTTTCAAGCATGACAAACGGTCGGCTTCTGTCAGACTGGCTGCCATACACACGGGCCGAACGGCGGGCAGTTTTTATTGAACCAGCCGAAAGTTGCCCGGCATTCGGCCTGTGTGTATTTGGCTTGATGGTGTGATGGGCAGCGCCTCACTAGGAAAGGACAGTGCAACCAGGTGAGGGCGATAGGAGATCAAGTAACTCATGCCACCTTAGGCCTCTTTCACACGGGCACCTCCGCTAAGTGGAATCCGCTTGCTCAGTGTGGATTTCTCAGCTAATCCCCACAGAGCAGGTGGATGACTGGTCCTGTCTGCTCCGCTATGCTATGCAGAGTGAACATGGACACAAGGTGGCATGGTAGCATGAGGAAATTGGATGAAAATGGACCGCCTGTCTATTTACATCCGATGCCATCTGATTCGGCAGACGGATGGAAAATAAGACCACCATCTGTCTGTTTTTGGCGGACAGGATCAGATAGCAGTAGGTGTCAGCGGACATTTGTCCACTGATATCCGCTGCTCTATAGAGGAGACTGGAGGGTCCGATCAGGTCCGCCTGAAAAGCTGACAGGCGGACCTGATCGGACAGCCCATGTGAAAAGTGCCTTCGGCTGTGTGGCTGTGGCATGACAAGGAGAGAATGAAAAATAATAAAACATTTTTAATGAAAAAAAAAAAAATTGTTTCCATCTTTGTAGGGCTGTAAATGGAACTGAAACCGTTAAAACAACCAGCTGCCCAACACGCCCTGTCCACTCATCAATAAGGACAGGGTGCCAGATCAAGCCTGCAACACCTTCAACCTCTTCTCTTCTTAGGTAGGAGATGGGCAGGCAGTGAGAGCAGGCACAGGAAACCCTCAGTGCCGCCTGTGACTGCTTGTCAAAGCCCCGGCCACCGCAAGGTCGCCAGTTTCCCGATGCAAGCATCTCGCTCCAGCAAGCCGCAAAGCCAAGGCCTCAATTACTGGCTGTTTAGCTCCAGTTAAAATAATATGTGTTTAAAATTTTTTGGATAGTATAGGGAAGGGTAACATCCCTGTTCCATTTGTCTGTCCACTTTCTGTCCCTGTGACAATCGGATTTTGAAAATTTTGGGTTGTTGTGGAAACCAGGATTGGTGATAAAGCTTCAGTGGAGACACCTTTTTCCCATGAGAACTCTTACAGGAGAAAATTTCCCTTCCTAGGGGTAGATTTCTCCTCACTTCCTGTTGTCTCTCTCTGTTTGTAAGTAGGAGTCATTTGTAAGTCGGATGTTTGTAACCCAGGGACCGCCTGTATATATCCCAATTTTTTTTTTTAAATGTGAAAGATGATGTTACGCTGAGTAAGTAGATGGCTAACATGTCACACTTTAAAATTGTGCAAGCTCGTGGAATGACGACAAACTACGGTACTTAAAAATCTCCATAGGCAACGTTTTAAACGCCTTTACAGGTTACCTGGTTAGAGTTACCGAGAAGGCCTAGCACTAGACTTATTGCTCTTGCTCTAACATTCATGGCGATACCTCAAGTGTGGTGCGAATACCGTATACATATGCGTGCATGGTTTATGTATGCGTTCCCTTCTGTGTGAGAGCACAGAGGGATAAAGGCACGTTCATTTTTTTTTTTTTAACTTTTGATTTTTGATTTTTTACAATGTCCCTTTTTTTTGTCACTTTTATTCCAATTACAAGGGATGTTTACATTAGAAATAAGGATGACAGGTCCTCTTTATGGAGAGATCTGGGTTAAAAAAGATCCCAGATGTCTTCTTTATTTTAAAAAGCAAAAGATAAAAAAAAAAAACAATTTTGATCTTTTGCTTTAAAAAAAAAAAAAAAATGTACTTCCAGTCTGGACAGGAAGTTACATCATGACGTTGCCCGTGTCCTCCAAGGCCTAAGAGTATTCACTTGTTGATCGCCTATGGGAGCATCAGGCTGCACCATCGAATAATTTTTCAGGGGAACTGGCGGAAGTGAGTGGTAAGTCCCAGAAACACCAGCGAGTCATGAAAAGGGGGGGGGGAGCCAGTCGGCCAGCCGCAAAAAATGATACGGGGGCGGAGCTGGCTGCAAAAACCGATACGGGGGGTTATTGCTGATATCTATACAGCCATAGTCACGGTGAACCACTTGCAGCAACATCAAAGTAGCTCATGAACTACATTGGTCCAACTTTCATGGGACTTGAGGGCTGTAGACTTCAATGTTAACCCTCAAATGACTCATTCAGGTTGCACCTGAAAGTTTTACATGGGGCAGTTGCGCAACAGTTGTCCATTATCATTGGTTAAAGCCAAAGTGGCATCCAAGCCACACCCTATGAGCCGGCAGATAGCATTAGAGGACTCTGTGATCTGACTTGGGCTCCTTTCACACATGCGCTGCGCCCGACGGAGTCCGTTTTACTCAGCTGGGATTGATCCGCCGATCCCCGCTGAGTAGGCGCATGACAGGTCTGTCTCGGGCGGCTCTGTGTGCAGAGATGGAGCTGTCAGATCCCTGCTCTCCTCTATGGGAGATCAGATTGGAAACGGACCGCCTATCTGTTTTCATCCAATCTCATCTGATCCTCCAGATGGATAGAAAATAAGGTTTCCATCCGTCTGGATTTCACGGATCGGATAGAAGCAGGTGTTAGCGGAGATGTATAGGGCTGCATGGAGCATCCGATTCGATCCATCTGAAAAACTGACAAGCAGACCGGATCGGAAAGCCTGTGTGAAAGGGACCTTGTTGTTTACTATTGTGAATGAACAGTCAGTAGTTTTGATATGAATGGAGCTGACCTTGATCCCTGCTGTTGTAAATGGTGGTGCATATCTCCAGTTTGCACCTGCTGCAAAACAGGTGCTATCAATTGTCCCTTGTTAAGTATTCGTCTCCTTGCTAGTAAAGTGGACAGCAGTGGAGGGAGCTGGGTGAGCTGAATATCCATGCTGCTTAGCTTCCTTGCGATCAAGCCAGTGGTCTTGGGTGGGGGACTATGTGAATGCATCTATATTTATGATATTTCAGTAAAGAGCGCTTGGATCAGAGAACAGATATGCAGTTTTCTCTTCATTGTAAATTTTTTGACAACAGGAAGAGAGGATCTTTTTCAACCATCACCTGTATGTCCCCTGTGAGTGACAGAGGCAGTGATTTGGAGCAGTACTGCATGTGTAAGGAATTCGAACCATGCTGCTCAGCAACCACCAGACAGATTAAAATGGGACAAAATACTACATGGACTTGGTCCCCTTGGACATTTAATAAATATTTAAACTATGTGGTGATCTTTCTTAAGATGAAAAAGCTGGCTGACAAGTCTCCTCCCACCCAGTGACACTAGGCAATAAAAAGGACGCTTAGTGGCACCTATTGAATAGGAAGTAGGCAGCATACGGCCAGTGTTGGGTGACTGGTACAGTGTTAATTGCTTCAGTAGGCTAAAAAAAGGTGTTCTCTCCAACCCAAAATCGCCTCATCTTGTTAAGAAAAAAATGCAGCCTGGCAAGGCAGGAAAGGTAAGGGGACGAGCAAGCGCCCCCCTCCGTCCTGAACCATACCAGGCACATACCTTCAACATGGGGGGGTGGGCGCTTTGAGGTGGGGGGGCTCTGCCCCCCCGCCCCAAAGTATCTTGTCCCCATGTTGATGGGGACAAGGGCCTCTTCCCGACAACCCTGGACTGTGTTTGTTGGGGTCTGCGGGTGGCGGGCTTATCGGAATCTGGAAGCCCCCTTTAACAAGGAGGCCCCCCGATCCCACCCCCCCTTATTCACCAAAAAATTGTACAAAAAAAAAACACATAGGACAGTTTTTGATAAGCCCTTTATTCAAAAATAAAAAAAAGTGTCCCTCAATGGGGGGCATTGTATATATTTTGGGGGGCTCTATGCCATTTTTTTTCCCCTTAACCACTTAAATACAGAGCACTTTCACCCCCTTCCTAGACCAATTTTTAGCTTTTAGTGCTCATTGGCGTCTATGGGAAATATTGGTCAGCTTGGCATGGCACTGCTCCCTGTCTTTAACATTGGCGTCTATGGGAAATATTGGTCAGCTTGGCATGGCACTGCTCCCTGTCTTCATTGTCATCTATGGGAAGTATCGAACAGCTTGACATGGCACTGCTCCCAGTCTTTAACATTGGCATCTATGGGAAATCTTGGTCTTGCTTACTAACTATAAGTGACAGGGACACAAAATTAGGGCAGCAACGAGAGGAGACCCAGGGCTACAGCATATCTATACATTTTCAAAGTGTTTTATGCCTGTACACTACACTGACTGCACTAAACTGACTGAACACACAATCTACTAACCTGCCTTGTCAGCAGCAGCCTTATATAGTGGGGGGGGGGGGGCGTGGACTCTGAGCCCTGATTGGCTAAAGGCACCCTGCCTTTGGCCAATCATGGCTCTGACAGGACAGTGTGCTGTGATTGGCCAAAGCATACAGGTCAGGTGCATGCCTTGGCCAATTATCAGCAATCAATGCACTGCAACAGTGCAGTGTATTATGGGGCACTCATCGGCCAGAGAACTTCCTGCCCAGCACCCCATTTGTTCATGTGTTCAGCGAACACACTAACAGCTGATGTTCGAGTCGAACTTACGTTCGACTCATACATAAAGCCCATCCCTAGTGATCAAATACCATCAAAAAAGCTCTTTTTGTAGGGAAAAAAAAAGACATCAATTTTATTTGGGTACAGCATTGCACGACCGCTGTCAGTTATAGCAAGGCAGTGCCGTATCACAATAAAATGGCCTGGTCAGAAAGGGGGCAAAACCTTCCGGAGCTAAGTTGGTAAACAGGCCAAGATAAAAAAAAAACCCCAAGTATTATAAAATCCCCCTCAAGCTTGGTTCTGAACTTACACAACTAATTAACTGACACTTAAACCCAATTTTTTATAAAAAAAAGTATTTTTGGGACTCCGATCTGATGCAGAGCTATAAACCTTTCTATAGACTTTGTCAGTATTTTCAAAGTAACGCACCTTTGGAGAATATTCCCCTCTAGAGTGGCCAATAGGTCAGAGATCATTGTCATCCTAAATACCACCTGGGGTTGATTTGATTTGCTAATACAAAAATAAATTTAAAGAAAGGAATTTGTCCATATTGTCTACAACAGTTTATTTTCAGCACTAGAAAATGACAACTAAAATATAACTGCTATGGGCTGCACATTACTCTTTAATCCAATTTTAGTAAATCTACTCCGCTAGCATTAAATCTTACTTGTTATTCAGGGCAAGCCAGACACATTTTACATCTTAACTGGAGTTATTTGATTCCAAAAAGGTCAGAGAAAATGATGCAACCACTTTAGAACAAGCTGCTTTTGTTAACTTGGTTTTCCATGCAGAATCTTAACCTTTGTGAATGTAGCTGCTGGGTTATTTTGTACTGTTCAATATACGTCAGCACTGACTTTCTTCTAAAAGTCAAAACGTCACAATACACCTAATAACAGCCTGAGTCCCTGTGAAGAATGAGAAATTAGATGCTAGTTTCTGAAGTCAGCAAGGAAGGTAAATGTGAATCAGGGTAAGACCTACGCTGGGTCCTTAAATGGTAAATAAAGACAAATCTTTTTTTTCTCCAAGGCCTCATTTATATGGGCTGTGAGGCCTGTACAGTGTGAGTCATTTGTTTTTGCATGTTGAGCCACTCAGAGCTGCATGCAGGCAGCCTCTGTTACCCACTTCTGGACCAGAAGGATTTGCACCCTTAATGACCAGGCCATTTTTTGCGATTCGGCACTTTTATTATTATTTTAACGGACAACAGTGCGGTCGTGCAACGCTGTACTCAAAATGTATGTCTTTTTTTTCCCCCATAAAATAGAGCTTTCTTTTGGTGGTATTTGATCACCTGTGCGTTTTTTTTTTTTTTTTTTCCAAGAGCGACATTTCTGAAAAAAAAACAAACAATATTTTTCCACTTTCTACTATATAACCTTCCCCCCCCCCCCCCCAAAAAAAAATTAAAAACCTATTTTTTTGATCCTTTTAGGCCAATTTGTAATCTGCTACATATTTTTGGTAAAAAAAAAAAAAATCGCAATAAGTGTATTTTGATTGGTTATTGCGTCTACAAACTAGGGGAAAGATTTGTCATTTTTATTATTTTTTTTTTTACTAGTAATGGCGATCTGCGATTTTTAGCGGGACTTCGACATTGCGGCAGACAGATCGAACCCCTAACTGACATTTTTGACCTTTTTGTGGGGGACCAGTGACATTACTACAGTAATTAGTGCTAAAAATATGCACTGTTACTGCAATAATGACACTGGCAGGGAAGGGGTTAACCCAGGGGTGATCAAAGGGTTAATTGTGAGCCTAGGGGAGTGTTTTCTAACTGTGTGTGGGAGGAACCTGTGAAATGAACACAGAGACATGTGATCCTATATAGGAGGATCACAAGCGCTCTTTGATCATTTCAGAGAGAACAAGGTCTGCTGTGTTTACAACAGCTGACCGCCCTTCTCTCTCAGTGGGGAGCGATCGCGGGTGCCCTGCGGCAATCGTGGTGACTGGCCCATGGATTGGCATCCCCCCTGCCTAGTGGGGGCAGGTGCGCGTTGTCAGCGGCGCGCCCCCCCCTTAAGGAGTTCTCCGTGACAGGTACAGCGATTCGTGCAGCCGAGCCAGCCTGCCGCAGTATATGTGCGGCGGGCGATCCGCAAGTCGTTAAAGGTATTGTAAAGTCTATTTTTTTTTTTTTTAAATAACAAACAAGTTACACTTACCTCCTCTATGCAGTTGGTTTTGCACAGAGCAGCACCGACCGTCCTCTTCTCAGGTCCCTCTTTGGCGCTCCTGGCCCCTCCTTCCTGGAGAGTGCCCCACAGCAAGCAACTTGCTATGGGAGCACCCGAGCCGAGTCACAGCTCCCTTTGTCCATTCAGACACAGAGCCACAACCCAGCCCCGCTCCCTCTCTCTCTCTTGATTGGCTGAAAGATTTTGATTGACAAAATCGTGCCGCGCTGTTGTCTCAGCCAATGAGGAGGGGAGTACCAGGCAGCTTAGACACTCCTGCAACATCGCTGGATAAAGACGGGCTCAGGTAAGTATTAGGGGGACTGAGGGGGCTGCTGCACACAAAGTTTTTTTTTCCATCTTAATGCATAGCATGCATTAAGATAAAAAAAACCTTCTGCTTTTACAATCCCTTTAATGAATAACACACAGTGGCTGTATGGCCCCTAAATGGACTCTAGTGCACAGCAATGTAAACAAGCATTCAGGGATAGGTGCATGACCCCAAATGCACATTGTATGCAAATAGGGCAGCGCACCTGCCCTTGCATGCCTGCTGCAACCAGCTGTGCATGGTGGGTTAGGGGTGCACCGTCATTTCTGTTAGAAGAGGCAGAGACCTGATAGCTGCTGGAGGGAGGATTCTGCTTTCTCCTCCCTGCAATGGCAGCCTACTGTGGGCCAAAGACATCGGGCACTGAAACTAAGAACATACCTCAGTCTCAGTGTTGCACCACTGGAGAATAAGGGCAGACTTCCTTTCTTCCTATGTCCACTTGTCATGTGACAAATCAATGATGAGATATGGGGCAAAAAGGAGACGCTACTTTCAATCCCAGTGGGTTCTGAGGTTGTCATTTTCAGGGTTTAAACAGACAGTGAGAAGGTGAAATATCGCCTTTTCTCCACCTACCAAACGCCTTCTAAATAATGGTCCACCGTGACTCACTTTTCAGAGGGACAGCATTTATGGCTGCACATCTGAATGAAACCTTAGAACCTTTTCATCCCCCTTTCTCCCTCAGAGCCCACATAGAACCCTTTGGTTCCATGCACCCCTCAGAGCCCAGCTCCCCTTCTCTCCTGCATCCCACTAACATAGATGCCAATTGATCTTGCTGACCCCAGCAACACAGGGGCATTTTATACCCGAAGAAAGAAATCCACCACCATTTCTCACTGATGCAGGGCCATTTTTTCTGTTCAGTGACACCACCAGTACAGGGACATTTTCCTTTCAGTGACACGACCAGTACAGGGACATTTTCCTTTCAATGACACATCCAGTACAGGGACATTTTCCTTTCAGTGACACCACCAGAACAAGGACATTTTCCTTTCAGTGACACCACCAGTACAGGGACATTTTCCTTTCAATGACACCACCAGTACAGGGACTTTTTTTTTCCTTTCAGTGACTCCACTGATGCAGGGACATTTTTTCCTTTTAGAGACACCACTGATGCTGGGACATTTTCCTTATTACAGGTTAGTGCCATCTTTGCGCACTGATTTTAAGCTCTTTGCTGCTTTTTACCATAACTATTGGTACTATTTTAGAGCATGTCAAAAACATTACATACATTTTGAGGCACACGCCACTATTCGCAACCTTCCCCTTCCGCCACCCAGGATGGGGGAGAGGGCACAGTTAGCATTTTAGTACTAGCCACTGGATAACCTTATCTTGGCACTGGTTGGAGGAACATACTGTAGGAATAGTTAGGAGAGAATGATGCCAAGTGTTTTGAAGGAGGGGGAACATTATAAGAAGTAAAGCATTGCTGATCCAGCCTGCAGCACAAATTGTTCTAGAATGTGAACACAGGATATCAAGTATGCTATTATTTGTGAAGTACTTGATTGGATATCTAAAATTTTTAGTAAGTGTTAGTGTACATCTTTTGGCATTATGCCCATGCCGTCTTCAGATGTAGTCATCATACTCAAGATTTTTCAAATTTTTCTTTTTATACAGCTGTGAACTCAGATAGACCCATAATCTATCTGGAAACTACACGGAAACACGGCACTATGCAAAGTCTGAGATATTGTACAAATACTATGTAGAATATACTGTAGTGGGCCCTACTTTCAGGGCCGCTGTTAGAAATCACGGGGCCCCGTACAGCCTACCTAAGCGGGCCCCCCGACCCGCCCACCTCAGCGGGCCCCACCCCGACCCCGCCCACCTCAGCGGGCCCCACCCTGACCCCACCCACCTCAACAAAATGCAGCCTTGGTCCTCAAGTGATATTTATTTTTCTCCTGCCTGTTATAAATTTGATTAGACTAGTGTTCAAAGACACCTGAGATCATCCCTTTTTAATGAGAATGCTGCCGATGACTTTAAGGCATACTGTAGATTTTCTTTAAAGCATAGGTTGACCCTAACCACCCGATTTTGTGTGGAACATGTAACATGTTCCAAATCCTGCAGCCGCCTCTCCCCCCGCCATTGTAGTTCTCAAAGAACTACAATGGTGCTGTGGAGCACCGTGGTATTTCTTTGATTTTTTCCTGTCAGTGTATCTGCAAGCCCATACGGGATGTACAGGCACACAGATATACTGACGATCTGAAGAAGACCTACATGGCACCAGGGATCTGCTGATTGCTGGTGCAATGCTTTACAGGCTCCAAAAGAAAAAAAAATAAATGCACATTTTTTTAACTGCAAAAAAATGTGCATTTATTATTTTTTTTAAAAGGTGAACTTATCCTTGAAGCCTTAAAGTACATCTATGATGCCTTTAAATCAGCTGAAGCATGCAATTATAATTATTTAAAATCTTTATGAGCTATTTCACACTAGCATTGCTCTTTGAAGAGTGATCTGCATTCAGATCTCTCTTCAGAGAGCATTTGGCTGGTGGGAGGAGGCATTGTATCACCTCTTCAGCACCTGTTAACCACTTCAAAATCCTGATAACAGTTGAATAGGATCGTGGCCAGTAGGCAACATGGTGGGTGGTCCAATGGGGACAATTTTTGCTGTGCAAAAAGCTTTGCAGTTGTGACATATGTACTTTCCATCCCGTTACCTTTCCAGCATAAGGGCTCTTTGAAACATCTGCTTAGCAAGGGATCCATGAGTGGATTCCCTGCTGAACTGGAGCTTCTCGGCATAGATGTCAGTGTTAAAACCTCTGTGCTAGTTCAGTCTATGCCCACGTATACCACACAGTGGATAGGGGTGGACTGGTGATGGCTCTATGGATGGACAGATGTAAATGGAAATGTGTCCATTTACATCAGGCTATGTTTAATCTGTCATGTTTAGGTCTGGAAAAATAGACAAGGGTGAAGTCCTTTTCCATTTTTTTTTTTCGGAAACTGGACATATCCAGAGGTAGGTGGATGTAAACAGACAGCAGTCCTTATCTATTTTTCCAAACCTAAACATGACAGATTAAACATAGCCTGATGTAAATGGACACATTTCCATTTATATCTGTCCATTCATAGAGCCATCACCAGTCCACCCCTATCCACTGTGTGGTGTATGTGGATTTCTGTAGATCTACATAGAGGTATGCACAAAAAAATTGAGTGGTGGATCTAAGTGGAAAGCTTGGGCAAATAATTCTTATGGGGAGTTGTTGGAGGTCTTAAAAACACAGCTCAGCCATTTACTGCCCTCCAAACAGAGATGTAAGCAAGCATCTCATGCTTATGATTACCATCATTATAATGATCAGAGCACAGCAGCTGCTCTGTTTCTCTGTCATAGTGTCACTGTTGGTTGCTGATTCTGTTATGGCTGTACTGTCTTACAATCTGCAACACAGTACAGCCATAAAGTTAACAAAATCAGCACCCAGCAGCAATGTGACACTGTGACAGAGCAGCTGCTGTGATCTGATCGTCATAATGATGGTAAGCACACAGTGGAGAGTCGGGGAGTGTACCTTCCTTCCTTGGTAGTCAGTGTCAGTGTGTGAGGCTGTGCACCTCCCCCAGCCATCGGATTAAGCCTGCAGTGCCCTCTCAGCCTCCAGCCCACCTCACATCAGTCTCTTCCTCTGTCCGTGGAACTTACTGAGGGAGCAGTGTAGAAAAATATCACTCCGCCAGTGAAAACCTAGGCAGTGGATGGCCGTGACCGGAACTATATGGCAGCACATAAGCTTGTCTGCCTGCGCCCCGAAAAAGGAAAAGAAGTCCCTCCTCTTCTCAGTGCTGACATCTCCTGGGCCCCTAATGTTAACCCTAGGGGGCCCAGGAAATTACCCTCAACAAAAAAACAAACAAATTGAAGAAGGTATGGTTTATAAAAAAAACTTTTTATTTATTTAGGAGAAACAACTGTAAAGCTGCCCGGGCCCCCCTGCTGGACTGATAGAGCCCGGGCCCGGTACAACAGGGCTGGTTGTACTGCCCTATCAGCGGCCCTGCCTACTTTACAAGATCAAATGTAACAGAATAGTAGAATTTCCATTTTACATAAAATGAAACCATTACCTTAACATACCTACTTGGTTAAGTGGAAACCTCTCAGCTATTCCAAGTATTTCAGTCTTAAAAAATTTGAAATACTTTATCTGGTTTTCTTCTTTTTATAATGCCCCTACCTCCCTTCTGTTAAACTGTTCTGGTTTGCTTTGCAAACCAGAACAGTTTAAGTAAACCATTACTCAGGATTAACTCCGTAAAGATAAGTCCTTGGGACCTTCCTAATAGCTACATAAAAAGTTTTCAGACTTGCTCCCTCATATATGGTACTGTATTTTTTTCATTCAATGGAGGCTGGCTCCGTTGCCTATGGTGAAAATAGGGCCTTTATTCGTGTTTTCCCCATACCTAAAAAAAAAAAAAAAAAAGATGCCCCAGATGTTCTTAATTTTTGTCTCATATCACTGATTAATTGTGATCAGAAAGTTCTTACTAATTCATTGGCTTTATGCCTCAGCTGCTTTTTAGAACACTATGTTTATAAGAATCAGTCAGGATTTATTAGAGGCCATTAGACTTTAGACCAGATTTGTTGGACCTTAGCCTTAATCTTCTGCCATTCGCACTAACTGGCATTCCCCTTCTAAGAGGGAGGTGATGTTGCTCTCGTTGGAGAAAACCTTTAATAGTCTTTTGTGGGACTACCTTATTTGTGTTCTGGATTCTTTTGGTTTTGGTTCCTTTTTTCTGACAACACTGCGAGCCCTTTATGATGTACCAACAACCCAGGTGTCTATCAAAGGCTTTAAATCTTCTTTATTACATATACAGAGAGGCGCCCAATAGAGTTGCCCATTGTCTTCACTTCTCTTTGCGCTGGTCACGAACCTTTGGATTTTGCAATACAGACTAATCCTAATATATGTGGTATTTCTTGTGGTGATCAGGAACTTAAATGTGCCTTGTTTGTGGACGGTATGCTTTTGTATGTTTCGTCCTTGCAAACTACAGTACCAGCTGTGCTATTGCTGTTGCAGGAATTCTCCAATTTTTTAGGACTCAATCACACAAAAACCATGGCCTTGAACATTACCTTGCCACAGACTGAGGTGGACTGAATTAGACGCACCTTTGATTTTCAGCAGGCCCATTTTTCAATCCCTTATTTTGGCATTTGTTAAACTCCTTCTATTAACACCTTTATATAGGGCCAACTATTCATCCCTTTTTCAACAGGTACATTTGGACCTGAAAAGGTGGGCTACATACCCTCTTTCCTGGTTCGGATAAATCAATCCCATTAAGATGCCTATACTAAACCTGGGCTACTTTACTACTCTGGCACTTTGCCTATAGTAATTCCCAGACAGGATTTATTGAGGCTCCAAAACAATTTCCCAATCTATTTGGGGGGGGGGGGGGGTAAATGCCCCAGGATGGATCGCCTAACACTGTACATGCCCAAGACCCAGGGTGGGTTTGGCCTCCCTAATCTCCTAGCCCACCATCAGGTGGCACAAATTGCTCAGTTAGCCTACATCTCTGCTGTGGGCCTTTATCGAAGCATTGGCGTGTCACTGTTGCCCAATTAAGGCCCTTATGTGGATTTTTAGCAGGTTGTGTCCTCCTATCTTGTGACCTACCTTGTCGTACCTGTTGGCAATATGGGATAGGTTGAGGGCTAGGCAGCCCCTCTCTTCTCCTCACACCCTCTTGGCTCCAGTGTTTAATAAACTGGAGTTTGAACCCAGGATGCATTCTTCTCAGTGTACTTGGATGATAAATAAATGTTTCCTTGGTATTGGCGATTTTTTTTGGTGGCAAACCATATACTCTGGCTTATTTTTAGGACACCTTGCATATGCTCCTCTCTGAGCTTTTTAAATACAATCTGATTGTAGTACCTGCCTCTCCTACGTTGACTTCGTTTGAGCTGTCATGTAGATCAAGAAATTATAAAGCCCTTTTACACTGGTGTTTAGTACCAACTAGGATAGCTAAGATTCACCCGTCTGCCTCTCCGAATTGTTTGTTGCGGACAGCCAGGAACGATGTTTCATGTGTGCTGGCAATGCCCCAAGGTGTCCCAGTTTTGTATAAGAATTTTCTAACCTCATAAACTCAGTCACAGACATCAATCTTGCTAGGGCCCCAGAAACAGCCGAAATTGCCTAAACCAGTGTTTCTCAACTCTGGTCCTCAGGGCACACTAACAGGCCAGGTTTGCAAGAAAATATGACAGGTGTTATCATTTGCTACTCAGTGATTGCAGTATTCTAGTCTGCATCTCCCCAAGGTAATACTTAAAATCTGGCCTGTTAGTGTGCCCTGAGGACCGGAGTTGAGAAACACTGGCCTAAACAGCTCATACTATATACAGTATCTCACAAAAGTGAGTACACCCCTCACATTTTCGCAAAATTTTTTTTATACCTTTTCATGTGACAACACTGAAGAAATTACACTTTGCTACAATGTAAAGTAGTGAGTGTACAGCTTGTATAACAGTGTAAATTTGCTGACCCCTCAAAATAACCCAACACACAGTCATTCATTTCTAAACCGCTGGCAACAAAAGTGAGTACACCCCTAAGTGAAAATGTCAAAATTGAGCCCAAACTGTCAATATTTTCTGTGGCCACCACTATTTTACAGCACTGCCTTAACCCTCTTGAGCATGGAGTTCACCAGAGCTTCACAGGTTGCCACTGGAGTCCTCTTCCACTCCTCCATGACAACATCACAGAGCTGGTGAATGTTAGAGACCTTGCGTTCCTCCACCTTCCATTTGAGGATGCCCCACAGATGCTCATTTGGGTTTAGGTCTGGAGACATGCTTGGCCAGTCCATCACCTTTACCCTCCGCTTCTTTATCAGTAGTCGTCTTGGAGGTGTGTGTTCGTTATCATGTTGGAATACTGCACTGCGGCCCAGTCTCCGAAGGGGTGGGATCATGCTCTGCTTCAGTATGTCACAGTACATGTTGGCATTCCTTCCCTCAATGAACTGTAGCTCCCCAGTGCCAGGCAGCACTCATGCAGCCCCAGACCATAACACTCTCACCCCTATGCTTGACTGTAGGCAAGACAACACTTGTTTTTGTACTTGTTTTTGCCGCCACACAGGTTTGACACCATCTGAACCAAATAAGATTATCTTGGTGTCATAAGAACACAGGACATGGTTCCAGTAATCCATGTCCTTAGTCTGCTTGTCTTCAGCAAACTTTTTGCGGGCTTTCTTATTCATCATCTTTCAAAGAGGCTTCCTTCTGGGAGGACAGCCATGCAGACCAATTTGATGCAGTGTGCGGTGTATGGTCTGAGCACTGACAGGGTGACCCCCCCACCCCTTTTACCTCTGCAGCAATGCTGGCAGCACTCGTACATCTATTTTCCAAAAACAACCTCTGGATATGATGCTGAGCACATGCACTCAAATTCTTTGGTCGACCATGGGAAGGCCTGTTCTGAGTGGAACCTGTCCTGTTAAACCGCTGTATGGTCTTGGCCACCATGCTGCAGCTCAGTTTCAGGGTCATGGCAGTCTTCTTATAGCCTAGGTCCTCCTTATGTAGAGCAACAATTCTTTTTTTCAGACCCTCAGAGAGTTCTTTGCCATGAGGTGCCATGCTGAGCTTCCAGTGACCAGAATAAGAGAATGAGAGTGATAACACCAAATTTTTACACACCTGCTCCCCATTTACACCTGGGACCTTGTAACACTAATGAGTCACACGACACTGGGGAGGGAAAATGGCTTATTGGGCCCAATTTGGACATTTTCACTTAGGAGTGTACTCACTTTTGTTGCCAGCAGTTTAGACAATAATGGCTGTGTGCTATTTTGAGGGGACAGCAAATTTACACTGTTATACAAGCTATACGCTCACTACTTTACACAGTAGCAAAGTGTCATTCCTTCAGTGTTGCCACATGAAAAGATATAATAAAATATTTACAAAAATGTGAGGGGTGTACTCACTTTTGTGAGATACTGTATGTTTTTGGCAGCAAGAATTGTGTATTGTTGGAAAGTAGCTGTGGTGCAATTGGATTATGTTAAACATAAATTAAACTGAGTTATGGTGAATGATGAACTTAACTGTACCCTCAATATCTTACTAAATTTCACAAGACCTGGGACTCCCGCATTAGGTACATCTCCCCTGTGGACTGAGAGTGGACTGGCTCCCTTATCTCTTCCGCAATTAGAACACCCTCTCTTCCCTTTCTTCTTTATCTGACCTCTCTTCCAACTCTATCCAAGTTGAGATTGATTTTTCCTTGGTTCTTTTAAGGCACTTTTTTAGATAGGGACACCTGTACCTTTTATTATTATAAGTATGGCCTTGTCAGGCCTTAATATGTTCCAAAATGTAATTTTGTGATTGCCATTTTATATATCCTGCATACTTTAAATAATGTTACCCTTTTTGTTTTTTTGTTTCAGGGATGAAAATGTAATATACACTATGGAATGGATATTATACAGTCTGTATCTATTCTTCATTGTTGAATCCCAAGAATAAAACTTTATTTTTAGGAACGTTTTCAGAATCCTAAAAAGATTACCTATTGCAATTGGATCCCAAGGATTTAATTATATAAACTGGTATAAATAACAGCAGCCATGCTTAAGCAGATATTAGCTGACATGTATATTGACCCAGAACTTTTAGCTGAACTTAGTGAAGAACAGAAACAGATCTTGTTCTTCAAGATGAGAGAAGAACAGGTACGGAGATGGAAAGAAAGAGAGGCCAAACTTGAACAGAATGAAATGTTACAGTCGTGCAACAAGCCAAATAAAGGTAAGGACTTGCTTTTCAGTGTACTTTTTATGCTTTGCTGTTGGTATTCTTCTGGCTTTTGGAACAATTACTTTCTTTAGCAATGCCTTTGTTCTTAAAGTTGAGGAAAAGTTGTCTGCCAAACAAGCTGTTGACTAGGCCTGACTAGGCCTGTGCTTTGAATTCACACTGTAAAAAAGACTATTATAGGTCCAGTTCACTTTGTTTCCAATCCAGCCCCGAAGAAGGGGGATCTTGGACCCCTGAAATGCATTGGGTACTTTTTGAATTGTACCCCTGACCTTTAATGCAATAAAGTTGTATCTGGACCTTTTTGCAGTGGTGTGATGCTTCAATTTCAACTCTTTTTTTTTTCTTAAAGTGACACTTAAAAGATATCCTTATCCTTATTCTCCAAAAATAATCCATACGTATCTACTACTTAATGGCCCTGTAATCAACTTTTCATGAAATTGTTTCTTATAGTGTTTTTTTGCCTTCTTGTAATGTTCTTTGTGAGTTCATGAAACCTTTCCTTTTCCTTCTCACTTCTGTTTGATTGGAACAAACAGTGCATGTTAGTTGCAGTCATGTGTAATGCTCTCTACACACTACAAATCCCATAGTCCTTAGCCCATCTCGGGAGCGAGCCAGACTACATTCCTACATGCATTGGCATCATAGAGAATGTACCCTGTAACAGGGCGTCAGATCACAGCAGGAACAAAAAGGAATTTGGAGATTAGGAGAAGGTTGAGGGTAATAGAAGGTACTTTTTTTTGTTAAAAATACATACTTAAATAGAAGTTTTAAATTTTTCTTAACCAGTGTTTAGTGTCACTTTAAATAAATGGAAAGATTTATTAGTTTCACAATGGTGTGAAGAGTAGACAGCACAGTGTAGGTAATGCAATGTAAGGAATTGCAGTTAATTACAATGCATTTTTCCCATAATTACGATTTTTATGTTATATACTGCATATGCAAACTGACCATTAAAGGAGAAGTACAGCCAAAGCTTATTTGGCTGTACATCTATATGTAACAGTTCGTTCTGCACTCCTGTGACCCCTTTTTTAGCAGAGAGCAGGCTGAAGTCTGCTCTTTGCTGATGTCACAGATGTCGTTTCAGGCACCGCGTCATCAAGACCACAGAGTCGGGATCCACCAGGTGTCTGGACCGACACCCGCTAGCCACTGAGAACTTTAGCCAGCCGCTCCCCACCAAAGCCCAGAGCTCCAATGAGCGAGGAGGAGGCAGAGCGGAGAGCTGCTGACTTGGTCAGCAGCTCTCTGCTCAGGGAGCTGTCAGAACCGAGCGATCGGCAGTGTTCAATTGCTCGGTTCTAAGTGCAGAGGCGCCGGGGGACAGATGCAGCATCAGACCGATGCTGCATCCACCTAGGGAAGTATGAAAGAGGGAAAATATTAAAAAAACATACTTCTTTTTTTAACTAGTGTGGGATGTATTATCTAGAGTACAATTTTGGAAATTTCTACTAAAATTAGGTTCAAACAAGTGTCAGACCACTCGATTAACAATCATATGACGTTACTACAATACATAAACTATACTAAAAAAAAAAGACGTATGTCTACAACTTTTCCATTTACTGCATAGGGCCAGCCTTACACCGGTTGCAGGAAAGAAATCTGCTAGATTCCCCCATCAACACACAGTTGAATCCCTCCTGCCGTGCCATTGTATTCTCCCAGGGGAGAAGACAGTGATTATTGCTAGCGGCTATAGCAGTGGCCAGCGATAATCGCAGGTAAAAACCTGGCAGGCTGGTTGTACCCAAGTTGATTGATCAATTTGATACATTCAGCCTGCCCATACATAGTTCAAATATCGATATTCGAACCGTGTATGATCTGCTTTAGCGTCAAATGCTTATATAATGAAGTGCAATGTAATTCAGAAATGTAGTAATTACAGACCTATGAAAACATCACCATCAGTCTGATTTGCATCCCCACCAACCCAACTTGATCTTATTGCTATGTTATGTTAACAATTTATACAAACCAATAATTTTTCCTGCAGTTGCAGTAAAGCTTCGAAAGGGAAGAACAACTCCCCAAAAGGAAAACGCATACATTCACTTTGAGATTTGCCGTTCTGCTATGTTCTAAAAATGACGTGTTATTTTAATCACAAGCTTTTGTGGGTTGTATTTTGGGTAAATACCCAGAGCTTTTGACATTATGTAAATATTGTTTTGGGAAAAATTACAAGAAAATGGTCTTTTTTTTTTTTTTTTCAAATTGTTCCCTATTTTCTCCTAAATAAAATGTATCCAAATCTACTATCAAATGAAAGCCCTATTTAGCCTAATATGACATAAGATGCAGAACTGTGACATCTTCAAAATGAAAAAAGGGGGCTGGAGGGAGGGAAAGGCTTAGGGTCTCAAATTGACTAGCTGATTTCTTGTGACTGGATGTAGGCCAATCTGAGACTGCCGTGACAGTTATCTCTAATTAAATAACTCACTTCTAGAAAGAAGCAGTCACTAAATACAAAAGCGTCCTGTTTGTTTGTGGAAGTGATTCAGAGTGCCAATGAGTATAACAACAAAGCAGGAAGATAGGATTTAAACAAGCAAAAAAAAAAGGAAGTCAACACAAAGGATGCATTTGAAAACCACCAGCTGTTTTCAAAAGGTCAAAATAAAATCCTTTATTTTTAATAAAGGCTAAATTAGGGTCCTGTGATGTTTTTTAACAGCTTTCACTGAATATGTACGTACACATTATACTTGCAATAAAGCCTTAGCTCCCAACTGTCCCCGATTTCGAGGGACTGATTTGGAACAAAATCCCTCTAGCCCCCTTTTTTCTCCTCATTTGTCCCTCATTTCAAACCAATCTATATAGTTGTATAAAAAATGTACTATTTGTTTTTCAAAAAGTGTTTCCCAGTGCTAAATTGCTGCATTTGTAAATTTCAAAAGCCATTATGAGGAATAGTAGTGGTAAAAAAAAAATAAACACTTGTGGGTTTAGCAAATCATTTTTTTGTATAATTCAGCTTTAAGGTGGCATGACCAGGGCCGCTGATAGGGGGGGGACCACCAGCCCTTTTGTAGGGGGCCCGAACACACAGGGGGGCCCACACAGAGAGGGGGGTTAGTGATGGACAACAAATACAGAAATCTTCCTCCAGCACCTGAATCTGATCTGTCCCTCTCCCTGCTATCAGCTTTTATCTGTTGAGGAAGAGACAGTTGTCCCTCACTAATCCCCCTCCCTGTGTGGGCCCCCCCTCCCAGCACTTATCTCTGCTCAGGAGTTTATTTGTAAATTGTAACTTTGTTTCTCTCTCTCTGTCTCTCTGATCACTGAGCTCCAACTGCCCAGCCTGTATATTTTTCTCATCTCATCTTCTTTTTTATTTAACATATTTTTTTTTTTTTTTTTATTTAGTAGGAATTATGCGAGTTATGTTATATTTGTGTCTGATAATAGTGATTTTGTTGTAATTTTAGCTAAATATATCTTTAACATTTTCTTGGGGGGGCCCTGCCAGGTAGTCTGTACGGGGCCCCGCGATTTCTAACAGCAGCCCTGGGCATGACATGGGGTGTTTCCCTTTGCCTACATAGTTTAATATGTGTCCCTCGTTCCCATCTCAACGTTTGGAGGTATGGAAAAGTATGATCTACAAACTATATCTGTGCAATGGCCACTAGAGCTCTCCGCTGAGCTCCCAAGGTCGTGTTATCATTTTTTTCCAGATCGATTTTATTAAAGAGTGCTTTAATTAATGCTTTCACTTGTTGCCTTACATGGAAATCTGTGAGTTCATGATTCTATCCAGCAAACACCATAGCTAAACCACTTGCTGTCTGCTCACATGGAGCCTTCTGCGGCAAAGTGGCTCTCCTGGGTCCAGCGACGTAGTCATACGTCGCTGGATCCCGCCCTCTCTCGGCGCCGCACGCCGCCGGAGGCTCGCTCTCGCTGTATTCAGACACAGCGGGAGTGGGGCCAGGGGAGGAGAGGCGGTGATCACCACTGCTCTTCCCCAATCGTCGGGGATCGAGTGAGGAGATCCACCCGCTTGAGTAAACAAAGCGGGCGGATCTCCTATGTGACAGATTACAGGATTCAGCATAGCTGAACCTGCGATCTGTGTCTGTGTCACACAGTCCCCTCCCCCCACACACGTCAGTAAGCATGAGGCATACATTTAACCCCTTGATCACCAACAGTGTTAACCCCTTCCCTGCCAGTGCCATTATTATAGTAACAGTGCATATTTATAGCACTGATTACTGTAGTAATGTCACTGGTACCCCCAAAAGTGTCAAAAATGTCAGTCAGGGGTCCGATCTATCCGCCGCAATGTTGCAGTCCCGCAAAAAAAAAAATCGCAGATCGCCGCCATTACTAGTAAAAAAAAATAAACAACAATAAAAATAACAAATCTTTCCCGTAGTTAGTAAATGCAATAACTTTTGCGCAAAGCAATCAAAATACGCTTATTGTGATTTTTTTTTTTTTTTTTTACCAAAAATATCTAGCAGAAAACAAATTGGCCTAAAATGTTAAAAAATTTAGATTTTTTTTTTTTAATTTTTGGGGAATGTTATATATCAGAATGTAAAAAATATAGTTTTTTTTTTCAAAATTGTCGCTCTTTTTTTCAAACATTAAAAATCGCACAGGTGATCAAATACCACAAAAGAAAGCTCTATTTGTGGGGAAAAAAAGGACATCAATTTAATTTGGGTACAGTGTCGCACGACCGCGCAATTGTTTGTTAAAATAACGCAGTGCCGAATCGCAAAATATAGCCTGGTCAGGAATAGGGAAAAATCTTCCGGTCTTAAAGTGGTTAAAAATACTCATTTACAATTTTTTTGTCAGACATGTAGCTAAATACATTTTGGCCTTAATATATGACAAAAATTGAATATATTGGATATTTTTTAACTGTCAAAGTGGAAAATGTCAATTTTTTCGCAAAAATTTCCCCCTTTTTTTATTAATATCGCAAAAAATGAAAATCGCACAGGTGATCAAATACCACCAAAAGAAAGCTCTGTTTGTGGAAAAAAAAGAGCGTAAATTTAATTTGGGTACGGAGTTGCGTGACTGCATAATTGTCAGTTAAAGTCGCGCAGTGCCAAGTTGCAAAAAGTGGCCTGGACGTTAAGCAGGAAAATCCTCCGGGGCTAAAGTGGTTAAACCAGAACATTCACCTATTTTTGGATTCAGTAATCCTAGATTTTCTATTGTTGTTTTCTATGTTGTATATTAATTTGTGCTTTCGCTGAGAGGGATGCTGTTATGGATAATCACGAGTAGCCGTTTGTGTTCTGAGCTGTTGTGTTTGTTAGAGAATTTTAAGCCAGCAAGAGTTGGATTCAACATTCATCTGGTTTAGTATTGAGGTGATTGTAGCCGTATTAGTGCACTTGCGTCAGAAACAATTACCTGAATAATCAGGCAGGGGGTAACTGTAACTCACAGTTTACAAAGCTAGAAGCAATAATGCAAAATGGGTTTGGAATAAGGAGTAACCATACACCACAGAATAATGTAACACAGATTCTGAAAGTTGTGTCCATGACATACCCCGAAAGCTTGTCCTGAAAAATTATATGTTAGTGCAAATATCACAGACAGTATTTAGTTGTTTCCCTCCAGGCTAGCAGGAATCTATGGGCAGGCTAGTTGATCTTTCAATCAACATTAGTACAACCAGGCTGTCAGTTTTATTTTTTGTACAATCACTGACAGTGGCTATAGCCACCAGAAGAAATGATTGTATTCTGATGGTGGGGAAACCTCCTGCTGTCAGAATACTAAAGCGCAGCAGGAGGGATTCCCCCATCAACACTGACTGTGTTGATGGGTGAATCGAGCATTTGCATTACAGAGATTATAGAAAAATCAAATCTTATCAAGACTATGCTAGCAGTCACAGATCAACCTGATTAAACCACAGAGACATACTTGTGCAACTTTCGGAATCTGTTTTATATTATTCTGTGGTGTATGGTTACTCCTTATCATTCTGAACCTGTTTTGCATTATTGCTTCTAACTTTGTAAACTGTGAGTTACAGTTACTCCCTGTCTGATTATTCAGGTGATTCATATAAATGGCAACCACCCCAGTCTATAACTAGCCTTTACAGGAAGGTGCAGATGGAGGAGGCTTTGCACATTTCAAACAGAAAACTTCCCAGCACACTTCCTAGCTAGCCTGCAACAAATCAAAATTAGCCTTGTCTAACCGTTTGTGTTAAAATAGAGACCTTAATTGCACATATTTGAAAATATACATGGAAAAAAAATAAAAAGTGCAGCGCTGATCAAATAACGGAAAGTCCATATCCATAGAGAGAGTCCCAGTGGAACGCATAGAGCATATCTTCAATCCGTGTGCGAGGACCACCACCGACACCCAATCACACAGCCTCTTACCATATAACACAGACCCTCACTACAAAGGTCTATGTAAGCGGTGTTATATACAATGGGCAAAGGTGATAGTGGAATCACCTAGCAATCCTCTCCGCGAACATAACCTCTCATGTGGAGATAAATGAAACACTCCTCATGGCGTAGACATCACATACCAATTTATTAAAAAATAAAATATCCACTCACATAATAGTTGTAAAACTTCAGGGTGTCTGAATATATCAATTCAGAGTTTCAAGCCAACAAGATGGCCGCCATATCCCAGCATGCACTAGTGTCATACGTCTTTGGCTCCTTCGGATGTGATGTCTACACCATGAGGAGAGTTTTATTTATCTCCACATGAAATTATCACATCTGGAGGAGCCGATGATGTATGACGCTGGTGCATGCTTGGGATATGGCGGCCATCTTGGTGGCTTGAAACGCAGAATTGATATATTCAGACACGCTGACGTTTTAGAACTATTATGTGAATGGATATTTAATTTATTTTTAAATTGGTTTGTGATGTCTACACCATGAGGAGTGTTTCATTTATCTCTACATGAGATGTTATGTTCGCGGAGAGGATCGCTAAAGGATTATTGGAGGATTCCACTATCACCTTTGCCCGTTGTATATAACACCGCTTACATAGACCTTTGTAGTGAGGGTCTGTAATATACAGTAAGAGGCTGTGTGATTGGGTGTCGTGGTGGTTCTCACACACAGATTGAAGATATGCTCTATGCTTTCCACTGGGACTCTCTCTGGAGGTGGACTTTGTTATTTGATCAGCGCTGCACTTCTTTTATTATGCTGGTATATTGTTAATTTCACAATATTGTGCCAGCTGCTTTTCTCTAAATATTTCTTTATACGTTTTTTACTATTAGCAGGCGCAGCAGTTATTAATATTTTTACTAAATATACATGAAAGCCACAGTACCTCGCCTCCTACTGTGGTCCTACATTTTCTATTAGTGCTTGTTTATATTGTTCGTCTGACTGGCATTTCAATTCTCCTGCTCGATGTCAGTAACCCCAATAGTACATAGAAAACAATTGTTTTTATGTGGCCCCTTCACATCAAAAGGCTGGCGTGATGTGCCATGAGGAAACATGTTGCGTTTTTGGGCATCAAATGGCATTGCAGGTCACCGCATTACAGCACCTCTGCATTGCCGAAGCTTGAATGGAGTATATCTGTACACTCTCAATAAAGTTAAAAAAAAGAAAGAAACAAAGCAAATAGCGCTCTCTGCTAAAATACTGTATTGCACTGCCTTCTTACAGCCTGGCAAAACTGATGGCAGCCCTCATGCTAGAACTGCTGAGCTGATATGCTTATTGTACTAGGTCACTGTGTCATGTTTATTTTGATATTTTCTTTACATATATGTGGTTATACTAGATGTATGTTAACTGTTTCAGAGGATGGATTTTATATATACCTTTAAGCTACAGTAAGGAGTGGTTACACCACACCTCTGGAGGTTCAAACAGAAGTGTTTGGTTAGTTGGTGTGTCTTACATCTTTGATAAAGAATGCTTGATCAACAGCTTCTGAGAATCTTTGTACTTGCATTCCATAAAGCTGAGAGATATTCATCATGTTGCCCATAATGAGTGCAAGTCTTTAAAGTTTTGTATAATACCTAGTTTTATCTCTGGTTGAGCTGCATTTTAAGAGTTCCTGCATCAAAATCGTAAAATTAATTGTTTTCATATTATATATCCTAAAAAAAGCCTATTGTTATAGCAGTTGGCATTTACGTGTGGGTGCTTTATTAATAAAGCAAGCATTCCATGGTCTTTTACAAGAACATTTTTAATGTCAACACCAGTAGAAGGATTTTGAAGAACAATGGCTTTGGAGGCCACATTAAATATATTAGATGAAATCTTTCACTTGTTTAATGTTTAGGTGGAAAAAGTTCTAGAAAATGTTCAGTTGGGCCCATATAAAGCATTTATAATCTACTTCTACTTGTCATTGTGCCAAAGTTACTCATTGTAGCCTGACTGCGAGCTGTTTAAGCTGCACAGCAGAGCATCATTCCTGGCTGCAGATCTTTGCTCCTTCTCTGCCAAGGACTGACAGAGTGCAGGGAGAGGAGCAAAGGAGGATACTAACTGGTTGCAGCCTGAGACTTTGTATGCCACTAGAATTGGGAGGGGGGAGGGGGGGGGCATTGGACAGCAAGCTACATCCCTCAACTTAATATGTTCTAATCTAGACAAAATGACCCTCATGATGGCTGTAAGAACTATGTTAATTTTCAGTGTGAGAAAATTAGATTTTTTTTTTTGCATCATGTTATGCTACCTCCTAGGAGCGCTAGATTGATGGGTCCCCCTGCAGCTCCCAGCGATGACCTCCCCCCGGCTTACCTAGAAATCATGGACACACTAGTAGCATTAAGTGAGCTTTATTATAGACAGGCCAACTATATGGCCTATCTAGAATTAAAGGTCCCTGCCTAAGCCACTGGCTAGTGGGTGTATACACATCCTGCCTACATTTTATTTGATTCGGCTGCCTTGATCTCCACTTACTTGAGAGTCTAAACAGAAGGCATTTCCTTAGCAACCGGCAGTAAAATATTCAAACTATTGATCACCAGGAGGCCTCTTACCACAAATGCTGCTCTAAGACCGGCCACACGGTTCGAACCATTAATGGGCAGGCTGAATGTACCAACTTGATCGATCTATCTATTTGGGTACAACCAGCCTGCAGCTGCTATAGTGGCTAATCACTGTCTTCTACCAGTGGGAAAGGCTCCCCCCCCGGCCAGGAGAAGACAATTTCTCAGCAGGAGGGATTCCCCTGTCAATGCTGTCTGTGCTGAAGATTTTGTGAAATTCGCCCCGTGTATGGCTGGCCTTAGTAGTCAGATTGTCCCTTAAACATCTAAAAATGGCCACCAGGCAACTGGCATTTTAAAAAGGATGTCAGTAATGACCGCAATACAACTCCCTTTCCCCAATATCGATTATGTGGTAAGATTTGTCCGCAGTAACTGATGTCTGCTATTCCCACAAACACATAATGAAGGTTTCTTTTGTAGCTGCATTTCCCAGTTACTTGTTAATTCAGCATTATGGAAAATCCATGATTTCATTAAACAATGGCATTTAGCTTTGTAATGGTTGCAACGGTTGAGGGGGACTAGAGATTTGGTGGGTAGGACTACCACTGGAGTCCCAGAGAAGAAGCCAGGAGGAAATGTATTTTCACAGGAGCCACACAAAACTGAAACCTTTATTTTAGAGGATGTTCTGACCATTCAAATTTTTTTTTCTTGTAATAGAGCAAGGGAGGGCTATAACCCCTGTGAGGTTTGTTTTTGCCATGTTTGTCCCATTGGGGAGATTTACCTTCACTTCCTGTCCCGTAACCTTCAAATTAGGGGAATCTCTTGGGGACCATTAGGTCACCAGAACTTCCAGTGTCTCCATTGGAGGATTTCCATTCTTTTACTTTTCTAGGGGCAAGCCACAATTTTGGATTTTCTTTTGATTTCACTTGATAATGGTAAACAGGACAAATGGAGAATGTGAATTTCCCTATCGGGGACACAGACAGCAATAAAAACCTGACCGGTTCTAATTCTTCTCCCCTCTATCCAAAACTTAAAAAAAAAAAAGGTTAGTTATACTTTAAGCTAAAACATATATGCAAATTTAGTGTAAGTCTAACCATTAGAGCAAAGCTACAGTATATACTATATACTGTAAGTATTTATGAATAAAAGAGAGAAACTCCACTTTTGTTAAGAAAAAACTTTCCCCTCTGGGTGATCTCTGTACAGTACAAGGATTCTAACAAACTTTGTTGTAGATTCCTACCTTTTGTTATTCTGAAGGAATCACTGTGTGCCCATGTGGGAAAGTGAATCTAATGGGAGTGGTTTCATAATGATCAATCAGCTGTGCACCTGCAGGGCTCTAATGAGGAATCTGCTGGACCTGCATCCCTTTGGACGTGTTCCTATTGGGAGTATCTCACCAAAAATAACATTCTTGTTGCAGGGGATGCCAGAAATCTGACTTTTTTTTTTCTTAGGGCAGACTTCTAGGAAAATCAGTGAGCCAATCACACAAGCAGGGAATTATGTTTCTGGGTGGGGGGGGGGGGGGGGCTGTTCTGTACACATTTTTTGTACAGCACACCTCCAGGTAGCCATATTGCCTTGTATTTACAGAAAATTACAGAGCTGCAGAGCTGCAGATTGAAAAGGAACGGTGATTTTTAGTGTTATTCAAACACAATATGACTCGTGTCTTAATTGTATACGCTATATTATTTTTTCTTTATTTGCTATTTTTTTCCCCACGAAAGTGGAGTTACCCTTTAAGCATATAAATATTATTACTTCTTATACTGTATGTTGATAAAAGTAGAACACTATGCTATGCTGAAAAGTGAGTTGGACAGCTATATGTCCATGCACTGTTTCTAGGACTACCACATTATACATTAGAATAAGTGCTACATGATGACAACATATAAAGAATGACATTTAAAAGAATGTGTGATGGTAACACTATATTTTGGGGATATAGAAACATATGAATACATAGCTTCAATGTATTATGATACACACAGGATATACCATATCCTTTTTTCACTGTTTATTTAGACTTTTCAAGTTTCCTTCCCTTTTATTTTTTGTCCCTATTTTTCTTTTGTTGTATTCAACTAAATCCTCACTTTTATGTAATAGATGCTTTCTTCATTGTGTATTTTGTAAGAGGAAGAGGTATACTAACAATAAGTTATTATAAAGGTTTTGATTTTTTTTTTTTTTAAATAGCAAACATGTTATACTTACCTGCTCTGTACAATTGTTTTGCAAAGAGCAGCCCTGATCCTTTTCTTTTTGGGTGCTCCGCTGGCAGTCCTGGCTTTCTTCCCCCTGCCGGGTGCCCCCAATAGCAAGCTTCTGAGCTGCGCTCCTGTGAATTGACATTTTCTATTCACACAGAGAGCAGGACTCAGCTCGTCGCCTGCTCTCTCCTCATTGGCTCACCGGCTGTGATTGACAGCAGGAGAAACCAATGAATCCTGCTGCAATGTGAACCAATAAGAAGAGCGAGACCCAGGAGAGCCGCTGCTCTCATGCACATCACTAGATTGAGATTGGGCTTACGTAGCTGCACCCAGAAGGTTTTTTACCTTAATGCATAGAATATATACTGTATATGTAGTGTGTGTGTGTGTGTGTGTGTGTGTGTGTGTGTGTATACACTGAACAAAATATAAATGCAACACTTTTTTGTTTTTGCCCCCATTTTGCATGAGCTGAATTCAAAGATCTAAGACTTTTTCTATGTACACAAAAGGCCTATTTCTCTCAAATATTGTTCACAAATTTGTCTAAACCTGTGTTAGGCTGGCCTGTTTTCTTGGACAATTTTCTGTTAGATTTACCAAAAACCATATAAAAGGAGGTCAAAGTAAACAACACTTTCACTTGTATCCTATTAGGCAGGCCTTTGTACTACATAGTTGAAGGTAAATCTAAAGAAAAATTGTAGAGAAAATTGTAAGAATATTGTATAATGTATGGACAGCCTAAGGCCCCTTTCACACAGGCAGATCCTTCAGATCCGCCTGTCAGTTTTTCAGGCGGATCTGAACGGATGCCCCATGCATCTCTATGGGGCAGCGGATGTCAGTAGAGATATGTCCGCTGACATCCGATCCTGTCCGTCAAATCCGGACGGATGGAAACCCTATTTTCCATCTGTCTGGTGGATCGGATGAGAACGGACAGGCGGTCCGTTCTCATCCGATTCCCCCATAGAGGACAGCGGGCATCTGACACCTCTGTCTCAACACACAGAGCGGAGACGGAGCTGTCATCCGCCTGCTCAGCGAGGATCGGTGGATGGATCCCCCACTGAGCAGAACGGCTCTGTCAACGGAACTGCGTGAAAGGGGCCTTAGTGAGAACTTCTCTTTAGCCGAGATAATCCATCCACCTCACAGGTGTGGAATATCAAGATGCTGATTATACAGCATGATTATTGCACAGGTGTGCCTTAGGCTGGCCACAATAAAGGCCACTCTAAAATGTGCAGTTTTACTGTATTGGGGGGGGGGGGGTCCGAAAACCAGTCAGTATCTGGTGTGACCACCATTTGCCTCACGCAGTGCAACACATCTCCTTCGCATAGAGTTGATCAGGTTGTTGATTGTGGCCTTTGGAATGTTGATCCACTCCTCTTCAATGGCTGTGCGAAAATGCTAGATATTGGCAGGACCCGGAACACTCTGTCATAGACGCCGATCCAGAGCATCCCAAACATGCTCAATGAGTGACATGTCCAGTGAGTATGCTGGTCATGCAAGAACTGGGATGTTTTCAGCTTCCAGGAATTGTGTACAGATCCTTGCAACATGGGGCCATGCATTATCATGCTGCAACATGAGGTGATGGTGGTGGATGAATGGCACCACAATAGGCATCAGGATCTTGTTACGGTATCTTTGTGCATTCAAAATGCCAACAATAAAATGCACCTGTGTTCATTGTCCATAACATATGCCTGCCCATACCATAACTCCACTGCCACCATGGGCCACTCGATCCACATCGTTGACACCAGCAAACCGCTCACCCACACAATGCCATACACAGTATCTGCCATCTGCCCTGTACAGTGAAAACCATGAAGAGAACACCTCTTCAGATGCCATTGAATGTGAGCTTTTGCCCACTCGAGTCGGTTACGACGACGAACTGCAGTAAGACCCCGATGAGGAGGATGACCATGCAGATGAGCTTCCCTGAGAGGGTTTCTGACAGTGTGCAGAAATTCTTTGGTTTTCCAAACCGATTGTTGCAGCAGATGTCCAGGTGGCTGGTCTCAGATGATCTTGGAGGTGAAGATGCTGGATGTGGAGGTCCTGGGCTGGTGTGATTACACATGGTCTGCGGTTGTGAGGCTGGTTGGATGTACTGCCAAATTCTCTCTCTCTCTCTCTATATATATATATATATATATATATATATATATATATATATATATATATATATATATATATATATATATATAGATAGATAGATAGATAGATAGATAGATAGATAGATATAGATACACACATACATAGACACAGTATAGGAAACGGAACAAACAAAAAAGAAGAAATAGTTTCAGCATCAAAAGCAATTTATTGCTCATAAAAAAGTAACGGCATAGAGTTTTATATACCCTGTTATGGGCAATAAATAGCACATGATGTTGCAACTACAAGCCCGATTTCAAAAAAGTTGGGACACTGTACAAATTGTGAATAAAAACAGAATGCAATGATGTGGAAGTTTCAAATTTCAATATTTCATTCAGAATACAACATAGATGACATATCAAATGTTTAAACTGAGAAAATGTATAATTTTAAGGGAAAATACGTTGATTTTAACCACTTGCAGACCGCCCGCTGCCTTTTTACTGCGGCAGTGCGGCCCTCCTGCGCAAACCGACGTAGACCTACATCGATCGCGCGCAAGCAGCTAGGGGGCGAGAGCACGCCACCGGTGTGATGCTCCCACCCCCACTCGGCAGCGGGGAAGCTGATGCACCGGGGCAGGCGGCTCCGATTGCCGCCTGACACCTACGATCGTTCCCCGCTGAGAGACGAATGGTCAGCTGTTGTAAACACAGCTGACCGTTCTTCTCCCTGGAATGATCATAGAGCCCCTGTGATCTTTCTATATAGGATCACAGGTCTCTATGATAATTTCACAAGCCACGCCCCCCCCCACAGTTACAATCACGCCCCTAGGCTCACATTTAACCCCTTGATCACCCACAATATTAACCTCTTTCCTGCCAGTGTCATTATTACAGTAACAGAGCATATTTTTAGCACTGATTACTGTAGTAATGTCACTGGTCCCCCCAAAAGTGTAAAAAATGTCAGTTAGGGGTTCAATCTGTCCGCCGCAATGTCGCAGTCACACTAAAAATCGCAGATCCCCGCCATTACTAGTAAAAAAAAAACAAAACAATAATAATGGCATAAATATTTCCCGTAGTTAATAGACGCAATAACTTTTGCGCAAACCAATCAAAATATGCTTATTTAGATTTTTTTTTTTTTACCAAAAATATGTAGCAGAAAATTGGCCTAAAATGTTAAAAAATTGTAATTTTTATTTTTATTTTTTGAGAATGTTATATAGCAGAATGTGAAAAATATATTGTTTTTTTTTTCAGATCAGAATTGTCGCTCTTTTTTTGTTTATAGCGCAAAAACAAAATCGCACAGGTGATCAAATACCACCAAAAGAAAGCTCTATTTGTTGGAAAAAATTACATCAATTTTATTTGGGTACAGCGTCGCACGCCCGCAAAATTGTTAAAATAACACCGTGCTGAATCACAAATTATGGCCTGGTCGTTAAAGGGGGGAAAACTTCCAGTCCAGAAGTGGTTAAATTTCATGGCATCAACACATCTCAAAAAAATTGGGACAAGGCCATGTTTACCACTGTGTGGCATCCCCTCTTAATTTTATAACAGTCTGGGGACTGAGGAGACAAGTTGTTCAAGTTTAGGAATAGGAATGTTGTCCCATTCTTGTCTAATACAGGCTTCTACTTGCTCAACTGTCTTAGGTCTTCTTTGTCGCATCTTCCTCTTTATGATGTGCCAAATGTTTTCTATGAGTGAAAGATCTGGACTGCAGGCTGGCCATTTCAGTACCCGGATCCTTCTACGCAGCCATGATGTTGTAATTGATGCAGTATGTGGTCTGGTATTGTCATGTTGGAAAATGCAAGGTCTTCCCTGAAAGAGACAACGCCTGGATGGGAGCATATGTTGTTCTAGAACAGGGGTGGGGAACCTTTTTTCTGCCAAGGGCTATTTGGATATTTATAACATAATTCGGGGGCCGTACAAAATTATCAACTTAAAAATTAACCTGTTATATTTGGTCAAACATTTCATTAATTCACCCCCAATGTGATGGCAGGAACTGATTCTCTTTGGTGAGGTGTGTGATGTTAGCTGGTATTGATGATGCTGCTACTCCCAACTGGTTTTCCAGGTTTGCGTCGGTCAGTCTGGTGCGCAGTCGACTCTTTGTGGTGGTAATTTTTGAAAAGAACTGCTGGTGGGTACTGCTGGCTGAAACTGCTGGTGGGTACAGCTGGCTGGTACTGCTGGTGGGAAATGCTGGCTGGTACTGCTGGTGGGAAATACTGGCTGGTACTGCTGGCTCAGGCTTTCATTGTTGGCTGGTACTGCTGTGGGTACTGCTGGCTCAGGCTGGTACTGCTGGCCGGAAATGCTGGCGTGAGACTCAGGAGGGGCGCCGCGCTGGAGGAAGATAGATGCAATGCTTCCTGTATTAGTCACAGGTTAAGTACATTTGAAATCACTCTGCCGGTGACTCAGACTGTCAGAACGGAGCCTGAACTATGCAGAAAATATTGTCTCCATTCTGACAGCTCAGCTGAGAGACACAGACTCAGCGGCAGCCTGGGGGGCCGGACCAAATGATTTTGCAGGCCGCATATGGCCCTTGAGCCATAGGTTCCCCACCCCTGTTCTAGAACTTGGATATACCTTTTAGCATTGATGGTGCCTTTTCAGATGTATAAGCTGGCCATGCCACATGCACTCATGCAACCCCATACCATCAGAGATGCAAGCTTCTGAACTGAGCGCTGATAACAACTTGGGTTGTCCTTGTCCTCTTTAGTCTGGATGACATGGCGTGCCAGTTTTCCAAAAAGAACTTCAAATTTTGATTCGTCTGACCGCAGAACAGTTTTCCATTTTGCCACAGTCCATTTTAAATGAGCCTTGGCCCAGAGAAAACGCCTGCGCTTCTGAATCGTGTTTAGATATGGCTTTTTTTTTTGGGCTATAGAGTTTTAGCCGGCAACGGTGAGTGGCATGGTGGATTGTGTTCACTGACAATGTTTTCTGGAAGTATTCCTGAGCCCATGTTGTGATTTCCATTACAGTAGCATTCCTGTATGTGATGCAGTGCCGTCTAAGGGGCCGAAGATCACCAGCATCCAGTATGGTTTTCCGGCCTTGACCCTTACGCACAGAGATTGTTCCAGATTCTCTGAATCTTTGGGTGATATGCACTGTAGATGATGATGATAACTTCAAACTCTTTGCAATTTTATTCTGAGAAACTCCTTTCTGATATTGCTCCACTATTTTTCGCTGCAGCATTGGGGGAATTGGTGATTCTCTGCCCATCTTGACTTCTAAGAGACACTGTCACTCCTGAGAGGCTCTTTTTATACCCAATCATGTTGCCAATTGACCTAATAAATTGAAAATTGGTCCTCCAGCTGTTCTTTATATGTACATTTAATTTTTCTGGCCACTTATTGCTACCTGTCCCAAATTTTTTGGAATGTGTAGCTCTCATGAAATCCAAAAATGAGCCAATATTTGGCATGACATTGCAAAATGCCTCACTTTCAACATTAGATATGTTATCTATATTATATTGTGAATAAAATATAAGTTTATGAGATTTGTAAATTAGTCCATTCCTTTTTTACTCACAATTTATACAGTTTGCCAACTTTTTTGGAATTGGGTTGTATTTCTTCTTTAAGTTTGTTCTGTGGCTTATGGGGAATTATGTGCACGTGTATGTTTTATATGTATGTATATGCTGTGTGTGTATGTATGTGTGTATAAAAAATAAATATATATATATATACTGTACAATACTATGCAAAAGTTTTAGGCAGGTGTGAAAAAATGCTGTGAAATAAGAATGCATTTAGAAATAGAAGTTCATTTTTTTCCAGTTAACAAAATGGAAAGTAAATGAACAGAACAAAAGTCCAAATTATTTGGTGTGACCTTCAAAAAAACATAAATTCTTCTAGGTACACTTGTACGCAGTCTTTGAAGGAACTCAGCAGGTAGGTTGCTCCGGTCATATTGGAGAACTAACCACAGATCTGTGAATGTAGGCTGCAACAAATCCTTCTATCTCTTCATGCAATCCCAGACAGGCTCCATAATGTTGAGATCAAGGCTCTGGGGTGGCTGAATCATCACTTTAAGGACTCCTTGTTCTTCTTTATGCTGAAGATAGTTCTTAAAGGTGTTGTAAAGTCAGGAAGGTTTTTTTTTATCTTAATGCATTCTATGCATTAGGATAAAAGGCCTTTTGTGTGTAGCAGCACCCCTATTACTTGCCTGTGCTCCCACTCTGTCCAGCGATGTCCACGAGTCTCTCAGCCATCCTGGGACTCTCCCTCCTGATTGGCTGAGATACAGCTGCAGTGCTATTGCCTCCCGCGGCTGTCAATCAAAGTCACTGAGCCAATCAGTAAAGAGAGGGGACGGGGCCAAATGGCAGCTCTGTTCCTGAATGCTCGGCTCGGGTGCCCCCATAGCAAGCTTCTTGCTGTGGGGGGCACTCGATAGGAGGGAAGGGCCAGGAGCAGGAACGAGGGACCTGAGAAGAGGAGGATCCAGGCTGCTCTGTGCAAAACCAACTGCACAGAGGAGGTAAGTATAACTTGTTTGTTATTAATTTTTTAAACGAGACTTCACAATAACTTTCATGACATTGGCTGTATGCTTGGGGTAGTTGTCCTGCTGCAGAATATATCTGGAGCCAATCACACATTTCCCTAATGGTTTGATGGAGAAGTATCTTCCTGTATTTCACAGCAAGCAGGACACCATTGATTCTAAGAAAATCTCCAACACCATTTGAAAAAATGCACTCCCAAACTTGTAAGAAACCTCCACCATGTTTCACTGTTGCCTGCAGACACTCATTATTGTACCGCTCTCCAGCCCTTCGGCAAGCAAACTGCCTCCTGCTACAGCCAAATTGTAACTTATCAGTCCAAAGCACCTGCTCCCATTTTTCTGCATGCCCAGTTCCTATATTTTCGTGCATAGTTTAGTCTTGTTTCAATGTTGGAGGTACTGTATGTCTTTGTGGCCACAGTTCATTCATGAAGACCACTTATGGCCAGACTCCTCCAGACAGTAGATGGATGTACCTGGATCCCACTGGTTTTAACCAGCTCTGGGCTGATGGCACTGCTGAACATCTTCCAAAGCTCAAGGGAAGTAGGCATAATGTGTCTTTCATCTGCTGCATGGCCAACCACTGTGTCTATGGACCTCAATGTTGCCCATTTATTTGTGCTCCTTCAAAAAGGCTTGAACAGATATCATGCTGACTGCTCTAATATCACTGTATGTCAGTGCCGCCAACCATCATCTCTAAACACTGCCACAACAGTATGATGTGACCAGACCAAAGCTTCGAGTCAATATCCCTAATCATGGCCACAGCAGTCAGTGTTTCTAATCATAATATGTGTGTGGAAGATTCAGCGCTGAATAAATAAACCTGCAATGAGACCAGCAGCTAACACTCAACTGAAATAAATAATAAATAGTGTAGCGCAGTCTGTTCATAATAAGTTATTGGGATTCAATCATTGGATAAAACACTTTAAACCAATAATAAATAATAAATATATTAAAACATATTTAAAAGGAGATAGTTCATATAAGAGGCGATAACAGTCGGGAGAGATTAAAAAGTCCACTTGTGATTTGGTGAAATAACAACAGGTGTGACTCCGGTGCTCAAAATCCCTCCACCAAGCAATATCTGACTCTCACCTCCAAACCGTGACCCTGCAGGGCCAGAAAGCATAAGCAATCTCCACGGTAATCAACACGTGTTTGCTCCGATACAAGCAGGACCAAGACTCCAGCACTTGTCAGCACAAATAAGGATATCGCTGCAGCAGGTACAACTCACACTCGATTTCCAAGTTTTCCCAAGATATATAAATAAAAGAGAGGGAAATCTAGTGCTCTCTGTTGTAATACTGAAAGCTTTATTCACTCAAAACATATTGCACTTACATTGTATCCGATCATAATAGGCATAGTAGTTGCAGAGCGTGCAGCGTGCTGGATGGTGCCTGGATTGAAGGACATTCACATTCATGGCTTCGGACTTCCCCATGTTAATTTTGTAGTAGGAGTCGCGTGTTGTCGCAGTTTGTGCAAGAGAATAGGTATTGTAGTGTCAGGCTGCAAAACCAAAAACAGCAGGTCATCGGCATAGGTCGTGACCTTGTTTGAATGTGTACCACAGTCTAGACCAGGGGTGTCAAACTAAATTTCATCTCGGGCCACATCAGCATTATGGTTGTCCTCAAAGGGCCGGTTATATCTGTAAGATTAGATTCCCAGAGCACCCCACGCCCCCTTACACCCTTACATGCGATGTCAAGAGTCACCCACCCTTCCTTACATCCTAATGCACCCCCTTACCTTGTGCTGCTGAAAGGAAGAAGATGTAGGTGGATCTGGGAGGAAGAAAGTACAGGGTCTGGAGGAGGACCAGAGGTGGGCTGGAGTCAGCTTCCAGATTCTGCTGAATGCTGAGACCAGGGGAGGCAGATAAAAGGTGGTGTTGCGGCTGCGCAGGGAGGTGCAGGATCTGTAGGATCCTGTAGCTGCAAACTGCTGTGAAGGGGGGGGGAGCAAAGACAAGCCTTTCTGCAGCTGCACAGAGAAGCACTGGATCTGGCAAAGGAGCTCTGTCCCATCTGCTGCCGACTACTGAGAAAATGTGGGGGCAGAGACAAGGTGCTGCAGGAGAGGTGCGAGGGCCACATGAAATGGCCTGGGGGGCCGCATTCGGCCCGCGGGCCTTATGTTTGACACCTGTGGTCTAGACCCTTAATATCAGGATTTGCTCTTATGTTACATAAAAGGCGCACTAACATGAGGATAAAAATGAAAGGGAAGAGGAAACACCCCTGCTGTGTACCGTTGGCTGAGAGTAGAGTAGAGTAGAGGGAGAGAGCCTCATTGGCTTTAACAGCTGCTTGACCTGGTTGAAAGCCTCCTCCTCATCCGCTGGACTCAGCAGAGTCAAGACGTCCCCAGACCAGGCCAGGTGGAAATAAATCAGAACCCTGGTGGTATTATCTTTGGCTCCTCTAGAAGGCATAAATCCCACTTAAGCCCCGTACACACGTACCGATTGTCGGCCGAACGATCGGCCGTCTTTTGTCCAGGGCTGTCGTGTCTGAAACCTGCAAAAGACTGCACACGAATTTTGTCGGCCAACAACAGCCGACTGCAGAAGTGATGTCATGTGATGGTTAACTTTCCTTGTTTTTTTTTCTTTTCTGAGCATGCCCAGTCTTGCAAATCGGCTGTCTGTCGGCCGAAATCTGTACTGACTGGCGAACAATCGGCCGTTCTGGTGTTGGCCAACAAAAATTTTAATGCCTGCATGACAGATTCTGTTCGGCCGAAAATGCGCTGTCGGCTGTCGGAAGCATCATACTAACAAGCCTACAATTGGCCGATCGGTCGCCGGCCAAATATTTACGGCCGACAATCGGTACGTGTGTACGGGGCTTAAGTCTCCATGGATAAGATGGAAAGATGTGGCAGTTGAGGTAATAAACGGTTTACTAACATTTTTGCAAAGATTTTTACATCCACAGTTATCAGAGATATTGGCACAATATAGCACAATGTAGAGCATCCTTCCCTTTCTTAAGGATAAAGGAAATATGTGCACAAAGGGAGTCCCTAGGGAAGACCATGTCCTTTCAAAAGGGAGTTTTAAGCATGATCAAAATCCAAGGCAAGAAAATCTGAGAATGTACGATCATACAAAAGCGAATACCTGTCTGGGCTGGGCGCATGTCCCGGTTTCATCTCAAGCTACGAACATTTCCTCTTCATGATGGGAAAATCTATCGATCATCCTTTGCTTTGGTAAATAACCAGGCACATGGGAATATGACCTCTCAATAAACAGGGCTTCAAAACCTAGTATCTGAAAGCAAGCAGAGAACCAAAAGGGGGAGGAAACAATCCTTCCTCGCCGCAAACTCAGCAGGCACCAGGCTAAAAAAGCAGGAGCTACAGGTAATACAACCAAGCCCACCAAATAATGCTTTGAGCACAGATTTATTTATTATATTTTTAAGTGTTTTTTTTGTCTTTTTTATTTGTAGTAAAATTTCATGCTAAAAGTTTTTTTTCCCTATATTTTTTTTTTCTCAGTCCTTTTTTTTCAGATAAGGGTGAAATAAGTTTAGTAAGCTAATTATTTGTCTTTGGGACTCCAAACATTTAGGCTTCCTGTCAAAGTCCCAGCTTTGTCCACCAGTGTAAGAAATAATATAAAGTTAGACAAATGAATACTCTGTAGTGATTGGCTGTTACAGTGGTTGCAAGATCATGAGATATTCTTTGATAGCTCATTCTCTGCTGGAAACATGCATTGGACACATTCTGAGCACAGAAACCTCTGCAGCCCACTGATGCATATGTGCAGTGTGTGGGTGTTAAAAACCCACCCTCTGTGCTGCTGCACATATGCATTATGTGGGCAGCAAGAAGTTGAAGCCAAATTCTTGAATTGTACATATTTGAACTGTATTTGCATTCAAAGGATTTGTAATTCTTTTCAGTCACGTTTGTGATTTATATGTCTCTGCAAGACAGCACAGACAGGAGGAAAAGAGACTTTTTTCTTACAAAAAGGAATAAAATAATATAATTTCCCCTCCTGCAGTCTGAGTTTAAAATAAAGGGAAAAAAAAACACCATAAGCCATCACTCTGTCTTCTCCTATCAACATGTTCACTGTCAGCACATGTGCATGCCTGCTCCATATGAACGTAAGTTTAGTTATTTTTAATAGAATACACAGCAACACTAAATTGTGTGTCTTCTATCTTTAATGGGCCAAAAACGATGTGTTTGAAAATGTATTGTTCGGTTTTTTTAAACTTTAGTAAATAACTCACTAGTACAAAATTCTTATCATAGTTTGGCACTGCTGTGTTTGCTGTTTTAGTCATAGGCTGTTAATGGGCCAGTTCTGTTATTGTTCAAACATTTTCTCCCTGCTGAATGATTAGCTGCAGATGTAACATGGTTCATCAACAATGAATAGTTTAGGAGATTTAAAAAAACAAAAGAACGGTACTGTATATCAAAGGGATTGTACTGTGACATGCACTATATTACCATACCAGTATTGGGACGCCTGCCTTTACATGCAGATGAACTTTATTGGCATCCCAGTCTTAGTCAGTAGGGTTAAATATTGAGGTGTCCCTCCCTTTGCAGCTATAACAGCTTCAACTCTTCTGGGAAAGCTGTCCACAAGGTTTAGGAGTGTGTCTATGGGAATGTTTAACCATTCTTCCAGAAGGGCATTTTTTAGGTCATGCTTTGATGTGGACGAGAAGGGCTGGCTCGCAGTCTCCGCTCAATTTCATCCTAAATGTGTTCTATCGGGTTGAGGGCAGGACTCTGTGCAGGCCAGTCAAGTTCCTCCATCCCAAACTCACCTATCCATGTCTTTATGGACCTTGCTTTGTGCACTGGTCCAAATCATTTGGGGGAGAAGGGTTTATGTTGTGGGGTTGGTTTTCAGGGGACCGGCTGTCACTTTCAGTTCAGGTGTTTGCCATTTTTAGAATTGGCAAAGCACCAAGAAACTTTTTGAACATTTTGTTGGCAGTAATTTGTCTTTGGGGATAAGGCTCTACCACTACTTGGACGACGTTTTGATTGTCGCAGGTTTAAGCCAGGAGCTGGCAAAGCATCACAACCTTGTCCTAGAAATCCTTTTCCAAATTCAGTTGACTAGTGAACAAACAGGAAAAGCAGTTAACTCCTTCTTAATCTATGAAGGATCTTGGAGTAGTTTTTTATGCCCGAATAAGTCAAGTGGTTTTCCAAAACTGCTAAATTTGCAAATTGAAGATCTGCGTACGAAGATTAATGGAGAAAGCATTTATGTCAGCAAGAGATTGCATTGTCCCCACTGGGACATTTTACAGCGCCCATTCCAGTGCTGCCTTGAGCCAGGCGGCACATGGGGGCTTTTCAATTTGCCTTCTTCAGTCAATGGGATGGACTGCCTATGGATCAGAAGGTCTTTGTGTCTTCACAAATTACCAAGACCTGGAGTTTTGGACACCAGTGTGCCTCTTTTGTGGCATGCCTCTCCGCCCAGAAGATGGAATAATTCTGGCATTGGATGCCAGTTTAAGGAGACAAGTGCAAGGCCATTGGAGCTTAGTGGAGTGCAGATGCTCTGACCGTCTTAAATGTAAAGCAGATTTTCTAGCATTGCAAGCCTTTCAGGATCTTCCCCCAAGAGGCCTGAGTGAAGTTGATTGACAGCAGTAGCCTACATTGCCCACCAAAGTTGCACCCAGTGTCTATTGGTTCCTGTTACTTTTCGTAACCTAAACGTTTCGCTGGACGGAGAGCAGCTTACAGGCAGTTAACGGCACTCTATTTACTGGGAAAGCAGAATCCACTAAGGGATCAGTTAGGCAAATTATTTTCCAACAATACGTACCTCAACTAGTATTGGCTCAATGGGGCATCCCAGCGTTAGCTCGCATAGAGAGTCCACTAAACACACAGCTTCCGGTATTTGTAACAAGGTACAAAGGTGAACTGATAGAAGGTGGATTCACAGTGCCATGGAATTTTTCTGTTGGTGTTTGTCTTCCTCCAGTGTCCTTGATTAGGAAGATTCTTCTGAAGATTTGGGCAGAACACGTTTATATCATAAAGGTGCTTTTCACCTGCCGAGGAGGCCTTCGTTTTCATTGTTCCCCCAGATGTCATGGCAGCACCCCAATCCAGTGAGACTCTTAAAAGCCTGGCTATTGAATCGGCCGAGGTGGTTCAGAGGTTGGTGAAGACCATAGGACCATGATCGCTACATATAGGAGGATATGAAGTTTGTTCTGTTTGCTCAGAAAAAAATGTCTCTCCTGTGTCCCCAGGTCTAGCCATAATCCTGGACATTACAATCGGAGCTTGAGGTTGTTCTGGCATAAAACTCCATTAAATTACAGGTCTCTGCTTTTATCCTAATTTTTCAAGCTGCAGACAGGTGGAAGAGCCATTGAACAAATGCATCATGCAGGCCGTAATCCATATACGACCACCAAGGAAATCCTTGTTCCCTTCATGGGACTTAGGCTTGGCTCTGAAAGCACTAGTACAAGCATCCTTTGCTTCAATAGCTTAATTTTAGTGGTGCACCGAAATTTCGGCCACCGAGATTTTCGGCCGAAAATGGGCTTATTCCATTTCGGCCGAAATAGGGTTAAAAATGCCGATAGTAAATATGGCCGCCGCGGGCGCAGCGCAAGTTTCAAAAGACCCGCCTCTGGCCATCCTTTCCTTTCAAAAGATCCGCCTCTGGCCGTCCTTTCCTTTCAAGAGATCCGCCTCTGGCCGTCCTTTCCTTTCAAGAGATCCGCCTCTGGCCGTCCTTTCCTTTCAAAAGATCCACCTCTGGCCGCCGGCAGCCCGCCTCCCGGTGATGTCACTACTACTAAGATCTATGCATGAATGAACTAACAGACCCGGCGGGCGGGTGAGCGGCCGCTAATAGCTGTAACTAAGTAAGCTCTTCACCATGTTATCAGGCGGGTATCTCCGCTGACATGGAAGTGAAGGGCTTACTTAATTATAGCTATTAGCGGCCGTTCGCCTGCCCACCTGCCGGGTCTGTTAGTTCATTCATGCATGCATAGATCGTAGAAGTAGTGACATCACCGGGAGGCGGGCTGCCGGCGGCCAGAGGCGGGTCTTTTGAAAGGAAAGGACGGACACCGGAGGAGCTGCGAGTAAGGACTCGGAGATGGAATCATTGGGGGATGGGGAGGGACATTTTAAGTAAGTACATGCTGTTTTTATTGAATCATTTTACCAAAAAAAATTATACTACGGACAGTTCCTTTATACCTATACATATAACGGAGGAAACCCAGGATCATTGCAGATGGAATACATTTATTTTAAAGACCCAATAGCCAGATAAAGCATTTGGAGGTTCCCTAGACATGAGCAGATATACACAGATCAACATACAAAGCTATGCAATGCTATGCTGTTACCTTACAGCAGTAAGGTGAGTGGCCTGTGAGCACTTAGTTGTTATTACATTGAAGATTTAGGCGGGGGGGGCGCTGAGCCAGGGGGGGAGGGAAGCTGAGGCGAGGTTAGCAATGGTATTAGTATTATGCAGCATTAGGGGGTTAATGTATTGCCACTGCTGGTCACTGATGCATTAGTGACCGATCAGTGGCAGTTAATTAACCCCTTTGTGCTGCATTAGTGCAACCAGTATCAGTGCAACCAGTGTTAATTAACACTGATACTGGTTGCACTAATGCAGCACAAAGGGGTTAATTAACTGCCACTGATCGGTCACTAATGCATCAGTGACCAGCAGTGGCAATACCTTAACCCCCTCATGCTGAATACAAATACCATTTGGGGAAAAAAAGTCATTTTCGGTTTCGGTTTTCGGCCAAGGGCATCCTGCATTTTCGGTTTCGGCCCAGAATGTTCATTTCGGTGCATCCCTACTTAATTTCCATTGCAGGTCCTAGTGGTAAGACTAGTTTCTCTGACAGCAGTTGCTTCAGACAGAAGGATGTTGGAGATTGCAGCACTTTCCTGCAAAAATCCATTTTGTGTCTTTTTACTAGAAAAAGTGATACTACGTCCATCTTCGAGTGGTATCCAGTTTCTAGGAAAACCTGGAGGAAGTCTCACCAAGCAATCACATGGAGTCACTGAGTATACAGCAGGAAGACTTCAGGTCCTTACACAAATTGCTAACCATGTACATGGAAAGGTCAAAGATGTGAGGAAATTGGACAATCTTTTCATTTCGCTGTCAGGTTCTTGAGTCATCTTCTATTGGTTTGCCAGGGTGATTAGACTGGCATGCAGGAAGTGGGCCTTTCTGCTCATGAACAGGAGCAAACACCTTCGACCGGAGGGCTGGCAGCCTTCGGGCAGTTATGCCAGGATTTCAATGAAGGATATGAGAGATGGCTAGCCCTTCAATTGACTTTACAAGCTAGGCGTGCAGTCAGAAAGTTCTGCAAAGATTGGGACGAGACCTATAAATGATTTTTGTCTTTGGCAGCTTTTCTTTGTCAATGTTTCTTTTCATGTGTTCTCTCCTGCCCATTTATTCAGCTAGTTATATCCCATTGTATGCTGATGTGAGGTAGGGCCAGGAATAGGGAAAATTTGTTATCAAATACTTACCGTAATGTTCCTTTCCTGGCCTATCCTCACGTCAGCACAGGACTCCCTCCCTAGAGCCTGTCGCAGGCTAGGTAATCGAACACTTCAGTGGGGGAGGGGCTGACCTTTATTTGGCTAGGAAGAGGTGATCCTGTGGGTGCCAGAGGAGGCGTTAACCCATTGTGTGCTGACATGAGGATAGGCCAGGAAAGGAAAATTGTGGTAAGTATTGGATAACAATTTTCCCTAATATTGGCAACAATCATGCTAAGATTTATCGGAGAAACAACAAAGAATGATATTGTGCTAAAAACCTGGTACAACAAAATTATGTGAAAAAGGAGAACTCTAACCTTTAATATTTTCATACATAAGGCAGTTCTGTTGTAGTGTTACATTTTATTTTGTCGTGGTAAATTAAAACCGCCAGTCGCTTGTCACTAAGAGCAGACAGAGAAGTTAATTGTTAGCCATGACTCAGGGTTATAGTGCTTTGTGATGAATTGTTTAAGCATTCTAATTCCTGTTATGCTTCATTCTACTGCTGTGGAATGTGGATCTTGTTAACTCTATACGTAGTTGGGTACAGTAGCTGCTCTTTGGAGATAACAACAATATTTTTCTGTTCCTCCTAACCGGCAATAAAATGTAGTTTATCTCATACATGTTATATGACACAACGGTATTGGTGCTTTTTTTTTTTTTTTTTGCAAGCTACAACCAAAATTACAGATATGTTACAAACTGGAAAAGTTATATGTAACATGTTTGGAAAGAATAGCAAAAACATTTACAATTTAAGCTTAACACTAGGCAAATTAAAAGATCCTTTAATTTTTGTTATGCATTCATAAAAATGTGATTAGCTTTGTTCTCCAGACTGACCATAGGGTGTCAGTTGCTCAGTACCTCCACAATTCATAGGACATCTTGTATTTTGTTCTATTGGATACAATGCTTTGCTTGATTGGACAAGGGGTTGTAATGTCACAATCTCCACCTTCTCAATTCAGAGAATGTGTTGTATTAATTGAAATACATACAAGATGTTCTACAAATACTGGCGCTGTTGAGTGAGCAACCCTTTGTGGTCAGTGTGCAAGGGGGTAGCTGCTTTCACGGAACCCATGCAGGACCCAGAAGCGTTTCGGCTTCCCAAGCGACCAATCATGTATGAGAAATGCAGAGTTACATTGTGCAAGACTTGGCTGACATATGAACTAGATGGAATTGGTTCTTTCTTCAACCAGACTAACTATGGAGGAGCAAAAAGTATAAACAAAGCACTGGTAACAACAATATGCTGAGAAGGGGTGACCTTAAATGTGTATAATTGTTAGAGGAATCTGGGTCCCATAATCATGTATCAAAATGTTCTTACTAAGAAATCGAGTTCTTAGTAAGTTATACAGTGCATCCTTCATTGCTTTTATATGTTGTATAGATAAGAAAGGTCATAAAATCGATCCCCCGCTGAGAAAAACGCAGTCTGCCGAGGGAGCTGACAGTGTGAAAGGGGCCTTAATGCTTATACTACTCTACCCGCTCAATATCAACTAAACTAAAATGTTTTAGGAAAATAATATATTAATGCCCAGTCTGGTACTCTACAAGTATCATTTCTAACATAAATGAGGTTAAGGCTTCTTTCACACGGTCCGCCTCCACAGGCGGATCCGTGTTGCTCAGCGGGGATCGATCCGCGATCCCCGCTGAGCCGGGCGGATGACAGCTCCGTCTCCGCTTGCAGAGCGGAGAGGGAGGTGTCTCAGCACCCGCTGCCCTCTATGGGGGATCGGAGGAGAGCGGACCGCTTGTCCGCTCTAATCAGATCCGCTCCGCTCCGATTACTGAACGGATGGAAAAATAGGGTTTCCATCTGTCCAGATTTCAGCACAAGATCGGATGCGGATGGCAGCGGGTGTCAGCGGAGGTGACCTCAGCTGACACCCGCTGCCCCATAGAGCTGCATAGAGGATCCGATCAGATCCGCCTAAAAAACTGACAGGCGGATCTGATCGGACCACCCGTGTGAAAGAGCCCTAAGAAAGTGGTGTGGGTTTAATAGATGTTTAATATATATATATATATATATATATATATATATATATATATATATATATATATATACATACCAGTAGTTATACTGTATATAACAACACCTACAGTGCACTTATATTTAGCAGAAAATATACCTTCTCAATGAATTACATGCTGTTACTATAGCTACACATGCTTATTTATAACCTTTCTTATCTATACAACATGTAAAAGCTATGAAGGATGCACTGTATAACTTACTAAGAACTCTATTTCTTAGTAAGAACATTTGATACCTGATTATGGGACCCAGATTCCTCTAACAATTATATACATTTAAGGTCACCCCTTCTCAGCATATTGTTGTTACCAGGGCTGTGTTTATACTTTTTGCCCCTCCATAGTTGGTCTGGTTGAAGAAAGAACCAATTCCATCTTTTTCAGCCAATAAAAGGTAAAAGAATCATACAATCCTATATACACAATCCTAAACCCGCAGTTGATCCAGAGGAAGAAAAAAAAAAAACCCCAGCAAAGCATGATCCAATTTGCTCCAGCAGGGGAAAAAATGTCTGCCTGATCACCCGAGTCGCAATCGGATATTCCCTGGATGAATTTTACCCATAAATGGTAGTGTCCAGTTAGATTATGTACATTTAGGAAAGCATTCAGGCCTTTTTTTAAAACCATCTACTGAGCTGGCCAGAACCAGCTCTTGATGCAGTCTATTCCACATTTTTTTTTGTTTTCCAGCAAGAACTCATCTATGTGGTCTTTTTTTTTTTTTTTTTTAACTCTCCAGTGTCTTCCCAAGTTAAACTAATAGGTCTGTAATTACATGGTAAAGATTTTTTCCTTTTATAAATATAGGCACCACATTGGCCTTATGCCAACCCAGTGGTACTATTCCAGTCAATAAAAAGTCCCTAAAAATTAGAAACAATCCAGTTGCCTTGCTACCTTAGTATCAAATATCATAGGCATGCTTACAAGGCATGCTAAGACTGAAAGTCAAAAGAGCTAGCCCACCCACTCTTTTTCAGCTCACCTAAAACCAATAAATAAAATACTAAGGTAAATGGTTTTACTAAGGTGAACATAGTACACTGGAGAGGGCACAATCTGGTGCAGCTAAGCATAGAAACCAATCGGCTTCCAGGTTTTTTTTTTTTTTGTCAAAGCCTAATTGAACAAGCTGAAGTTACAAGCTTATTGGCTACTATGCAGAGGATTTATTTGGATGTGTTGACAAAAAGCATTTTTTTTTTTTTTTTAATTCATACAAAGATTTTTTTTTTTTAATTGAAGCGAATACTTAAAAGATAATACAATCATATTAGTATCGTTTTTTTGTTTTTTTTTTACATTTAAAAAATTATAAAATAATTGTTTTGCAGATTAGTTTTGTTTATTTCTGATGCCTTACAACATACAACTTTGTCCAGAAGTATCCTCATCCATAAAAGATTTATTTTCTGTTTATATTTTGCCAAACCCCCTATACCCTGGCCTCCCTATCCCTTCTAACCCTGTACTACAGACTTCAGTTGGCTGCAGGGTGGGCTCTTTCAGTGGAGCCTATGAAGAAAAGCTCCTCGCCTTCAGTATAGCATGGCCTGCCAGCTCAAGAAGAGGGCCATAAAAACATTAGAGCTGCTGTTGACTCTAATGGTGGTGGTTGCACAATCTGAGGGGTCGTGGAAAATATTGGAAGGGGCAGGGGCAATTGTCAAAGAAACTTTTGAAAAAGTTAAGCTATCTTTTAGAACAGCACACACATGAGCATTTTACAAGGCACCAACCCTCATCTTCATGAAAATTGCCATGGTACACAGCACCTCTTCATACCGAGCATCATCATAAGTACTTTCCAAGCTGGAATGTAGACTAGTTCATGATGTATATGACTATAATTATACTATAACGTGATGTAAGCATAATGTTTATCCCCTTAGAATGAGTGTTATGCAGTAAACATAACATACATGTGACATAACACAAACACACACACTTGGGAATGTTACGTAAGCTGGAGTAAAACAATCATGTTATCCTCAATGAGGCTTAATTGCATATCAATTTGATAAAACTATTACAGGCACTTAAACTTTAAAGAGTTATAAATGTACTTTGTCATGTGCATCCTGTAGCTTTGATCCATGTGAACGATGCAGGAAGTCTTACATAATTCCCATGGATAAAACATTTTGTTTACTTTTTATGATTATAAATATGTTATTTAGTGTGAAATAGTGCCTCTGTCAGCTAATTTGAATACTGCGTACATAAACAAACTACTTAGTTTTTCAAAGGATTCTATAATATTATATTGTATTATAAAGTTAATAATATTTTTTTTAAGGTACATTTAATTATTTTTTCAAAATGTATGAATAATGCTATTTTTTTTTATACAGTATAATGTATATCTTGAATAATACAAAATAAGAAGACTTGCATTATATCCAAATATTCATTTTATCCCGTTAGTACTAATAACATGTACTTGTACAGTTTGCGTTATTTGCCAAAGTTGCCAAAGAAAAAAATAGGCACCTGTATTTCAAAATTTAGTTATGGGTCTACTTATGAATATTTTAACTCAAGATTCAAACAACTTTTAACCATGGTATTCATTTAGAAAAATGTGTGAATTTTGGGTGAAGGTTTTCTAAAACTTGTGTGACAACATTTATAACTAGGCCCCTTAGTATACCTTTATAACAAACCATTTACAGCAGAGCAAATCTGAATTTTAAGCATACACAATATTACAACAAAATAAATGATATAATTACATGCCACTGATCACAATATACTGCTTTGAGTTAAAAATAGCATATTGATATTGACAACAAACCACTCAATAATATTCTGAACAATAAATAACTCAGCTGCAATACCAATATAATGTGCCAAGTATGATCTGTAATATCTAAAATACATATTTTCCATTTGCCTTCCTCTTATTCAGGTGGAGTTGTTTTTCATCCTACCTGTCTACTGTCAGTGTCATACTGATATACAGGTAACTTCATAATTCTAGGACAGTGTTTTTCAACCTTTTTTGTGCAAAGGCACACTTTTTTCATGAAAAAAATCACGAGGCACACCACCATTAGAAAATTTTAACTCTGTGCCTATATTGACTATATATAAAGTAATTATCTTCAATAGGAATCAAATAAACACAAAGAAATCATTTTATAATTACTTTATTATGAAATAATAAAGTATTTTATAATTTTTCATATTTCGGTTTACTTACTCAGTGCGAAACCTGGGCCTGTTTGGCTGAACACAAAGCTGATATTCTGGCTGGGACCATAGCACTGTTAGATAGCTTTTCACCACACACCACGCACAGTGGAGTTGGTTTGTTTGCATCTCCGGTGAAAGTAAATCCAAATGAAATATAGCTTTCGCTATATTGCCTTGTACCAGAGAATTTGCTTGAGCTAACCATCTTTGCTTTCTTTTGATCCCCACTCATACTTGGGCTCTCATCTGGCTCCGAATTTTGTTCAGAGTCCAGTTCTTTCCTTTTCAAAAACGTGTCCATCACTGCAGTATCTCACTGTCACTCAGTACTTACTGCGCTTGTCTCCTCCAGATAGCCGCTGTCCGTCACACTCAGCACTCTTCTGCGCATGTCTCCATCCAGATCCATCAGTCAGCGCTCTTCTGCTCATGTCTCCTCCAGATCCAGATCCATCTGCGCTCTTCTGCTCATCGGCGATCTACTGCGATGTCTTCTCCTGTCCTCATCCTGTCAGTGTAACAGTGACAACAGAGCTATTTATAGTCCTTCGGATGAAATTGGAATTTTTCCCATGGCACACCAGGCAATATCTCACGGCACACTAGTGTGCCGCGGCACAGTGGTTGGAAAACACTGCTCTAGGACACACTGAGCAAGACTACAATGATAGCAGGGCATCCATAGGGGTGAATTGACTAATCATTATAGATCGTTTTTCTGGCTTCAATTTTTAATTTTTTTTAATTTGGCCAAATGATTCACATCTTCAGGCCTCTTAGTAACCATCAATGGTAGAAATTTACAAATAGACTTAATATTATGCAAGTGGTTTTAAATATTCACTCTATGAGTAACTGATCTAACACTATTATTTGGCATTTTTGAACACTGTATGATATTGCCACCTTTTCAACAGCTTTAGGAATTTGTTTTAAACTACCCCTCGTCCAAAAAGGAGTCAATAGTGTCTGTAACAGTATGTTAAAAAAAAAAAAAAAAGGACACTGCAATTCACTACAGTACTGTAAATAGAATTGAGTGGGGGTGGGGGTGTTACTAAAGGATTAGAATATATTCACTTTGCAAAGTTGATGTACACTTACCATTAAAAATATACAATGTGAAAGGACTGAATACAGTTACTTATGCCTTTTTCTTTTCAGCAAGTGCAGTTCTGTATTTAAAGATCATGACGCACATTATTGATAATTCATTAATCTATTTACCTTCATCTATTTTTATAAATATTATCAAACAAATCAGGATACACTAAAGAATGTGATATTCTGACAGGGTTACCATTGTTTTGCTCTTGGATTTACTCCGAAGTGTCCAGAAAAAAACTGTCACAGCAAAAAAAAAACAAAAGGAAAAAAAAAATGAACAAACAAGAAAATAAATTTGCTTATATGCTACTAGCCCTGCTGCTCAATGATCTGGCCCTTGAATGACTAATACCTATACATTGTGAACAATTCATATACTTATTTAGAAACATAACATGACCCTTTGTGATTTTAAATGGTTTAGGGTAGTGTAAACATCTTTGTAGTAAATCATGCAATATTAGATAAAAAAAATATATTTTTTTAATTTAGTGATTTACCACCTTCAGTTTGCACACACATATACTGAATTGATACATAATAGCCATCCAACCAAATTTTTCATATGGAATAGGAATGAGTAAGTTGCCTCAGGGGACCTTAGATATGACCCTGACTTGTCCTCATGTGTGCTTCATTTGTATTGATTTTTTTAAATAGAGTATATTGTATTTTTTTTTTTTTTTTTTAGTGCTCAACTTAAATCTGAACAATCATTACTGCAATATAAACTATTTTATAATATGGGTATATAGTTATTTTTAGACTTTTAGATATTGTTTTTAGGTCACACCTTGCCAAAATAAAAAAAATAAATAAAAAATAACAGCATGCAGACAGCTGTTCTATGCAACCTATATTAGTTTGCTTTATATTGGTCTCTAATAAATGATAAAATTAATATTTTGGAAGCACAGAATTTCTGACTAAGGATTCTAAATGTAAAGTACACTATGCAGGAGGGTGTATGATGTTAATAGGTGCCCTATTTTTCTTTCAAAATGAAAAAAAAGTTTCTTACTAAACTTTTGCACGGATGGTGCGCAAAAAAAGACACAGGCAGCCCAAAACATCTGACATGATAATTAGCATTAAAGGGATTGTAAAGTTTTTTTTTTTTTTAAAATAACAAACATGTTATACTTACCTCCTCTGTGCAGTTGCTTTTAGATCGAGCAGCCTGGATCCTCCTCTAATCGAGTCCCTCTTTGCTGCTTCTGGCCCCTCCCTCCTATTGAGTGCCCCCACAGCAAGCAGCTTGCTATGGGGTCAACCGAGCCGAACTGCAGCTCCGTGTGTCCATTCAGGCACAGAGCTTTCTTTCGGCTCCGCCCCCTCTCTCTCCAGATTGGCTAACTGAGTTTGATTGACAGCTGCGGGAGTCAATGGCGCTGCGGCTGTTTTCCAGCCAATCAGGAGGGAGAGTCCCAGATGGCTGAGGGACTCGTGAACATCACTGGATAGAGATAGGGCTCAGTTAAGTATTAGGGGGTGCTGGGGAGGCTGCTACACACAAAAGGTTTTTTTCTTAATACAAAGAAGAAAGAACTGACTTCACAACTCCTTTATCCACTTTACCCCCGCTCACTTTGCTGCTACTGCAGCAAAGTGGCTCGTTCCCGTCCAGCGACGTAGACCTACGTCGCTGGACTCCGCCCCATGTGGGCGGCGCGCGCGCGCCGCCGGAGGCTCGCTCCCGCTGTTTTCAGTCACAGCGGGAGTCGGGCCAGGGGAGGAGCAGCGGCGATCGCCGCTGCTCTTACCCGATCGTCTGGGATCGAGTGTGGAGATCCGCCCGCTGTGTGTAAACACCTCCCCCCACACACGTCAGTAAGCACCAGGCATACACCAGGCATACATTAACCCCTCCCTCTCCAATAAAATTAACCCCTTCCCTGCCAGTGTCATTTTTACAGTAACAGTGCATATATATAGCACTGATTACTGCAGTAATGTCACTGGTACCCCCAAAAGTGTCAAAAATGTCAGTCAAGGGTCCGATCTGTCCGCCGCAATGTCGCAGTCCCGCAAAAAAAATCACAGATCGCCGCCATTACGCGTTAAAAAAAAAAAACACCAAAAATGACAGAAATCTTTCCCTTTGTTAGTAAACGCAATAACTTTTGCGCAAACCAATAAAAATACGCTTATTGTGATTTTTTTTACCAAAAATATGTAGCAAAAAACAAATTGGCCAAAAATTAAAAAAAATTTTGATTTTTACATTTTTTTGGGGGGGAATTTCATATAAAAAAATGTGAAAAATATTGTTATTTTTTCAAAATAAACGCTCTTTTTTTGTTTATAGCGCAAAAAGTAAAAATAGCACAGGTGATCAAATACCACCAAAAGAAAGCTCTGTTTGTGGGAAAAAAAGGACGTAAATTTCGTTTGGGTACGGCGTCTCACGACCGCGCAATTGTCAGTTAAAGTCGCACAGTGCCGAATCGCAAAAAGTGGCCCAGACGCAAGACAGCAAAATCCTCCGGTGGTAAAGTGGTTAACAGAAACCTGCCTTTCATTCAGGAGGTTAAAGTATAGCTAAAGGCAAAACCTTTTCTTTAGTTTTGGGTAGAATGGAGGGGGATTAGAACACCTGTCAGGTATTTATTGTCTGTGCTCCTGTTAGGGAGATTCACCCTCTCCATTTTGTCTAGTTTACCATTATCATTAAAATCCAAAATTTTGAGTTGTCCCCAGAGAAGTAATAGAGGGGAAATCCTTCAATGGAGAAACTAGTTCTGGTGACCTGGGGGTCCCCACAGAACTCTTTATTTGCAGGGATTTCCCTTTGCTTCCTGTTTTGGCTATGTGACAGTAAGGGAAGGTAAATCTCCACAATAGGACATGGAAGAAACCAATATATATATATATGGGTTCAGTGCAGACATATGTTGGTAAAAATATTTAACAATTTCATACATGAAACATTAAAAAAAAAAAAAAATGCTAAATTGTTTAGTTTTTATAGTTCTTTGTAGTGGAGGAAAGATAGTTATATTTCACAATAGTAATTTATAATTGGCAAACAAACGGTGGCCATTATGATCTTTAGCTCATAGTTTCCATGCTGGGGTTAGGCAACAAATTATTCCCTCTCCCATCTCTCCCATTTAAGACTGCAAGGTGTGTCAACATTGGCTGGAATTAAATTTTATAACCTTTCTAAACGAATAGACTAATTTGTAATATCAGATTTATGTAAGCATGGTACACCAATAATATTATGTTCATATTTCCTTGGTTTATATATGGTATAATGTCAAACATAAAAAAGTGTATACCTTTTGAACTATGACTCTGGGCGTGTTTTTTTTTATTTTTCTATAGCTGTGTAATATATTCAGATTTGATACTGTAGTCACAGATGATGCTGTATACATTAATGCTGTATATTTATGGTAAATGGATTCTATGATGACAAACCTATTTCAAATTGGTGGACTTTAAAAAATGTTAGCTGTTAATTATTGATGACTTCCTTATTAGCGTTTAGTGACTGAGCTGGATAGTTTGTATTGTGATGTGACATTTTTATATTTATTAACTGTACTCTCTCATTCAAAAGTCCATCCAATTCAATAAAAAAAAGCACTGCAAATTCTCAGCTGTCCTTGGTAATTCTTACATGGTCAAACTCTATTTAACAGAGGCCTCATTGGCTGAGATGATCATAAATACCACAATGACTATTTACTTTTAGCGTTCAGAAATGAACAGCGGCACACATACTGAAAGAAAAATTCTTGGTGTTAAAGATGAAGTAAGTAATTTTTTCCAGTAAGATTTTACTATATTTAAAGCCCAATGGGAGTTACTTGATGGATATGCAGTCGGATAGGCATTGTACTACTAGCAATTTCTATTATCATAGTCTTGACACCATTTTCCTGTTACAGCAGTTGTGTGCATTGTCTTAATATGACAAAGCACAGAACGTGGGTTCTTCCTGTCCTTTCTTTTGAATTACTCTGTGGGCACCATCCCTCTCTAAAATACATACAAAAAGACATTCACCCCAAAGCAACACAGGGTGCGTGGGACTTCAATGTGCCACCAAGACTAACCAAATGTGTGTATAGTATATAAAATCCATACCATTTTTTTCTATTATACAGTTAAAAAACAAACTTAATTTTAAATTAATCAAATATGATCATTTATAATTTATCACTGAAATTGGACATGAATTAGTTAGAATATGCCATTATCCTCTATGTGTGTATCTCTAGACATTTATTTATTTTTGTTTTGGTTGGCATATGGTAGGTTTAGGCTCTATTTACACTGCCGCGACTTGGCATCCAACTTGTGAGACCCCAAGTCACATGATGTGAAATCCCATGTTAATGAGAGCTGTCTTAATTAGCACTACTGAAATTGCTCTGACTTTAGAAAATGTACCTGTACTACCTCAAGGCAACTTTTATCCGACATGTGCACATAGACTTTATTGGAAGGCGCCTCCAAGTTGGATCTTCATCTATATTGATGTGCTTTCAATCCTACATAACAGGAAGACTACCCAGGCATTCCCGAAAGTCACTTTTACAGTAAAGTTGCATCAAAGTAGTACTTCAGTCGCCAGAAAATTGCCAGGAAGTTGCTTGACAAAGTCACGTGACTTTTAGGTGGCAGTAGTGTGAACCGAGCCTTGAACTGTAGGTCCACTTTATTTCACTGTCTGTGGCCCCAAAATTCACCCCTCTGGTTGTACTAATGACCAGTCACTGAAACAGAAAGGGAGGACAAATCTAACATTTTAACATTTCCCTAATTCTAAACTTCTGCCTAGCAGCACTAGCATCGTTGGTTCAAATCCCAACCACGGTACTACCTGCATTGTTTGCATATTCTCCCTGTGCCTGCATGTTTTTTCTCCAGGTATTCCGGTTTCCTCCCACACTCCAAAGACATGCTGGTAGGTTAATTGGCTCCTGTCTAAAATTGTCCCTAGTACGTGTATGTATGAATGTGAGTTAGGGACCTTAAATTGTAAACTCCTTGAGGACAGGGACTGATGTGAATGTACAATATATATGTAAAGCGCTGCATAAATTGACGGTGCTATAAAAGTACCTATAATAAATACGTAAATAACAGGTGTGAAGGAATATAATGAGATATTAGAGTAATAGATTTCATGTGGAGTTTTGGAGATTAAACTTACTATATACCTTGTATACATGCACATACCTCCACACTGAAGTTGTCATAATCATAACTTGGTTTAGTGCTTGATAGTCTGCAACTCTCGCCGATATACGGATCATAAGATACATGAAGTGGGAGACCAAGTGCAACTGCATGGTCACATCTGCCACATCCGCAGTACCAGGGTCCAACAGGAGTATAATAGATTTATCCCAATTCCCATGCAGGCCCAAAAAAACCCCCAAAAAATGTATACGAAAAACTGCACAAAGGTTACGGCCTGGATCTTTCAAAAACAACAATATGTCATCCGCATAAAGTGCCAGGAATCCAATTTTTACCCAGGGGAGGAGCGCAGTGCCACCGCCAGAGGTTCAATGGAAAACAAAAAAGGGGACAGCGGACATCCCTGGCGTGTACCCCTGCAAATATCAAAAAAGTTAGATATGGAGGATCCTATTTTTAAAGCCATCCAGGGTTTACTGTGCAGTAAGGAAACCCATTTAGATTAAAAAGGCCCTGAACCCATACGCTCTGCCTCCTGCATTATTTGACCAGTTTTTAACCACACTTTAGCACCAGCCGCCGCAGATGTACTGCGGCAGGCAGGCGCTCCCAGGCAAAATCTCGTACATGTATGGCGCTCGCCTGGGAGGAGCTAGGGGCGATCGCGCGCCGCCGGAGGTGTGCTCCCACCCCCGGTTGTCAGCGGGGAAGCTAGTTCGTGTGGCCGGGAGTAGGGATAATCGAACTTTTCAAAAGTTTGGTACGGCCAGAACATCCAAATTTCCCGAAAGTTCGGCCCGGATTTCAGAACCCCATTGAAATCAATGGGACCCGAACTTCGGTAATCAAAAAACACAATTTTAAAGCCCTAAAACCCAATAAATGCCCCTAAAAAGTGCATAGGGTTCTGGGTCATGCCCCAGAAACTATGAATCACACAAAAAAAGTTCTTAAAAATTGTCATTTTTGATAGAGAGCCAATTATTGAAAAAATTAAAAAAAAAAATGAGATTTTTTTATTTTGACTTTGGATTTAGTGTCTGGGGGGTCTAAAAAGTGTACCTGTGAAGTTTCAGCTCTGTAGCATGTCCAGAACCATAAAAAAAAGATTGTTTGTATTTTGTCACTTATAGAACAGGGATATGGCTCCGCTCTTTTCACACCTTGCCGGTTTAGTATCAAGCATTTTTTGGGCATTTTTGGGGGGTTATTGGAGGCAGGCAAAACATCAGAACTTCTGTGTAGGGGTATATATAGACACATAATTATATGTATATATACCCATACACATATATAGGTGTGAAAGGAGCAGAACACTATACTTTTGCTAATGAAATAATTTGCACTAATATGGCTCCGCTCCTAACACACCTATATATGTGTAAGTGTAAAATACATATAAGTGTGTGCGTGTGTATATATATATATATATATATATATATATATATATATATATATATATATATATATACCCCTATACAGAGGTTCAGATGTTTTGCCTGCCTCCAAAGAACCCAAAAGAATGCCTGCAAGAACAAACCTGGGCATTTTTTTTTGGCGCTGGCATTTTTTGGGGTTCTTTGGAATATACACACACTGATATGTATTTTACCCTTACACATATATAGGTGTGATAGGAGCGGAGCCATATTGGTGTTAATTATTTAATTAGTGCAAGTATAGTGTTCTGCTACTTTCACACCTATATATGTGTATGGGTATATATACATATAAGTGTGTGTGTATATATACCCCTATACAGAAGTTCAAATGTTTTGCCTGCCTCCAAAGAACCCAAAAAAATGCCAGCGCCAAAAAAAAATGCCCAGGTTTGTTCTTGCAGGCATTTTTTTGGGTTCTTTGGAGGCAGGCATGACATTTGAACTTCTGTATAGGGGTATATATACACACCTACACATATATAGGTGTGAAAGTAGCAGAACATTATACTTTTGCTAATGAAATAATTTGCACTAATATGGCTCCGCTCCTAACACACCTATATATGTGTAAGTGTAAAAAACATATAAGTGTGTGCGTGTATATATATATATATATATATATATATATATATATATATATATATATATATATATATATATATATACCCCTTACAGAAGTTCAGATGTTTTGCCTGCCTCCAAAGAACCCAAAAACGTGCCCAAAAAAACGCCTGCAAGAACAAACCTGGGCATTTTTTTTTGGCGCTGGCATTTTTTTTGGCATTTTTTTGGGTTCTTTGGAGGCAGGCAAAGCATCTGAACTTCTGTATAGGGGTATATATATATACCATACACATATATAGGTGTGAAAGTAGCAGAACACTATACTTTTGCTAATGAAATAATTTGCACAAATATGGCTCCGATCCTAACACACCTATATATGTGTAAGTGTAAAATACATATAAGTGTGTGTGTATATATACCCCTATACAGAAGTTCAGATGTTTTGCCTGCCTTCAAAGAACCCAAAAAAAGCCCAAAAAAATGCCAGCGCCAAAAAAAAAAATGCCCAGGTTTGTTCTTGCAGGCGTTTTTTTGGGCATTTTTTTGGGGTTCTTTGGAGGCAGGCAAAACATCTGAACTTCTGTATAGGGGTGTATATATATACACACACACACTTATATGTATTTTACACTTACACATATATAGGTGTGTTAGGAGCCGAGCCATATTAGTGCAAATTCTTTCATTAGCAAAAGTATAGTGTTCTGCTCCTTTCACTCCTATATATGTGCAGGTGTATATATACAGACATGTGTGTGTATATATACCCCTATACACATGTTCAGATGTCATGCCTGACTCCAAACATGTCCTCAAAAAAGCATTATCAACGCCTGCAGCAAAAAGAATGCTGACAGGAGCGGAGCCATATTAGTGCAGTGAAAGTGACACCAGAGAAACAATCTTTTCTCTATAGCGGTCACCCTGCTATGGAAGGGTTTTGTCACCCTTCCATAGCAGTCACAGTCAGTTAACCCTACACTACACTACGGTCCCCTTACACTTAACACTTTCCCTACAGAAACTGAATAATTAAAGCTAACTATAGTGGAAAATAGCACCCTAACTACACTAGATATCCCTTTCCTCACACTAAAAATTGCTAAATGACACTTTGTAACAGAAGTCACAGAACTGCTTCCACTCTCTTCCATGTCCCTGTATAAGAATGCTAGGAATTTGGCGGGGGCTATCTTATATACTGGGGGGCGTATTCACTAATGATTGGCCTATGGACCCCCTAGTCACTCCAATCACATTCCTAGCATTCTCCTGCCCCCTCAATTGGCTTTTACTGATGGTTCTGGTCCAATCACGGGCTTTTAAAGCCCATTTCCTAAACCTCCTGCATTTTGGTCGGTTCTGGTTGCCGAATTCCGACCTTTTTGGGCAAAAAGTTCTAAATTCGGCCGAACCTCGAACAGCCAATGTTCGGGTCAAACCGATGGTCAACCCGAACCGTTCGATCATCCCTAGCAGGGAGCTCCGATGGCCGCTGGCCACTCGCGATCTGCCGCTGCTGACAGAGAAGGACGGACAGCTGATGTAAACACAGCCGTCCGTACTTCTCACTGAAGTTCACAGCTGTCATGTGATCCTGCTATATAGGATCACATGTCTCTGTGATGAATTCATAAGCCACGCCCCCCCACAGTTAGAATCATGCCCCTAGGGTCACATTTAACCCCTTCATCACCACAGAGCTGCAGCTCGGCTCGGGTGCCCCCATAGCAAGCTGCTTGCTGTGGGGCACTCAACAGAAAGGAGGGGCTAGGAGCAGCAAAGAAGAACCAACAGGGTTAACGCCTTCCCTGCCAGTGTCATTTTTTACAGTAACAGTGCATATTTTTAGCACTGATTACTGTAGTAATGTCACTGGTCCCCCCAAAAGTGTCAAAAATGTCAGTTGGGGTCTGATCTGTCCGCCGCAATGTCGCAGTTCCGCAAAAAATCGCAGATCGCCGCCATTACTAGTAAAAAAAAACAACAATAAAAATTACATAAATCTTTCCTGTAGCTAGTAAACGCAATAACATTTGCGCAAACCAATCAAAATACGCTTATTGCGATTTTTTTTTTTTTGCCAAAAATATGTAGCAGAAAACAAATTGGCCTAAAATGTTAAACAAAATTTTTTTTTTTGAGAATTTCACATAGCTGAATGTGAAAAATATTGTGTTTTTTTTTTTTTCAAAATTGTCGCTTTTTTGTTTATAGCACAAACAAATAAAAATCGCACAGGTGATCAAATACCACCAAGGGAAGGCTGTATTTGTGGGAAAAAAAGGACGCCAATTTTGTTTGGGTACAGTGTTGCGCGACCGCGCAATTGTCTGTTAAAGTCACGCAGTGCCGAATCGCAAATCAGGGCCTGGTCATTGAGCAGCCAAATCCTCCGGTCTGAAAGTGGTTAAAAACTTAAGGGCTTTTTCAAGCCAACTGCCTTGGACAGTGTTGCCCAAGACAGTCCCAGTGCAAGAACAAGGCAATTTGCCATAGGGCCTATGGCTTCAGTTCACACCACCATGCTGAAAAAAGTAGGACACACTGCATTTTTGCAAAGCACGTTCCAACATGTTGTAATGCATTGTGAGTGACGCAAATTAGGAACTACATACAGCAGGGTAAAAAAATTGAAAGCACCATGATGCAATGCAGTGTGTGTTCACAGCACACATCAGCATGCGCGTGTTATTCTAATATTAATATGCATGCGCTGGTGTAAATGATCCCTTAAGAATATAGAAATATGCTTAATAAAATTATAATAATTTTGCAGTGCGTAACCTAAAAATGCAATTAACTAATTTTAATCAATCAGCTATCATTTCCTCTATCATAGCTATGTCAAACTCGTAAATCGAAAATCTGACTGATAGGTTGAAGCTTGCACTTTAACCAATGTCCCCACCCATTGGGCAGAACACTCTTATGTTTTTCATCTGAATTGGGCTTAAAGGAGTTGTAAAGTCCAAAAGTTTTTTTATCTTAATGCATTCTATGCATTAAGATAAAAAACTTTCTATGTGTAGCAGTCTCCCCAGCACCCCCTCATACATACTTGAGCCCCATCTCTATCCAGCGGTGTCCATGAGTCCCTCTCCCTCCTGATTGGCTGAGACACAGCCGCAGCACTATTGGCTCCCGCGGCTGTTGATCAGTTAATCAGGAGTGAGAAGGGGCGGGGTCAAACCACAGTTCCATGTCTGAATGGACACACAGAGCTGCAGCTCGGCTCGGGTGCCCCCATAGCAAGCTGCTTGCTGTGGGGCACTCAACAGGAGGGAGGGGCTAGGAGCAGCAAAGAAGAACCAGAGAAGAGGAGAATCGGGGCTGGTAAGTAGAACATGTTTGTTATTAAAAAAAAAAGACTTTACAATCACTTAAATCATAGTGGTATAATAGAGGGGCATGACCAAGAGACGGGGACTGTAGCTGAAGATTATACTTTCACTTTTAGAAGTAGTTGATACATATAGTGCGGCTCCGGGCTTTGTAATACTTAGGATGGACGAAACAGGACATGCTCCTTGGAGGGATCAGCAGTAGAGAGAGCGGGTGGGATGTTATGCAGGAGACTTTGAGTGGCTCCATATCTGTCAAGTATTGTAACTCTAAAATAAACGGGATTAGTGGTAATCCATAATGGGCCTCAAAATTACTAAAGTAAATGATATACCTAGCCTCACAGTACTGTGTATATAGACACGACTTGTGGGCTAAAAAGAGGCATTGAGTGGCCGTTGGATGGGGATATGAAATTGAAAAAACAAAAAGTAGTGGGGGTGGTCCAGGAGGGAACCCCCCACGGAAAACCAACTAAGGATACTCAAGCATTTAATGAAAGAAGGTAAATTTTATTAAGGCACGTATGCCTATAAGGGTAAAAATAAGACACAATACAGGGTACCGGAGAAACACACTGCAATGACACTGATTAAAAACATAAAATAAAAGGTGGCACTACACACATATGAAAATAGGACTGGTGCATATCAAATGGCATGAGTATAACCAAGATTAGCTAAAATTGTTGATACACCCTAAGAGTGGTGTAGGTCTAAGACCAGCTAATAGGTAGGTCACTCAAAATGACCTGACAAACCACGCGGCATATGTCGAACAATAAAGTCGGCACGATTGCCGGGTGGTGTGTGGTAACCTCTATGGATGCATCCAATAACACAGCCTGAAAACGTGCTTCAGTGAAACATTAACCCGCTGTCACCTCAATAACTCATAGTGTTCCTGTGTAGGTATGTGCATAAAACAGGAAAGCCTGTGGATCAAACAGTCCTCTCATAGGAGAGATGTAAGGGGGCTGTGGGCTCCAAAATGAAAAGGGACAGAGGGTTGATCACAAAGAGTTGGCAAATAGATGTAATGGTCAGCTGTTTGAGTCCCGTGAAGGCTCGGATTCGCTGTTACAAATGCTGATGAGGGGACGATATCCTCATAAGGTAGGTTTGAGTACAGGAAGCAGAGGAATGTTCCACAGGTATATGAATACGGACAGCTTTACCTGCAGATATTTGGATGGATATGCGATCCGACTGGGCTTTAAATGGGATCCATAGAGGGATGAAGCTCCGTCCCAGTCCCGTTGTGCTGTGCAGTCCGGTCCACTGGCTTCTTCCGTGCGGCGTTCAACCCGGGTCTCGGCTACCACGGCATGAGGGATTCAGTAGCTTCCTGGTGTGAGTAGAAAACGTCACTTCCGGTTAGTACGATCCGCCGGGTGCCTGGTAAGGGGAACAGCCGCTGACAGTGACCATAAGGATGGCAAGCAATGTGGATGATGCTGCACGGGGGGACACAGTGTGTGAGGTGCCACCACACCAACGCTGACGCGTTTCACCGACACACAGTCGGTTTCTTCAGAGCTAGTGGTGTTATCCAAGGTGCCCGCCTTTATGTTGGACATAATTGGCGGCAGTAAATTAACTATGTCATCACCATTGCGGCGCTTAACCCATTCAGGGGACACCTGTAAAGAGTAACCCCTCAATGAATTAACAGCATCCACATCTTTGACTAAGGTGAATGTACTCATCACAAAGGGTGGCACCAGGAAATGTCCAAATTAATGAACAGACAGGATAAAAACACTGCATAATACATGAATAATTAAGCTATAGACACAACATGGAAATAAATAAAAATAATGGTCTGTGTGATTGCCATCACCGTGGGAACTCAAACAAAAAAGGGGGGGAAAAAAAAAGAGAAGATTATCCATGATAATCATATAGAATCTAACTAGTACCTATGTTGGACAGGCTAGAAAGAATCACAATATTAGTGACCTATGATTGAGGAGATCTGTGGGCTGAGCTTATCCTGAACAGTCCAGGACTGTAAGTTACACAGTAAATATGGGTACTGTATGTCTACTTACGGAAAAGAGGAAATATCGAGAATTTAGCTGAATAGACACAGAACCGTGCCCCTCCCGTCAGGGCAACCAGGGGGTGCGTCCAGGGGGGCCCAAATCATGCATTAAGAAAAGGCTGGAGGTTAAATTCAACATTTAAGCCGTGGGGTACCCGGGACCCCATCATGTATATCCACATCTTTTCTTTTTGAAGGAGGACATTATCAAAGTCCCCCCTTCTGGCTGGCAGTTTTAATGCATAGATCCCCCTAACTTTCAGGCCCTCCGGGTCAGCCCCGTGGTGCTCAAGAAAATGGAGGGGCACGGTTCTGTTATCTACCTTTTTCTTGATGTCAGAGATATGTTCCAAAATCCGCACTTTGAGCTGTCGTTTCGTCTTGCCGATGTACGACTTTTTACAGGGGCAAATGAGTTCGTAGATAACGCGCTCTGTTTGGCAGTTTATGAAACTGTTAATGGTAAACTCCCTCTGTCCATCACAGCTTGAAAAAGTTTTACATTTAAGGACCGATTTGCAGATCGTGCACCTTCCGCATGGGAACATACCTTTTAGTCTAGGCAGCGAGGAAAGCCAAGTGTCTTCCCCTCGTGAGCGCGTAAACTCCGAGTGGCAGAGGTTGTCCCTAAGGCTCGGTGCCCGTTTAGCTGTAAGTAAGGGACGTGGTCCGACAATGCGTTCAATTAGAGGAGAAATTGTAAGGACCTGCCAATGTTTATTCAACACAGTCCTGACCTGCTCCCATTGCGTGCCGAAAGGTGTGATAATGCGGGGATGGGTAGTCTCTTTGGAAGTTTTTTTAGGAATTGAGTTGTCACCCTTGCCAAGGAGGGTTGTCCTGGGTCTCAGGGCCACTTTTTTGCGGGCTCGTTTGATAGTTTGGTGTGTATAGCCCCTTTCATGAAATCTCTTATGGAGCTGCCTAGCTTCGACTTGGTAGTCCTCTGGGTCAGAGCAATTCCTTTTGTGACGGAGAAATTGACCCACTGGAATGCTCTGGACCAGGGGTCTAGGGTGGTGGCTGCTTGCCGCTAGGAGTGTGTTAGCTGCTGTCTCCCTACGGTATGTGGTTGTTTTCAACCTACCACTCTCATTGGAAATGAGCAGGTCTAAGAAAGGGAGGTGATTGAAAGAGGCATTAAATGTCAGTTTGATGTTACGATTGTTGTCGTTGAGCTCATGCATGAATTCCTCCAGTTCATATTGGGTACCGCCCCAGAGGAGCAGGACATCGTCGATGTACCTCAGCCACATGCGTGAATGGCTGAGGTACATCGGGGATGGATAGACCACCTGCTCCTCCCAGAGTCCCAAGTGGAGGCACGCGTAGGCCGGGGCCCACGGTGCCCCCATCGATGTGCCTCTAATTTGTTGGTAATAGTTATGTAAGAATTGAAAGTAATTGTGTTGGAGTAAGAATTCAAGGAGCTCAACAACAAATTCATTATGTGCCCCCAGGTGTGGATGATGCCGATCAAGGAAGTGGGTGACTGCCTGTAGGCCCCACTCATGTGGGATGGAAGTATATAAACTTTCCACATCAATCCCAACTAGGGTGATGTTATACATATTGGAAGTTTGTGATAATTTAAAGAGGACATCTCTGGTGTCCTGTACAAAAGAAGGTAGGTTAGTCACCATCTCCTTGATCAGCACATCAATAAATTGGCCCACCCTTTCGAGTGGTCCCCCTATCGCTGAGACAATGGGTCTACCTGGGGGGTTGTTCAAAGATTTGTGCAGTTTAGGGATGATGTAAAAAGTTGGGGTGTTATAACTCTTTACGGTCAAATGGTCTGCCTCTCTCTTGGAGATCAGGTCTGCCTCCCTGGCAAGGAGGATCTTCTGGTTAAGGGCAGCGACAAGGGAGGGAAAGGGGTTCCCCTGGAGCTTTAAATATGTGTTAGTATCACTAAGTTGTCTAAACACCTCACGGGTGTACATTTCTTCGCTCATGAGGACCACATTGCCTCCCTTGTCACTGCCCTTAATGACATTTCTCCGGTACCCTGTATTGTGTCTTATTTTTACCCTTATAGGCATACGTGCCTTAATAAAATTTACCTTCTTTCATTAAATGCTTGAGTATCCTTAGTTGGTTTTCCGTGGGGGGTTCCCTCCTGGACCACCCCCACTACTTTTTGTTTTTTCAAGTATTGTAACTCTGACTGATGGTTGGCACAGGTTACTGCCCTTTTTAAAAATTAATTGGCTGTCTTGTTGAATAAGTCCATATTATATGAAAAAGGCAAAGTGTTACTTCCTAAACATGAGTTGAGGATTGCCCCATTGTAGTGCTGCAGTACCGATTTGTAGTGCTGCAATACCAATGTATGCAGCAAATTGGGATCCATTATTATGCAAGGTTTGGTAAAACACCAGTTTGTAAATCTCACTTGTCCATGCCAAAGGAAATTTTACATTTTTAGAGTTTTGGGGAAAACAAAAGTCTTTTTGATATTTTCTGAACCACTAGTCTTCTGAATGTTTGTGTTGTTTAATATAATTTTAAGCTGCTGCAATACTGCATTAGCTTTGCATGGCTACCTAATGTATAAAATGCATTAGTTAGAGTTGGTGATAGGTGTAGAAATGTACGGTTTATGGAACAGTATTTTTTTAATGGGAAGCTGTCTACCTAATTAACTTAAAGGTCAACTGCAACGTTGTTTTACCTTTTTTTTCTACATAAACTGGTCTGCCTTACTTACCTTTGTTGCTGAAATTAACCAAAATGGTGGCCACCGACATTATCCCTAAGGGACATGTGAAATAATACACACAACAAATACATGAACACATGTGAAGGGGACTTAAAATGTAAAACATATGAATTAAACGTAGCCATAGCTTCTCTAGATCTACAGTATTACCACCTTTTTTTGCTGGACAGCTTAGTTTGCCTGTATATGTGAAGAACATTTTTAAATAAAGGAATTTGGAACACAAATAGGGATTTTTCTCATTACAAGTAACAAACATGTAGTTATCAGAATACAGTATTGTTACACAGGTAGTACTCTAAACTTCAGTCTCAAAGATGTGTGAGGAGCTAAAGCGGTGTTAACAGCATGGCGGGGTTTATTCTTTTTGCAGCATGATGAGCACATGTTTTTGTTTTCTTTTTCCCTTCTAAACTGGAAAAAAGATTTTAGATTCTTCCAGCTACGCTCAGTTTATTTCTTCTAGTGATATAAAGAATGATAATTCAATTATTTTGGGTTTTACAAAACAAAGCTATGCTATCTAAATCCCTACCCAGGCAAATTCATACAGCACTTGATGCTAGAGTGTACCTTGGCAAATTAGTAAGCAAGATCTAGACCTTTCCATTCAAAAAGACATTTAAAAAAGATTTGTCCAAAACGTTGTTGCTTAAAATTGTGTGTGGTTTATTTTGTACAAACCTGGGACTTATCTTGAAAAATTGTTTTTCAGCTTCACGAAAATCAGTAAACTGGAAATTTGGAGCAGATGAAGAAGTCTGGGTCTGGGTCATGGGTGAACATTCATTGGACAAACCATATGATATTATCTGTGATGAGATCATTTCAGAACGAGCACGCAAGCAAGCAGAAGAAGAAGCAGAGGAGCGGAGGTAGGGTTACTACAGCCTTATTGGAAATACAATTATTAGCATAATAGTAAAATATAAAAAAAAACCCTAAATGTATACTTTTTTTCACGTTTCGATTAGGGAAACATTAGACTCTATGTCAGTTTTTTACTAATATCTTTGCCTCCATTACAGAATTTTTCTACCATTTCATGTCTAAATGATACATGAAGAAAATCTCAATGGGACACCAACAGACAACAGAAACATTGGATAGGTTCTAACCCATGGGACTGCAGGCTGCAAAACCCCAGCCCACATGAACACAAATAATAATCAAAACACTATATACAACTAATGGCATGAAATGGCCGTGATACTTTATTGATTTACCAAATACATGCAAATAATAATTTATTGCAAGAAGAGTTTATTCAAATAAACAATGAGAACAAACAGATTTACCAACCTCTGTGCTGAGTTATGAGAACTCGAGCATTAACAGAGACATTTCAACTACCCCCCCTCCTGGATCCAGGGTGGCAGAAAACCACATAAAATAGTGCAACGGGCAGGAGGCAGAGGAGCTCTTTTTGCTAGAGGGTCCAGCCACCTTATAAAGCTCTGGACCAGCATTCCAGAATATTCTCAGGTGTTCCCATTGGCTATAATAGCCCACCTGGGAAAACTAAGGGAATTCTTAAAGGGGCAATGTACCCAATAGGACAAACAGCCTAAATGTTACATACATTAACAGGCTTAGAGAAAGAAAGGGTGAGAGCAGCCGCAGTCCCACGAAAGTGGGCCCAAAGGGTTGTGCCCCTCCTTTAACATGGGACCGCAGGCCCCAAAGCCCCAGCCCACATGATCACGAATAATAATATTAAAGAAAAACACTGTACACAACCAACGACATGAAATGGCTGCGATACTTTGATTTACCCAATACATGCAAATGATAATTCATTGCAAGAGGATTTTTTTCAAAAAACAATTAGAATAAACAGATTCACCTACATATTTGCTCAGTTATGAGAACTTAAGTATATACTGTGAAATATCAACGCCCACCAGCCGGTACTTGTTCAATGAACAAGACCAGTCTACCCCATACCCGTGACCATTTCAATGCACGTTTGCAAACCTAAGTTAAAGAAATCCAGCCCTACATCCGATAAATGAACCCCTGTCCCGGCAATACAATCCGGCAATCCTGCCCTCCAAGTCTACGTGCCTATATGAAAAGCCATCAAGAAGAGGCAAGAACTTCTCAAGCGCCCTATTTATCCTCTTCCTAATCTTTTCCATAATATGGCATTGGGGAGCGTAAAGCCTAGACAAATGGTGGACAATTTCAGAAAAAATGACAGTAGTGTGAGGAGAAGTTAACTTGAACCTATGCAAATTATTCTTCATTTTAAACAGCAAGTCTAAAGTCCTCAATTTCCTTAAATCATTTCCTCCCAGGTGTATCAAGATAGGAGACCAATTTTGATACAACATGGAAAGCATTAAGTATAGCTTGCACTTGCACCACTGGAGACCTTGTATACCTTTTCACAACACCATGAAATGATCAGGAGAAAGGTTCTCTAAATACTCCCGTTGAGCCGCTCTCTTGTGCTCCCAAAAAAATATAAAAGTGTCCGATAATCCGGATACCGCATGCATCACCTGAAAAAAAAATCTAAGAAAAAGATTAGGATGGACATTAACTTGAAAACGCTTGGACTTCCACCTACCCAAAGTTTTGATGTCTTCAGACCCACCCCTCTGGGCAGCTTCAGAGGCAGCTCAGATTCTAAAAGAATAGGACATAAACTTTAAATCCCGTCAACCCAGATAGGTTAAACCTTTTTTCAAAACAAAATTGATATTTTGTCAGGGTAAGACCATCATCATAAATAAGTAAGTGACCTGGGCGTGAGGGGCGAACCAAAAGGTATTGGCGAACCATCCTAACTTGACAAATGCCACCATTCTCGTAAGTAGGAATGGAGAGCCAATGACCTCCTTCCTTGATTTGTTTTGGACTGTCTGATAAATATTTTAAAGACCGACTCCACAAGGCGGATCTGATCAAACCATACACCCTATCTATTGTTTTGTTGGGAGGGACCAGCTTGGAAATCCTAAAGGCTCCAAAAAAGGTCCCCACAAAGGCTGTCCTAAATAGCAAAGCCTTGTATGCAGAAAAACAAATAACAGGCGTTACACTACATAATTGCTATAACATTACCCTGGATACAGGTTGCGTAGCATCTGGACTATAATAAGTCCATTTGTAGCCTTTCAAGGCCTGCTTCACCGTGAAGAATTTTGTACTACCTCGGAGGTTAAACAGCCTAAAAAAGAATGAAAGCCCCACCAGTGTTTTAGCTATGTGAGCATAAGAAAAACACCACTCCATCAAGGAAGACAGGACAAAATAGCAACCTCCGCAGGATCTGTCAGAGAAAAAACACTATTCCTGGTGGAGAAAGAGACCCATTTCTCCCAAGAGGAAGAGTAATCTGCCCAAGTACATGCAGACTGAGTTCTAAGTATTACCTTCAAATCGGGGCCCATCAATGCGCAGGGCGTGTATGGCCCACTGGGTCTGCACTGGGAAGAAGTTGTTGAAAGAGGGGGATTTGAAAATGAGATAGGGAGTCAGCCAGAGAATTTGATTTTCCAGGGACAAATTTTGCTTTCAGCCAAATGTATCCTAAACATAAACACACTAAACTATGCACCACCTGAAAGACAAACAATGACTTAGAAGACAGACAATTTACTGCGTATAACACGCCCTTGTTATTGGTGTGCAGCAGGATGAGCTTGTTACAAAATCAGAGCCCCAGAATTCAACTGCCACAACCACCAGGACGAGCTCCAATAATACTCTGTTTCTAGTAGATTTTTTAAGCATTCAGGATTCCCGGCCATCTCCTGCAACAACAATGCTTTTCCCATATGGCTGCCAAACCTCAGGACCCTGCAGCATTAGTGAAGAGGTGGCATGCGTCCGAATCCAGGAATGCCTGCTGGAAAAAAGACCTTGAATTAAAAGTTTTTCAAAAACGTTGCCTGTCATCACCTTTTCTATCAGAACTTCTAAAAGAAAATTCTTTAGCTATAATGACAATATGTCAACGAACATCCCCTTCCAGATCTTTAGATCCAGCATCTGTGCAGCTGCTTTACAAGTATCATTAGAAGCTGCAGCTGCTGGATAAGGGACATTAATAGAAGGAGGCACACTTGCAGCAGTAGTGACAAAACCAAACAGCACAGGCAACTCGCCATGCAACACCATCTTCTGAGTCCTGGGACAGGATGCAGCACTTGGTGCAGCCTCTGCTCCAGCCTCTTGTCTCCCCCAGATAGAGCTTCCTGCAGGGAATGGGGCACCATCTCCAGTCTCTTCCTGCTTTATGTATCCCACAGGTTCTGGCAGCCTGGCTGCCACAGGAGGATTTGGTGGAGGCATCTCCCGCTTTGTCGCAGCCCATGCACCTGACCTGCTTCTGTTACTCTGGGTTCTTGCACATGCTGTAAAAGGAGAGACAACCCTCCTCTTCTGGCCGTCTCCTCTGCTGGGACCCGCCTCCATGGTGCTCACATTAGCGCCGACTCCCAGTGGCCATGGCTCCACCTCTTGGCACTCCTCTCTCCCTCACAGGCGGCTTGTTCCTTTTCACGTGGCAGTGCCTGCTTCTCTGCTCGCTCTCAGCTGGTATGGTTAGAGGCTGCGAGGCTGGTAAGTCCTGCTGTGACATACCGCCATCCACCCCGCATTCGTCCTTCTCTTTAGCCCCTTCTTCATCCAGGGCCAGGCAGCGCTGCAGCCACACTACTCCACTGCCCTAGCAGCTGCCTAAGGAGGAGATCTATACTGCTGTATAGCTCTGATATAGGGTCAGCTAAGCTCTTTTTAGACCTAGAAGGTCCAGCTGCCTTAAGAGGAAACTAAGGGAATCCTTAAAGGGGCAATATACCTAACAGAACAAACAGCCTAAATGTTACATACAATAACAGCAGTTTTAGAGAAAGGAAGGGGGAGAGGAGCTGAAGTTCCTTGAAGGTGGGCCCAAAGGGTTGTGCCCCCCTTTAACATTCCTATTTCTAATAAGAAATGTGCTTTTATTGCTGTCTGTTTCTCCCCTTAAAGGTTATCCCCACAAAAAGAGTAAATATCGTGTATACCAACCATCCTACTGCTTTCAGTCACTTGTTTCTAAGTAACCTGTTTTTCGGAACCATGTGAATGTACAGACTAGTATTTCTAATTCCACCCACTCTAGGCACTTTGCTATCTGCGGTTTGTGGAAGATATTGCAAAGATATTGCTTGTTGAAGATTTTGGGCATGGGCACTCAGGGGCAGGAGTAAACTATTACACACAAGAGTGCTTTCTGCCCCAAGTGTCTATGTCAATCTATCCAGTCTGGGTCAAGATATTTTAACACAATAGTAAAATAGTTAAAGTAAATATAATCCAAATCGCTAACATTTCATATAAGCTTTAACATGTTGTTGTAATTTCCAGAGGAGTTTTCTATGTTTTGGTTTAATCTGTATTTATTGGTGTAGGTGATACAGGGAGCATAAAGCGAGATAACATAGTATGAAATTGCACATCGAGACTGCATAGCGTATCATATCAAAAGCAGGTAAAACACAGGTGAATGAGCCAAATTGGCATATGAAGATAGCAGAAAAGGTATTTGTTGCATAATACAAACACTGTAAACTTTTAATATTTATAAACTAGACTGGTTAAAGGAGTTGTAAAGGCAGAAGGTTTTTTTTATCTTAATGCATTATATGCATTAAGATTAAAAAATCCTTCTGTGTGGGTAGTAGCCCCCCCTCAGCCTCCTTAATACTTACCTGAGCCCCCTCTCTATCCAGCAATGTCCACAAGTCCCTCAGCTGTCCGGGACTCTCACTCCTGATTGCCCGAGACACAGCAGGGGCGCCATTGGCTCCCGCTGCTGTCAATCAAAGTGAGTTAGCCAATTAGAAGAGAGAAGGGTTGGGCCGAAAAAAAAAACAAAACAGGAGACTTTACAATCACTTTAAGTCTCGAGCTGTATATCATATCTTAGAAAATCCAACACATTGAATATATGCTCCTCAAGGCTTTTGGAAATCCAGATGTTTTCTATCTTTTTAAATGTGCAGCTTTTCTATTTAAAAGAAATACTTGATGATCCTGTCATGATGATCCTTGAACAGGCACTTCCTGTTATGTGGTTAGAACTAATATTCCTCCTGGGTTGTCACCATGTCACATGTGCCCCTGGTGGCAATAACAAGCCCTGTGCCTACACTCATTGTACAAGCATGGTCCACTGCAATCACCATCAGACGGCCAGTTCAAAGCAATGGGGTGTACAGGAAGTGGTTGATGAGGCCAAAGATGATCAGAAAAAAAAAATAAAATGGATTTAATGTTAAAGTTTAACTGTAGTACACAGTGTTTTATTGAACTAAATGCCACCCAGTTATAATTTACATCTGCTTGAAATCACTGCTCTAGGGCGGCTTCACACTGCGCAGCTGCGCTTTGACTAAAGCACAACTAACCCAGGGTTTTTGTGCAGGTTAGCTTCCCCATAGACCTGTAATTTTGAATTCAAATATGTCCTGCGGTTTTGGTCTTAAAAACTGGCATTTTTTTTTGGTTGATCATTTTTCAGAGCAAAAATTCTGTTGATTTCTTTTAAAACGAAAGTATCTTATTTGTAGCTAGTAAATAATATACTTCTAAGTATTAACAAAATTAAAATAATTGTATCTGAATTGTATGTACTAACAAACTTACGTGAAAATTACAGCATTTCTTTGGTAAATCACCTTCAAATGAGTACATTTTTATTTTAGGCCTGCAGGTAATTTTAGGTTTCATGCTTTTGCTTTCAAACAGCTGTAACAGTTTTAAATAAATATATAACTAATTTTATTGATTTTTTATAACCAAATTCAGTGACGTTATTAACCTTGTGAGGTCCCAGTTTCTTACTTCAAGCTATGTTTTTTCCCATTACGTAAGGCAATTAGATTGGGCTTGGTTAGCCTATGCATCCATTAGAGGATTGTTTAGTTTGAATAGGTTAAATGAGGCAATAGTCTGTTATCTCAGCTTGCTTTCTCATTTATTGCATGAAGCCTGAATGAAATTATCATTGTCATATGTCACTCAGTAATCGGAGACTGGCATCTTTATCATTTCCTGTACAAAGGTTGAGTGCACTTTAAAATGTGATAAATGTGAACATGTTCTTACCACTGAACTAATGTGTAAAGAATACAAGTCAGGAAAACTGTGGAGCAGACTGTCATGGAATTTATATTAATTGCGTGGATTTTACAAAAAATATATACATAATGACTTTATACACTTCGGTACCATTAAACGTATTAATTATTAGTGCCTTTGGATTGTGATTTTTTTTTTATAAGCCGAAACAGATTACATATTTAAATGACTAATATACTGTACTATATACTATGGGTAATATTGTGGAAATATACACTGATCAGCCATACCATTATGACCACCGGCCATAGCCTGTCTAGGCATGGACTCTGCTAGACCTCTGAAGATATCCTGTAGTATCTGGCACCAAGCCTTCAGCAGCAGATCCTTTAACCACTTTACCACCGGAGGATTTTGCTGTCTTACGTCCAGGCCACTTTTTGCAATTCGGCACTGTGCGACTTTAACTGACAATTGCGCGGTCGTGCGACGCCGTACCCAAACGAGATTTACGTCCTTTTTTTCCCACAAACAGAGCTTTCTTTTGGTGGTATTTGATCACCTGTGCGATTTTTTACTTTTTGCGCTATAAACAAAAAAAGAGCGACAATTTTGAAAAAATAACAATATTTTTCACATTTTTTTATATGAAATTCCCCCCCAAAAAAATGTAAAAATCAAATTTGTTTAAAATTTTTGGCCAATTTGTTTTCTGTTACCTATGTTTGGTAAAAAAAATCACAATAAGCATATTTTGATTGGTTTGCGCAAAAGTTATTGCGTTTACTAACTAAGGGACAGATTTCTGTCATTTTTGGTGTTTTTTTTTTTTTAACGAGTAATGGCGGCGATCTGCGATTTTTTTTTTTGCGGGACTGCGACATTGCAGCGGACAGATCGGACCCTTGACTGACATTTTTGACACTTTGGGGGTACCAGTGACATTTCTACAGTAATCAGTGCTATAAATATGCACTGTTACTGTAAAAATGACACTGGCAGGGAAGGGGTTAATTTTATTGGAGAGGGAGGGGTTAATGTATGCCTGGTGCATACTAACGTGTGTGGGGGGAGGTGACTGAGTGACACAGGGACAGATCGCATGTTCAGCTATGCTGGACCCTGCAATCTGTCACTGTTTGTCACTTAGGAGATCCGCCCGCTTTGTTTACACAAGCGGGTGGATCTCCAAACTCGATTCCCCAACGATCGGGGAAGAGCGGCGGTGATCACCGCCGCTCCTCCCCTGGCCCGACCCCCGCTGTGACTGAAAACAGCGGGAGCGAGCCTCCGGCGGCGTGCGAGCGCCACCCACAAGGGGAGGAGTCCAGCGACATAGGTCTACGTCTCTGGACGAAATCGAGCCACTTTGCCGCAGTACAGTCCCAGTGACTGGTCGGCAAGTGGTTAAGACCTGTAAGGTGCGAATTGGAGCCTCCATGGATGGGACTTGTTTTTCCAGCACACTCCACGGATGCTCAATTAGATTGCGATCTGGAGAATTTGGAGGCCAAGTTAAAGCAGAGTTCCGGCCACAGAAAAAATTTCAATGAACATACCCCGGGACAGTCAGGGCTAGTACATTCCACAATGGATAGCCTCTGATCTGTCCCGGTTCGCACTTACCTTTTAGAAAAAATACTTACTTTTAAAATTTCTTCTCCTGCGCTGCCATCTCTGGTGTGGGCAGCTTGAAGCCAGAGCGATCATCTTCTGCGACCTCTTCCGCCCTCTTCGGTCCCACGATGCACTGCAACGGCCCCACCGTCACTTCCGGGTCTGCAGCGTCATCCCTGCACAGCTTCTGGGCATGCCCAGAAGCTGTTTAGCAAGGTATGACGCGCCTGCACCGGAACTGACGTCGGGGCCAGTGCAGGCGCATTAATTCCTGGGAGCGATGACGTTCAGCTCCCAGGAATCAATGCAAAGCGGAAGTGACGGCACGGCCGAGGAAGGAGGAAGTGGATGGTAAGGTGAGTATATTATCCTCTCTAAAAAGGTAAGTAAAAAAAAAAAAAAGGCCGGGAATTTCCAATTCGGGCTCAGGAAAGGATAAGGAAGCGGATGCCATAAAATCTACAGGCATGATTTTGTGGCCGGAACTCCGCTTTAACACTTCAAACCCAATACTGAGTTCCCTAAACCATTACTGAATTTATCAGGCCAGGCCACCTTCTTCCATTGCCTTATGATCCAATCTGATACTCATGTGCCCATTGTAAGCACTTTTGGCTGCGAACCCCTGGTCAACTTGGGCACCCTGACAGGTCTGTGGCTACACCGTCCCATATGTAGCAAACTGCAATGAACTGTGTGTTCTGACACCTTTGCATTAGAACCAGAATTAACTTTTTCAGCAATTTGCAGTACAGTAGCTCTTCTGCTGGATCGGACTTATCTTCCTTGGACCACTTTTGGTGGGTCCTGACCACTGCAGAGGGGGAACATCCCACAAGAGCTGCAGTTCTGGAGTCGCTCTAAACCAGTTATCTAGCCATTACAATTTGGCCCTTGCCAAAGTCGCTCAAGTCGTTACACTTGCCAATTTTTTCAACACATCAACATCAGGGACAACATATTCACTTGCTGGCTAATATATCCCACCCACTTTCAGATGCCATTGTAATGACATAATCAGTGTTGTTCACTTTACCTGTCAATAGTCATAATTTTTTTGGATGATCTGTGTATATACAAAATAATGCAGTAGCAAAAGACATACAACATACAATCCATTGAACGTGAATATCTTATGAGTTAAAGTGCATCTAAAGCATCTAGTTTTAGATAGAATAGGGAAGGGTTAGAATGGCTGTCCGATTTTCTTGCTTATTGTGTCAATTTCTCTATATGTTTCAGTGACCACTGTCACTGCAGTAGAAAGTGAGAGAAAATCCAATTGGAACAGATTTGGAGAGTAAATATTTAAATCGGAACATTTGTTGAGTTGACAACTAGAAAGAGATTTCCCTGACTGTGCAGTGATTTTCTTTAAACTTCTATTGTACCTATGGGAGCATTGTATCATCAAATACAGAAGTAGCATGTAAATATATTTAACTGAAAGTTTCTTTTTAGTTTTTTATTATGCTACAGCTGACCTTCTAAGTTTTTTCTTGCTTGAATTTGTTACTGCATGAGTACTTAAATGGCTTTTTTGTCTCACAGGAAAGAACAAGAGCAAAATTTATCCCAGCTAACAGGGGCCCTGACACTACGCACACAGAATGAAACAGAGAAGACGTGGAAGAAAAATACGGAAAACAAGATTATTTCCAAAGAAGAACCTAAAAAAGCAGAAGAAAGTAAAATAAATGAGGAGAATGAGGTAAACATTAGACATGTATCAGTGGGTCAATATATATTGCTCAAAGAAATTAAAGGAACACTTTTTAATCAGAGTGTAGCATCAAGTGAATTAAACTCCAGGGATATTGAGCTGGTCAGTTAAATAGCAGAGGGGGTTGTTATCTGCTTTGGTGTTAATTAATCTAACAACAGGTGCACTAGATGGGCAACAATGAGACAACCCCAAAAACAGGAATGATTTTACAGGTGAAGGCCACTGATTTTTTTTTACCTACTCCTCTTTTCTGAGTGTTTTTCACTAGTTTTGCATTTGGCTAGGGTCAGTGTCACTACTGGTAGCATGAGGCGATACCTGGACCATATAGAGGTTTCCCAGGCAGTTCAACTCCTCCAGAATGGCACAATACATGCCGTAATTGAATTGTGTCAAATAATGATTTGATAGTCCATAAAGTCGATAGAGACCAGATGATGTAAACGTGACTGTGGGGTATCCGTGTAAATGGAAGGCTTACCAGAAATCGATAAAAATCGTGCCAAATGAAAACACAGATTCCAAAGATTCAGCAAGGACTATACACGATCGATCTCCCAATCCAGAACGATCTCCCTCAATGGTATGGTTATATGTGAAATAAAAATAGGAACACCATAGCGTAAAACCAAAAAACCAAATATGGAACAAAATAGAGGGAAAATAGCACTTTATAGGGATGTAAATCACCAAAGAATCCAGTGATAATAAATAGGAATGCAGCGGATCTGGTCTTCCATTTCTGCACACGCCAGCCAATGCTATTTGCCTACCATATATCATCATCTGGTAAGGTCATTTAGGATTTGTGGTGATACAGCTCTAGCATGTTTGGGATCCTCGGATTTCTTTATGGGTGTTTTTATTAGAGTTTTCTGGTAAGCTGCATTCCTATCGGTGGAGGTGTCTGGTTTTACTATTTCACAATATCATTATTCAGCCTGTCATTTTTTGCATTTGGTAAGCAGTACCTTATTGGTTTGGTTGGTGGTGGATTCTCACTTTTTTCACATCATTACTTTTATGAGCACTTTTATTATCACTGGATTCTTTGGTGATTTACATCCCTATAAAGTGCTATTTTCCCTCTATTTTGTTCCATATTTGGTTTTTTGGTTTTACGCTATGGTGTTCCTATTTTTATTTCACATATAACCATACCATTGAGGGAGATCGTTCTTGATTGGGAGATCAATCGTGTATAGTCCTTGCTGAATCTTTGGAATCTGTGTTTTCATTTGGCACGATTTTTATCGATTTCTGGTAAGCCTTCCATCTACACGAATACCCCACAGTCACGTTTACATCATCTGGTCTCTATGGACTTTATGGACTATCAAATCATTATTTGACACAATTCAATTATTGTTTGATCATTTCTAGCGCGACTTGTAATTATTATTTGTCTTTGGGGTGTTGGTCACACTTGAAGTCGCTGCTTATATTCTCATTTTGGTTGGACTAGCGCAGTTGTTTTTCTATTTTTATTCACAATACGTGCCATTGCTGGAAGGTTTGTTGTGTCTCCCAGCACAGTCTCAAGACCATGGAGGCAATTCCAGGAGACAGACTGTTACTCTAGGAGAACTGGACAGGGCCGTAAAAGGTCCTTAATCCATCAGCAGGACCGGTATCTGCTCCTTTGTGCAAGGAGGAACAGGATGAGCACTGCCAGAGCCCTACAAAATGACTTCGAGCAGGCCACTGGTGTGAATGTCTCTGACCAAACAATTGGAAACAGACTTCATGAGGGTGGCCTGAGGGCCTGCTGACATCCTTTAGTGGGCCCTGTGCTCATTGCCCGGCACCATGGAGCTCGATTGGCATTTGCCATTGAACACATTATATATATATATATATATATATATATATATATATATATATATATAATAAATTAAAAGCTAGAATGCAGGGCGGTTCTAGCAACTAATCAGTTAACTGGGCCAGCCCCCGCCCTCTGTACATTGCTGTGCTGCTCTTCCGATGTCAGCTCTGTGAAGACAACAGAGCTGGCGGACAGCGGTGGCTGAGGGGAAAAAAAGCAGATCCTAAATGGCGAGACCGCCCTTGAACAAATTTGTAAGACACCATCTGGATTATACCATTCAGTTTTGGGCACCAGTTCACAAAAAGTTTATCGGGGAACTGGAGAAAGTGAAGAGAAGGGCACCCAAACTGATAAGAGGCATGGAGGAGCTCAGCTATGAGGAAAGATTAGAGGAACTGAATTTATTCTCTCTTTTAAAAGGGGGGGGAGATAAACGGGGGAATATGATCAACCTGTACAAATACATAAGTGGTCCATATAGTGAACTTGGTGTTGAGTATTAAATTTAAGGTTATCACAGAGGACAAGGGGGCACTCTCTATGTCTGGAGGAAAAGAGATTTAATCTCCAAATACGGAAAGGTTTTTTCACAGTAAGAGATGTGAAAATGGGGAATAGTCTCCCTCAAAATCTGGTTCTGGCCAGCTCAGTAGATTGCTTTAACCACTTGCCTACTGTGCACTTAAACACTTCCCATCCAGGCCAATTTTCAGCTTTCAGCGCTGTCACATTTTGACTGACAATTGCGCGGTCATGCTACACTGTACCCATATGAAATTTTTATTATTTTTTTCACACAAATAGAGCTTTCTTTTGGTGGTATGTAATCACCTCTGGGTTTTTTATTTTTTACAAAAAAAAAAGAATAAAGACAGAAAATTTTGAAAAAAAAAAAAGTTTTTCTTATTTTCTGCGAGTAAATTTTGAAAATAAAATTTTCTCCTTCACTGATGGGCGCTGATGAGGCGGCACTGATGGGCACTGATGAGGTGGCACTTATGGGCACTGATGAGGTGGCACTTATGGGCACTGATGAGGAGGTACTAATATGCCGCACTGATGAGCACTGATAGGCGGCATTGATAGGCGGCACTGATAGGCGGCACTGATGAGCACTGATAGGCGGCACTGATGAGCACTGATAGGCGGCACTGCTGGGCACTGAGAGGTGGCACTGCTGGGCACTGAGAGGTGGCACTGCTGGGCAATGAGAGGTGGCACTGCTGGGCACTGAGAGGCGGCACTGACGGGCGGCACTGATGGGCACTGATAGGCGGCACTGATGGGCACTGGCGGAGGGCACTGGACACTGACAGGTGGCACTGATGAGCGGCACTGATGGGCAGCACCATCAGTGCCCACACTCAGTGCCCATAGTGCTGCCAGTCAGTGCTCATCAGTGCCTAGATGAGCAGGCACTGATGGGCACTGACTGGCAGCACTATGGGCACTGATTGTGGGCATTGATGGGGGCACTGATGGCGGGCACTGTGGGCACTGATGGGGGGGCACTGTGTGTATGTTTTTACCTTTTAGTAATCAGGGCACTGGTGATCAGTGCCCTGATTACATGTCTCTGTGTCCCCGGCGCTGTGAGGCTCCCCCTCCTTCCTCACACTGCAGGCTCTGTGTGAGGAAGGAGCGCTGGCGATGAGAGATGATCTCATATGTTTACATATGAGATCATCGATCATTGGACGGCCCGATCGTGGTGAATGGCCAATCACAGCGGCCATTCACCACGATCTGCGATCGGCCGTGTCCAAGGGACACAGCCGACACAGATTTTCCCCGCTGCGCGCTCGCGGGAGCGCGCGGGGGGGGCGTGTCACTGGGAGGCCGTTTAAAAATGGCCTCCCGAAAATTCAAGTCCGCGCTGCAGCCGTATATAGGCTGTAGCGCGGATGGGGGGAGGTTAAAAAGGCCTGGATTATTTCCCAATTGTACATAATTAATTTAACTAGATACTAACATTTATAGGTAAATATTCCAGGGAATATCCAATACCCTCTTGAGGAATCGGGGGGATCAGGAAGGAAATTTTCCCCTGCTGGAGAAATTTAGATCATGCTTTGCTGGAGGATTTTGACTTCCTCTGGATCAACTGTGGTTATAAGATGTACATGGGATTGTATGATTTTTTTTTCCCCCCTTTTTATTGGTTGAACTAGATAGGCCTGTGTATTTTTTTTTCCAACCAGATTTCCTATATAAGAAGCGATGTAATGTGTTGTATTGTAATGTATTCCTTAGTTTCTGAGCATGTGTGGCCTTGGTCTTCTGATTTTTTTTTTCCCTTTTTATTGGTTGAACTAGATAGACCTGTGTATTTTTTTCAACCAGATTAACTACCGTATTTATCGGCGTATAACATGCACCTCAAATTTAGGAGGGAAATTTTAGGAAAAAAGCTTAAATTTTAAATAAACAGCATTGAACTCAGAACAATTTTTTTTTAATCAAATGCAGTCTTACCGATGCCCGTGAATGCAGCCTCATCAGCGCAGTGTCCATCAATGAAGCCTCGCCAGCACACTGTCCCCCAATGCAGCCTTCGCCAGCGCAGTGTCCCCAATGCAGCCTTCGCCAGCGCGGTGTCCCCAATGCAGCCTTCGCCAGCGCGGTGTCCCCAATGCAGCCTTCGCCAGCGCGGTGTCCCCAATGCAGCCTTCGCCAGCGCGGTGTCCCCAATGCAGCCTTCGCCAGCGCGGTGTCCCCAATGCAGCCTTCGCCAGCGCGGTGTCCCCAATGCAGCCTTCGCCAGCGCGGTGTCCCCAATGCAGCCTTCGCCAGCGCGGTGTCCCCAATGCAGCCTTCGCCAGCGCAGTGTCCCCAATGCAGCTTCACCAGCGCAGTGTCCCCAATGCAGCCTCGCCAGCGCCATTGCAAACTACATATACACGCACAGAGCGGTGATATATTAAAAAAAAAAAGCCGGACAACGCTGAGACAGAGGGGGCGGGCCGGGCGGAGGAGAAGCGAGGATGAGCGGCTGCTATCATCTGACGTCCTGGCGCCTATGATAGACGTCACAGGTCCCGCGTCCCGGCATTGGGCCACTGTGCTGTCTATCATAGGAGGTGGAACTTCCTATGAAAGCAACTGCTCGTCCTTCCTTCTGCCCGGCCCGCCCCCCTCTGCCTCTCAGCACTGCCCGGCTTTTTTTTTTTTTAACATGTCGGCGTATAACACGCACTGGTGTTTTACCCTCCATTTTTAGGAGGAAAAAGTGCGTGTTATACGCCGATAAATACGGTATATAAGAAGTGATGTAATGTGTTGTATTGTATTGTAATTTATTCCTTAGTTTCCGAGCATGTGTGGTCTTGGTCTTCTGATTTTTTTTTCCGAATGAATACTGCACTGATTAAACAAAAATATTTCATTCTGGTATCGTATGAGAAACATTTTGTCGTGATCGGCTCTTAAAAGCTGTGTACTAACAATCAGATTATCGTACAATCGATTCGAAAGTGATATTTTACATCCGATTTTCTGATCATGTGTACTACTAGGCATTAGTTTCTTTTGCATGCAAAATATCAGTAGGACAAGTTGGAAATGTCATGGATCCCCCTGGATAAGTTGACATAGGTAGGTGCTGCTTTTTTTTTCCTTCTCTGTAGGAGTTGAGTGTTCCTATTTATGGATGGATCCGCTGAGACATTTTAGAGAATAGTTTGATTGAATCCTTGTGCACATATCAAAAATGATCAAAAGCTTTTGATTGATTAGTAGACTGTTGGGAATGATTCATGGACCGTTACGAATACAGCATGATCAATCTGTAATGTGCTGAGTCCTTTTTAGAACTGCTACTAAATAAAGGCTTTTGAGAATATGGATGATAACACAACCAGAGAAAGTTTCTTTAAGGACTTTTCAGGTGCTGCCTTGATGACCAACTACTTTAAAAAAAAAAAACAGATGTTTATTTGTACATATTCTGCTAAAAAATCCTGGCCAATCACAGCGCTGTGGCACTGTATAATCCATAGACCAGTGAATGCATTTGTTTTGATGCAGTTGCAGATAGACTGCAGGCTGTGTGATCTTTTGTGAATGGCAACACTGGTCTCCAGAGTGGCTACTGCTGATAGACACCAGTACTGTCATAAATAATAAATCTGTCTCATTCCTAGCAGCATTGTCAAAAGGGGAAGGGGAGGTAGATGATGGACTTTCTGATGCTTAGCATTTGCAGGAGAGATTCCAGTGGGATCAAGTGCTACATGCAATTAATCCCTTAAAGATTAAATTCAAATTGAAGTCTAGTGAGACCTTTCTTTAGGATTTTCAAATATCACTACCCAACTTGTTTCCATATTGTGCTATCAAGAAAAATAGTACACTTTCTGCTTAACCACTTCTGGACCAGAAGAGTTTCCCCCTTAACCATCGATTTATGTCGGTCCTTTAACACTAAATACCGGGGTTATGGCAGCAGATATCTGCCATAACCCTGGTATTTTTGAAAACGGCGGGCGATCGGCTTTCAGATAAGGGTGGTCCCAGCAGCAGAATCGCTGCAGGATCACCCTTACTGTGGGGCGAAAAATGTGACCCCCCCTCCCACCACGCGTCCCGGACGTTTTTCCTGCTTACTGCACTCGCCGGCAGCGTGGAAAAAGACCTGGTCCTGGATCCTCAGAGACAGGAGGTCGAGTGAGGGCAAGATGGGAATGACACTGGCAGGGAAGAGTTTAACCCAGGGGCAATCAAAGGGTTAAGTGCGAGCCTAGGGGGTGTTTTCTAACTGTGAGGGGATGGGCTTGTAATATCAACACAGAGACATGTGATATTAGGTGTTCCTAAATATCAGGAAAACAGTGGCTCTGTGTTGATAGAGAGAACAACGGTCTGCTCTGTTTTATCAACAGCAGACTGCTGTTCTCTTCTCACGGGGGGGTTATCGCAGGTGCCCTTCGGCAATTGTGAATCGCCCACAGGATCGCTCCCGCGGACCACCGTACAGGGAACGTGCCGAACTGTCACTGTATAACTGCCACGGCTGGTTAATTACCTATTGGAGAACAATTATGTCAAACCAATAGAGATGGAGTTTTAAGTGTAAACTACCAGAAAACCCCTCTAAGATGTATTTTATAGTTCTTTTCCTACTTTACCTGTTAGGCTCTTTTACGTGGGCTGGATCCAGTTTTGCTCAGCAGGGGATCTATCCGGTGATCTCCTGCTGAGCTGAGCGGAGCAGCCAGATGACAGGTCAGTGTCTGCTCTGCACTGTTATACACAGCTCACTCTGCTCTATGGGCTGCCGAATGTAAAGGGACTGACTGTCTGTTTACACACGACTGCCCTCCGATCCAATCTGGGCAGCCGGATGGAAGTGGATCCCCCTTCCTTTTTTTTTTTTTTTTTTTTTTTTTTTTTAGCCAGACTGTTTTAGACATGGAGGTAGCTGGGTGTAAATGGACACAAGTCAGGTTACATGTGGCGTTTCATAGAGAAATGAGGGGTCCGATCAGTTTCGGCTAAAAAACGGACAGCCAGACCCAATCAGACCTCTTCATATGAAAGGGGCCTTACTGATTTTGCAATTGCTACGTTTACTTGAAAATATGTGTAAACAAAAAAGTTAGATTAGCTGGACAGTTTTGTGCTCAGACTATGACTCAGTGTCACATTTCCATGACAGTACTGGAAGTCCCCAATTGTTCACATGAGGTAAGCAACAGAAAATGTTTTACAGATTTCTCAGGTAAATATTTCCATGATGCAAGATCCTACTCGCATTGATTTTTCAGCCAAAGTTCAAGCCCAGTGAATTCCCTTTGTTACTAACATATGTGTCTTTAATCAAGGCTGATTATAAAGTTCAAAGTGCAGTAACTCGTGAGAATGTCGGAATTTCCATGTGTTGGCCCACTTTGTATTAATTGGTAAATTCAAATCCTAATAAATAGGGCTCATGCTATGAAAATAAATACCATAAATGTTTTTTTTACAATGCAATTAACTTTTATAACAGAGTAAAGCTGGCCATACAGATGGAACGAAATTCAGTCGGTTCAGCAGAGACTGTCTGAATTTCAATCCATCTATGTCCGTTCCAGTTCATGATAAACTGATCCTAGCGATTGACTTCTAATGATTGGACTTTCTGGAAATTTTTGCTTCCATCAGCCGATTGGCTGCTGGGCTGATCAGTTGCTGACTGCGGAGGAGTCCAGCAGTCAGAATACAGTGATGCTATAGCAGCAAGCAGCTTTTGAGAAACCAAAAATAAGATTTCCAGGTACAGACTTTCAGCAAAACAAACCTTTTTTTTTGTTCGCCAGCGAAGTGAACCTAGTCTGGCTCATGCCCGCTTGTTAAGTTACCGAAATAAGTGCAGATACAAAAAAAAAAATACAAAATTTCCTTTTACCGTAGCACAACATACTTCTCTCTTTATGCAGCTCCTTCCTTTAAATTTCTATTTCAGAACAGTTTGTTTTTGCGGTTTTTACACTTGTCTGTATTCTTTGCAAAAGAGGAAGTTAGGCAGGGGAGGGGAGAGTGAGGGGGCTAACTATGCTAATCTGGCTTCTGTAGTCCTACAAACAATTTGTCAGAATCCACCATTTTGTTTTACCTAACCATATGCCATTTTAGAAGACTTTTCAGTTGATGCCAATATGCAGCAGGGATGATCCCTGCATCCACCATAAATGTGTGGAGAGGGGAATTGGTTCAGCTTTTTAATTCACCCTGCTGGTTGAATGAAAAAAAACTGAACCATGCATGGCCAGCTTTACATTGTAGATAGATAGATATGACGTAACGTTTTAATAAGGTTAATAAGGTTGTATTTGCACTGGCATTTAGCCACGATGAGAATTTCAGCGGCAGAAATCCACTGATTCCTGCTGCTGGGATTGACAACTATAGGTGAAAAGCAGTGCTGGTTACTGTGCAGGTGATCGCAGATGGACACTCTTTTGTGCCTCTTCTTCCTTTTTTATATTGCATCATATTTGGCCATACCCACAATCAGGAATACAATCACAAATTTTAAACACTGGGTTCCCGAGATTGGTTAGAATCCTATCATTGGCCCCTGTGCGGGGTTTTTTTTTTTTTTTTTTTGTTTCCAGGCTAAATATTCATTGTCAGTTTTACGGGGTTTTTTTTTTCAACTTAAGGTTGTCTTTAAATCTCAGCAACATTCAATCATGCGTGATTTCATAGACTTTTGCCTACCAAGCCAGTCTATAAAAATTTGTTTCTCTTCGTTTCATATCTTTTCCTTTAGGAATCTCTTGTCATATCTTTTCCTGGACAATATATTGGTTAGGGATGTCTTCCTTTCTTTCTAAGATAAGATCTCTTATCTTATCTATAAGGCTGGATACACACTATACAACTTTTGTTGTTAGATTTCCTTTAGATTTACCTTCAACTATGTAGTGCAAGGGCCTGCCTGATTGCATACAAATTGAAAGTGTTTAGGTCTGACCTCATATTATATGGTTTTGGTAAATCTAAAGGAAAAAAACTAAAGAAATTTGTATAGTGTGTATCCAGCTTAAAGCAAGAGACTCACAGGGGAACAAAGCATGCAATATCAACTAAGCCACCTACACAATAGTGTATAGCTGAAGGCATAAGCTCTAAGTAAACTACCATCAAAGGGTTAGTAAACAAAGAATGTTGCTAGGTCTTTTATGTAAGTCCAGTCCATCCCCCTATGGTTTGACAGACTGACATGATGGCTATGGCAGGTTGCAAAACAGGGCCTGTTTGGGAAATCTACAACTTGGAAAGAGTTTCCAAAACTTTTGTTAATTAGATCCTTAGATACTGGTGCATCCTCAACAGGTATAGCTTGATTAGGACAGATTAAGGCCCCTTTCACACACGCTGTCCGTTTGTCCGTTTTTCATCCATCCGTTGACGGATGAAAAACGGACATCAATGCATCTCTATGTAAAAACGGATGACAACGGATGAAAAACAGATAACAACTGACGAAAAACGGATAACAACTGACGAAAAACGGATGACAACTGACGTTGTGTGAAAGGGGCCTAACTCTTGATTGACAATCAGAATGGGCTACTTTTTGATAAAGGCCTCCTCAAAAAGATATTGGTTCATAAACTGTTTAGGAGTAAGAAGTTTATCAGGATGTTTCCAGTCTCTGTATAAATTACCTTAAAGTTTGTCCTGGAAATGTTTTTATAGCCTTGGGATCCCAGGCTAGTAGCAGTACAAGTGGAAGCTAATGGCCATTCTATTGTTAAGGTCAGGGGAGGACTGGGCCAGGGGGCAGGGGGGAAATTGCCCCCTGGGCTGCTCTGGTGCCCCGTAAAAAAGCTGCACCACTTCTGCCACAGACATGCCTAAAAAGGATTCCTGGTGAAAAGAAGTAAAAAGTCCCTGCCGCTGACCTACTGAGTGCGGGTTGAAGACAAGATCAAAGAGCGCAGAGCCTTTCCTCCCCCCCCGCCCCCCCCAGCATGGATGGTGTAAACTGTGTCTGAGCATATGCCGGTTCCATGCCCCAATGGAGACTCTTCTCCCCCGGCCAGGCCCAACCGAGCTGTCCCAGCTCCCCCCACCCTAACCTCCCCCTGCTGGCCAGGTCTGGAACCCAGATTCAGTCAGTAAGTAGAGAGTATTTGGAGCAGTGCTTCAGCTTGGAATGGGGGTCAGGAGGAGGATTGGGAGAGTGGGAGGGGGGTGAAGGAAAGTGGGAGGGGGCCGAGTCACTGCACCATAGGCCTCTGGTTTGTACTTGCCCCCTGGGCCAAAAGTTGCCAGTCTGCCCCTGGTTAAGGTAGTATGCTTCATGTCAATAAGTGCCAATATGTCTCATCAAGAACAAAATCATGCATGGTCATCACATTGCCTTCGTTATTAGCACTACTGCCTTGCAGCACTAGGGTGCTCAGTTTGTATGCCAACCAGGACACTAGCTGCATGACTTTGTTTGAATGTTCTCTCTGTGCTTGTGTGGGTTTCCACTGGGTACTCCGGTTTCCTTCCACATTTCAAAGACATGATGGAAGCTTAATTAGTTTCTGTCTAAATTGGCCCTAGTATGTGTATGTGAGTTAGGGTCAGGGACCTTGGATTGTAAGCTCCTTGAGATCAGAGAGTGTACAGTATGTAAAGTGCTGCATAAATTGTTGGCACTACATACATACCTGTTGTAAAATTAAAACAAAAAAAAAAAAAGGATTTGTGAGACTTTTTGTCAAACAGAATTTCTGCAGCAGATGGGTCAGCGGCCACTACAACTGCAGACAAAGATAGTTGCAGTTTGCCCAATAGAATTTAACATAACTGAGGAGAACTTTTACCTGAATGCAGGAGTGAAGGGGGCCTGACATAGCTAAGTAGAGTCTCAGAGGAATGTTACAAAGTTTGTGAGGTTGAAAAAAGACATCAGTCCATCCAGTTTAACCTATGATGTTTGTGTGCGTTTGCTGTTAACCGTACATTGTATACCCCTGTATGTTGTGGTCTTTAAGGTGCTCATCTAATAGTTTTTTGAAACTATCAATGCTCCCTGCTGATACTACTGCTTGTGGAAGAGAATTTCACATCCTTACTACTCTGAAAGTGAAGAACCCCTTACGTATTTTAAGGTTAAACCATTTTTCCTCTAGTTATGGTGAGTGGCCACGTGTCTTATTGTATTCCCTTTCTCTGAAAAGTTTGTTCCTTATGCTGGGGTAAAGACTTAAGCAGAGGAAAGGGTCCAGGCTGTCTGTGTCAGGTTCCTGGGGAGGGACAGTGCAGGCCACCCTATAACTGTCAGTGAATTGTGTACTGGAGAGCCTGATTAACCAGGTTTTTGTAACTTAGAACACCAGATAAAAGCCTGGAGTTAAGATAAAAACAGCTGCTGAAAGCAGGAGAGGTTTAAATAGCTAGAGGTGACCAGGTCACTGTAGGCGGCAACAAGGACTAACTAAAGGCTAAAATACAATTACAGCCTAACCTTGACACTGCTAATAAACATGCTGCATACTGCAATAAATCACAGTGTAAATAGTTGTGTTTTACGATTTTTCAGTGGTAGATGATTGCACAGCTCTGTCTGGTGTGTCAGTGAGAGGCTTGCTGTGACCCGTGGAAGGGAACTTTCTCCCCCTTGACAACAGATAGCACCTTGGATTGGAAGAGATTTCAACCCCATCAAGCCACTCACTGACACACACCAAGGCTTTAAACTTTGTTTATTTTAGAACTTCTACTTTAATTCCTCAGCGTGTTAATCCCTTCCTTGGAACCAACAGGAAAAGATAAATAATGATCGCCCTCATTGTAGGAGTTAATATGCTTGGCTCCTGATGCTTGGCCCATACACAAACTTATTAAAGAGTCTTCGAAAATGGGTCACACCTGAGGCCTTGCCTTAGCTCTGGACCTGGAAAGTGTTTTGCAGTGAACACACTTATTGGAGGTCTGCAAACTGCCACAAGGAGAAACCCAGTACCAAAAGATCACATTCCAAGCAGGTTAGGTTCTTTAATCTTTAGTGCAGTGGGGTCTGGGTATAGCCTCCAAAGATATTGCAGAGGGTACACCGATCCTAATAACTGCATGAAGAGTCCAGATCAGCAGCATCAGGGTAGGTGCAGCGGGTAGAAAGCACAAGGAGTTCAAGTGCAGTAACAGAAATACACTATATTGTCAAAAGTATGGGATGCCTGCCTTTACATGCACATGAACCTTAATGGCATCCCAATTTTAGTCTATAGGGTTCAATATTCAGTTGACCCGGCCTTTGCAGCTATAAGCTTCAACTCTTCTGGGAAGGCTCTGAATCATCCCAAAGGTATACTATCGGGTTGAGGTCGGGACTCTGTGCAGGCCAGTCAAGTCTTCGTGAACTTGTCCTAATAATTTTTGGAGGGGGGTAATTGCCAGGGATCAGGAAACCAGAAATCAGTGTAGTCGGAAGCAGAGGAACAGATTTAGGAACCAGAAGGGACGACAGCCGGGCAAAATCTTTCACAGGAACACGGCAGAAAAACTCCAGATATGTTGACAAGGCAAAGGCAGGAAAGAAATGAACATCAGGGGAAGAGCGCACAGCAAACAGTGAAGAAATAACCCATACATAAACAAACAGAACAGTATCTGTTAAAAACATCTATTAAAATAGTCTCTATCAAATAGTCTTTGGGCAACAGTCTGTGTAGATAGTTAGTTTGTAGTAGGGCAGTACTCCACTAGGAACAGAAAGCCAGGTTCCAGGATAACTGAGGCAGATAAGATAAAAAGAGACAGGAGGCTCCTCTAAGTGCAGTATTTAAAAACTATTTAATCAACACAGAATAACAACTGGCAACTCACATTATGTGGGCTGAGGGAAGGCATAAATAAGTGTCCTAGAAGGTCATCTCAATCCTTGGTTGGTGCCTCTTGGAATGCTGTAACACTGTTACTGCTGTGGGTAGATGGAGATCCAGCGGCCGCGGTGTGGAGCAGAGTATGCAATGAGGCTGGAATGCAGTTCCAAGCAAGGTCTGCAGTGCAGGGACCCAGCAGCGAGGAGAAATGACGTCACTATTACACGACACGTTTCCAAGCATGCGTGCTGAGATGGGATCGGCAGCGGCGCTCCTTCAAGTGATGGGGACAGTAAATTCTTACTCCTCTCTGCCGGATCCCTGCGCTGCAGACCTCGCTTGGAACTGCATTCCAGCCTCATTGTATACTCTGCTCCACGCTGCGGCCGCCGGATCTCCATTTACCCACAGCAGTAACAGCATTACAGCATTCCAAGAGGCACCAACCGAGTATTGAGATGGCCTTTCAGGACACTTATTTATGCCTTCCCTCAGCCAACCTAATATGAGTTGCCAATTTGTTATTCTGTGTTAGTTTAAATGTTTTTTACATACTTCATTTAGAGGCGCCTTCTGTCTCTTTTTATCTTATCTGCCTAAGAAATGAACAAGGCAGCTTAAATAGCCAGGAGGGGCTGGCTGTAGGCTGGACTGATGAGCAGATAACCAGGTGAGCCACTGAGGAAACAAGTGCTAACAATTAACCGACAGCTGAGAGGCCTGAGAACAGAGAAGAGAGCTGCTGCAAGCCCAGCTCTGACAGTACCCCCTTCTCAACGACCCCTTCCCCTCAGAGGAGCACCAGGTTTGAGGGAAAAATGTCTATGGAAAGCACGGAGGACAGAGATTCAAGAGTGTTCCGTCTGGACCGTACCCTCTCCGATGAACAAGGTACTGTACCAAACCTGAGAGTTAATGGGAGTCAATGATCGATTGTATCTCATACGCCTCATGGTTCTCAACCTCAACCGGGTGAGGACATGGTACCGAGGTGGTGAAGCAGTTTCACACCAAAGGTTTTAATAAGAAATGTGAAATACATCCGAAATACGCATGTTAGAAGGAAGGAAAGGCCCAATATACCACAGTGCCAGTTTCAGTGAGGGAACACAGAGTCTCAGGTTACGCGATGACAACCAGACCCTCTCCCCAACCAGTTAGGAAGGTGCTGGTAGGCGTCGGCAGTCAGCATGGAGTCTGTACCTATCACTGGCACGTCGCAAGGACTCTTGGACCTGCACCCAAGTGGAACAGAGATCACGGAGTTGCTCCTCTAACACAGGAATTATTTTAGGAACAAATTTGTCAGGCAACATGGATGGCTGGAAACCATAATTTGCCATAAACGGAGACAATCGGGAAGCGGCGCTGATGGCAATCTCCGCCCAGGGTAAGAGGTCTGACCGGTTGTTATGGTGGTCAGAAATATAGCAATGTAGGAACTGCTCCAAGGCTTGGTTGGCTTATTCTGCGGCCTCATTGGACTGTAGGTGATACGCCGAGAAGAAGGAAATCTGAATTCCCAACTGTGCTCAAAAGGCTCGCCAAAACCTGGACCCAAACTAGCTACCCCTGTCTGAGATGAAAACCTTGGGTAGCCATGTAACCGCAAGATTCCCCGAGGGAAAATGTATGCCAGTTCTTTGGATGTAGGCAACTTCTTAAGTGGAATACAATGAGACATCTTTAAGAACCAGTCAATCACCATAGGAAAAAATGTGTTGCCCTGGTAGTTAGGCAACTCCACAATAAAATCCATAGACAAGTGTGTCCAAGGCCTCTCCCCATTGGGTATGGGTTGTAGGAGGCCTACTGCAAGGTGTCGTAGTTTCTTACTCTGAGCACACACAGAACAAGTGGCTATGAATGCGGTTACATCAGTGCAGAGACTAGGCCACCAGAATTGTTGGGAAATAGACCTGATAAGCTGATTCTTCCCAGGGTGACCAGCTGCCTTGGGAGAATAGTATGTCTGGAGCAAAGCAGTGCGGAAATTCTCGGGGACAAAGCAGCGGTCACAAGGTTTTTCCAGGAGGAGAATGGATCTAAGCAGTAAGAATTCTGTCACCCAAAGGTGAAGTGAGATGAATGCGAATAGTGGCTAGAATGCAATCTGGAGGCATCAAAGGAGTAGCAACTGAGAATTTAATTGTAATTGAAGCTTGACAGAAAAAGAGCCCATCGTGCCCTTCTGGGAGATAAGCGTTTAGCCTCTGACAAGAATGTTAGATTCTTGTGGTCCGTCAAAATGAGGACCGGCACAGTGGTACCCTCGAGGAGATGCCTCCATTCTTTAAGAGCTAAAATGATAGCGAGCAAATCTATGTTCCCAATCTCGTAATTGCATTCTTTAGGAGACACATAGATGCATAGCGCTCTCAGAGGTAGGACGTTAAGACAGAAAGTTGCCATCTCCAGTCTCAGATGCATCAACCTCAAGAATGAAGGTTAACGTAGGATCAGGATGTGGCAGCACAGGAGCTGAAACAAAGGCAGCCTTGAGAGGCTTTAATGGAATCCTAGGACCAATTATGTGGGTTGCTGTCCTTCCTGGTCATATCAGTCAAGGGTTTGACCAGAGAAGAGAAGTTACGAATACATTTCTGATAATTGGCAAAGCTAGGAAAACATTGTAGTGGACGTAGACCTATGGGTCGAGGTCACTGTAGAACTGCAGATAGTTTCTTTGGGTCCATCGAAAAAACCGGCAGTTAGAAATTACATAACCCAGAAACGTAACCTGTCGACGATGAAACTCGCACTTCTCCAACTTACAATACAGGTTATTATCTCTCAACCTCTGTAGCACATGGGAGACATCTGTGTGATGGCTCTCTAGGGATTCTGATTATATAAGAATATTGTCGAGATAAACCACCACAAATTGCTGCAACATATCTCGAAGGACATCGTTGATGAATTCCTGAAAAGCTGCAGGAGCGTTGCAGAGATCAAACCGCATTACGAGGTATTCAAAATGTCCAGTCCTGGTATTAAACGCAGTTTTCTATCCGTCGCCCTCCTTGATCCTCATGAGATTGTATGCCCCGCTCAAATCAAGCTTAGTGAAAACTTTTCACAAAGAAGAAGCCAGCACCGGCAGGAGACGAGGACTTGCGGATGAACCCTCGAGAAAGTGAATTGGCAACATAGTCCTCCATGGCTTTATCCTCCAAGACAGACAAAGGGTAGACCCATCCACAAGGGGGCATGGCGCCAGGTTGAAGGCCAATTGCACAATCATATGACTGATATGGAGGCAAACTACCGGCTTGACCTTTGTCAAAGACGTTGCTAAATTTGCGGTACTCGTCTGACAAGGAGAAGAGTGAAGAGGTGCACAAGACCTTAACCACTTTCTGAAAACATGCCTTACTGAATTGTTGCGACCAGGAAAGAACCTCAGCACAATGCCAATCAAAAGAAGAGTTGTACCTCTTTAACCAAAGATAACCAATGACCACCAATGTAATGAGGTGAGGAAATGACTTGAAATTGGATTATCTCATGGTGCAGAGACCCTACAGCCATAGTCAACGGAGCAGTTTAATGAGTCACATAGGCAGGCTGTAAAGGTCTCCCATCAATAGCCTCAATGGCATGTGGAGTGGCACAAAGCTGCAGCGGAATAGTGTTTAGACACAAAGATACTATCTATGAACAGGCCTGCAGCCCAAGAATCGATTAGAGCCTGTGTATCGATGGACGACTCGGAACAAGAAAGGGTAACCTGAGGAGGAGAATAGAGGCTTATCCTTTAGGATAACTAGGGATGCAAAAACACCACCTAAGGTCTGTCCCCTGCAGGACCTCCAGGTGCGGGCATTTCCAGGATAGGTAGGACAAGACTTCAATACATGGCCTGCCTGGCCACAATTAAGGCGCACTCTCTCCTTTTCTCCTAAAGGCCCTCTCCTCCGCAGAGAGATGTATGAAGAAGCCCAACTGCATGGGTTTCACTTCACTGGTGGACTCTGTACCAGGGGGCATGGGAGGCAAGGGTGGGAAAAGCTTGGAACCAAATGTACAGGAGGCTTTCGCAAGCGCTCCTTAAAGAAAGGTCTCTCTCGGAGTCTGGAGTCAATGAGAATGACAAACGTGATTAACTTCTCCAGATCCGTAGATATTTCTCCGACTGCTATCTCCTCTTATTTGTTATCCAAGAGACCATGAGAGAATGCAGCCACGAAGGCCTCATTATTCCAGGCAACCTCTGCTGCGAGGTTACGGAATTCAATGGCGTAATCTGCAACAGTTCTCGTACTGTTTAATAGACATAAGGCTCTTAGCAGCAGAAGTGAAGCGAGCAGGAACTTCAAATACCCTTTGATAGGAAGCCACAAACCCAGGGTAACTCAGGACAATGGGTTTTTGCATCTCCCATAGAGGGTTTGCCCAGGCCAGGGCTCTATTAGAAAAGAAATAATGAAGCCTACTTTGCTTCTTTCTGTGGGGAACGCCTGGGGCAGCATCTCAAAGTATATCAGAACCTGGTTGAGAAACCCCTCTGCATCAAATTGGATACCCCAAAATGCTGGGAAAGCGGGGCAGAACCAGACAGAGGTAATATTCAAGGTGGGTGCCTGCACAGAGACTGGAGCAGCAGCAGGGATGGCCTGCAACACTGGTTGTACCAGAACAGCCACAGTGGGAGGATCCAGGTGAGCAGAACAAATGCATGCGGTGATCCTGCTCATCCAATCTGGAAAAAATATTACCACTAGGTGGATTGCCCTTCATCTTGTGAATTCAAGGCCTTTCAGGAACCTTTCAGGAACCTTTAATGTAATGTTAAAAAATAGTACAGAACAGTAAACGTGGTCAAAACATGAGCCAGGGGTCAGAAGTCAAAACGGGAAGTCAGACAGGACAGTGATCAGGAAACCAGAAATCAGTGTAGTCGTGTGGCAGAGGAACAGGATCCGGAACCAGAAGGAACGTCAGCCAGGCAAAGTCTTTCACAGAACAACAGCAGAGAAACGTTAGCTATGTTTACAAGGCGAAGGCAGGAAAGGAATGAACAAGGCAGCTTAAATAGCCAGAAAGGGCTGGCTGTTGGCGGGACTGAAGAGCAGATAATGATACCCAGGTGAGCCACTGGCCAGGTGAGCCACTGAGCTAACAATGAGTCCTGACAATAACCTGACAGCTGAGCAGCCTGAACACAGAGAAGAGAGCAGCTGCGAGCCTAGCCCTGACACTCTTAAAGCAGAAGTAAACTCATCGATTTGATAGTTTAAAAAAACAGTTAACATTCCCAGCATGCCGTAAATGCTAGCTGTCACATTGCTTGTGCTCTCAACCAAACTGTCAACCCATCCAATAGCTGGTGTCATAACTGATCACATGTGCAGCTTTATGGCAGTTGCAGATTAAACAGAGGCCAAGATGGCAGCTTCCTTGGCTGATAACGATTGGAGGGTTTACTTCCACTTTAAGGCGTCAGCATACCAAGACATTTTGGACAATTTCATGCTCCCAACTTTGTGGGAACAGTTTGGGGATGGCCCATTCCTGTTCCAACATGACTTGCGCACCAGTGCACAAAGCAAGGTCCATAAAGACATGGATAAGCAAGTTTGGGGTGGAGGAAATTGACTGTCCTCCTGACCTCAACCCACAAGAACACCTTTAGGATGAATTAGAGCGAAGAATGCGAGCCAGGCCTTCTCCTCCGTGCCTGACCTCATGCGCTTTTGGAAGAATTGTCCAAAATTCCCATAGATACACTCCTATACCCTGTGGACAGCCTTCCCAGAAGAGTTGAAGCTGTTATAGCTGCAAAGGGTGGGCCAACTAAGACTGGGATGCCATTAAAGTTCATGTGCGTGTAAAGGCACGCATCCCAATACTTTTGACAATATAGTGTATATTGTAACAAAAGTTTAGCAGAACACAACAGGCCAGGCAGTGAAGCAACCCGGCTGGGAACACTCACAAGGAGCAACAGCGATGAGACAATAGACTATAGGCCTATAGATGCCAACAGCTTCTGCCACGGAGCCACAGGGAGCGGATGTGGCCTGGCTGGTCTGTACCCAAAGGGGAGGCTTTGGTCCCTGTACTTTATCTACACCTCTAAAACCTTTCCCTGGCTCTAGGCACTGTCCCTGTCAGTCGGGTGACCTGTTCCTACACTAGCTACTTGCAAAATGCACGGCAAACTAGGGAGCTGGGGTCAAATAGACTCTACCTTACCCATGATGACCGCCTAAGTCACATGGGGTGCCAGCATCCAATAAGATAGCTGCCTCCCTGTAACTTAGAAAACCATAAAGGTTCCTCTTTAAGGAACTAGGTTCCTCTTTTCCTTCCCCATCTGCATTGCCACTACCTGCATTGGAAAAAATAGACTGCACCTGCCTACAAGCATGTAGGGAGAGTCTTTATTAAAGCCAAAATAGAAAAATGACTAGTGAAATAGCTAAACTTTAGCTTGTAGAGAAAAGAAATCCACCCTCCTAGGACACTAGCAAAAACTGAAGCATGCTGACAGTGGGAGGGGTTATACCTGGCTGGCCAATGGCTTTTTTTTGGTTGCCCTGTGTCTAAATTCTCCTGTTGGCTGTAGCAGAGCTCAATCTCTGAATAACTGAATCCGGTGGCCCCTAAAAAATAAGGAAACAAAATGTTTTTGTGCAAAAAAACCCAATACATGTTTTCCTTTAAGAACTAGCCACATGTTGGTATGCTCAATAAATTCCTAGTGGTCCATAAAGCAGAAATAAATGTGTTTCATTTCCTGTATCACGATCAAGCACCTGTTGATGTTTCTTTACGTTTTCCTTCTTCTTCTGAAACCAACTTGTACATCGGGATGTTTTTAGTCCACATGACACTGATGACTTTACCTTTTCCATTTCAATAGAGTCTGTTTTTTTCTCCACAGATACACAGAAATTCTAAAATCACTTCATTTAATAATTGTAGCCAATGCTTATCCAATACTCCTGCATCATTTACACTTTCCCTGCGTGTAAACTAACAGACTTGGTCTGTAAGCTCTACTTTTTGCCAAATTTCTGTTCTTGTCACTTGACCTGTGTCTGAATTTCCCATGGTATGTCCTTGCCGGTAGTGAGCCTCAGAGATATTGCTTCCTTACTGTCATTGTTATTTATAAAATCTTCCTGTAAGAACTGGTCAAACAAGTGTGACTATAAAAGCGAGGAGCTAAAAATAAAAAGATCTTCATACCATCAAATAGTGAAGATAACTGTCATATTTCCCCTGTTTATTTTGACCTACAATTCCACTTTGCACTAAATAAATGCTGCTTAGATATACACTATTGTCAAAAGTATTGGGACACTTGCCTTTACCACACATGAACTTGAATGGCATCCCAGTCTTAGTTCCTGGGGTGCAATATTGAGTTGGCCCACGTTTTGCAGCTTCAGATCTTCTGGGAAACCATAAGGTTTAGGAGTGTGTCTATGGGAATATTTGATTATTTTTCCAGAAGCTAATTTTTGAGGTCAGGCTCTGATGTTGGACGAGAAGACTTGGCTCACAGTCTCTGCTTCTGGAAGAATGGTCAAACATTCCCATAGACACACTCCTAAACCTTGTGGACAGCCTTCCCAGAAGAGTTAAAGCTGTTATAGCGGCAAAGGGTGGGCCAACTCAATATTGAACCCTACAGACTAAGACTAGGATGCCATTAAAGTTCATGTGCGTGCAAAGTCAGGCGTTCCAATACTTTTGACAATATAGTGTATTTGGCATTATCAAGACTTGTGTACCCTGCCACAGTTCTCCACAATGTGTGTATATACAGTATATGGTTCTTTACTGAAAACACCCAATCCCCGAGGCAAATTGAAGCTTTAATGACCCTTGGTGACTATTCTTGTTCAATTATAGCAAACTAATAATTTATAAAGTTTTCCTGAACCCATATACATCCACCAAGTGATATGAACTTTAGTGTCATAGGAACATAACTGAATTACAGTATCTCATACCAGCATATTATTTTTGCTTAAAGAAAAACTACCATTACTAAAAAATAAACCGTTTTCTGCAAAAAAAAAAAAGGTATTATAGGGACCAGGACTTTTTTTGGACAATCTTTGTTTACAAGTTAAAATCTGTATTTTTTGCTAGAAAATGACTTGGAACCCGCAAACATTATATATATATATATATATATATATATATATATATATATATATATATATATATGTGTGTGTGTGTGTGTGTGTGTGTATGTATGTATATATATATATATATATATATATATATATATATATATATTTATGTGTATATAAATAATATCGTTTTTGGGATTTGTTTAGCAGGAGCCCTAGAGAATAAAATAGCGGTCATTGCTATTTTTTAGAGAAAGAGATCACAGTGATCGTTCTCTTGAAATGTGCCACATCCCTATATTGATGTATACCAGAAAAAATTCCCCTGATGATTGGGACTTTATAGGCACTTATCGAGTATAATATGATTTTGTAAAAAACATCTTTTATATATATCATTAGGATAAAAGCATATACAAAGAACATACACTATAGAACCATATACACGGAATGTACTGAGATAAAGTTCCATCAATATATGTGTCTGAAGAAATGTGTGAATTAACGTCAAGATTGCAATCTTTTTTTATTTTTACACTGTGCCTTTAATTTTTTTTTAATCACTTTTATTGCTATCGCAAGGAATGTAAACATCCCTTTTGATAACAATACAGCATGACAGGTCCTCTTTATGGAGAGATCTGGGTTCTAAAAAATGGCAAATCTCTCCTCCTACCCTTAAAAACAAAGCAAAAAAAAAAAAAAAAAAGATCTTTTGCTTTAAAAAATTGGCCTTGTTTACATGGGGCCGGCGTTCTGCCGAAAACTTCAACTTGCCAAGAGTTCCAACCACTTCACTTAATAATTGGAGATTGGGACCACTTGGTGTTTTCACAAAACACTGGCAGCCTATACACTCCGGTACACGCTATAATAAATGGACATTGTTAGTCCGCTCTCTAGTTGTCACCGCCTTGGAGCGGCCATGTTGTTGGTTAGTAGCGGACAGACTAAAAATGTAGCGTGTACAGGAGTAAAATATGCTGCTGCCTGTTCTGTGAAAACACCAAGTGGTCAATCTCCAATTATTCCTGGTGTAGAGTCACCGGAAGTGACGTGGTTGGGGTTCTCAGCAATTTGGAGCTTTTCACAGAACACCGGATCCGTAAGTGACCTCGTTATGTTGCTCAGGTCCTCCTAGGGCATAGAGATGAGCGAAGGCCATTTTATTTCCCTTATCTCTGTGCCTAGTCGCCACCATTGCCGTATCGGTTTTCGGGCTTCCAGGTCAACCAGGTAAGCCACCAGAAAGACCCCTCCCGCCGCTATAAAAGCAAATCGGCCACTCGGACCACTTTTATGAGACGGCACCTGAGGGATAAAATAATACCAGGGTTGTGGCATTTAGCTGCAGCCATAACCCCTAGTATTAAACATCAAAATCATTACGTATTTTCCAATACGAGGCAGTCGTCAAGTGGTTACACCTACTTCTCTAGTGACTTGTGTATACAAACTTTGCTGCTTCACAGCACTACAGTCTCTGTCAGAATCCTCAGGATGCAACACTTCCAAGAGTGTCAGAGTCCCTCAATGCAAACCGTGGTTTCATTCACTGAACCCTACGTCACTATGGGTCCTGTAGTAATGTAAGGTCAGTAGATATAACCAGGCATGACACTCCCCAGATGTTCAAGATACTTGGAAGGACTGTACTGCTTCAACAGAGCGAAGGTCGAAGTAACAGGCTTTCGAAAAAGTAAATTTTCAAAAAGGTTTTTTTGTTTTTGTTTTTTATAACTCACATATGTTGTGCAATTGATATTTATGGGGTGTGTATGTGGCTAAGGGGTTGCTTTCTAGTTATTTTTATTTATTTTAATTTTTTATTGTTTATTTGTAGTTTTGTTTTAACTTTTCTTTTTAACACATTTTCTTTTTTTTTTTTTTTTTTTTTTAACTTTACTGCTAATACGGGGAGGCTAACAAGCTCCCTATGTGATAGCATTGGACAGGTGACCAGTCCTCTTTATGGAGACATCCGAAGTCAATTATACCTCCAACGCAGCTAATCAAGCACAGATTGTACACTTTGAGCCCTATAAAAGTGATCAGATCACTTTTATCAAAATGCCCTTCACCAGCTGTTCAAGTCAGTACCAAGTTTACATTTGCAGTAGCAGATGTGGGCTTGCTTTAACCCCTTTTTACCAGGCCATTTATAGAAGTACCTTGATGGACAAGTGGTTAATTATGGTGATTCTCCCTCTAATTAGCCAACCTGAAAAAAAGATAAATGATACCAACACTGAACATTCCTGCTCCTAGGGGTTACCACATCTCAGTAGCTGCTTTAGGTTCCCTGATTACCTTCCTAATGCTTCCAAAACATGGCCAAATCCACAGGCCAGGCTGGGATTTATTATTCACTGTCCCCATGCCAAAAATAAGGTACAAAGACTTATTTAGCAAGAAAATTCCAAGTGTGGATTTGTGCAGATTAAAGGATTTAGTATTAGAGAGTATAGTTTCTTGGATGCCCAGCGGTCAACTTTAAGATCATATGTGCAAATACATTTCTGAATGAGCACTGTCTGGATTTACTGTAGGCCTATGCTCCTGATCAAAACCAGAGTTCCTTTTTTTTTTTTAAACTATACATTTTTGTTAAATATTTTTCAAATGTAGTCAAAATAAAATTCTTTGTGAACTTCCAAACTGTGTTTCATGTCTTTAGAGTATTGTTTTGTTTAGCGGTTTGTTACTTACATCTGTTTGTTTCCTTCATCTGTGTTAGAGGAAATGGTTTTCCTTTCTGGCTAAGTCCCAGTTCACACTGGTGCGATGCGTGAAACCCTGTGAATCAGTGGCGGTTCCCGAATCGCACAGTGGTTCACACTGAGATCTGCAAATCTCTGGGGGTGTTAATGTAAAGTTAATGACACCCCCAGATTGGATTGCAGGGCCAACTGTGAAATGGTGCAGGAATGTGATCGCATAGGTGTGAACACCCATGAGATCTGATTCCAGTGTGGACCAAAAAAAGGGTCCTGTGCCATTTTGGTGCGCATGCGATGCGATTTCAGCCATACATTTTGTATGGCTGAAAAGGCATCGCACAGACATTGCATGTGATCTGCACAGAAATATGGTGCAAATGACATGCAATGTCTGGCATCGCACTAGTGTGAACCGGCACTTAATCGCATCTCGTTAACTGTCTGTAAAGTATTCTGTAGCAATTGTTACAAATTTAGCAACTAAACTAAATTATATTAAAAAGTTGATTGTTGAATGGTTGTTTTATTTAAAGTATAAGTCCAGCCAAAACCTATGTGCTAATTTTGGATAGAGTGGAGAGGGATTAGAACTTCTGTTGGGTTTTTACTGCTATCCAGAACCTTATTCCAGACATTTACCCTTCCTATCCTGCCAACAATTGTTGCACAAAACAAAAAGTAAGGAAATCTGCAACAGGAGAAAACTAGAGTTACTGAACATGTAACTATGGAAATTCCAGTAGGAATATATTCTGAAAGAAAACAAACATCTGATTGGGGCTAGCTAATAAAATGTGCATCTGCTATAAAAGGAGGACTTCAGTTTGATTTTGATTTTAAAGTGATTCTAATGGTTGTTATTAAAAAAAAAAAAAAAAAAAAAAAAAAACAAACATGTTATACTTACCTGCTCTGTGCAATGGTTTTGCACATAGCAGGTAAGTATACAGTGGGTACGGAAAGTATTCAGACCCCCTTAAATTTTTCACTCTTTGTTATATTGCAGCCATTTGCTAAAATCATTTAAGTTCATTCTTCTTCCTCATGAATGTACACACAGCTCCCCATATTGACGGAAAAACACAGAATTGTTGACATTGTTGCAGATTTATTAAAAAAGAAAAACTGAAATATCACATGGTCCTGAGTATTAAGACCCTTTGCTGTGACACTCATATATTTAACTCAGGTGCTTTCCATTTCTTCTGATCATCCTTGAGATGGTTCTACACCTTCATTTGAGTCCAGCTGTGTTTGATTATACTGATTGGACTTGATTAGGAAAGCCACACACCTGTCTATATAAGACCTTCCAGATCGCAATGCATGTCAGAGCAAATGAGAATCATGAGGTCAAAGGAACTGCCTGAAGAGCTCAGAGACAGAATTGTGGCAAGGCACAGATCTGGCCAAGGTTACAAAAAGATTTCTGCTGCACTTAAGGTTCCTAAGAGCACAGTGGCCTCCATAATCCTCAAATGGAAGACATTTGAGACGACCAGAACCCTTCCTAGAGCTGGCCGTCCGGCCAAACTGAGCTATCGGGGGAGAAGAGCCTTGGTGAGAGAGGTAAAGAAGAACCAAAAGATCACTGTGGCTGAGCTCCAGAGATGCAGTCAGGAGATGGGAGAAAGTTATAGAAAGTCAACCATCACTGCAGCCCTCCACCAGTCGGGGCTTTATGGCAGAGTGGCCCGACGGAAGCCTCTCCTCAATGTAAGACACATGAAAGCCGCATGGAGTTTGCTAAAAAACACCTGAAGGACTCCAAGATGGTGAGAAATAAGATTCTCTGGTCTGATGAGACCAAAATAGAACTTTTTGGCCTTAATTCTAAGCGGTATGTGTGGAGAAAACCAGGCACTGCTCATCACCTGTCCAATACAGTCCCAACAGTGAAGCATGGTGGTGGCAGCATCATGCTGTGGGGGTGTTTTTCAGCTGCAGGGACAGGACGACTGGTTGCAATCGAGGGAAAGATGAATGCGGCCAAGTACAGGGATATCCTGACAAAAACCTTCTCCAGAGTGCTCTGGACCTCAGACTGGGCCGAAGGTTTACCTTCCAACAAGACAATGACCCTAAGCACACAGCTAAAATAACGAAGGAGTGGCTTCACAACAACTCCGTGACTGTTCTTGAATGGCCCAGCCAGAGCCCTGACTTAAACCCAATTGAGCATCTTTGGAGAGACCTAAAAATGGCTGTCCACCAACGTTTACCATCCAACCTGACAGAACTGTAGAGGATCTGCAAGGAGGAATGGCAGAGGATCCCCAAATCCAGGTGTGAAAGACTTGTTGCATCTTTCCCAAAAAGACTCCTGGCTGTATTAGATCAAAAGGGGGCTTCTACTAAATACTGAGCAAAGGGTCTGAATACTTAGGACCATGTGATATTTCAGTTTTTCTTTTTTAATAAATCTGCAACAATGTCAACAATTCTGTGTTTTTCTGTCAGTATGGGGTGCTATGTGTACATTCATGAGGAAGAAGAATGAACTTAAATGATTTTAGCAAATGGCTGCAATATAACAAAGAGTGAAAAATTTAAGGGGGTCTGAATACTTTCCGTACCCACTGTAACATGTTTGTTTTTTTGTTTGTTTCTTTCTTTCTTTTTTGTTAATTACAACCAAAATGTTATACTTACCTGCTCTGTGCGAAACCATTGCACAGAGCAGGTAAGTATAACATGTTTGTTTTTTTGTTTGTTTTTTTTAATAACAACCATTAGAATCACTTTAAAATCAAAATCAAACTGAAGTCCTTCTTTTATAGCAGATGCACATTTTATTAAATTCCCCCCAATCAGATGTTTGTTTTCTTTCATTGTCTGCCCATGATCTTTTTGGGTCCCCCACCCGTGCTCCTGACTTCCCTGCCAAGCTGCCTCTCCGGTGAATGGACAATATTAATCCTTAATAGAGACATTTTACCTATTCTAAGACTGCTATTTTAATGTTCATTTGAGAATCCAAGCAAACTATATTACTCAAAAAATGATTGATGACATCCCCAGTCTTTACTCCTTTCAGATTTATTTATTGTTTTACAGTTTATTGGCTTATTTGATTGTATGGGTATGATATGTGATAAAAATTAAGAATATTGTCACAGTTGGTTTGAATATTCAATATATAAGTAAGTTTCCTTATTTAGGTTTGAATATTTAGCCTTATATCCTACAATGATGTGGGATTACCTATTAAAGAGTTATATTTAACCTGGTAATTTTTTGTTGCCTTATCAACTCTATGAACTTTTACTGTTAACACATGCTATCGTCCGCCTCCTAACTAAACACAACACTATTACATATCATTATGACTAAAGGTTCAGATTCTTGCATAAAGCCAATCATGACTGTTTCTCTTTAATGCACTAATAGACTTAAGTTGACAGCCATCTGATCCACCCACTTCAATCCTTTTATCTGTGGCTGCTGAAACATGCGACAAACCAATGGAGAGAATGAAAAGAGAACGAGATATGTGAATTGGGTGGAAATAAGAGATTAATTCCAAACCCCAATTCACCAAAAAGAGGTGATCAAATATAGGTACCAAAGATACACAATAATAGCTGAGATGTAGTGAAAAAATGAAAAATATTTATTGAGGCACTTATGCCTGGTGAAGGAACTGTTCACATATATGGACACAAGACATCATTAAAACCATTTAAAAACATACAAACAGTGGATTGCATCAACCAAGACCAAGAACATAAACCAAATGGAGTCGTTCAAAGCATATATATAGGGATGACCATACACAGTGGGGGATATGAGATGTTTCGATCATGCAGGGATCATGGACACAGTAGAAGGTGATCCTGTGTAGCAAAAAATGGTATAGCAGATACACTGTGGCAAGACCTGCACTCAAAACAGAAATAGAGCAAAGTCCACTCGGGCAATTCCGGAACCTTGATTAAAGAATAGTTGATTATCCAGTTGTGAATAATACTGTGGTTGTGTGGTGAAATGAAGGTTTCTCCCAAAGTGGTAATTTGAGCCCAATAAGTGATGGTATTCCTGAGGATGCGAACCGGCCCAAAATGGTGCAGTTTCCTCCAATAAAGGCCGTTAGAACTGGTGTAGGAGGTACATACTGTCCACTCAATGATCAAGTAGTAAACCCCAGTGATGGCGGGGATGAAAGATGGTCAGGTCCTCCGTGCGGGTTATGGGGAGTAACATGCACTGTGGTGTGTGCGGGCTAGATGAGAAAAGTTCATACCTCCGTGTTTGGTGAGATGACCCCGCCGGCTCGTGCAGTCTGCTGTCGGCGTTTTCCCTTAACAGGGCCAAAGGAAAAATATATAATGATTGTAGTTCAAGTTATAAATTAGACTAGTGGCTTTCTGCTCCAGCCTTACCTGTTGGTTTGAGCTAATGCAGTGCTGGAATTACCTATACAGTCTTCTTTTTAATTTACATCTTTAATTTACATCTTTATAATAAAACCTTTCTTCGTTGGTTTTGTGTTGTCACAGAAAAAATCTGCTATAATGAAGTCACAAAAAAATGAAAATGAAAAATTAGAGGAACGAACAATGGAAATTTACATGAATTGGAAAGAAGCTCAAGAGATCAAACAAAAGATGGAAAAAGAAGATTCTGAGTGGCAAGAAACATGTAAGGATTTAAAAAAATATACATTTCATGTGTAAATTATTATAAATAACATAATTGAATATGTTTGGTTGCCCATAAAGTCCTGCCACCCAGGGGAATTCCTTTTTCTGTAATTGAATATGTTGCACATATGAAAAAGAAATGCTGTATTTGACATGCACGAAGGTTGAAGGCTTTTGTTAGTCTAAAACTTCTGGCTACAGGACTGTTTTAAAAATGAAGCAACCCTTTTACTAAGAAAAGAGTAATCTGACATATAAAGCTCAGAAATATACCTTCAACTTTGACATGACAACACAGTGTATTTTTAGCTCTGAATTCCTAAGCATGTACTGTCAGCCCTGCTTATTTTATTTATAATGGATTACAATGCACATGGATCTCTCCCTTATCCCTAGTATTATTATTATTATTATTATTATTATTATTATTATTATTATTATTAATATGAATATAATTAATATTATTATACAGGATTATACAGCAGTTTATAATATAAAATACAGAGACAGTACAGTTATAATAGAACTCAATGCAAGATGATTAGGAGGGCCCTGCTCATAAGAGCTTACAGTTTCAATAACCCCTCCTTGAGCACAAGCAGAGAAAATCAGCTTGCAAGATTTCTTGAAAATCAACAGGTATTTTTGATATTTATTGAAAAGATATAACAAAAACATTTTTAATGGTATATTTAGTAATCCAAAAGAGAGCAAACAAAAGAACTTCATTGTTGGGGTTTACATATTAGAAAACTTCAGTTCCAGTACAGGAATGTTGAACATAGATCATATTAGGAGTGCTAGCTGTTATTTTACACAAACCTTTATCAGGCTTTCAACAATATTCAAGTAATAAATAAGAAATAATACCTCTGCGCTGCCTCTGTGTAGAAAAAATCCACAGCGTATAAACTAATGTGTATAATAAGAAATTCAAACTATACATATTTGCCAAGTGTGGTTGCTGCAAACACCATACTGTGTTCCCACCAGTAATTCAATAATAAATATGAATAAGTGTTGCGCATACCAGAAAAAATAAACTGATGCAGTAAAAAAAAAAAAAAAAAATAACCTTAAATGATCCGTTATAAAAATATATCAAATCATCAAATGAAATCAATTCCCACTCAGTGCATTAGAATAGTTCAATAAAAGTAAAGTGCACGTGTGCTGAAAGGTGCATAATAATCCATATCAAATAATAAAAAAGTTGTCTAGTTATCTATCTTCAGTGCAGGCAGCTTCAGTTTGACAACATATAAACCAATGGTGTACTTCCACCCGATCGTGACACCTCAGTGCTCCCAGTATTCTCACCTCCATAAATAATCAAATTTATATTTGATTACATACAGAAGTCCTCCTCCATTGATGTTCACCTTTTAAGTTGATTTGGCTATCCTCTGGTGTTGGTCCCTTTAACCACTTGCCGACCAGCCACCGCACATATACTGTAGCAGGTCGGCTCTATTACGCGAAACTACATACCTGTATGTCGTTTTGTGTAATAGCCAGTGGGGGTGTGCGCCAGAGCGGGAGCCAATCAGCGGGACCAGCGGACGTGATGCCCGCTGGCCACCCGCGATTGCTCCACATAGAGACAGAACGGTGATTTCCTATGTAAACAAGGCAGACTGCCGTTCTGTCACAGATGAACACAGGCATCCTGTGTTCCTGCTATTCAGAAACACCGATCTGCATGTTCATCTAGTGATCCTATGCCCCACACAGTCCCTAGGGACACACTTAACCCTTTGATCACCCCTGTTGTTAACCCCTTCCCTGCCAGTGTCAGTACAGTAGCAGTGCATATTTTTAGCACTGATTACTGTAGTAATGTCACTAGTCCTGTCAAAAGTGTCAGGTGTCCGATCTGTTCACCACAATGTCGCAGTCCCACTAAAAATCGCTGATCGCCGCCATTACTAGTAAAAGATAAATAAATAAAAATGCCATAAATCTATCTCCTAGTTTGTAGACGAGATAACTTTTGCACAAACCAATCAATATACACTCATTGGGATTTTTTTTACCAAAAATATGTGGAAGAATACACATTGGCCTAAAATTATGAAAAATTTTGATTTTAACATTTTTTTTTATTGTCTGTGTTTTATAGCAGAAAGTAGAAAATATATATTTTTTTTATCAGAATTGTCGCTCTTTTTTTTGTTTATAGCGCAAAATTAAAAACCGCAGAGGTGATCAAATACCACCGAAAGAAAGCTCTTTTTGTGGGGAAAAAAAGGACATCAACTTTTTGTTTTGGGTACAGGGCCGCACGACGGCACAATTGTCGGTTAAAGTAATCCAGTGCCGTATTGCAAAAAATGGCCTGGTCATTAAGGGAGTAAAACCTTCCAGTCCAGAAGTGGTTAAGACTCCCTCACATGTGCTCATCCATATGTTAGGGTAAAAACAAAGTGACCTCCCATGGTGTAATTGGATCAGTAAAATCATGTTTTTAGAGGAGTATCTCCTTTAATAGTGAATGTGAATTGATTTTATTTGATGATTTGATAGATTTTCATCACGGATCATTTGAGGTTATTTGTTTTACAGTATCAGTTTCTTTTTTCTGGTATGCGCAACACTTATTTATATTTAACCACTTGCCGACCCCCCCACGCAGATTTACTGCGGCAGGGCGGCTCGGCTGTGCATAGTTACATACAGCTACATGATTATGTGCACACAGTCTCGGTGGCGCGCGCGCCGCCAGAGCAATTCTGTGGGGGGAGCGGGTTTGATCGCCACCGGCCTCCCGCGATCTTTGGGGAAACTGACAGGAGAGCCGTCTGCCTTTATAAACAAAGCAGGCGGCTCTTCTGCCAGACATGCACAGTGAGATTGTGTGTCTTATACAGTAACCGTGCATATTACTTAGCACTGATTACTGTATTAATGTCGCTGGTCCCCAAAAAGTGTTACTTAGTGTCAGATTTGTCCGCCGCAATGTCGCAGTCCCGCTAAAAATCACTGATCGCCGTCCAAAAATCTACCTAGTTTGTAAATGCAATAACTTTTGCGCAAACCAATTAAAATACGCTTTTTGGGATTTTTTTTTACCAAAAATATGTAGCAGAATACAAATTGGCCTAAACTGAATAAAAAAAGTGGTTTTTTTTTACATTTTTTTTTATTTCATTGTCTTTTGTTTATTGCGCAAAATCTAAAAACCGCAGAGGTGATCAAATACCACCAAAAGTAAGCTCTATTTGTAAAAAGAAGGTTATAACCGCGCTAAAGGCAACAAATAATGAGCTGCGACTTCAAGTGTGACCACACCCTTAAAAATTATATATTGTATAAGTCGCGCTAAATTGAAAAATAAACAAATGAATGTCCAACTGTTTACAGTCCCAAATAACATAAAGTGACTGGTGATGTATGAAATCTTGTGCTGCTTCCAAAAGATCCCGTAGGAATTGTGCTTACCAGAACGGCAATTTTAAATTGCAGAATTCATGTGATGTGATGAGTTCACGAGCCCAGGTGATCCAATGGAATTCTAGCGCAAGGAACTCCCAATATTGTGGTCGTGTATCATGTGAAGGAAAAATAATAATCCATAGCGTGATACCGTAAAGAATTGTCAATAATATAACTGTGTAGGACTACAAATACTGTGAATCCTTCACCAATTGTGCAGCCGCTTACCAAATGACTAGTGAAAAGGCATGTAATCAAATCAAAAGAAAAGGACCGCCACCAGACGTAGAGCCTCTTACCAGATAGATCTTTATAGATGTGTTCTATCCAAGTATAGAAAAGGTGAACCACCACCAGACATAAGGCCTCTTACCAGATGGAAATGAAAAGCCAGCAGAACATTGAATCCACATGCACCAATATCAGCAAGCCACCCAAGAGCGCATAAAGCCTCTTACCAGACCACAAGAAAAATGCTCGATAACACTTGGTATATTTTCCCAATGGAGAGGTAACTTCAAGGTCCCAATGACAATCCGGGCAAATCACTGATAAGTACCACGATGTACCGCTTAATGTGCCTAGGTGGCCTCTCAGACCCCCTATGCCACAAGCTGAGCCACTGTGTTTCTCAGGGTTGCAACGCCAGACCAGCCGATAAAGGAAAGAGAAGGCGCCAATAGTGTAAAAAACTTCCAACAGATTTTATTTACATAGGTAGTGTACTTACAAACATAGAAGAAAATTAGCGAAGGATGTAGAGCCGCCGGCCGGACGGCAAGGCGCATCCGTTCCCTCGATAAGCTTCCGGAGATGACGTCAGCACGCCGTGACCTAACGGCGTTTCGTCCGAGGAGACGTTATCAAAGGTACGGACGGCGCGCTGACGCCATCTCTTATAGTCCGATCAACCGGATATCCGGATAGAGGTAAACAACTCCACCATAGAGTCGGTGACCAAAGGACCGGAAGTCCGGGAATGGTTGAAATTACTCAACATAATCCAAAAGACATAATCATATCTTGTAATACAATTACATTATTATTCTGTGCGTCAGTCTCCACTATATCATCGCACAAAAAAGGAAAAAGTTAAATTAAATGCATTTCAGCGATTTTAGCCCATCCAGAACCCAGCGCCATCTAGTGTTCCTATAAAGGAAACACAACAAATCGAGCTATTATAAGAATCCTCCGGGTGCTAGAAAGGCCACTTCGCCAGAAATGCATACAAATTAAATTATACTTAAAAGGAATCTTTTAATTCAAAAAAATCAAAATTCGAAAATAAAACCCACATATTCCATAATTAATAGGTAAATGTGGACATCATACAATCTATATACTCTCTGCTCCTATTCTGAGTATACTAAAAGATAAACTCTCCAAACTGTTAAAACAATATTAAACCTAGATCCAAAACGAATTGGATCCATGTTGGTGATCTATTTATGAATTATAATAAAAACCAAATAAAAATAGATAAAAAAGGGCATCTGTAAATTGTAGAGAGTATGGACAGATATCATTCAAATAAAATAGGTAAACGCTTTGTCCGCGGAAGCACCCCAAAGGGATCCACCTGTATATGATCCACATGAAGTGCATCCATCGGCAATCTATCTAAAATAATTAAAGGTAGATAAACCTATGAATTATCAAGGAAAACATTAAGTTCAACATCTACATTAAGGCCATAAGGTACATAACATTTCACACGATGTATCCAGGACATCTCAAGTTTCGAGATGCCCCTTACGAGAGGTTCTCCTCTCCAATGTGGTACAAATCTGTCTATACCTAAAAAGAGTGTATGTCTCGGATCTTTATTATGAACAGCGGCATAATGTTTAGAAACGGAATGGTTAGCAAAACCCTTCCTAATGTTTGCCACGTGTTCATTCAATCTCACATTAAGGGGGCGCTTGGTTCGGCCTATATATTGATGCCCGCAAGGACATTGAAGGAGGTAGACAACCCCAGTAGTTGTACAAGAGATGAATGGTGCAATAATATGTTTACGTCCTGTGCTCCTAGAAACAAATTCCTGCACTCTTCTCTTTTTGTTAGAACTTAGAGTGCAAATTTGGCATCTGTTGCACCTATAGTAGCCAGTAAGTTGCTGTAAGAAGCTTGGTTTAGGTGTAGGGGGTTCAAGAACGTTAGGGGAAACTTTATCTCTCAACGAAGGGACCCCTTTAAAAACCACCCTTGGTCTTTCGGGTAGATTATTCCGAAGTACTGGATCATTATTTAGAATGTGCCAATGGCGTGTGATTAGATTTTTTATACTCATATGTTGACTGGAAAATGTGGTCACAAAAGGTAAAGCAAAGGAGTCAGCTTGCTGTTGTTTTTTGGACTTATTCAAAAGCAGTTGTCTGTCCATTGTTCTTACTTCAGACAAAGTATGTTGGAGGAATCCCTCATTGTACCCTTTATCCAGAAATCTGGTAGTTAAGGTTCGTGCCTGTGTTTCGAATTCCCGAATATCAGAACAATTCCGTCTAATGCGGAGATATTGTCCTTTCGGGATGGCTCGCAACCAAGGGGCATGGTGACAACTGTCGACAGGAATATAGGAATTCCTGTCTGTTGGTTTAAAATGGGTAGAGGTGACAAATTGCCCATCCTTAATGGATATGTTCAAATCCAAGAAACTGATGCTCAATTGGCTACATTCATAGTTCAGATGAATTCCCCTATTATTGGAATTGAGATCTTCCAAGAACAGGGTTAAATCGTCGTATGTGCCGTCCCATAGGAGGAGGACGTCATCAATATACCTAGCCCACAAAAGAATCTGTGGGCGACGGTAAGCATAGATGACGTCCTCCTCCCACTGGGCCATGAACAGGTTGGCCAGGGACGGAGCATATTTTGCCCCCATAGCAACGCCAGTGATCTGACGGAAAAACTGGCCGTTGTACCAGAAATAATTATGCTGGGTTGCAAAATTAAGCAACTCCATAATGAATGAAATCTGGGTTTCTGGCAAATGGGAGTCTCTGGTCAGAAACATATTAACGGCACTCAGTCCAATCTCATGCGGTATTACCGTATAGAGAGACGAGACATCCGCTGTGACCAACCAAAGATGTTCAGTAGGTCTAAGGTCAGACAAAAGATTTATGACATGTCTAGTGTCTTTAATGAAGGACGGTGTAGCTTGGACCAATGGTTGCAAATACGAGTCTATGTATTTCCCCACCCGGGACGTCACAGAGTCAATGCCGCTGACTATGGGACGACCCGGGGGGGGAAATCAGACTCTTATGCAATTTTGGCAGATAGTAGATCACTGGCGTGCGGGGGCATTTAGGGATCAAAAAGGCTTTTTCTTTATTGGTGAGAATATTTGAGTTATAGCCTCTTTCGACAATTGTTTGTAAATTCTTTTTATATGAGATTTTTGGATCTCTGGGTAATAATGCATATGTTTTTTTATCACCTAGGATCCGTTGCATTTCAACTTCATAATCAGTCCTATCTAATACGGCTATCCCACCCCCCTTATCTGCTGGTCTTATTACCAGATCTTTACGGGCACATAAAGAATCCAGACCTTTCTGTAGATCATTAGACAGAGAAGATTTGTGAATTTGTATGTTATCCAAATCTCTTAGCATGACGTCCCTAAATACCCTTAATGAAGGGGCTAAACCACCTGGTGGATTAAAAAGGGACGCGTTAGCAAATCCTGAGTGTTGAAACTCGGTGCTAACCACTCGGTTCTCTTTAATGGGGTTACTCAAAACATAACGTTTTATATTAACTTTACGAACGAATTTGTGAATGTCCATGTACGTCTGGAATTTATCCAGACGTTTGGGTGGAGCAAATTTTAAGCCTTTGTCTAAAATCAATTTTTCAGCATCCGATAATTCTACTTTACTTAAATTAAAAATTCCAGCGCCTGCTAACTTTTTGCTTTTTTTGAATTGGCACCTCCTACCTCCTCTTGTTCCTCTTGTAGTTCTGCCGGGCGTTTTACCCCTTGTAGGGCCCTGGGAAAACCCCAACCTGGATATCCAGAGCCTAAGTTGTTCGGTCTCTGGGAATCTGTGTTGGCGTCCCCTACATCTCTTGAAGAGTGGGAACTAGGGTTATTATATGAACCCACTGTGTTGGTTTTGAGGGGGGGTTGTGTGATGTTAGTAGCCTCATTATCCTTAAACGGATAAAATCTGTTCTGAACTGGAACATTATATTGGCGACCATCTGCCCTGTTCATTGAGCGGTCTCTATCTGGCCATTGGCGATCATTACCTCTACCTCGCATAGGTTCCAAGGGAGGGTCATACCACTGGGGGCCAGACCTAGGTGGACTATAGTCAAACCGGCCCTGAACCTGTCTCTGGGGGCCATAGTCTGCACCTTGGTTTCTTTGTGGATGACGGGAATCAAAATATTGGTCCGGTCCACGTCTCCATTGGGGTGTATTATTATAGGGGGGCTGGGTATAGCCACCAGAATGGTAGCTAGGGCCTCCATAATACTCACGGTTCTGGTATTGCCAATTAGTGTTAGGACCTGGAGGATTGTAATTTCCATTAGGTCTACCTTGATGAGGCTGGGGTTGATTATCCCTATTTTGCCCTCTATACGGAGATTTAAAAGATGGACGTCTGCCCTTAGCACGAGGTCCTTTCTTCTGTTTTTGTGCAGTAGGAGGGGCAGAGGACATACCCACTACTTGAGTGGCTGACATATCCATAGCCTCCTCCTCAGCATTAGGATTATTAGTCAGTTTTTTCTGCCATTCAAAGACAGTACATGACTGATAATCCTGTAGATCCCTGTTATATTTTTTCCGTTTTTTTATTTTCTGGTCCTTTTCTTCCTTTTCTAAGTTTTTTAATACTTATACATTATATAATTTTTAAGGGTGTGGTCACACTTGAAGTCGCAGCTCATTATTTGTTGCCTTTAGCGCAACAAATAATGAGCTGCTAAGGGCAGACGTCCATCTTTTAAATCTCCGTATAGAGGGCAAAATAGGGATAATCAACCCCAGCCTCATCAAGGTAGACCTAATGGAAATTACAATCCTCCAGGTCCTAACACTAATTGGCAATACCAGAACCGTGAGTATTATGGAGGCCCTAGCTACCATTCTGGTGGCTATACCCAGCCCCCCTATAATAATACACCCCAATGGAGACGTGGACCGGACCAATATTTTGATTCCCGTCATCCACAAAGAAACCAAGGTGCAGACTATGGCCCCCAGAGACAGGTTCAGGGCCGGTTTGACTATAGTCCACCTAGGTCTGGCCCCCAGTGGTATGACCCTCCCTTGGAACCTATGCGAGGTAGAGGTAATGATCGCCAATGGCCAGATAGAGACCGCTCAATGAACAGGGCAGATGGTCGCCAATATAATGTTCCAGTTCAGAACAGATTTTATCCGTTTAAGGATAATGAGGCTACTAACATCACACAACCCCCCCTCAAAACCAACACAGTGGGTTCATATAATAACCCTAGTTCCCACTCTTCAAGAGATGTAGGGGACGCCAACACAGATTCCCAGAGACCGAACAACTTAGGCTCTGGATATCCAGGTTGGGGTTTTCCCAGGGCCCTACAAGGGGTAAAACGCCCGGCAGAACTACAAGAGGAACAAGAGGAGGTAGGAGGTGCCAATTCAAAAAAAGCAAAAAGTTAGCAGGCGCTGGAATTTTTAATTTAAGTAAAGTAGAATTATCGGATGCTGAAAAATTGATTTTAGACAAAGGCTTAAAATTTGCTCCACCCAAACGTCTGGATAAATTCCAGACGTACATGGACATTCACAAATTCGTTCGTAAAGTTAATATAAAACGTTATGTTTTGAGTAACCCCATTAAAGAGAACCGAGTGGTTAGCACCGAGTTTCAACACTCAGGATTTGCTAACGCGTCCCTTTTTAATCCACCAGGTGGTTTAGCCCCTTCATTAAGGGTATTTAGGGACGTCATGCTAAGAGATTTGGATAACATACAAATTCACAAATCTTCTCTGTCTAATGATCTACAGAAAGGTCTGGATTCTTTATGTGCCCGTAAAGATCTGGTAATAAGACCAGCAGATAAGGGGGGTGGGATAGCCGTATTAGATAGGACTGATTATGAAGTTGAAATGCAACGGATCCTAGGTGATAAAAAAACATATGCATTATTACCCAGAGATCCAAAAATCTCATATAAAAAGAATTTACAAACAATTGTCGAAAGAGGCTATAACTCAAATATTCTCACCAATAAAGAAAAAGCCTTTTTGATCCCTAAATGCCCCCGCACGCCAGTGATCTACTATCTGCCAAAATTGCATAAGAGTCTGATTTCCCCCCCCGGGTCGTCCCATAGTCAGCGGCATTGACTCTGTGACGTCCCGGGTGGGGAAATACATAGACTCGTATTTGCAACCATTGGTCCAAGCTACACCGTCCTTCATTAAAGACACTAGACATGTCATAAATCTTTTGTCTGACCTTAGACCTACTGAACATCTTTGGTTGGTCACAGCGGATGTCTCGTCTCTCTATACGGTAATACCGCATGAGATTGGACTGAGTGCCGTTAATATGTTTCTGACCAGAGACTCCCATTTGCCAGAAACCCAGATTTCATTCATTATGGAGTTGCTTAATTTTGCAACCCAGCATAATTATTTCTGGTACAACGGCCAGTTTTTCCGTCAGATCACTGGCGTTGCTATGGGGGCAAAATATGCTCCGTCCCTGGCCAACCTGTTCATGGCCCAGTGGGAGGAGGACGTCATCTATGCTTACCGTCGCCCACAGATTCTTTTGTGGGCTAGGTATATTGATGACGTCCTCCTCCTATGGGACGGCACATACGACGATTTAACCCTGTTCTTGGAAGATCTCAATTCCAATAATAGGGGAATTCATCTGAACTATGAATGTAGCCAATTGAGCATCAGTTTCTTGGATTTGAACATATCCATTAAGGATGGGCAATTTGTCACCTCTACCCATTTTAAACCAACAGACAGGAATTCCTATATTCCTGTCGACAGTTGTCACCATGCCCCTTGGTTGCGAGCCATCCCGAAAGGACAATATCTCCGCATTAGACGGAATTGTTCTGATATTCGGGAATTCGAAACACAGGCACGAACCTTAACTACCAGATTTCTGGATAAAGGGTACAATGAGGGATTCCTCCAACATACTTTGTCTGAAGTAAGAACAATGGACAGACAACTGCTTTTGAATAAGTCCAAAAAACAACAGCAAGCTGACTCCTTTGCTTTACCTTTTGTGACCACATTTTCCAGTCAACATATGAGTATAAAAAATCTAATCACACGCCATTGGCACATTCTAAATAATGATCCAGTACTTCGGAATAATCTACCCGAAAGACCAAGGGTGGTTTTTAAAGGGGTCCCTTCGTTGAGAGATAAAGTTTCCCCTAACGTTCTTGAACCCCCTACACCTAAACCAAGCTTCTTACAGCAACTTACTGGCTACTATAGGTGCAACAGATGCCAAATTTGCACTCTAAGTTCTAACAAAAAGAGAAGAGTGCAGGAATTTGTTTCTAGGAGCACAGGACGTAAACATATTATTGCACCATTCATCTCTTGTACAACTACTGGGGTTGTCTACCTCCTTCAATGTCCTTGCGGGCATCAATATATAGGCCGAACCAAGCGCCCCCTTAATGTGAGATTGAATGAACACGTGGCAAACATTAGGAAGGGTTTTGCTAACCATTCCGTTTCTAAACATTATGCCGCTGTTCATAATAAAGATCCGAGACATACACTCTTTTTAGGTATAGACAGATTTGTACCACATTGGAGAGGAGAACCTCTCGTAAGGGGCATCTCGAAACTTGAGATGTCCTGGATACATCGTGTGAAATGTTATGTACCTTATGGCCTTAATGTAGATGTTGAACTTAATGCATTCCTTGATAATTCATAGGTTTATCTACCTTTAATTATTTTAGATAGATTGCCGATGGATGCACTTCATGTGGATCATATACAGGTGGATCCCTTTGGGGTGCTTCCGCGGACAAAGCGTTTACCTATTTTATTTGAATGATATCTGTCCATACTCTCTACAATTTACAGATGCCCTTTTTTATCTATTTTTATTTGGTTTTTATTATAATTCATAAATAGATCACCAACATGGATCCAATTCGTTTTGGATCTAGGTTTAATATTGTTTTAACAGTTTGGAGAGTTTATCTTTTAGTATACTCAGAATAGGAGCAGAGAGTATATAGATTGTATGATGTCCACATTTACCTATTAATTATGGAATATGTGGGTTTTATTTTCGAATTTTGATTTTTTTGAATTAAAAGATTCCTTTTAAGTATAATTTAATTTGTATGCATTTCTGGCGAAGTGGCCTTTCTAGCACCCGGAGGATTCTTATAATAGCTCGATTTGTTGTGTTTCCTTTATAGGAACACTAGATGGCGCTGGGTTCTGGATGGGCTAAAATCGCTGAAATGCATTTAATTTAACTTTTTCCTTTTTTGTGCGATGATATAGTGGAGACTGACGCACAGAATAATAATGTAATTGTATTACAAGATATGATTATGTCTTTTGGATTATGTTGAGTAATTTCAACCATTCCCGGACTTCCGGTCCTTTGGTCACCGACTCTATGGTGGAGTTGTTTACCTCTATCCGGATATCCGGTTGATCGGACTATAAGAGATGGCGTCAGCGCGCCGTCCGTACCTTTGATAACGTCTCCTCGGACGAAACGCCGTTAGGTCACGGCGTGCTGACGTCATCTCCGGAAGCTTATCGAGGGAACGGATGCGCCTTGCCGTCCGGCCGGCGGCTCTACATCCTTCGCTAATTTTCTTCTATGTTTGTAAGTACACTACCTATGTAAATAAAATCTGTTGGAAGTTTTTTACACTATTGGCGCCTTCTCTTTCCTTTATCGGCTGGTCTGGCGTTGCAACCCTGAGAAACACAGTGGCTCAGCTTGTGGCATAGGGGGTCTGAGAGGCCACCTAGGCACATTAAGCGGTACATCGTGGTACTTATCAGTGATTTGCCCGGATTGTCATTGGGACCTTGAAGTTACCTCTCCATTGGGAAAATATACCAAGTGTTATCGAGCATTTTTCTTGTGGTCTGGTAAGAGGCTTTATGCGCTCTTGGGTGGCTTGCTGATATTGGTGCATGTGGATTCAATGTTCTGCTGGCTTTTCATTTCCATCTGGTAAGAGGCCTTATGTCTGGTGGTGGTTCACCTTTTCTATACTTGGATAGAACACATCTATAAAGATCTATCTGGTAAGAGGCTCTACGTCTGGTGGCGGTCCTTTTCTTTTGATTTGATTACATGCCTTTTCACTAGTCATTTGGTAAGCGGCTGCACAATTGGTGAAGGATTCACAGTATTTGTAGTCCTACACAGTTATATTATTGACAATTCTTTACGGTATCACGCTATGGATTATTATTTTTCCTTCACATGATACACGACCACAATATTGGGAGTTCCTTGCGCTAGAATTCCATTGGATCACCTGGGCTCGTGAACTCATCACATCACATGAATTCTGCAATTTAAAATTGCCGTTCTGGTAAGCACAATTCCTACGGGATCTTTTGGAAGCAGCACAAGATTTCATACATCACCAGTCACTTTATGTTATTTGGGACTGTAAACAGTTGGACATTCATTTGTTTATTTTTCAATTTAGCGCGACTTATACAATATATAAGCTCTATTTGTGGCAAAAAAAGGACATTAATTGTATTTGGGTACAGCGTCGCACGACTGCGCAATTGTTACTTAAAGTAACGCAGTGCCGAATCGCAAAAAAAATGGCCTGGTCATTAAGGGGGTGGTTAATATTCAAGTAATGATGAAGTTTAATAAAGCCTACTAAGGGCTTGTTTAATGTGACAGTCATGCTAACATTTAGATCTGTGTTTGAACTCTCCAAATTGGAGCTGAATTGTATTTTAAAGTATAACTAAAGGCTCCTGTACAGCATTCAAAATAGGTCCTTACCTTCACCTACGAAGCCAAATCCTCGTTCATTTGTGTCTTACATGCTCCCCCTCCCAGGCACTGCAGCTCACGGTAAAAGGGTTAAAACACCAGCCTATCATCCATTGATCTTGTACTGGATAGACTCCTATAGCTATTTTCCTACTAGGTTATGACTCCGTGCCTCTATAAGTGGGTTGCTGTGTACGCCTCAAGGCATGGTGCGCTTATGTGCTGTTTTTTGTGGTTTCAGATTGCCAGTATGCTATATTTTGCCAGTACTATTATTAAAGCACTGTTCCTATGTACCTATGCATATGCTCATTGTATCACTTCTTTGTGTATCACGCTCTTTGCTATGATTGTGTGCTCTGGATGACTTTTTTTACACTCAATAAACTTTGTTCTTGATTTAACCAGTTCCCGACCACCCGCCGCCTTTTTACTGCGGAAGTTTGGCTCGTACAGGCAAAATGATGTAGACCTACGTCGCTTGCCTGAGAGGGACTGGGGGGGCGAGCACCAATGCGTGTGTCAGGTGGCTCCGATTGGCGCCTGACACTCTCGATCGTTCCCCGCTGAGAGAGGACGGTCGGCTGTTGTAAACACAGCCAACCGTCCTTCTCCCTGGGATGATCATAGAGATCATGTGATCCTGTTATATAGGATCACGTCTCACGTCTCATTAGTCATCTCAGAAGCCACGCCCCCCCACAGTTAGAATCGCTCTCCTAGGGTCACATTTAAGCCCTTGATCACCTATACTGTTAACCCCTTCCCTGCCAGTGTCATTATTACAGTAACAGTTCATATTTTTAGCACTGATTACAGTAGTAATGTCACTGGTACCCCCAAAAGTGTCAAAAATGTCAGTCAGGGGTCCGATCTGTCCGCCGCAATGTCGCAGTCCCACAAAAAATCGCAGATCGCCGCCATTACTAGTAAAAAAAATAAAAATAAATAAAAAAATGACATAAATCTTTCCCCTAGTTAATAGACGTGATAACTTTTGCGCAAACCAATTAAAATACGCTTATTGCAATTTTTTTTTTTACCAATATGTAGCAGAAAACAAATTGGCCTAAAATGTTAAAAAATTTAGATTTTTAATTTTTTTTTTGGAAATGTTATATAGCAGAATGTGAAAAATATAGTTTTTTTTTCATCAAAATTGTAGCTATTTTTTGTTTATAATGCAAAAAATAAAAATTGCACAGGTGATCAAACTCCACCAAAAGAAAGCTCTATTTGTGGGGGAAAAAAGGACGTAAATTTTGTTTGGGTACAGCGTTGTACGACCGCGCAATTGTCTGTTAAAGTAACGCAGTGCCGAATCGCAAAATAGGGCCTGGTTATTAAGGGTGCAAATTCTTCCGGTCCAGAACTGGTTTTCTTCCATTAGGGCCTTGTCTCCCCATTGACACAACCACCTTGGTATTCCGGCACATGCACAGATGTGCCAAAAGACACTGCCTGGCCTTCGGGTCTGGCAGAGCCCTGCAGTAAATTTGTGCATGCGAAAGGGTTTTTTCCCACACATGCACAGATCTGCCAAGCTCTGGGACTTAAATCCTAGCCCATCTTCGCCAATTCGCCTATGCGTAGATGTAACTATAGGGCTCTGTAGGGACCTGAAGCACTAAGGTAAGCATGTGCAGAACTAGGGGAGGGAAAGTCATCGCTTAAACAAGAAAGACCAAAGTTATTTTGACAGCCGACCCTCCCAATTGGATGCAGCGGTGTTTGAGCTGAAAAGTTTTCCAAAAAAGAGGAAAAAAAATAAAATAAAAAATATATGAAATACTATATAATACTCGAAGAGCAGCAATTCAACTGTGAGACAGACACAAGAAACAAACAATATAAAAAAATAGAGCTGCGCTATACAGATACTGAATAAAGAATATTCATAAACAGTGAACCAATAAAGGATTGTGCAGTGAAAACAGTGAACCTGTAAAATAATACAAAACGAGTCCTTCCACAATGGTGATATGACACCAGTGCAAATATATATCCAAGGAAGTAAAGTCCAACAATATTACAGAAGGATCTTCTATGTGGTAATAGCACCTTCTACCACTGAGTGTTATGTGACCTCCACCATAGCAAAAAATCCCTGCTTACCGGATTGAATGGACCTCTTACACAGAGAGGTCAGTAGCACTTTTGGCTTAAACCCAGCCAGGGCCTTTTGTTTCTCCAAGGAAGATGAAAGGTTAACCGATTTCTACCATACACAAGATGATCACAACATTAGAGCAGCAGACGAATAGATTCTGTCACGGATAAGGTCTCCCTCGTAACCCATGCAGCATTATTGTCCGACATCAGAATATCTTGTGCAGTGACCCTCCCTTCCAGTCAGAATGTTTCCAGTCAGATCCTTAGATTTTTCAGTTGAGGGGTGTTGGGACAGGAGGTGGTTGACAAGGCCCCCCCACCCACTATCTTCAGGAGCCAGATGAAATTCGTACAGCGTATGGCCAGCTTTAGGGCTCTTTCACACGGGCGTTCAGTTTTTTTCCTCCGATCAGTGATTTTTTTTGCGGACACGGATGACACATTGGAGTGTCCGTTCCGTATGTCTGCATATCATCCCATCTGTTTGCGGATGATATACGGACATTTTTTTGCGGATGATATACGGACATAATGAATGTCTATGGACATTGCGGATGTCAGCGGATGATACCGCTGACATCCGATTTTCCTTCCTTTCCGTTTTTTAAACGGAACAAAAATAGGGTTCTGTTCCGTTCCAAAAAACGGAATAGAACTGAAAGGACGAAAATCGGATGTCAGCGGATGGTCATCCGCTGACATCCGCAAACCCATTGACATTATGTCCGTATATCATCCGCAAAAAAATAGGATGATTTACGGACATACGGAACGTCCGTGTGAAAGAGCCCTTAGCGTTTAAGTCAACAACTTCCTGGTGTGTCTAAATATATTTGCTATTCAAAAAGATGTCTGAACCTGTCAAAAGAAGCAAATGTTAATTTTTCCAACATAATTAAAAAAATAAGTTTTGCAATTTCTTAAATTTTCAGCACAGTTATGAAACCGAGTGATACATAAATCCTTCAACAATGTCACAAAGCTAAACACACACATGCTGTGTACTAATGCCCCATACACACGTGCAGATTATCTGCAGACTTTTGTCTGCAGACTTACCAAAACCATATAATATGAGGTCAAACCTAAACACTTTCAATTTGTATGCAATCCGGCAGGCCCTTGCACTACATAGAAAAGGTAAGTCTGCAGACAAAAGTCTGCAGATAATCTGCACGTGTGTATGGGGCATAACTCTTGAGCAGTAAAGCTACACCTACTCACTGACTGTTGTCAAAGAACCACTGATGAGCAGCCGTAAGATCAGGTCTGCTATTCTTACAGGCTGATATAGGAGCTTTGCTTTGTGACCGTGTCCTCTTAAAACAATTATGCTATGACTCAAAAAGTCTACATTATAATTAAAGTCTTACACATGTGACTGCAAAATTGAAAGGATAAGATAATTGTTCCAGGTATGACATGGTGTGTCGCCTGACTGGGAAATGGGAAAAGTTTATTATGACTCATTCAAAGCTGGTTTGCACAGCCTTCAAGTCCTTCAGTTCCATTGCCAATGTTTACTATTCTATTTATAGTATATTTCTCAGCATCTAACCTTTCAAATAATCTGTTTTCTTGTAACTAAATGTACTTACCTTTGCGATTTTTATCAAAACAGTGTTGCTGAACAAATTAAGTCCAAAATCACCAATCCTACCTGACACCGGGGAATACCCTTACTAGGGATGGGCTGGATCTTCAAATCCAACATTGGGTGTTCGTGCGTCCCCCGAACACATGAACACCTGGGGCGCTCGGTGGCAAGTTCGCCCGCCGATGAGTGCCCCATAATGCACTGCGCAGTTGCAGTGCATTAAGTGCTTGTGATTGGCCAAAGCATGCACCTGACCTGTATGCTTTGGCCAATCACAGCACAATGTCCTGTCAGAGCCATGATTGGCGAAAGGAAGGGTGCATGCACAATATATAAGGCTGCTGCTTACACGACATCCATGTATAGTGTGTGATAATAGAGATTAGACAGGTAGTTAGTGAATAGTGCGATGAGTTAGTTTAGTGCAGTCAGTGTAGTGTACAGGATATACCCCACTTTTAAAATGTTTAGATATGTTGTAGTCCTGGATCCCCTCTCGGTGCTCCCCAAGTTTTTTGTGTCCCTGTCACTTATAGTTCGTGAGCAGTGCTATGCCAAGCTGACCAAGATTTCCCATAGATGCCAATGAGCACTGAAAGCTAAAAATTGGTCTAGGCAGGAAGGGGGTGAAAGTGCCCTGTATTTAACTGGTTAAGGGGAACCCTATGACAGAATTTAAAAAAAAACGGCATGGGGTCCCCTCAAAATCTAAACCAGGCGTTTTTTTGTCTGGTATGGATTTTAAGGGGAACTCCATTCCAAAATTTAAAAAAAAAATGACTTGGGGTCCCCCCCCCCCAAGATACATACCAGGCCCTAAGGGTCTGATACAGATTTTAAGGGGACCTCAATGCCAAAATTTTAAATAAAAAAAAACACAGCTGCCCCCCCCCCCCCCACAAATCCATACCAGACCCTTTCTTGAGCGAGCGCCCCCCCCCCCCTCTCCTGAACCATACCAGGCTGCTTATGCCCTCAACATGGGGAGGGTGCCCCCAAAGCCCCCTGTCCCCATGTTGATTGGGACAAGGGCCTCTTCCCAACAACCCTGGGCTGTGATTGTGGGGGTCTGCAGGTGGGGAGCTTATTGGAATCTGGGAGCCCCCTTTAGGACATGTATCAATGTAAAAAAAAGTTTTTACATGAGCAGTGATTTTTATAATGCTTAAAGTGAAACAATATAAATAAAAAATTCCTTTAAATATCGTGCCTGGGGGGTCCCCTTAATGTGCCTGTAAAGTGGCACATCTGTAAGTTGTATGGAGCCTGCTGCAGCAATACTGACATTTCTAAAGAGAAAAAAAGTAATTTAAACTTGCTTGCGGCTTTAATGTATTGTCGGCTCCCGGCAATACAGATAACATTTAAAAAAAAAGAAAAACAGCCCTTAGGGTCTGGTATGGATTTTAAGGCCAACCCCATAACAAAATTAGAAAAAAAACAAAAAAAAAAACAAAACAGCATGGGACCCCCCCCACCAAAATTCATACCAGACCCTTATTCGTGCATGCACCCTAGCAGGCCAGGATGGGGGGATGAGTGAGCGCCCCCCCCCTCCTGAACCATACCAGGCCGCTTGCCCTCAACAGGGGAGGGTGCTGGGGGGGTAGTGATCGTCCGATATCCGTCTTTCGTTGCCGATACCGATATTTTGGCCATCGCATATCGGTATCGGCCGATATTTTGTACATTTAAAGTTTTGAAAAATAGACAATTTTTGACACAAATCTGGTACTGAACATGTTAATTTTTGTTTAATGCTTAATGGCTGGCTTGCTGGCACCCTGTGGTGGGTGGCTGGCTGGCACAGGGGATGTGGGTGGCTGGCTGGTACAGGGGCTGTGGCTGGCTGGTACAGGGCCTGTGGGTGGCTGGCTGGCTCGCTGGTACAGTGCCTGTGGCTGGCTGGTACAGGGCCTGTGGGTGTGGGTGGCTGGCTGGCACCAGGCTGCTGTGAGTGGGTGTATGGCTGTGATACACTCCCGCGAGACTAGTCCCGACTCCAGCCGAGGCTGTCCAAGGCGAGGGAGGTGGCCTTAGAAGGCAGAATGATGTCACGAAAATATCGGCAATATCAGTAACTTCCTGGGCTGATTCCGATATATCGGGGAAAGTGATAATCGGCCGATCCCTACTTTGGAGTATCCCCCAAAGCACCTTGTCCCCATATTGATGGGGACAAGGGTCTCTTCCCAACAACCCTGGGTTGTGGGAGTCTGCGGGTGGGGGCCCCCAGATCCCATCCCTCCCCCCATGTAAATGGGTATCGGGTACATCGTACCCCTACCCATTCACCAAGAATAGTTTACAAAAAAAACCACAAAAGACAGTTTTTGGCAAGTCCTTTATTCAAAAAAAAAAAAAAAATAGCCCTCGATGTAAATACATCGTCAATCATGACAATCGCCGCACCTAAAAAATAGAAAAAAAATTCAAAGATGCTTCGCCTCTTCTGAGGCGTCCTGCCGTATACTGCTCTTGAGCTTTGACAGCTGTTTTATAGGCAAGGGGCGGGGCCACTTGGTAACGGTTACGTCATCTGGTGGCACCACCCCGCCTGCCGTCACATGATGTCATGTGATATCAGAAGGGGTGGGGCCACAGTGTGACATAACCGGGTGGCCCTGCCCCTTGCCCTTAAAACAGCTGTCAAAGCTCAAGAGCAGGACACGGCGGGACGCCTCAGAAGAGGCGTAGCGTCTTTTGAATTTTTTTCTATTTTTCGGGTGTGGTGAGCGTCGTGATTGACAATGGATTTACATCGGGGGACACTATTTTTTTATTTTATTTTTGAATAAAGGACTTGTCAAAACTGTCTTTTGTGTTTATTATTTGTACACTTTTTTGGTGAATCAGTAGGTGTACGATGTACCCGATACCCATTCACATGAAAGGGGGGGTGGGATCTGATAAGCCCCCCACCTGCAGACCCCCACAACCACAGCCCAGGGTTGTCGGGAAGACAACCATGTTTAGGGCAAGCGGCCTGGTATGGTTTAGGAGGGGGTTGTTCACTCCCCCCCCCCCCTATCCTGGCCTGCTATGCTGCATGCTTGGATAAGGGTCTGGTATGGATTTGGGGGGGGGGGCACATTTTTTTTATTTTTAATTTTGGCGTGGGGTCGGCCTTAAAATCCATACCAGACCCGAAAGGGCCTGGTATGGACTGGGGGGGGGGGGGATAAACCTACACTGTTTTTTTTGTTTTTTTTATCTTTATTGCCGGGAGTCGACAATACATTACAGCTGCAAGCAAGTTTAAATGACATATTTTACAGGCACATTAAGAGGAACCCCCAGGCATGATATTTAAAGGAGTTTTTTAATTTTTTTATTTCACTTTAATCATTATTAAAATCACTGCTCCTGTAAAAACGATAATTTTTTTTTTTTTTTTTTACATTGATACATGTCCCCCAGGGCAGTACCTAGGTCCCCATACACCTTATGGCAATAACTTGCATATAACCCTTTAAAATGAGGACTTTTGATTTTTCATGTTCGTGTTCCATAGACTTTAATAGAGTTTGCATGTTCACTAGAGCTTTTTCCCTGTTCGAGATGTTCTGGTGCGAACTGAACACTGCTAATCTTTACAAATATTATATGCATTTCTGATTTGGCTGCTTTTTGCTACTATAAATTCTCTATACATTTTGGGATATTTAATACAGTGTTGCACTGCAACTAGTGAGCATTTCCTGACTTTGAAAATTACTTTGTAAATACAGCAGCTGTAAATTTTTGTTTCTATTTTTTTACTCTGTTTTTTTCTTGTTTTTTTTTTTGTCTGCTCTTTCATTCATTTACAGAGGAAATTAACAACCTTTGATTTGCTGGGATTCTGTCTTCTCAGCCTGATTCTCCACCCCTGGGCTGGTGAATCCGGGAGTGTGAATTCTGGCACAGATCGCCAGTGAAGTGCGGAGATCACAGCTTCATAAACTGGCCGTTTCTGTGTCAGTCAATGACAGATTCTCTGCCTGTGGAGATGATCAGTGGATGTTCTCTCCCAATCATCTCTGTTTTATAAACAGATAATCATCCGAGATGAGCTGCAATCATCAGGATCGCTGCTCATCTCGGTTTCATAAATGGATACCTCAGTGTGGTTGTGAGGTGTCTCTCAACCCCCTATATAGGTTAGAAAGGGTGTGAGTTGAGGAAAATGGCTGCCATGGCCTTCCTTCTTCCTTGAGTCTGACCTTTGTTTGGAGAAGCGTGGGCTTCTATCTTTCCTGCGTTGTCAGAGTGTTCTCTGTGTGGGCTTTTAGGGAATCTGTCGCTTATCCCAATTCACTGTTAGTGTCCTGCTGCTGACACTGCCCTAGGTTTTGATCTAGTCAGATTTTAGACTGTGGCCTTCTGCAGTGAGGCAATGATACATGGATCCAGGCCAAGCTGTAGTAACAGATGGGGAAACCTCCTTTGTACCTTTCCACCCAATACTAACTGTGGATGCTTCTGAACTGAAATGAAGCTGTAATGGCTCTGGTACTGTTTTGGGCCGGATGTCAGAGTATCTCTCCACCATTTTAGCATGGGGTCACCCCTATCCTGTTATTTCTAATTTGTTGAATGTTCTAAAAGTGTACATTGTGAAGTCTCAAATTGAAAAATGACATGATTTATAGACATCTGCTGCAGTGACAATTGCAATACACTGTGACTGATATGAAACGGGGGCATGAAAGTAAGTAATACTCTGTGCAAAATATGGGAAACAGCCCTGTATGTACTATAGCTCCAAGCACACTCAAAAAATGGCAAATATGTACACTTGGAGTTTTTTTAATGTTCCTTATTGACAGACAACTGGAAAGGGCTGGAAGACTCAAACAGGTATGGGAAAGCATGCAAGGTTGCATGGCAGACACTGACACACTCCAAAATCTAGTGAAAAGCATTCCCACAAGGGTGGAAATTGTCATATCTTCAATATTAACTTCAATAATGCCCTTTATTTTAGTTTAAGATGTCCATCAAAGTCTTACAGTTGTAATGGTCAGGTATCCATAACCTTTTGAGGCATGTATTATCATTTACTTTGCATTTAGCAACCGCAAATTACAAAACAAATTGATTTAAAAAAAAAAAAAAAGATTTTTGCTATGAAACAACTCTGATGCATTGTTATTTGAAAAATCATATCATTTCTTAGACAGTGTACTGGGAAGTGTTGGACAACCAGGGCCGGCCCTACAATGGGTCCCACTGGGTCCATTGGACCCAGGCAGCAATTTGAGAGGGGCAGCAAATTGATGCCCAACATTTTTTTTCCCAGCAGTTTTGTGTGTCATCAGTTTGTGGGGCATTACAGGTGGCATTCCCCCATCTCATACTGCCGCCCGTAGTGAAAACTGATGAGGCGAAGGGTGTGCGCAATGACGTCAGACATTCAGACAAACTAAATAATACTGGAGTTTGTGGTTTGGAATTTAATATAATGGTATGTCATATGATTGGGCATGTAGACAAGGTGCTGTTGCGTATAAATCTGACTTCCTGATAAATTAAATTTTAGTCTTAATTATCATGATATAAAATAAAATTGTGTGGGCCTTTTGGTGGGCGTGATTTTTTTTTTTTTTGGTTGGGGGCAGCATTTAATTTTTGGACCCAGGCAGCACAATGTCTTAGGCCAGCCCTGTGGACAACCATAAGGCCCCATGCACACGGGGCGTTTTTAACGCCGCTGTAAGCAGCGTCAGGCGTTTTCTTTTTGCAGCCTAAAAACGCCCCTCCATGTTATTCTATGGCCTCATGCACACTCAGACGTTTTTGAGCTGTAAGTGGCCTAGGCGTTTTTAAGCTGCAACAAGAACCCACGACCTGTGCATTCTGAGGACCAGCGTTAGAGTGTTAAAAACACCTGACGCTGCTAAAAGCTGAATAACGTTGCTATAACGTTGCTTAACGTGCGTTAAGCCACGTTATACGTTTTTTTTTCTTCCATTGTTCCATTCAAAATCAATGGTTCCCTATGGGAGCCTATTGATTTGAATGGAGGTTGCACCGCAACACCGCAAGTCGGATCCGACTTGCGGGGCGACTTGCGTTGTGGGAATCTTGAGGGGGAACTCCACGCCAAAATGGGAAAAAAGCAGGCATTTTTTTGGGTTCTTTGCAGTCAGGAAAAACATCTGAACTTGTGTATAGTGGTACTGTGCACAAGTTCAGATGTTTTGCCTGCCTCCAAAACCCCCCAAAAAATGCCAGCAAAAACACACCTGGGCTTTTTTTATTTTTTGACGCTAGCGTTTTTTTGGCATTTTTTTGGGTTCTTTTGAGGCAGGCAAAACATCTGAACTTGTGTATAGTGGTATATATACACACATAATTATATGTATATAGACACCTAGCCATATATAGGTGTGATAGTAGCAGAAATATATTACTGTAAATGATTTCATTAGCGCAAGCATATATTTCTGCTACTATCACACCTATATATGTCTAGGTGTGTATATAAATATATGGATGTGTGTATATACACCACTATACACAAGTTCAGATGTTTTGCCTGCCTCCAAAACCCCCCAAAAAATGCCAGCAAAAACACACCTGGGCATTTTTTTTTTTTTACGCTAGCGTTTTTTTGGCATTTTTTTGGGTTCTTTTGAGGCAGGTAAAACATCTGAACTTGTGTATAGTGGTATATATACACACATAATTATATGTATATAGACACCTAGCCATATATAGGTGTGATAGTAGCAGAAATATATTACTGTAAATGATTTCATTAGCGCAAGCATTTATTTCTGCTACTATCACACCTATATATGTCTAGGGGTATATATACAGACATATATGTGTATATATACCCCCTATACACATGTTCAGATGTCATGTCTGACATCAAACATGTCCTCAAAAAAGCACTGGCAGTGGCAGCCCCTGCAGCATAAAAAATGCTTGACTGGTGAGAAGCCATATTCCTGTGCCGAAGCAATTCAGAGAAATGATCATTTCTCTATAGCGGTCACCCTACTATGGAAGGGTTTTGTCACCCTGCCATAGCAGTCACTGCCAGTTAACCCTACACTACACTACAGTCCCCTTACACTTAACACTTTCCCTACAGAAACTAAATTTTTGAAGCTAACTTAAGTGTAAAGGAGCACTCTAACTACACTAGATATCCCTTTCCTCACACTAATAAATAGCTAAATGACACTTTTAAAGTAAAATTAACAGAACTGCTTCCACTCTCTTCCATGTCCAGTATAACAATGCTAGGAATATGGCGGGGGCGATCTTATATACTGGGGGGCGTATTCACTAATGATTGGTCTAGGGACCCCCTAGTCACTCCAATCACATTCCTAGCATTCTCCTGCCCCCTCAATTGGCTTTTGCTAATGGTTCTGGTCCAATCACGGGCTTTTAAAGCCCATTTCCTGAAGCATTGTATTTTGTTCGGTTCTGGTTGCCGAATTCCGAACTTTTTGGGCAAAAAGTTCTAAATTCGGCCGAACCTCGAACACCCAATGTTCGGGCCGAACCGATGGTCGACCCGAACCGTTCGATCATCCCTACCCACAACCACCAGCTAGGGTTGTGGGGATGAGGCCCTTGTCCTCATCAACATGGGGGCAAGGTGCTTTGAGGTGGGGGGTGCAGAGCTCCCCCTGCCCCAAAGCACCAACACCCCCCCATGTTGAGGGCATGTGGCCTGGTGTGGTCCAGGGGGGGTGGGGCTGCTCGCTCGTCCCCTCCCCTTTCCTGGCCTGCCGGGCTGCATGCTCGGATAAGGGTCTGGTATGGATTTTGGGGGGGACCCCACGCCGTTTTTTCAGCATGGGGCTACCCTCAAATTCCATACCAGACCCGAAGGGCCTGGTTTGGAACCTTGGGGGTGACCCCCACGCCGTTTTTTTCCCATTTTGGCGTGGAGTTCCCCCTCAAGATTCTCACAGTGCAAGTCGGATCCGACTTGCGGTGTTGCGGTGCGACCTCCATTCAAATCAATAGGCTTCCATAGGGAACCATTGATTTTGAATGGAAGAAAAAAAAAACGCTGCTAAAAGCAATGTGGCAAAACGTGCAATAACGCCAATGGAAAAAGCTACTGAAAGCACGTTTTTACAGCTGCTTTTTCCGGCGTCAGAACTAACTTTGGCGTACGTTTTTTCTAACGCCCCGTGTGCATGGGACCAGAAAAACATAGTTATATTTATTATCATCCCTAGCTTTAAGATACATCAGTATCCTCTGCTGTGACATTTTGTCAACACGTTGCCAAATGTGTGCAAATCAGCACAGCTACCTAGGGTGCTGTTCATTTCAAAAAGCTAAAGTTATCCTTTTAAGCAAACCTGTCCATGCAGATTCTCCTGAACCCACTCTGCTACAAATAAATACAATAATTGCTGCACTCCATACTGAGAGGAAGTGAAAGAGGTCACATTTTAACCTGTGCCCAGAAGTACCAGGCAGAGAATGAGGCATTGGGGAGCACAGAGATGGCATCAGTAGCAAAGGAGGTGGGCTTTTTATAGAATGTCTTGCTGTGGTAAGGAAGGGCAAAGTAACCAGTTTACTGTCCAAATTATGTGCTACAACATCTAGATATACTCACAAAATGGTTACCAAAAACTAGCAATAATCATCTGTTTTGTATTTTGCAATCTAAAATGCTGGTTACTTGATGCAGCAAATATATCCCAAACATTTGTACTGTCCATCCATTTATTTTGTTAAATATGATTATTTATTGGCAGAACTCTGTGTTGTTGATATCATGGACAAGCTTGCACACTATTCCAGAAAAGCACTTCATTATTTGGCAGTAAAACAAAATGATTCTTTCATTTGGATGACAAAACTTTTTATTTTTGGCTTAGGTGGTTGAAAGGTTAGAACCTTTGTCAGGTGTCTACTTCTTCCATCCATCCATGACAGGGAATCGGAGGGGCAGGAAGTGATCAGAAACTTTTCTCATAGTAACATGGGCATCAACACAATTATTACTTGTTTATTTTTAGCAGGATGGGGACAAATGTGACCTTTTGAAGTTTTTATTGCTGCTGTGCCTTCCTGTTGCATTGTTTCCAGTTTCTTTAACGTCTTGTCCTGGTGTCAAAGGGATAAAATCCCCAGTAGAGTCATAAACAGAAAGAAACAGGGATAAAATCCCCAGTAGAGTCATAAACAGAAAGAAACAGGGATAAAATCCCCAGTAGAGTCATAAACAGAAAGAAACAGGGATAAAATCCCCAGTAGAGTCATAAACAGAAAGAAACAAAAACTCACAGAAGTTTTACCCCTTCCCCATACTATATTGATATGTACACATTTGTATTTGGCATTAAATCATGAGATAAAGTCTAATTATTTCCTGCTTTTCAGTAAGAAAATCAAAGGCAGCTGATGAGAGACGGAGGTCTATGGCTAAACAGGCCAGGGATGACTACAAGAGGCTGTCAATGCAGGCCATTGCGAGAGGAAGTGTGGCTGAGAGGGCCAAAAATTTTGGAGGAGAAACCAAACGACCCCCTTTACCACCAAAACCAAAGTTAACGTCATCTACGAATAGCAACTGTGGGATAAGCAGGTACAGTGAAATATTTCCTTTTTAGTAATTTTTAGAATGTTTAATGTAAAATTGATTGGTAAAACCCAAAGCTGTGACAAAACAGGAGATTTTACTAAGCCAATAAAAGTGTAAATTAAAGTTGTTGTAAACCTTATTTGTGGAATCTGAGCAAAGGGCATATATCTGTAGTGTTTATTTATCTCTCCCCAAAGCTCTAAGTGTCGTTTCTCTCTCCTGCTTTGTTCCTCTGTTATCAGCATGTGTCACTTCTGAGAAGTTTTCCGGCACATGAGATTAATTTGTGTTGGGAAGGGAGATGAGCGCATAGCTTGTCTATTCACAACACTGTTCTTCTGCTGTGTGAAGGGGGTGTGTTCCTTTCCTCCAATCAGCTCCCACACACTGTAACTGCAGTCTCTCCACCCTCTCCTCTGCTCCTGACAACTGAAGAAAGATTTGACAAAATCACTTTTTGATCTGCCTTTTTAAAGGGGTGTAGGGAAGTGAAGACTGCAGATAAACAAATAAAACCTACAGTATGTAGGAGGATTTGTTTCATCTCTGTGTATCATCTGAGGCTGTTCACTTCACTGGGTATATGTGAGGGTTTACAAACACTTTAAGATAAAGCATTTGGAAAGTTTTGAACATAGTAGTTGATACAATAATCGGTTTTGGGTTGGTTGTCAATTTGTGGTCAAATTTTATAAAATTGTGTCTAAGCTAAAGGTGCTGGCATAAATCTCCAGCAGTTTCCAAGTCCTTTTCCATGTTTTGTTTATTCTGAAAGAGTGTTAATGTTTGCCCACCCCCTGTTGCATCCTGCACATACCCGATATCCCTATTTTCAAGTACGGCAGCACATCATGGTATAGGGCAATTAAGAATGTGAGAATAGGAGGTGAGAGGGGCAAAAAAATGTGTGGTGGCAGACCTTAGAAATTTCTGGAAGTTAGCTGGTGAAAGTTAATTTGCATGATTCAGGGTGATGTGCAATGTTAGTTTTCCGCCACACATAGCATTTTGTTTTTAGGCCAAAAATTTAAATTTTGGTCTCATCTGACCAGAGCACCTTCTTCCACATGTTTGCTGTGTCCCCCACATGGCTTCTTGCAAACTGGACTTCTTATGGCTTTCTTTCAACAATGGCTTTCTTCTTCCCAATCTTCCATAAAGGCCAGATTTGTGGAGTGCACAACTAATAGTTGTCCTGTGGACAGATTCTTCCACCTGAGCTGTAGATCTCTGAAGCTCCTCCAGAGTTACCATGGGCTTCTTGGCTGCTTCTCTGATTAATGCTCTCCTTCCACGGTCTGTCTGTTTAGGTGGACGGTCATGTCTTGGTAGGTTTGCAGTTGTGCTATACTCTTTCCATTTCCGGATGATGGATTCAGCAGTGCTCTGGGAGATGTTCAAAGCTTAGGATACTTTTTTTATAACCTAACCCTGCTTTGAACTTCTCCACAACTTTATCCCTGACCTGCCTGGTGTGTTCCTTGGCCTTCATGATGCTGTTTGTTCACTAAGGTTCTTTTTCAAACCTCTGAGGGCTTCACAGAACAGCTGTATTTATACTGAGATTAAATTACACACAGGTGGACTCCATTTACTAATTAAGTGACTTCTGAAGGCAACTTGTTCCATTAGATTTTAGTTAGGGGTATCAGATCTATTTAACTAATCATTAGTAACAGGAGTCGTCCCGGAAGATTGGAAATTGGCAAATGTCGTGCCCATTCACAAGAAAGGTAGTAGGGAGGAATCGAGCAACTATAGACCAGTGAGTCTGACATCAATAGTAGGCAAATTAATGGAAACCCTATTAAAGGATAGGATTGTGGAACATCTTAAATCCCATGGATTGCAAGATGAAAAACAACATGGGTTTACTTCAGGGAGATCATGTCAAACAAATCTTATAGATTTTTTTGACTGGGTGACTAAAATAATAGATGGTGGAGGTGCAGTAGACATTGCATATCTAGATTTTAGTAAGGCTTTTGACACTGTCCCACATAGAAGACTTATCAATAAACTGCAGTCATTGAGCATGGACTCCCATATTGTTGAGTGGATTAGGCAGTGGCTCAGTGACAGACAACAGAGGGTTGTAGTCAATGGAGAACATTCAGAACAAGGTCATGTTACCAGTGGGGTACCTCAGGGATCTGTACTGGGACCAATTTTGTTTAATATCTTCATAAGTGATATTGCAAAAGGCCTTGATGGTAAGGTTTGTCTTTTTGCTGATGACACAAAGATATGTAACAGGGTTGATGTTACTGGAGGGAAACGCCAAATGGAAAAGGATTTAGGAAAACTAGAAGAATGGTCAGAACTCTGGCAACTGAAATTTAATGTGGATAAGTGCAAGATAATGCACCTGGGGCGTAAAAACCCAAGGGCAGAATATAGAATATTTGACACAGTCCTGACCTCAGTATCTGAGGAAAGGGATTTAGGAGTAATTATTTCAGAAGACTTAAAGGTGGGAAGACAATGTAATAGAGCAGCACGAAATGCCAGCAGAATGCTTGGATGTATAGGGAGAGGTATAAGCAGTAGAAAGAGAGAAGTGCTCATGCCGCTGTACAGAACACTGGTGAGACCTCACTTGGAGTATTGTGCGCAGTACTGGAGGCCATATCTCCAGAAGGATATAGATACTCTAGAGAGAGTTCAGAGAAGAGCTACTAAACTAGTACATGGATTGCAGGAAAAAACTTACCAGGAAAGGATAAAGGACCTTAACATGTATAGCTTGGAAGAAAGAAGAGACAGAGGGGATATGATAGAAACTTTTAAATACATAAAGGGAATCAACTCGGTAAAGGAGGAGAGCATATTTAAAAGAAGAAAAACTACCACAAGAGGACACAGTTTTAAATTAGAGGGGCAAAGGTTTAAAAGTAATATGAGGAAGTATTACTTTACTGAGAGAGTAGTGGATGCATGGAATAACCTTCCTGCAGAAGTGGTAGCTGCAAATACAGTGAAGGAGTTTAAGCATGCATGGGATAGGCATAAGGCTATCCTTCATATAAGATAGGGCCAGGGACTATTCATAGGATTCAGATATATTGGGCAGACTACATGGGCCAAATGGTTCTTATCTGCCGACACATTCTATGTTTCTATGTTTCTATCAGCATTAATAAGTCTAAATACAAATTCACGCCACACTTTTCAAATATTTTTTTAAAAAACATTTATTGTTTTCCTTCTACTTCGCAATTTTGTGACACTTTGTGTTAGTCTATCACATAAAATCTCAATAAAATACATTTACATTTTTGGTTGTAACATGACAAAATGTGGATTTCAAGGGGTATGAATACTTTTTCAAGGCACTGTAAATGTTTACTGAATTGCAGCTTTATGGCTCTCCATAATTGTACTGTTGACTGAACATTCCGTAGTGTGTTATTACAGTAGCTTCTGCAAATGTAAATTTACTTCTAAAATTGCTTAGTAAAAGTTCAAATCTGAGCCGCATTAAAGAAGCAATTATCCCGGTCAAACAAATAGCTTTTTGTATTTTAGGTCAGATATGATAAGAAATAACAAAAAAATAACACCTTGAAAATGTATCCCTTTGTAATGCATCAATTATTGTATTTTTTAAGGTCTGAAAGAAGACAGGGTGTCAGAAGGTTAAATTCTAGCTGCACACGTGATAATATCATCAAATGGTTTAAAGAAGAGCAACTTCCTCTTCATGCTGGATGGGACAGATTTGGAACCAGCATTGCACCTTGGTTTCACGGTAAACACTAGTCAGAACTAGTTTGTGGTGTCTATATACTGTACAATGCCGTCGTGCTTAGGAGGAAAGTAATTTGCACAGACCTTTATTCAACCCAAATGTCTGACTTCAACACAACATGGCAATGCTTGAATCATTTAGCTATGTGCATCATTTTAAATTCTTAGTGATGCCCTTTCTGGGCTTGCTAACCCTTTTCCCTTAGCCAGTCACAAAGGATATCACACATACTGTAGATGATAGGCTAGATAGAGGAAGAGTTCCCCTATTGTTAAATACTTATTGAATTAGAAGTACTACAGTATTGGTGCATTTTGCCCAATTTACATCAATTTAACTTGTGTGGGAAAGTAAACCCTTAAAGTGTATCTATAGCCGAGGCAATTCACCCTTTTCAGGGTTGCCAGTACAGGGGTTCAGGCAACCTTTCTCGAGACCAGCAGGGGTTGTGTAGCACATGTTCCTTAGCATTACACCACTTGTCTGCCACTGCTTACCTCCTGATTGGTGGTATACCCTGTCATGGCTGCACTCTGCCCTCCACACTCATCAGACCCTTTACTAAGCCAGCTTACCATACACTGGACCTGTGCTGTTCGCTCTACCATCATCATACCCTTTACTGTGCCAGGTTACCGTACAATATATTGCATTGTGCTCTGTACCTCCCTCAGACCGTGCACTTGCTAACATACCATACACAAAACCATATACCTTTACTGTGCCCTCTACCCTCATAAGATCCTCTCGTCAGATTATGTACTGTGCCAGCATACTATACCTGTACTGTGCTCTCCACCATCATCATGTCCTGTACTGTGCTAGCTTACCATACACTCTACGTGTACTGTGCTTACTACCATCATCAGACTCTGGGCTGTGCCTTATACCCTCATCAGACCCTTTATCCTAATCCGACCCTGTGCCATACACTAGGGGAGGAGGTTTAAAGTGTATGGCTATACACACGGGTGGAGGGGAAGGATCGAAATTGACTGGAAATCCTAAATTGTACGGTTATTAGAACTAGAGGTAACAGCAAATCTTTCATTGAGAATATCTGCTGCCCTAGAGACAACTGTCTAGAATTTTGTAATCCCACTCATTTTACATTGTGTCTCTTGGAAAGAAAGATAATAAAAATATGAAAACAGCAAAAAATGGTTTTAACCACTGGTGGAACTACCACTTTAGCAGCCCATGTGGCTACTATGTGGCCCAGACCTGGAAGAGGGGTAGGGGTTCAACCCGATCAGGGTTCTAAGGATGAGGAGTGGTAGCTGATTCTGTATTTAAATCATTCCCCGTTCAGATCGTCATCAGCACAGACTCACAGATACACTGAGAGCTCAGTCACTGTCACTTGTAAACAAAGAGCCAGCAGAGGAAGGCTCCTACTACCCAGCCTTGCTGACCGGGATCTGCATAGATCCCCATTTGACTACAGAGATGCACATTGTATCTCTACGTTATCACACGTGTTATTACACATTATGCTGCATGTTACCGAGTGTTGTGTTAAAGTAGCCCATTCGTTTGAAAAGCCTGCCTGGCGCATCAAACAAAGGTGCATGTACTGTTTTTCGTAACGCAGTGCACTTAAATGTACAATATTGAATTATCATGCATTGTGGTGCGATGCAACGTAGCGTTGGGTTTTCAATTCAGAATGAATGACACCATTACACCAATGCACCTTAATGCAGCAAAATAGTGTAAAAAGGCCCTTAAGGTGCCAAAATAACTTTGCTAGTGAACTATGCATGCCATGCTGTATGATCTCTATTCTGCACTGGCTTATTACATATTCTTTGCTGTATGTTTACTATTACACACTGGCTCATTCCCTGTACCACGCTGTACATACCCTATTCTGCATCAGCCCAGAGGCGTAACTAGAACCTTCAGGGCCCCGGTGCAAGAAACAATGAAGGGTCCCCTGGACCCCTGGCTGGGGCCCTTCCCTTCAAGCCTGGGGCTCTTCCCACTGATCCTGGGGCCCTTTACTCTCATTGCGGGGCCCTTTATCATGAACCCTTTCACAAGTTCTGCAGCGGGCCCCCTTCCTGCCATCTTGGGGCCTCCCCACGGTGGTGAAATGCCAGGGACTGGTTGCAAGTGTGACCTTTGCGATCCTGGAAGTTCACCCACTGGTGTCAGTAGTTTTTATTTTTGTGGTATTTTAATTGTATTATTTTTTATCATTTTATTTTATTTTTTTTACCATGTCACTGACTATGACTCTGGCCATTCAGAAAAGGAAGGAGCTGGTAAATAACATATTTACTGACTGTTTCCTGGTTCTCTATTGTAACACATCCCCTGCAGTAGCCAGCAGGAGAGGGAAGGGAGCACAGTGGTGGGGGGGGGGATCAGGGGGGCACACAGGGGCCCAGAGACGGCAGAACACAAGTGAACTGGATAAGAGGAGCAGCGGGGGCAGCATATAGAGAAACCAATCTCCTCCATTTTCCTTCTGCAGCTACAGGAGGAAAGAGGAGGACAGTGATTTCTCTACATGCTGCCCCCGCCGCCCCTCCTATCCAGGTGTACAGGGGAGCCGCACAGACCCTCTGGAGCATGGGGCCCGGTTGCAATTGCAACCCCTGCATCAGCCCATTCTGTTTTGTACAATCACTATCCTACACCCCCTTATCCCGTATGCCATACCTATTTCGCAACACCTCATCTTATATGCCATGCTGTAAATGTTCCTTATTCCACAATCCCTCGTTTTGGACACCATGCTGTATGTTCTGTATTCACTTTTTCTTTTCTGTTGTAGGTTTTGGTATGGGGCCTTGTGATTTCTAGTTACATTCTGGCTTTAACTTACTCCATACCAAACTGAAAAAACTTTGGCTATAGGTACATGTTAACCATTGTTTTTACAAGGTGTTCTTAGCTAGACAGCCTTGCTTTCTACTGAGTATACAGCGGAAGAACAATGATAAAATGATAAAATGTATCTTTGCACTAAAAATAACGTTCAACAGGTTCTGGCCAGTGGAGCTATAAAAGTAGAACTATAATAGATTTTTTTTTTTTTTTAAATTTTGGATAGAGCAAGCGAGGGTTATTATAACCCATGTCAGTTTTTTTTTTTTTTTCCTCCATCTGTATCCCATTGCAGAGATTTACCTTCATGTCCTGTCCCATAGCCAAACAGGAAGTGAGAGGAAATCCCTGCCAATTAATGGAATTCCTTGGGGACCCCCAGGTCACCAGAACTAGAGTACCCATTGAAAGATTTTCCCTCTATTACTTTTTTGGGGATAATCCACAATTTGGGAATTTCCTTTACTTTCAATGATAATTGTAACTGGACAAATAGTTAAGCTCCGTTACAGGGGCACAGACAACAAAAAAACCTTATAGATGTTCTAGTTGCTCTCCACTCTATTCAAAACTACAAAAAAAAGTTTTGCCTTTAGTTATACTTTAATTACATTATCCGTGGGACCTGCAGATGAGCTCCAGGTGTGTAAAATCACAGCGGGAGCAAGCTGCCACCATGAGGAATCGCACAGCAGGTCTCCGTTGCTATGTGAATACAGCCTTAGTCTTTATGTGCAAAAATGTGCAAAAATGAAGTCACACTATATATTTGAATGCAGTGTCCAACCTTTCATATCTGCAGTACAGCTTAATTAGGATTACATCTTAACCACTTACCGCAAAGTGACGTAGGGCTACGTCGGCAAACTTTGCGGTGTTATACTAGCTAGAGGCACCTTCCCAGTACTGCGGTTTAGAGCCGACGGTCGGCTTTCCGTCGGTAACGACCGATGCGGCTCGGGAGCTGCTCGATCGTTACCCGGGTGAGCGGGAGGTGATGTCCCCCCCCCTCCCGCCACCTTCCGTGACTTTGCCCGAGCCTTCCGTCCCACGGGAGACCGAGCACCCAGCTGGCGCGTCCGCCGGCTGGATGGAGTCCCGATCTAAGCTGCAAGTGGATTAAATCGGGTCTCGATGACGTAACCCGGAGGCGGCATTCCATGACGTCACTTCTGGGTTACTCTGCTGCAAAAGGTGACAGATTTAAAAAACGACTGTATGCAAAAATGCAGTTTTTGGCGTTTTGCATACATGAAAGTGTAGTGGAGGGGTCTGGGGTCTTTTAGACCCTCGATCCCTCCATAAAGAGTACCTGTCGATGCATATTGGTGTCACAAGGGATGTTTACATTGCTTATGACAGCAATAAAAGTGATCAGATTTTTTTTTTTTTTTAAAAAAACCTGTAATAAAGTTAAAAAAAAAAATAAAATAAATAGGAAAAAAAAAATTTTAGCCGTCACCGTTAGCTCGCGCACGGAAAAAAACGTATACGGAAGTCGAGCCGCGAATGAAATCACTGTTCAAACCACACATGTGAGGTATCGCCGCGATCGCCAGAGCATGAGCAATCATTTAAAAAAAAAAGAGCTACACTCTAACTCTAAACTGGTAACCGTTAAAAAAATTTTAAAGCGTCGCCTATTGAGATTTCTATTGACCGTAATTTGTCGCCATTCCACGGGTGTGCGAAATTTTAAACCATAACGTGTTGGGTATCTATTTACTCGGCGTGACATCATCTTTCACAATATACAAAAAAAAATGGGCTAACTTTACTGTTTAGTATTTTTTAAATGCAGTGAAATATATATTTTAGCAAAGACTCTGGAGAATAAAATGTCGGTCATTGCAATATTTTTTGTCACGCGGTATTTGCGCAGCGGTCTTTAAAATGCCATTTTCGTGGAAAAATTACGAAAAATCACACATATATATATATATATATATATATATATATATATAATGTTTGGGGGTTCTAAGTAGTTTTCTAGGAAAAAATACTGTCCGAAATAGGGCTGGGGCTCAAGTGGTTAAAAAATGCTATCACTTAACATACTTACCGGTAGGCTGTTTACTTTCCAGGTAAAGTTCCGCTGTGCACAATTTTTTCCCAGAGTTTAGTGAATGTGGTGGCATTTTAATTTGCATAAAATATCCAGTCACATGCAAGGAAAAAAACAGCATTTTTGCTTGCACATGTTTGGATGATGAAACTCAGCACAGCTTAGCCTCATTCACAAAGCTCCCGGGAAAATTTCCTTGCAAAGTGAACAGTCTCTTTGCCTTTAGTAGATCGCCCCCCACTAAGTAAGTTATCTGCAGTACTTTGAGCACTAATCTCAGTCATCTTGTTTTTCCCAAAATTAATAGATTTTATTATTCATGAGATAGTTTTGTACTCCAGCCTTTGAGATAATAATTAAACATCCCAGGAAACCCTTATCAGCCAGCTTCTCTTAACCAACTTCTACGCTTGTTTGCATTTTTGGTATGAATCATTGTTTGTGTTGCCTAATGTGGAGTATTGATTTTTGTGCGCTGATATAGAAAGTAAGCTCTTAAGAACTAGTAAAAACACACTTCACTTCCTGGAACGCATTGTAGTGAACAAGGAAGTTTTACGGTTACGTGTTGAGAGTGCTATGTGCGTTCATAGTATTACTGAAAACATTTTAAAGTAAGCCTGACCTAGCCTGATCTGCAGATGCAGGGCCACCAAATGTTCAATAGAAATATCAATTTGGAAAGTTGGGCACAACTCAGGTTAATGAGGCTTGATGCAGCGAGACATCTGGTGAAGTTAAGTGCATACCTTATGCTGCCTGGTATACAGTATCAATCATCCTTTTTTTTTTTTTTTTTTTTCATTATTTCAAGCTTCTTTTAAAGTGGTTGTAAAGGAAAAAGTTTTTTTTTTTTTTTTTTTTTTTATAACCTTAATGTATTCTCTGCATTAAGGTAAAAAAACTTTTATTAGTAGCTCCCATGCAGACCCCCTTCCCCAAATACTTATGTTAGGCCGATCTATATCCAGCACTGTGCACATCTGCAGCAGTTCTTCTCCCCTCCTTCACAGGTTTGGCAAAGAGCGGTGGGTGCCATTGGCTCCTGCTGCTGTCATTCAAGACCTGTGAACAGGGGTAGGGGCTGAGCCGGGCGGTGTGTCTGAATAGAGGCAAGCAGCCCGGCACGGCATTGAGCACACACAAGCCACTTCCTACGGGGGCGGAGGAGCCAGGAGCGCCAGTAGGGGGACCCCAGACGAGGAGGAGGATTGGGGCTGCTATGTGCAAAACTATTGCACAGAGCAGGTAAGTATGACATGTTTGATTTTGTAATAAAAAAATAAAGCTTCATAATCACTTTAAGGAAAAATTCCTGTGGAATTAAAAGGCAGAGTTTTGTTTTAAACTGAGGAGGTGTCATGAGAAAAACATGAAGACTATTAATTCTGACTTGTCCTTCAGAAATTTCTAGCTTGCGGACTGTTGTGCTGACCCTCTTACTTCTATACTTTGAGTCACCAAACTAGAACAATACACATAGGATCTACTCACATTTCTCCACTTAAGCCCCGGAAGATTTTACCCCCTTCCTGACCAGGCCCTATTTTGCGATTCGGCACTGCGTGACTTTGACAGACAATTGCGCTGTCGTGCGACACTGTACCTAAACGAATTTGATGTCCTTTTTTTCACCACAAACAGAGCTTTCTTTTGGTGGTATTTGATCACCTGTGTAATTTTTACTTTTTGCGCTATAAACAAAAAAAGAGCGACAATTTTGCAAAATAACAATATTTTTCACATTTTTTATATGAAATTCCCCCCCAAAAAAAATGTAAAAACCAAAATTTTTTAACATTTTAGGCCAATTTGTTTTCTGCTACATATGTTTGGTAAAAAAAATCGCAATAAGCATATTTTGATTGGTTTGCGCAAAAGTTATTGCACTTACTAACTAAGGGAAATATTTTTGTCATTTTTGTTGTTTTTTTTTTTTTTAACGACTAATGGCGGCGATCTGCGATTTTTTTTTTTTGCGGGACTGCGACATTGCGGCGGACAGATCAGACCCTTGACTGACATTTTTGACACTTTTGGAGGTACCAGTGACATGACTACAGTAATCAGTGCTATACATATGCACTGTTACTGTAAAAATAACACTGGCAGGGAAGGGGTTAACTTTATTGGTGATGCAGGGGTTAAGTGTGTCCCTAGGGGCGTGCTTCTAACTGTCAATGGTTGTGGCTAGTGGTGTAACAACAGTGACATACGATCCTCCATAGCAGGACTGTATGATCTCTGTTCTTACACAGGGGAGAATAACAGGCGGCTTTGTTTACATTAGCCGCCTGCCTTTCTCCCTCTCCACCGGGAGATTGCGAGTGGCCGGCGTACATCGGGTCCGCTGGTCACACGCGCGGGCATGTGCAGAAGCGAGCCGGGCGGGCAGTGGTCCTCAACTCCGGTCCTCAGGGCCCACTAACAGGTCAGATTTTAGGTATAACCTTGAGGAGATGCAGACTAGAGTACTGCAATCACTGAGCAGCAAATGATATCACCTGGGATGTATTTCGGTTATCTTGCAAACCTGACCTGTTAGTGGGCCCTGAGGACCAGGGTTGAGGACCACTGATTTAGGAGATATCTACTGTACGTACAGCCAGTGATGTCTCCGGCGCATGCGCTCTGAAGTTATGGCCGCCAGAGCCGTTCCTTCAGAGTCCTGTGCTGTAAGCAGCAGCTCCCGCACGCATGTGCAGTAGTGATGTCGTTGCGGCTCCTACCACTCACACAGCCGGAGTCCGCGAACCTGGAAGGAACACCAGGGGAAGATAGAAGCCCTCTCAGCGGTGACAGCGTGGTGCTGGAGGGCTTTATTTTTAGGTAAGTTTCACATAATGTGCTAGTATGCGATGCATACTATCACAATATTGGCTTTATCTTGCAGGTTGCAAAAAAATAAACACACACACAGCAGTTTACTACCGCTTTTACTTTCCTGATCTGGATATATGCTTTCATTAATTGTTTTGACCTTCTTTCCTTGAAGAAGATGGTCATCTAATAAGCAGTTTAGTACCTTACACCCTAAATAATTTTATGCCCTAGCCAATCCCTTCTATCACACCTCACAAAAGAAGGAAGTGGCTGTTGAGTCATTGGAAACATTTTTTTTTTTTAATTATTCTTTTTTATAAGTATTCCACACTGAGGAGTAGCCTTAATTTTAGCTAAGATTTATTAATCCCTGCATTAGAGGATGGCAGGGCATACCATAGAAATATGTATGACTTTTGCACCAAAACGTTATTTACATTTTTGGCCATTATATACACAGATAGCATAATAGAGTTATTTTTTTTACATTAGAAAGAATACTGTAATATAACATATGTTTAATTCTGATGACAAAATATGTTTTAAGATTACCATACACATTACAATCTGATTAAACAATCTTGATAAAATCAACTTTAGATTTACCAAAACTATGTAAAATGAGCATCAACCTAAACTATCCATTCAATTTATATCCACTTAGGCAGACCCTTGCATTATTTGCAAAGGTGATTGTCCAATCAGATTGTAACGTGTATTGTATGCTTAATTGTGCTGTTGTTCCAAAATATGTTAAATAAAGATGAGTGAACCACGGCGGTTCATGGCTGGGAGATAGAGGGTAGTGTGGGAATTCATGTAAGGATTATGTAATTTGAAATAAGGTGCAACTCCCTCTCTTGGTGACTGGTAAAGTCTTGGTTGCCCAGTCATACAGTATCTTAAGATTGGGTTGTTAATAAAGGAGAACCCAACTTTTGTTTCAGATGCTGCAGGAAATGAGGGCTAGCATTCATGGAGCAGATAGTCTGCACTTATGTGAGTCTCTTGCAGAGGTGAGATGAGCCCATATGTCTGGTGTGCCAGACTTGTATCTCAGGGGAGAAGTCACAATTTTATATTCTTAAAAACTAAGAAACAACACCAAATCTGTCAGAGGATTTGCACAACCCTAATGGTAATTTTATTCCTTATGCCCCATACACAAGGTCCAAATGTCGGTCGGCCGGCTTCTGTCGAAAGGGCATGACCAAAAAAAGTCTTGCCGAGCAGCTCCCAATCAGCGCTCTTAGCCAATGTCTGAGTGCGCTGACTTGAGTGTTCTGGTGGGGGTGAGGGGGTAGTCGTCCGGCCCCCCTGTTAGTACAGAGACTCTGACCAGAGCTGTCAAAGCTGTCAGTTTTTTTTTTTTTTTTCAGCCTGCTGGGTTGAAGGAAAAAAAAACTTGCAGCGTTCACTAGGCTTTAATCATTCATTAGGGATTCTGGGACACTGGAATATACTGCTGCCTTTGAATGGTTCTAAAGCCTTAAGGCTTTTTACCTTAATGCATTCTCTGCAGGATCCTCCCCAGACCCCCCTTATAATTACCTGAGCCTGATCTTGATCCAGAGCTATGCACGAGAGCAGTGGCTCTCTCTCCCAGGTCAGATTTATTTTTTATTTTTTTAGGCACTTATATAGTGTCATAAATTTATGCCGTGATTTACATATACAGTATCTCACAAAAGTGAATACACCCCTCACATTTTTGTAAATATTTTATTATATCTTTTCATGTGAAAACACTGAGAGTCGGTTCACACTAGCGCGACTTGTCAGGCGACTTGTCAGCCTGACAAGTCGCGCTCCCTCGCGGTCCATTGACCGCTACAGGACCCGTTCTAATAGGAGCGACACAAGTCGCTCCGACTTAGAAAAAGGGTCCTGTACTACTTGGGGGCGACCTCAGGGCGACTTGCATAGACTTCCATTATGTGAAGTCCCTGCAAGTCGCTCTGAAGTCGTGGTGCATGGTAATGCACAAGTCCCCCCGAAGTAGTAAGGAGTCGTGTTGCCTCAGTGTGAACCGGCTATGAAGGAATGACACTTTGCTACAATGTAAAGTAGTGAGTGTACAGCTTGCACAACAGTGTAAACTTTCTGTCCCCTCAAAACAACAGCCAATAATATCTAAACATCTGGCAACAAAAGTGAGTACATCCCTAAGTGAAATTGTCCAAATTGGGCCCAATTAGCCATTTTCCCTCCCCAGTGTCATGTGACTCGTTGTTAAAAGGTCTCAGGTGTGACTAGGGAGCAGGTGTGTTAAATTTGTTATCGCTGTCACTCTCTCATACTGGTCACTGTAAGTTCAACATGGCACCTCCTGGCAAAGAACTCTCTGAGAATCTAAAAAAAGAATTGTTGCTCAACATAAAGATGGCCTAGGCTAAAAGAAGATTGCCAAGACCCTAAAACTGAGCTGCAGCATGGTGGTCAAGACCATACAGCAGTTTAACAGGATAGGTTCCACTCAGAAAAGGCCTCGTCGTGGTCGACCATGTTGAGTGCACGTGCACAGCGTCATATCCAGAGGTTGTCTTTGGTAAAATGACATAGTAGTGCTGCCAGCATTGCTGCAGAGGTTGAAGGGGTGGGGATCAGCCTGTCAGTGCTCAGACCATACGTTGCTCACTACATCAAATTGGTCTGCATGGCTGTCATCCCAGAAAGAAGCCTCTTGTAAAGATGATGCACAAGAAAGCCCGCAGTTTGCTGAAGACAAGCAGACTAAGGACATGGATTACTAGAACCATGTCTTGTGGCCTGATAAGACCAAGTTAAACTTATTCGGTTCAGATGGTGTCAAGCGTGTGTGGCAGCAACCAGGTGAGGAGTACAAAGACAAGTGTGTCTTGCCTAAAGTCAAGCATGGTGGGGAGAGTGTCATGGGCTGGGGCTACATGAGTGCTCCGAGCACTGGGGAGCTACAGTTCATTGAGGGAACCATGAATGCCAACATGTACTGTGGCATAGAGCATGATTCCCTCCCTTCAGAGACTGGGCCACAGGGCAGTATTCCAACACACATCTCCAAGGTGACCACTGCCTTGCTAAAGAAGCTGAAGGTAAAGGTGATGGACTGGTCAAGCATGTCTCCAGACCTAAACTTTATTGAGCATCTGCGGGGCATCCTCAAACGGAAGGTGGAGGAGCGCAAGGTCTCTAACATCCACCAGTACCGTGATGTTGTCATGGAGGAGTGGAAGAGGACTCCAGTGGCAACCTGTGAAGCTCTGGTGAACTCCATGCCCGAGAGGGTTAAGGCAGTACTGGAAAATAATGGTGGCCACACAAAATATTGACACTTTGGGCCCAATTTAGACATTGTCACCTAGGGGTGTACTAACTTTTTTTGGGCATCGGTTTAGACATTAAGGGCTGTGTGTTGAGGTATTTTGAGGGGACAGCAAATTTTCACTTTTACTGTACACTCACTACTTTACATTGTAGCAAAGTGTAATTTCTTCAGTGTTATCACATAAAAAGGTATAATAAAAAATTTTCAAAAATGTGAGTGGTGTACTCAATTTTGTGAGATGCTGTATATTGTACATTCACATCCTCAAGGAGCTTACAATCTAAGGTCCCCTAACTCACATTCATACATATACACTGAACAAAATTATAAACGCAACACTTTTGTTTTTTCATGAGCTGAGCTCAAACATCTAAGACTTCTATGTACACAAAAGGCCTATTTCTCTCAAATACTGTTCACAAATCTGTCTAAATCTGTGTTATTGAGCACTTCTCCATTGCCGAGATAATCCACTCACCTCACTGGTGTGGCATATCAAGATTCTGATAAGACAGCATAATTATTGCACAGGTGTTCCCTAGGCTGGCGACAATAACAAGTCCACTATGAGTGATCCAGTGGTATCCTTTGTGGTGACAAGTGCCTTCACCTCTCCACCCTATGTGACTGGGTCCTCCCCTCCGCTCCTGCAACCTAGCGGCTAAGCATAGGTTTAAAAGCGTAATATTGCCCCTCAAGGGCCACCTTTCCTGGAGCCAGGGAGTATGCGTCAGCCCCTCAGTAATACTACACTTTCCGGACAACACCCCTCATGGAAATCGGTGGTTGTAACATGAAAAGAAGGGGGACTCGAATAGTGCTTATACCTCTTTAAATGTATTCAATAAAAAAAAACATGTAGACAGGTACTCACATTTAAAAGGTGCTTGCAGTGCACCAAACTAAAAACAGCCTTTCTTTAATCAGCGTGTGATGGTAACCATGCAGAAGTGGAAGATCTGTAAATGCTGCTCCTGTACTTCCTGGATACAGCAGAGAACCGTCCAGGCCCTTCACCTACGCGTGGCGACACAGGGTCACGTGTCTTCCTCAGGGAAAAAATGATGGGGGAAATATGATATTATATCATCAAATTTCCCCCTGAGGAAGACACATGACCCTGTGTCGCCACGTGTAGGGGAAGGACCCGGACGGTTCTCTGCTGTATCCAGGAAGTACAGGAGCAACATTTACATATCTTCCACTTCTGCCTGGTTACCATCACACACGCTGATTAAGAAAGGCTGTTTTTAGTTTGGTGCACTGCAAGCACCTTTTAAATGTGAGTACCTGTCTACATGTTTCTTATTATTGAATAAATTTAAAGAGGTATAGAGAGAAAGAGAGTGTCGTTTTAATGAGGGACTGACGCATACTCCCTGGTTCCAGGAAAGGTGGCCCTTGAGGGGCAATATTAGACTTTTAGACCTATGCTTAGCCGCTAGGTCGCAGGAGCGGAGGTGAGGACCCAGTCACATAGGATGGAGAGGTGAAGGCACTTGTCACCACAAAGGATACCATTGGATCACTCATAGTGGACTTGTTAGAGTGCACCTCTGGAAAGTGCAATATTTCTCTGATAACGGGAAAATGCCATCAGCACTTTATTAAGTGATTATTGTTTATATCTGCTTATTCACAATCACTCTATTTTCACTTGGTTCTATACAGTTATATCTTATTGTGTTTACTTCTGCACACTCAGCACTTTATATTATTGCATACAGGGTGGCCACTGTATACATATTTTCAGTTGTATTTTTATTCACTCATTTTGGTGTGCACGATTTATCATCATTATTATATGTGCACGACCTGTACTTTTTTTTTATATTATTGTGAATATTACTTTTAATCTATACTATTTCATTTGTTGACATTTATAATATTTAGCACTACTGCACTTTGCATTTATTGCACATATTTTCTGGATTTGTTTAATTTCCTCATTTGTTATGCACGGCACTGTTTTGTTTTAATTTGTTTTATTTTAGTCAGCTGGAATCTGTTTTGATTTTCCATGGGTTATCGCATGCACTTATGACCATTATAATTTTTGGTCCACATCCTCTGGAAGGAGGCATATGCTAATTGTTGGTGTTTGGTGGTGGAACTCCTCAGTCAACTTCGCTTGCACTGTTGCATTCTTTGGACTTTTTCATTTGTTTTCACATATTGGAAGGACTTTTTCATAGAAGTGTATCACACACCTTTCATATGTTTTTTTTATTTTTCACTATGGATATATGGATCTGCATAATTTATGTATGACTATATGAATTTGTTTAATTCCTAGAAAGGATATTTTCAACACATGTTTTTGCACATTGCACTTTGAATTTATTTACCTAGTTCATGTGTGAATATATGAACTTGCTTAACTCTTTGTACATTGCACTTTGTATTTTTTGTGTTAAGTGGATGGCTTAGCGCTGCTTTTTATTTTTGTTTTTATGTTTATAGCTGGTATCACAGTTGGATAAAAGTGGCTGCTTGTTCTATACGTTACCTTTGACCTAGTGCGGATTTTCTTTTTTTGATATTTTTATTAACTCATCATTTAAGCTTATAAGCTTAAAGAGGAAGTAAACCCTCCTCGGGAAGTTGTACCTATAGGTAAGCCTATGATAAGGCTTACCTATAGGTACTGAAATATCTCCTAAACATGTACCGTTTAGGAGATATTTACCTTCGATGCATCCAGTGACGTCACCGGCGCATGCGCTATGAAGGAACGGCCGCTCGTGCCGTTCCTTCAGAGCCCCGTGCCGTGACTGTCGGCTCCCGCGCGCGTGTGTGGGAGTGACGTCACCGCGGCTCCGGCCAATAAGATGGCCGGATGCCGCAATCCCGGAAGACGGGCGACTAGACATGTCGCCCGTCATAGAGGTGAGCGGATGGCACGGCGGGGGCTCGTTCTAAGGTAAGTATTTCATAATGAGCTAGTATGCGATGCATACTAGCTCATTATGTATTTCTCTTTCAGGTTGTAGAAAAAAAAAAAAAAAATTTTACCGAGTTTACAACCTCTTTAAGAACAAGGTTCCACATTTCCCTGTTAAAGTATAACTCCAGGCAAAACCTAACTAACGCTAAACCTGCTCTGTCCCACATTCTAACCCTAATCTATCTAACCCTGTAAAGCAAAAATCACTGTACTTTTCCTATTCTGACACCAATTTGGTCCGATCCACAGCAGCGGAAGCTCTGTGTAGGAGAGGACCAACAATGGCTGTGAAATGCCTGGGAGGTGACATCACCCATAGAGTTACTATGGTGCTTCCGTTGTCTGATGCCTTTCCTGCACCTGCGTCCACACTGAAGTCGCCGTTGACAGCTAATGCTGGGACCGGACTTGATCAGCTGCAGAATAGGTAAGTACAGTGATTTTTTGCTTTACAGAGTTAGGTACATTAGGTTTAGAATTTGCCACAGAGCAGGTTTAGTGTTAGTTAGGTTTTGCCTGGACTTATCCCTTAAAGCCCATTCCACTACATCAATTAGTGCCGTATGGGTTTTTCATGACCAGGAATCTTTTTATGATTTGCAAGACTGCAACCTGGACTTTGGTTTACACATTTGTTTTACCAGGTGGATGTTCAGGCCTCAGATGATGCCAGCTCCAGTTTAAGGTTCTTCAAGGGTCTCCGTAAGTTCTTTTGAGTTGCCTCTGTTCGCCTGCTCTTACTTGTGGGCGTGATAGCGTTTTGCTTACTGTATTGCCCACTCCTCAGATGGGACTGCTTTTGAACATCCCAGTGTCTCAAAATAACTTCACCATGTTTCCCTTAATGAATGATTAAAAAATAGGATTGTTCACTAAGGGACACAGGTCCCTCCCTTCTGTTTTTATAGTCTACTCCTACTATTGATTTGTCACAAAACTGAAACATGATCAAAGTGCGAAGGGTCATATCAGGCCTTACAACTTGGTTTGCCAGTGTCAAATCTCCTGAAGACAACAGCATAACGTAGTGTCTCAGAATTTACTCTGTGTCCCTTAATGAACCCCAAGAAAAGGATTTTACAGGAAGTAAAAAATCTTAAAATATCATCAATGCATAATCAGTGCTAGAAGCAGGAGGATCATGTGGATAAAACATGTATATAAAATTATTTGGCTTCAGGTTGGTAAACATGATAGTAGCTGCCAGCCAATTCTTCTTTGATGAGTCACACCTTTAAATGTGACATTATTTGTCTAGGTGCAGAGGGGAAAAAACCTGATCAGGAAATAGCCCCATTTTTTAAGCAAAAATCATTCAAACAAAATAAATATGCTAACTTCTCTTCCCTCTATGGGTTTGTTAAAGTTTAATTGGAACTTGGAACAAACCTAATAACTGAAACTTCGATATGAGCTAGATTTCTGTCCGGCGGTGTTGTTTTTTACAGCAGGAAGAGACAAAAACAGGAACAAAGCTCACCAACCTGTAGTTATGTGCATGTTACAGGTAGGTCAGAGCTCTGACTTAGGGGAAATAAAGGAATTATTTGGATATTGTGTTCCTCAGGATCAAGAAATGCCCCATGTGTTCCCTGCTTCAATAAGGTTAAAGGTTTTTCTTTAAAGTGGGTTTTGATTTAGGTGCCAATGTTTGTGGAAGAGGCACAAGTCTGCAACTCTTTTTCCATTCCCCAAACTATAATAAAGCAGAACTAACGTCTCTCAATCGATATTAAAAACAAGTTTTTTGTTTTTTTTTTCTTAAATATCAAAATTGGTATACTTACCTGCTCTGTGTAGTGGTTTTGCACAGAGCAGCCCCGATCCACCTCTTCCCGGGTCCCCCGCTGATCCTTCTGGCACCTCCTTCCTGCCAAGCAGCTTGCTGTGGGGGCTGTAACGGACACAGGTATCAGATCCCTGCCCTCTTCACTAACTTGTGACAAAGGACCGGCCAATCTCACACCATGCTTTCACTTACGTAACAATGCCACTCTCAGCTTCACCCTGCACAAAAAATTTCAAGCTTGCAGGACCACAATCTAGGTGCCAGCAGGATAAGAGCGATTGTCACTGGGCTAATTAAGTAATTAACCCTTTAAATGCCACCACCCCTATTTGGCCTGAGCAGAAGGAAGCTCGTAATTCTAGCAATACCAATTATGATTTTAGAATAATCATCTGTAACACACACACAGACAGGTATGTTCATACGATTTATTCTATACAGTAGCACTCTTCAAGAGACAGGTTCTTTTTGCACTTGCATTAAGAGCTTAGGGACAAGGTTAATAAGGTTTTGATAATGAAAAGGTCAAAGGTGCAAATAAAATATTACCAAAAAATGGTATTTCAAAGAAATAGAGACATGATTCAGCAATAGAAAAATAAGGTAGAATTGAGGAGGAGGAATACTTGCAGCTAATGTCCTGGGTGATATCAGAGTTCAGTCGATGAGCCAGGTGTTATCAGTTCTCAAACTTAACAGATATTCCTGCTTTGATGGTACCATGAGAACTCCCCACTGGTTAGGCATCTCCCTTTTTCTCTGGGGTCAAAGAGGTGTTGACAGATGCACCGGGGCAATAAAACGGAGTGTCCATGAGCTGTCCTGCGGTTTATGATAATATCAGGTTCCTCCCTTATGGGCAGTTTTATACCACTATTTATATCTTCCAATATGTACCAGTTGCATTCTTGAAACTAATAGATTATTGTTCAGCATTGAATTTTGCATCCAGGGATACTAAACACAGGGTAGCTCAGCTTAACTTGTCACCCAGGGAATATCTGACAGCTATCTTCCCATCTATATGTGCTAGTGTAGTCATGTAGAACCTTAAATCTTTCAGAACAACATTTCTCATTCAAATATATACTTATTATTAATGTGTCACGTTCTCATCTGAGTTTATGAATCGTGTGTGGATTCATTAAGTTTTGAATTGGGCAGAGCTCTTTGATTGCTTTTTACAATCCCCATTAGTTCTGGGTATCCTAAATGGATTTGGTCATAGTTTTATGATAGGTCTGGACAGCAGAAACAGACATCCTGCCAGGACTCAATTAGCTGTTTACAGCTCTGCACAGGCCTAAGCGCTGGTTTCTGATGTCTCTGAGTTAAGATAACGTCTCTTTTGAAGTGTAAAACATATGCATTCCATGAATTAAAGGAGGAGGAAAGGAATAATATCACTGGGCAATGTGTAACTGTTCTGCAAGACTGTCATGGCTTACCTATGATAACTGAACAACATGCCCGCTTGCTACAGGTTTTCGTGTGTCTAGTACCTGATATCATTACAGGGGCACCCAAGCAGGCTCGCTCCCGAGCTGCTGCTCTGCATCTCCCCTCTTTCTTCTCATTGGTTCACTGGCTGTCTCAGCCAATGAAGAGGGAGAGCCCCGAAGAGTCGAGACTCTGGTGTACATCTCTGGATCACAATGGGGCTCGGTTAAGTATTTGCCTCGTAGGCATTTTTCTTAAATCTGCGAGAGGAGGGGTTTTCTCAGCTAAGCACATCCTACTGCCTGCATGCCTGAGCTACGGGCAGATGGATTCCAGGAAGCAAATGCTACATGAATCATCTGTCCTTACTCAAGATGGCCATGGCTAGAAATGCTAAGGAGATGTGATTTCTCAAAAAAATAAAGCATGGAGCCTTGGATGGATCCGTGAGTTTGTTTTGAATATTAAAAAATAACCAATAGCGTCTTTCAGTTTTTGTGGTGCTTAGATACAGGTAAGTTCCGCTGTAAGTAAAGAGCATGAGACTTGCATTGTTTTTCTTTTTAATATCACAAAATACCATCCTGTGTTAGTTTTCAGGTTTTTTTGGAAAAGATATATTGCTTAACATGGCTTTGGGGTAGAACAGCTTTCCACTTCTCAAATGTTCCCCTCTTTAAAAAAAAAGGAATCAGCTTTATGTTCATTTTCATTGCTCATAGGCATCATCTCAAGACTAGAATCAGAAGACTTTTTAAAAGATCAGGCACCAGGAAGCTTTCTTGTTCGTGTCAGTGAGAAGATCCAAGGCTATGTTCTCTCATATCGCTATGAAGATGGATACATGCATTTTCTTATAGATGCTTCTGGCACCTCTTACAGCTTTTTGGGAGTGGATCAACTACAGCATGCAACTCTGGCTGACCTTGTAGAATATCACAAGGTAATACTATTGTAATAACACATGTTGTTTACTTAGCTCCCTGTACAGGCTTTTTCATAGCTTATTGGATGAATATTTGTTCCACTATTTGCAAGTCCCTGTTTAATAAGTGTTTAACAAATGGCAACACCACCCAAAACGGATTCCTCTATTTTAGGCAGCAGGGAACAAGGATCAGGCCCCTGCTAGGTGGTTTGATACAAAACCCATCTCCAGACCATGAAAAAAAGGTATTACTTTCCTTAACCACTTAAGCTTCCTGACCAGGGGGTATTTTGCGATTCGGCACTGCGTGAATTTAACGGACAATTGCGCGATCGTGCGACGCTGTATCTAAACGAATTTGGCGTCCTTTTTTTCCCACAAACAGAGCTTTCTTTTGGTGGTATTTGATCACCTGTGCGATTTTTTGATCATGCGCTATAAACAAAAAAAAGAGCGTAAATTTTGCAAAAATAGCAATATTTTTCACATTTTTTTATATGAAATTCCCCCCAAAAAAATGTAAAAATCAAAATTTTTTAACATTTTCGGCCAATTTGTTTGATGCTACATATGTTTGGTAAAAAAAATTGCAAAAAGCGTATTTTGATTGGTTTGCGCAAAAGTAATCGCGTTTACTAACAAAGGGAAAGATTTTTGTAATTTTTGTTGTTTTTTTTTTAACGCGTAATGGCGGCGATCTGTGATTTTTTTTTTTGCGGTACTGCGACATTGCGGTGGACAGATCGGATCCTTGACTGACATTTTTGACACTTTTGGGGTTACCAGTGACATTTCTACAGTAATCAGTGCTATACATATGCACTGTTACTGTAAAAATACACTGGCAGTGAAGGGGTTAACTTTTAGGGCTATGTGTGTCCCTAGGGGCGTGATTCTAACTGTGATTGGCTGTGGCTTGAGATGTATGAACAGTGATCAACGGTTCTACGTAGTAGAACCGTATGATCATCATTCATACACAGGGGAGAATGACAGGCGGCTTGTTTGCACTAGCCGCCTGACTTTCTCCCTCTCCCCCAACGATCGCAGAGTGACCGGCAGACATCGGGTCCGCCGGTCACACGCGCGGGGGGGGGGGTCCGTGACCATGCGGGAGCGCGCCTTCGGCGGCGCGCGCACGCTCCCTAGACCCGCACAGGCTAGCGACGTAGACCTACGTCACTTTGCCTGTGAGGGGCTGACCGCTGACGTAGATAGTCGTGCGGCGGTCGGCAAGTGGTTAAGACAGTTCAGTAAATGCAAAAAAAAAAAAATCATACCCACCTAGATGGCTGCAGCACCGATCCTAGCTGAAGCTGTCCCCAACGCCTCTAAGACAGAGAACATAGTGGTCAAACACCGCTGAACACTCAGTCCTCAGCCTGCAGAAAGCTGGTGATTGTCAGTCTTTCTGCTCTGCCCCTCAACAGCTCACTGGAGCTCTGGGGTGCGGAGAAGGGAGCGGCTGGCTCAGGCTCTGAGCAGCTCACTGACAGGCTGGCCCAGTTGCCGGTCCAGGCTTCTGGATGGATCCTGACCATATGGTCAGAATCTTTTTAGAGCCTGGACTGGCTCTGTGACGTCAGCTGACAGCAAGCTTTCCCACAGGAGAAGTATAGCCAAAAAAGCTTTGGCCATACTTCTCCTAATAACTAACGCTAACTTTTTCTATTTTACCTTCTGATAAAAATAATTTATCAAACCTGTCACTATACTTATAGGGCAATCAATATTTTGCACAAGAATATTATATATAGATCATTAAAAAAAAAAAATTAAAGCGAGATAGAGAGAGAGATCATATTTGGTGGCATTCTTGTTTTATTCACCTCAGAGATTGTGAATCCTGCAAAAATCAGACAGCAAACGTTCAACTCTCTTGACTGGCAGAAGTGGTGGTATGTCATGGCATCATTGTGATTTGTTAATTTCCTTACAGAGACTGGCATCATCTAAGTGAGTGTCATCTTTTGAAGTATACAAAATCACAGAGCAAGATAGACTGAAATGTTTCTAATTCGGGCAGGAGCTCTGGCTGTCAGTGTAGATGTAGTTACTGACACTGGGAGAACCGGTTCTGGAAAAGACAGAATAGCTGAGGGCTAAGAGAGGTAGAACAATGGAGAAGTCTATTTAAAGCTGATACTTAGTTTGCCAAAATTTTAACTTGCCTGATTCCCAAGTTCTTCCACCAGAAAACCTACTAAATGCATTTTTTTTTCTTAGGATGAGCGGTTTTGTAAATTTTAGATATAACATATTTATGACCCAATGATGTCATCAGTGGGTCACTTTAGTTCCAGAATTGGCTGTTTCTGATAGCAGCCAGAGTAAAGAGTTTGGAGATTCAATAAAATGTTCATCCAGTCCACCCCAGAAGAGAGGCAAGAGATTTTCAGGAATAGACAGCACCTGGTATACACCGTTAAACACTTACAAAATGCAATAATATTAGAGTCTGCAATTCTGAACAGAAGAGGATTTAAAGTGATTGTAAAGTCCTTTTTTTTTTTTTTTTTTTTTTTCTATTAAAATAACAAACATGTTATACTTACCTGCCATGTGCAATGGTTGTGCACAGGTCAGCCCGGATCCTCCTCTTCTTGGGTCCCTGGCTGGAGCTCCTGGCCCCTTCCTCCTGTTGAGTGCCTCCACTATGGGGGCACCTGAGCCAAGCTGCAGCTCTGTGTATCTATTCAGACATAGAGCTGCGGTTCAGCCCTGTCCCCTCTCTCTGCTCATTGGCTAACTTTCCTGGGGTCCTAGGCAGCTGAGGCATTCGTGGACATTGCTGGATCAAGAGTGGGCTCAGGTAAGTATTAGGGGGGCTGAGGGGGCTGCTGCACACACAAGGCTTTTTATCTTAAAGCATAGAATGCACTAAGATAAAAACCCTTCTGCCTTTACAACCATTTTAATATTTAAGGTAATACAGGGGTTCAGCTTTAAGGTCAAGCAGGTTTGGTCCACAAATGTAAGAGGCTGTAATCAGTCAGGGCTCCTGTGTTTGCCCAGGCTAATCTGTGCCTGAATTGACAGGGATCTGAATCAGAACAGCATCTGATCTAAGCAATAGTGAAAGAGTTATCCCCCTTTCACACTTGTGTGACTTGTCCTGCGACTTGGGACTGCAAAGTCGTATGCCAAGCCGTACCCCATGATTTCCAATGAGTACTGTTCAAATCTGTGCGACTTCAAGTTGCAGCGACTACGGAGTAGTCCCTGCACTAATTTGGTCTGACTTTGATGCGACTTGAAGTCCATAGATCTCAAGATTACACAGGCATTGCTTCCAAGTCCAGTCAAAACCGTGTCAGTCATGGCAAAATAGCAAAAATGTGCGACAAAAAATGCAATTTTCAGGATGCTCAAGTGTGAAAGGGGGCCTTACCAAGAGGTAGAATGGGACTGGTGAAGTTTTGTCTGGATCGAGGAGGCTGGAAATAATTTAGGTTATATTATGCCAAAATATACCTTACATAGGAAGAAGCTATTTTGCCTAGCTGACAAAAATAGTCTGCAAGCTCTAAAACACACCATGATAAATGACTTAAGTCATTTGAAAGCTTTTCATTTGATGCTGTTTCCTAAGCTGGCCATAGATGGATAGAATTTCAAATGAAAATTTTTAGGAAAAGTCTTAGCAAAATTTGCACGAAAATTCACAGAACATTTGCATGTCATTCGAAAGATTTTGTTTGATTTAACATTTCATTTTGGTATGAATGGACTTTACAGAATGAAAACCACATACACAGCCTGCTCATTCAAATTTTTTTCGCTTTTGTGGTCAAAAACGAATGTAGATTTGACCCACTAATGATTAGAAAAATGTACAAACTCTTTTTAGAACATTATTTTCCTGAGAATTTTCATTTGAAATTCTACCCATTTGTGGCCAGCTTTACACACCAGAGAAATGTAGAAATATTCTTTGGCTCCCAGAGGTCACACTGGAAAGACCTCTGTGTAAATGTTGCTGGAACGGTAGCCAACTAATGTACAGTATCTCACAAAAATAAGTACACCCCTCACATTTTTGTAAATATTTTATTATATCTTTTTATGTGACAACACTGAAGAAATTACACTTTGCTACAAATTATGTAAAGTAGTGAGTGTACAACAAATCCAGACATGCAAGTGAGGCATAGGAAAAGGGGATGTGGAATAAGAAAGGGGATAGTCAAGCATATCTGGACAACAGGGGATTTAAATGTGCCATATATTTACTACAGAAAAAGGAAATACCAGTATATAAAAATTTCAAAATGTTATTAGTTATAACATATACATCTAAAAACAAGGATAATCACAATTGTTGTACATATTAATATTACAGCACATCTCTCCAAAGGGGAGGTTTGCATAAAGGTTCACTGATGGATCGACACGTTTCGCTGTGGCAGCTTCATCAGGATCCAGCAAGTAGATTTCAAAGTAGTATATACAGTGTTACATTATCCTTCGTATAAAATCAAGTCCAAGAATTTTGAGACATCACATCATCCTATAGATCTAATAACCAAGGTTGTTTAATCATAGATCCCAAACCCTTAGAGTCTGGAAAGTATAGACAAGCTGCTAATATAGCCTATCACTCGGTGTGCCCAATATATCCAAAATGTATTATTAAATCAGCTTATGAGTGCGGTAAGGGTAGACCAACCAGAACCAGATAGTAGTAGAAGAGATACTTTCCAACGAGGACCCGTAACCAGTGTGATCAGGGAAGTGGGAAGGTGGTCCCCTAACACATGTGTTATCGGTCATCAGGGCTGGGGCATATCCATACCTACGGACCGCAAATCCAATATTCAATAGGAGAATGTAGCCACAGGCTAAGGGTTTGGGATCTTGGAGATATGTGCTGTAATATGTACAACAGTTGTGATTATCCTTGTTTTTAGATTTATATGTTATAACTAATGCAATTTTGACATTTTTATATATTTCCTTTTTCTGTAGTAAATATATGGCACATTTAAATCCCCTGTTGTCCAGATATGCTTGACTATCCCCTTTCTTATTACACATCCCTTTATCCTATGCCTCACTTGCATGTCTGGATTTGCTGTATTTTTCAATGTTGATTGGGGAGGGTGCCTCTGTATTTAATCAACCGATCCTTCTCCATACAATTCCTAGTGAGTGTACAACTTGTATAACAGTGTCAATTTGCTGTCCCCCCAAAATAACTCAACACACAGCCATTAACCGCTTGCCGACCGCCGCATGACTATTTACGGCGGCGCTCAGCCCCGTACAGGTAAAGTGACGTAGGATTACGTCACTAGCCTGTGAGCCTCTAGGGGGCGAGCATGCGCCGCCGGAGGACCGTTCCCGCCCCCGCTCGTTCCCTAAGAAGACCCGATGTCCGCCGGTCACTCGCGATCTCCCCGTGGAGAGGGAGAAAGGCAGGCGGCTAATGTAAACAAAGCCGCCTGTCATTCTCCCCTGTGTAAGAACAGAGATGATATGGTCCTGCTATGTAGGATCGTATGTCTCTGTTGTTACACCACTAGCCACACCCCTTTACAGTTAGAAGCACGCCCCTAGGGACACACTTAACCCCTTGATCACCAATAAAGTTAACCCCTTCCCTGCCAGTGTCATTTTTACAGTAACAGTGCATATGTATAGCACTGATTACTGTAGTAATGTCACTGGTAACCCCAAAAGTGTCAAAAATGTCAGTCAACGGTCCGATCTGTCTGCCGCAATGTCGAAGTCCTGCAAAAAAAAAAACGCAGATCGCCGCCTTACTCGTTAAAAAAAAAACACCAAAAATGACAGAAATCTTTCCCTTCGTTAGTAAACGCAATACATTTTGCGCAAACCAATCAAAATACGCTTACTGCAATTTTTTTTTACCAAACATATGTAGCAGAAAACAAATTGGCAAAAAATGTTAAAAAAAATTGATTTTTACATTTTTTTGGGGGAATTTCATATAAAAAATTTGAAAAATATTGTTATTTTTTAAAATTTTACGCTATTTTTCTGTTTATAGCGCAAAAAGTAAAAATCGCACAGGTGATCAAATACCACCAAAAGAAAGCTCTGTTTGTGGGATAAATTCATGCAGTGCCGAATCGCAAAATAGAGCCTGGTCAGGAAGGGGGTAAAATCTTCCGGGGCTTAAGTGGTTAATGTCTAAACGGCTGGCAACAAAAGTGAGTACACCCCTAAGTGAAAATGTCCAATTTGGGCCCAATTAGCCACTTTCCCTCTCTGGTGTGATGTGGCTCGTTAGTGTTACAAGGTCCCAGGTGTGAGGAGCAGGTGTGTTAAATTTGGTGTTATCGCTCTCACTCTCTCAT